>NW_028319228.1:3035000-3714166 GCF_062004578.1 Staurois parvus | reverse complement strand
AAAAACAGTATATAGGTAGAACAACGAGGAGACTCCGTGACAGGCTTAGAGATCATGTGTACAATATTAAAAGGGGCTTCCGGGAACATTCCTTATCTAAGCACTATAGGGATTTTCATCATAGGGATCCATCTTCTCTTAAATTTACAGGAATTGACGTGGCACAACATCATTGGCGTGGTTCTAATAATACCAGACAGGTTTCACGTCTGGAAACAAAGTGGATTTTTGAAATGAAATCCCTGACCCCGCGCGGCCTGAATGTGGAAGTGGACCTTAATTGTTTCATTGACAATAGTTGACCACACATATCATTGAAACATTTGTACTACCCATCTGACAGGGACATTACTTTATTTTTAATTTTAATTTTGTTTTAATTTTAATTTTTATTATTGGATGCTTTGGGATGTGTAATGTAATTTTCTTGTACCTCTGACTGTTATACTAATTTTGTAGTTATAATAGAGTATTTTAAATATACATTACCGCTTTAAATGTGCCAGGTTTTGGAGCAGATTACTGAACTAGAATCTGTACCGAAACCAGTAAGGTATTTCAGTAAATTAGCAGCCGCATTTTTTATTTATGCACAGTATTATATTCAGAACGGATATTACTGTCATATCCGTTTAATGGGTTATTATAATTATAATTTTAATTTAAAGTTTGACCTATGACTATTCCCAGATAGAACACTAGGTGGTGCCTCTACATCTTATTAGTCACATAAGAGATGTATGGAGCACAAGAGTTTTTGTTGTATTGATGTTTTGCTTTTTGGCCGGTTTTGCTAGGACACCGGAATGGGTCCTCATATTTTGGGTGTCACCCCCAGTAAGATCGGCGACCGTACGGCCGTGTTTGAGGGTTTAAAGTTCTCTGGCAACTCTAGGGTTAGGACACTGGAGCTTCTAACCAAGAAAATGGCGCCGGCACATGTGCAGTGGGACATACAGCGGCCATTTTTAGCAACCCGGAAATCACCGGCAAAATGGCACCCGCACATGCTCAATATGCCGGTCTACGGCAAAATGGCGCCGGCTGGATTATGCATTTTTCTATCCTATATATAGGGCTAATATGGCGTCCGGCGTGCATGGCATCACCCCTACTGCAGATGTGTGTTTACACGAAACGCGTCTAGGAGGAGCCCCTGCACGCTTTGACGCTACACCGCCGGATCAGGAGGTCCGGCGGCCCACATTAGATGTATACTGGTCAGTGTTTTTGGGTGCTTTTACTGCTCATAGCAGTTTCATACTATATACAGTCATTCATGTATGTATTTCTGCTCAGATTTTAATGTGATAAATTTATAGTTTTAAATACTACACTATGAGCACCTTTATTCTCCATATCTGGCACTGAGCCTCCATGTCTCAGCCCCAGTGATTTAGGTATTGCTGCAGACTTGATGAAGTAAATACTTGGAGATCAGATCGGTATCCTTTCTTTCACCACTGAGGGTCCATCAGAGGATTTCATTTCCGGGCTGTCTTTATTCAAGATCCTAGGATGCATGTGATACAGATATGCGTTTATTACTGGGTTTCTGGTGAGTAGGCAATCTATTCATATTATCACAACGGGAGACCAGATTGCACCTACAACGTCTGATATTTCACTGTGGACTGAGGAATCCATATATTTATATTACAGTGGACTTATTTTAATATTAGTATTATTTGACTATATTGATATTAGTTAGAGCAGCCTTGTGACTTCAGCAGAGCACTGGTTAAAGCTTGTAGTTTTCATTTTACTCTAGGAGGGAGCAGAACCCCCTGACCTCTGTCTGAACAGTGCTGATTGGCCCTGTGCTTATCACATGCACTCTCCCAAGACAAAAAAAACACCAAACTGAGCATGTGCATGTGACTAAGATTCAGTCTATCTTGTCAACAAGAGGAGGGGCAGAGAAGAAAGGATCAAACAGCCTTTTTTTTTTTTTTTTTACACAATACAGAGGATTAACCCCTTAGGTTCCACGATGAGTATAACAAGCATGCTTCACTGCATATACAGACTGATTTTACTGTTGTGGGTTTAGTAACACTTTAGAGTATGGAATGTTTTTTATTTTTTTTTTTTAAATCATACTTACCTAGGTGGATGGAGCATCGATCCGATATAGCATCTTTCCCCCCAGGCTCTAAGGCTGAGAACTGAGCAAGCAAACACCACTGATCACTCAGTTCTCCCTGCTTCTCTGAGTAGAGAGTGGTGACTGTCAGCTCTGCGCCCCCCCCAGCACTCACAGATCATGGGGGCTGAGCCAGGTGCCGGTCCAGGATCCCGACCATATGGTTGCAAACTTTCCCCAGTCTGAATGGGCTCTGTGACATCAGTTGACAGCGAGCTGTAGCCCACTGTCAGCTGAAACCAGGTCACAGGAGCATAGAACGAACTGAACTCTTGTGATCCACAGTAGTGCAGCTAAAACGAGCTTTGACAGTACTTGTCCTTTAATTCTAAATCAATCAAATCCAAGAGAAAAACCTTGAAAATTGTGGGTGAAATTTGTGTCAAACTAGTGTAAAAATATTTTTAAACGGGCTGACATTACATAGATTTAGTAAACCTAAAGTTGATTATACAAAGATTTTATGGTTAGATTGTAACCTGTATGATAACCCTATGGTAGAATCAATGACTCATCTGCTCAGAGGCATCATAGAAATATTGGTTGGATCTGAAGGGAACTGGACCCAGCAAACAAGTGTTGCAGGGTTGTAACGATAATAACTTATCAGAGCAGCAAGGGGGAAAGCTTGGCCTAAGCTAAATTTTGAATGTAGTTTTGGTGTGGTTTTCACAGTTTACTAGCTTTAGGTTCCACAGTTTAATATACAGGATGTGCAAATTCATCCTTCACCTGCAATCTGTATGTCAACCACATGGATTTGGTACCCCTACTGGCCAATTAGTGATATAAAGCTAATTATGAATATCACTGATACAATATACGGTTTTGAGACAATGGGGTACAATGAAGTATAAGAGGCAGGACATACACTATGCAATTTTCTTTCCTTCAACCATGGGTTGAAGGAAAGAAAAATTGCTTCTTTCCTCCATCAACACAGTTAGTGTTGATGGGGGAATCCCTCCCACAGAGCTATTGTGCTTTGCTGGTGGGGAACGAAGGGAGCTTTCCCCACCGGCTGAATACAATGATCGCTGCAGGGGCTATAGCCGCTGGCAGTGATTGGGTGAAAAAAAAACTTGACAGGCTGGTTGTACTGAAGTTACTGGATGGACCAACTACAGTACAACCAGCTTGTCCACAGATGGATCGAAATTCAGCCAGTTCCTGCTGAACTGGCCGAAGTTCAATCCGATCTGGCCAGCTTAAGTACTATACTGCATAGTAAACCGAAAGCACAGCATGCACAATCCATATCAGTGATATTCATAATAAGCTTTACACCACAAATATGGCTGCCTCAATTAAAAGGTTTGAAACTAAACAAAATACTGTCTAGTAGTATTTAATTGCAAAAGGCATGATTTCATATCATAAGTTTCCTGTTTTTTTGTATGAGACATCTAATGTGGGATTATGGTTGGCAACAAAAGCAGAAGATGCAGAATTCTATTTTCAACCTCACCCCAACATTATAAAACAATCCGACATTCTCCCTATGTAAACAGAATACTTCTTCATTACAGTGTCAGTCAAATGAATATTGAACCACTGAGATCACAAAATCCCAGCCAGAAACATGTTCCTCTTTCTGCTAGCTCCCAGCTGTGTGGTTGTCTGTTCAACACAGATGCTGATTTCTCAAGGTTAGAAAGAGAGGGTAGGTTTATCAATTAGCCTACGCCCTACACTCCAAGAGGTTCAATTATTAAATCAGAATTTTTCAGGAGAGAGAGCAAGAGAGAGAGAGAGAGAGAAAGAGAGATAGAGATTTAAATGTTCTATTCAGAATTAAAAATGTAATTACACACAAAATTTACTGCGCTATTTATTTCACAATTTTTTGCTTTCACATCAGCTGGCTGAAAGTAATACCAATTACTGTTTTTTAATTGCTTATTTGCAGCAGCAGATGTGCAATATGTTTATCTGTAGTGTAGTTTATATAGCTCAGTAGCTCAAAATGCATACAGACACAACTGAATGATCAGAGAGTGACTTCTCCCCCATCTCCTTTTTTTCTACTCTATTATTGAGTGATAGTTCGAAATCAAACAGATACTTCTATGCTCTCCCTCCTGACTTTCTTTCTACTCTATTATTGAGAGACAGTTTGAAAGCAAACAGATGCTTCTCTTTAGAAAACCCATACACTACATGTAAAGCAGACATTTCCTTCTAAAATCTCGTTACTATTTTGAATTTATCCTTCACTCTATTATAGCAAGCACTGAGAAATATAAAGGCAAGAATGGATTTACGGTAGGGATAAGGTTTTAGTGTTGTGCACCGTTTTTGTTTTTAAATATATCTATTAGCTGACTTTGTTGTTGGACCTCTGCGGGACCTATCCTCCTACACTTCTCCCCATCTATCCCGAGTGCCCATCACTAGAACCCTCTATAACTCCCCTTCCTTTTTTTATTTCCCAGATTCTTGTTCCTTGCTTTCACGTCCTTATTACCCCATAGTACAGGCATTAAAATGCAAGGCACACTTCACCTCCTTTCATATTTTCACCCATTCAATGACTACTCAAACTTATTATCCCTAGATCTAGGGTATATCTCAACATGTAATCAAAGGTGGAAAAAAAAAAAAAAAACTGTCTTAGTTCTGTATCTCTAATAGTTCTTATTATGTCTTAAATTATATGTTACTGTTCTGCATTGTATTGCTTCAATATATGCTCAAAAATTCAATAACAATTAAAGAGAAAAAAAGAAAAAAGAATGCAGGTTTCTGCTATAGAACGTTGACCCAGAAGTATTATGGAACACACACGAGTTTTACAAATTTGTGAAGAAATTATTTCCTTTTTGAGGTCTTCCCACAAACATTAGAATTATTATTACAGATATACGGTAGTCTGTACAGTGGACCTATAAACTCACTCTCTTTTGTTTAGTGAATTATAGGGAGCTCAAAATATGGGTTTTTATGCTATCAGCATTTAAAAGAGAAGTGTGAGAATTAGAAATACCAAACAATCATACCCGCCTAGATAGCTGCAGCACTGATTCGAGCTGCAGTAGTTCCCCACCGGCTCTACCATGAGGACTGAGCAATCAAAGGCCACTGATTACTTGGGTCCGCTCTGAGCAGAGCGGAGACTGACAGTGCTCTGCCCCTCCAATGCTTACTCTAGCACCAGACTGTGCAGGGGGCTGGAGCGGCTGGCTCAGGCTCCCAGCAGAGTGCTGAGCCAGCTGCCGGTCAGGCATCTGGGCGGATCCCAACATTATTGTCAGAATCCCTGCAGAGCCTAGCCCAGCTCTGTGACATCAGCCGACAGAGGACTTCATCCCGCTGTTGGCCGAATCTTGGTAACGGGTGCAGAATGAAGTATACTCCAATAACCCACAGGGAAAGTATAGCCAAAAGAGCTTTGAATGTTTTTTTTTCTAAAACAAGCCTATATATTAATGTTTGCCTGAACTTTGACAATAAATGCACATACTTGTGACAAACATAAGTCCTTCACTCTTTCCCATATCTGCTCATTTTAACAGACGGCATGCTAAAAGCTAGAGAGAGCTTATCTCCTAAGAGCAGTTAGTTGCAACATGATCTAACATTAAAAGTTTCAACATTCTCATGCAAAGAGTAGTTTAATAAAACAGATATGGCAAATTCTTTAAGCAGCTTACAAATACCTCTCAAAAAGCACTCAAGTCTTGGACTGAAGTCTAACTTTAGGTTCTCCCAGAGTTTGCCCTGACAGCTTTTCACTTCTTGGGTACTACCTGAACACAAGTCTATTCTTCAAAATGTCCATTTCACAAGAAATGGCTTTGTGACCTGAGGAAAGTTTTCTTAAAGAAAAATCAGTTTCTGTCTCATCAACTATGACTATCCACCAGATTCAGAAAAGAATTACAGAGACCATAACAAAATGCTAATGATTTGCTTTTGCTGGAAACGCCTGATTTACTATTAGGCATGGTAGACCTTTGCCTATAGGTGTCATTAAAACATGTGGTTTTTCTCTGGCATTCTGTACAAGGTAGGCATTTCTAACAGCAGTTGGTGATTTTTGTTTTATGGGTTTTTTTTGGCACCAAACGCTGAGTGACTACAGGCACCTGTGATGGAAATCTGGCACTGATTGATTCCATACAGCAATGTTCCCTTTCCTGTGCATCTGCTATGGTCAAGGAATCTTCACACACATAAGGGACACCCACTAAGCCACTGCACTGCGACTAAGCTGAACTCCAGGACAGCTGTTAAGGCCTGGTTCACACCATGGTGCAGAGACGTCCGTTTTTCTGCGCAGAAAACGCAAGGGCACAGCAAAATCAATTGTTCTCTATGTGTCCTGTTCACACCACAACACTTGCATCATGTGCAGATTTTTTCTGTGCAAGGATCTGCATCTTGTATAAAACTCACTGAAGCATGCATGAAAACTGATTGATAGGATCAATTTCTGTCTGTCTGTAGCCCAACTTGTCCTCGCTTTTCTCTACCTCCGGATCCAGGAGAAATACTGCTTTTACACTTCGGTGTGGAGAAATTGATCCTATCACTGATGTCTCCTCAAGTGAAATCTGCACATCAGTTTTAATGTTTTTCTGCACGTACGGTGTGAAGGAAGCCTAAATGTACTTTTGAAATATATAAGTGATCTATATCGCCTACCACAGTACTGGCAATTCTATGCACCAGCTTTGCAATGCAGGATTGCCTTTTAGAAAAAAAAAATAATTTGCTCATTTATCTGGCAGCCTACAGCCTAATAATTAGGTTTTTAAAGAAAGCTGGGATTCATGCCTTATAAAAAAAGGGTGACATTCAAAAATATTTCAAGCCTGCCTGGAAAAATCTTAAATCGGAACTAAACCTATCTAACGTTTTCAGCAAGGAAGCTGCCATGTTAGCCTCTCTTTGATCTGCAACTGCCACGGAGCTGCACATGTGATCAGTTATGACACCAGCCATTTAATGGTTTGACAGTTGGGCTGCGCAAAGCAAATGTGACAGTTAGCATTCCTGGCATGCCCTTATCTTAAAGTATCAGCAAAACCTTCTTTTTTTCAATTTTGGATAGAGTGTAGAGGGATTAGAACACCTGCTAGCTTTCACTGTTGTATGTGCCCCCGTTTGGGATATTCACCCTCTCGGTTTGTCCTGTTTACGGTTATTGAAAGTAAAAGAAAATCCCAAATTTTGGGTTGTCCCCAGAAAAGTAGTAGAGGGGAAATCTTCCAATGGGGAGACTAGTTCTGGTGACCTGGGGGTTCCCAATGAATTTTCTTTAATTTGCAGGGAGTTCCTCTCACTTTCTGTTTAGCTATGGGACAGGAAGTGAAGGGAAATCTCCTCAATGGGGCACAGATGGGAAAAAACAAACAAACAACTGACAGGGGTTATAACCCTCCTTTGTTCTATTCAAAATTAAAAACAATGCCTATAGTTCTACTTTAAAGACATTTAGTTGTTTTAACCCTACTTCTCCTATAGCACAAGAGTGCACTTAGTTCTACATTCCTGTGACCCAGATTCAGCGGACAATGGGCTAAAGTCTGGTGTCAGCTGATGTCACTCAGCTGGACCAGCACTTGGCACAGACTCTCAGCGCACCACAGAGCCTGAGCCAGCAACTCCTGCCCCCTCTACAGCACAACACACCAGTGAGTTTTGAAGGGGCGGAGAAGAGAGCCGGTGACTGACAGTCAACAGCTCTCTGCTCACTGAAGACCAAGTACTGAGTGATCAGCAGTCTTTGATCGCTCAGTTCTCGGTCTTAGAGTTGGCGGGGGACAATTGCAGCATCGGACGGATGCTGCATCCACCTAGGTGAGTATGTATGTTTGTTATTTTGAAATCCCATACTTCTCTTTTAAATCTAAGGAATTTATAAGCACAATTCTTTACAATTAGTTTACGGAGGTAAATATGTAACAATATATTGCAACAAACACCCTGTTAGCACATTGAGTTCATGTAATCTAAACTGAAATCAACCTGTGTATGGAAACAAACACTGAAGACATTTCCCCAAATTTACTGTCCCAGGTCCACACAGGGAGTGAAGGGAATGCTTCCCATTGGGGACACAAACAGCAAGTTGACAAAAGGTTCTAATACTTCCACTCTGTATTCAAAACCAAAATACATTAATTACCCTGTGCTTTAAAAGAATAAACAACAGGATAACCGGCAACTAGCAGCGCTGCATCAGTTTCACAAGCTGAACTAGCATTTAGACAGCTTTTTATATGTTTAAATTAGCGTAAATACAAAGATAAGCATTTAAGTGCTTGATGGTGCATGGCAATCAGCCATATGCTTTGGTCTAATAGAAAAATAGTCTGACTCCACTATAATTTTGTGTCACACATAGTACAATGCAGTGAGCCAGGGAAGCCAGAGAAACCACATGGGGATGCAGTTATGCAAACTCATCTTATGGTCTCCATGCAACTGTAAGCAGGGAGCTTGGCTGGTGTATACAGCCTGGAATATCATTAAAGTCACAAGTTATTCCAGTCAATTTAACCTTTTACTGGGCAATGCCTTTTGCCTCGAGGAGTAACACTAAATTTTAAATTCAAATATGGAGCCCAGCTCACCAGAATTTTTTTCTTTTCTTCTTAAAGCAAACCTTTTTAATGTTCTTACATTTCATTTTTAACTGGAGAAAAAAAAGTAAAGTTGCATAAAGATATTCACAGCTAAAAAGGTTGAAAATATACAGTTTATCAGAGTCCTCTCTGGCTTGCCCTCATAGTAATTCGTTAAATGCTAAACTGAAGGGGCTAGGCAGCTTACACCAAAGACATTTCCACGAATGTAAACCAATGCCAAGAACAGCCTTCCCTAGTGTTGTTCATTAATAAGGTTCTCTTAACTGCAGGGATGGCTATTCTTCAGCTTCGCTTTAGGTGGGGACATTTGATAGGAAGGCACCACAGTCCATCTATGATGACGAATTATGAAATCTTTACATTCTTACAAATTGGATCAACATTATGTTCTCTCCCTCACTTTCCAAAGCAGTGTCCTAATCCAAGAAAACCCCTATGTTTAGTAAGACTATTCATTGATATTCTTAAAATTAAACCTGTCCTTAAAAAAAAAAACCCAAAAAAACAAAAATGGGAGATTGGATGACTGGCCACTTTATTCTTGCAAATAGTCATGCTGTTCTTTTTTGAGATTTAGTTAAAGGAGAGAAAAGACTGGTAAAAGTATTTTTTACTAAACTATAGACCATGGGTGTCAAACTGGCGGCCCTCCAGCTGTTGCCAAACTACAAGTCCCATGAGGCATTGCAAGATTGACAGTTACAAGCATGACTCCTAAAGGCAGAGGGATGGTGGGACTTGTAGTTTTGCAACAGCTGGAGAGCCGCCAGTTTGACACCCCTGCTATAGACAGATCGGACAATATCTTCAATTGCCAAATACAGTTTTCTTTTTCAAAGTCATACTATAGACTGCTAGGTCAAAAGCAAAGAGGTTGCATGGGGTCTGCAGATTGTTATCTTTAGTATTTTATTGGCGTACTCACTGTTGGGTCAAATACTGATATAGTGAGTGAAGATTGCTGAACCTGCACTACAGCTTCAGATTCCATTCTTATCACTAAACCTTTATATGATGATGTGTCATACCCTGTCACACTTTCCTTTGCAGTATAACCTACTGGATTATTTGCACAAGCTTTAGAACAGATGGTATTGTTGGGGAGTGTTTCACATCAGCAAACCTATAAGAAAACAGTGCTTTTGATGGTTGTTCTGCACCTTCTTCAGACAGTTTTTATTATAGTAGACAGAGGATAACAAGTAACTTAAGAAAAAATAAAAAATGCTAAAAGCAGTACAGAAGAATCAAAATTTCTGTGCTTATAAGTTTAGTAAGTCTCTAGGCTTTGAAAGGGTTGTCTACTATGAAGAAAAAAAAAAAACAAACAAAAACATGAAGGTATGCCAGTGAAACCTTTTCTCTTCCTAATTTGAAGCGAAGGAAAATTGTTGAACTGTTCTAAACTGAACAAAGAGTGATTGGTTACTTTTCTGTGTGCTTGTGTAATCTAACCTTCAATAAGGCCCCTTTCGAGTGGATCCACCTGCTCAGCGGGGGATACCCCCAGGCGGATGAGCAGGTCTGTGTCCCCTCCTATATGCAGTGGACACAGCTCGCTGTTCTCTATGCGGCAGTCGGATGGAAATCAACTGATGGATGTCCATCCCCATCCATCTGTTTGTAGCATACAAGATCAGATCGGATGCCGGCGGGTCTCAGCGGACGTGGAGAGCTATGGATTGGCAAATTGGGTCCACCTGAAAAACTGACAGATGGCCCCGATCGGATAATCAGTGTGAAAGGGGCCTTACTGAGCACTGTAAAGAATAGGATTACTTTAGCAAAGCAGTTAGAATCAACCTGGTAAAATTTTTAAAGTGGAATTAAACCCAAAACAAAAAAATCTAATATATTGCACCTTACCAACATTAGATGTGGGGGGAGGGGAGTGTTAAATTTTAAATTAAGTGTGTGTGTGTGTATTGATTTTCTATTTGTTTTAAAAAGGGCCCAGTAGAACCCCAGCTCAGTAGTACCCCCACTCAGCAGATCCCCAGCTCATTAGTAACTCAGTTCAGCAGATCCCCAGCTCATTAGTACCCTTGTTTAGCAGATCCCCAGCTCAACAGTACCGCCGTTCAGCAGATCCCCAGCCTATTATTCCCCTTGTTCAGCAGATCTCCTGCTCAGTAGTACCCCAGCTCTGCTAATGCCCCACTCAGTAGTACCCTCTGCTTTGCTGATCCCCCACTCAATATAACCCCCAGCTCTGCTGATCTTCCTCTCTCTCCGTTCCATGCTCACCTCCTGATATATATATATATATATATATATATATATATATATATATATATATATATATATATCCATGCTGTGAACCACATGTGAGATTGTTAGTTTCTCCTGCTCTGGTCCCTAGCTCTGCTGATCCTCTGCTGCTCAGTCCTCTCTCTCCATTTCTTGCTCATCTTCCCCTATGTGTTCCCACTTTGTGCACCATGTGTGCTGTCTGTTAGTTGCTCTGCTCCGGTTCAGACCCTGTTCACCTTTCTGCTGCTCCACAATGCACACCAGATGTGACGTCTGCTGATGACGTTTTTCTGGGTCGCTTGCTGGTTTCACAGTGCATCCTGGGATGTCTCATATCTGCAATACCTCCAAAACAAAGAGGACTCTGAATAAATGCCTCTCAAAAGCTGTAACTGCTGTTAGCGAGCATTGTCATAGACTTCTATGCAGGCTTTGTAGACACTTGGAAGTACCAAGAGAGCAACACTGGGTATAATTTTTGAAGCAAAGCAAAGCAAACACAACAGTGTGAACAGGACGTAACGTAACCAATGTATTTAGTGAGAAGTGCTTTGATTGGCATTCAGAGTGCCTTTAAAAAGTATGTAAAATGACACATTTGAAGTTTAAACGAGGCCTAACTGATACATCTGCAGGACTGCTTGTTCTGTTGAAAAACAGGCTTGCTGGTTGGATAACCAGGTGAAAATAAAAGGAAAAAATATATAAATAAAACCAATGCAGCCTTCACATTTAAGAACTGTTAAACTGCAGTATAATAAATGTTTGCTTCTGGGTTTAATAGCAGTTTAAAGGAGCCTTGAGCAATATTTCGAGTCTAGACCTACTAGCCAGGCACAAACCTTGCTCTCCTCCAGTTGCCCCACCCAACCTTGCCCAGGTCCGCCTCCAACCCCACCCCCGTCCCATCCCCCAACCCCGTCCCCAGCCCTGCCCCCAACCACGCCCCCTTAAAGCTTATGAAATTACATTTTTCTTTAGAATAAAGAGTCCAAAGTATAAAAAACTGCAATATAACATAGCTTTATTATGTCAAATTAAACATAACAGCAATAGCATAACAGCAATAGGGTGAAATCAAAATATCAAGTTTTACAGCTTTATACCTGTAGTGAACATTTTGTATTTTTTTTGTTTATCTCCTGCATCATTATAGATACTTTTTAATATGACGATATGATTTTTGTTAGTGAGCACATATTTTCAGTTATTATTGCAGTTTTTCCTTAAACTGATTTTTGTACTTTCATATTTTTATTATTCATTTATTAAAGTCCAGTCGTATTTTAGCAGAAAATTATACAAAGAAAATCAATGTGTTTTGGAAAGATAAATAACAAGTGTCTTACAGTTTATTTTGTAGCCCTATGCTCAGAGGTATACTGCAGTATACTAAGGCCACTGAGCTCTGTGTGAGGGCAGTGCAGTGGCTTCTCTACAGTTATCCCCCAAGGCGGTGGAGAGCGGGCCTCTCATCGTGTCCCCCACGGCGGGGGAGAGCGGACCTCTCCTCGAGTCCCCTGCGGCGGTGGAGAGGGTGTCTTCTCTCGGCGGTGGAGAGGGTGTCTCCTGCACCTGTCCCCTCAGTGGCGTTGCCGAAGAAGCCGGAAAACCGGAAGTTGGAAACCAGAACTCGGCTTCACAATGAGGCTTGGAGCGCAGGTGCAGCCGCTCCAGCCATCATCTGTGCTTGCCACACAAGAATTTCTCCTCGCATTTGGCGAGCGGCTTTTTCAAGCCCTGCATTTGAATACATGGAAAATGCTGTACGTGTATTTTTGATAAAGAAAAAAAGGCACTGGACAGCATCTGGATATGGGCCAGCCCAAAAACGTGTCTAAACGCAAACGTGCATAAACGCATATATATGCATTTGATGTTTGAAACGCTGATAAACTCTACTCCTGAATGTGATTTTTGTGCTTTCAAAAAAATGCATGTAAATGACTATGTGTAAATGGACACATAGGAAAACAAAGGAGCGTTCACGGGCTGGTAAAAAAAAAAACACACAACTGCTCCTAAACTTCAGTTTAGCAGCTGCAGTGTAAATGAGCCCTAAATCTTTGTAAAACTGTCTAATAAACTGAAATAAACACCTATTAACTGACTGCAGTTCAACACCTTGGATAGTTTTACATCAAACACATTTTTTTAGTCTGCCTACAAAGTAAACAGAACATTGGAAAATCTTTTTTTTTTTTTTAAACCAAGATACTGAATAATTCAGTCCAGACAGACTATCAAATTAAGAAACAATGTAGCATTCCTGGGGTCTTCAGAATAGGTAATAGGTAAATGTACACAATTTTGAGATGAACCACCAAACTAGGTACCGTAGTTCAAAACATAAATGGATGACAGGAGTTTTAACCTTTATTCATCTCAGTGCTGCTGGACTTGCTCCTTTTATTACATTTTCCTCCCTTTTTTTTTACCGCTCACCTTGTAAAGCTTATATATATATACAGTCATGGCCGAAATTGTTGGCACCCTTGATATTTCTCCAGGAAATCATGTATTTCTCACGAAACGTATTGCATTAACACATGTTTTGCTATACACATGTTTATTCCCTTTGTGTGTATTGGGACAAAACAAAAAAAGGGAGGAAAGAAAGCAAATTCGACATAATGTCACACAAACCTCCAAAAATGGGCTGGACAAAAGTATTGGCACCCTTTCACAACTGCGGATAAATAAGAATGTTACAAGCATGTGATGCTCCTGTAAACTCACCTGGGGCAAGTAACAGGTGTGGGCAATATAGAAATCACACCTGAAAGCAGATAAAAAGGAGAGACGTTCACTTAACCTTTGCATTGTGTGTCTGTCTGTGCCACACTAAGCATGGACAACAGAAAGAGGAGACGAGAACTGTCTGAGGACCTGAGAACCAAAATTGTGGCAAAATATCAACAATCTCAAGGTTACAAGTCCATCTCCAGAGAACTAGATTTGCCTTTGTCCACAGTGCGCAACATTATCAAGAAGTTTGCAACCCATGGCACTGTAGCTAATCTCCCTGGTCGTGGACGGATGAGGAAAATTGATGAAAGATTGCAACGCAGAATAGTCCGGATGGTGGATAAGCAGCCCCAAACATGTTCCAAAGACATTCAAGCTGTCCTGCAGGCTCAGGAGCATCAGTGTCAGCGCGAACTATCCGTCGACATTTAAATGAAATGAAACGCTATGGCAGGAGACCCAGGAGGACCCCACTGCTGACACAGAGACATAAAAAAGCAAGACTACAGTTTGCCAAAATGTACTTGAGTAAGCCAAAAGCCTTCTGGGAAAACGTCTTGTGGACAGATGAGACCAAGATAGAGCTTTTCGGTAAAGCACATCATTCTACTGTTTACCGAAAACGGAATGAGGCCTACAAAGAACAAAACACAGTACCTACGGTAAAATATGGTGGAGGTTCAATGATGTTTTGGGGTTGTTTTGCTGCCTCTGGCACTGGGTGCCTTGACTGTGTGCAAGGCATCATGAAATCTGAGGATTACCAAAGGATTTTGGGTCGCACTGTAGGGCCCAGTGTCAGAAAGCTGGGTTTGCGTCCAAGATCCTGGGTCTTCCAGCAGGACAATGACCCCAAACATACGTCAAAAAGCACTCAGAAATGGATGGCAAAGAAGCGCTGGAGAGTTCTGAAGTGGCCAGCAATGAGCCCAGATCTAAATCCCATTGAACACCTGTGGAGAGATCTTAAAATTGCTGTTGGGAAAAGGTGTCCTTCCAATAAGAGAGACCTGGAGCTGTTTGCAAAGGAAGAGTGGTCCAAAATTCCGGGTGAGAGGTGTCAGAAGCTTATTGATGGTTATAGGAAGCGACTGATTTCAGTTATGTTTTCCAAAGGGTGTGCAACCAAATATTAAGTTAAGGGTGCCAATACTTTTGTCCAGCCCATTTTTGGGGTTTTGTGTGACATTATGTCATATTTGCTTTTCTGCCTCTGTTTTATATTTGTTCCAATACATACAAAGGGAATAAACATGTGTATAGCAAAACATGTGTTAATGCAATACCTTTTTTGTGTGAAATACTTGATTTTCAGGAAAAATATCAAGGGTGCCAACAATTTCGGCCATGACTGTATATATATATATATATATATATATATATATATATATATAAAATTGTATTATCTGAGTTTACAACAGAGTCCATTCTGTATCACAGCATAGACAAGAGATGAACACATGCGCAGATATTCTGGACCTTTACTGGTTCCTATTAGAATTGTTGTTGAAGTCTAAATAGTCCCGAATTCAACAGATCAGGCCACAAAGACTGACAAGGTTAAGGCAGGCTCCATCTGTAATCACAGCTATGGCGGAATCAGGCATACATAAGCGGTGAAGGAAAAACACCTTTTTCCTTTGTTTGAAAACTCTTACTCATTTAATTTTTTGTTTACTCACAACCTAACCAATTAATAAAAGCAACACTGTATATGTAGATGGCCTACCTGAAGAGACAACAACATTCTGAGCTGTCAAGTGTACCTTTAAATGCAAGAGATCCAATAATACACTTTGCTCCCAGCTATTGTTAGCATCTGTGCTTCCTTATCTTTATGGGTTATTAGGTGTAATGATAGTTGCTAAACTGGTATTTTAACTTGTATTACTGAAAAGAACACATCTCTTTCTCTGCAAACCACTCCTCTGTTTAAACACGAAATATACAATATTCTTGATCTTCTTTTAAACAGAACACCAGATGCTGGAAGGGAGACAAGTTCAGGTCTACAGAACAATAGGAGACAATTTCAGTGCAGGCAGTGAAAGAATATGCCGAGATGTGATAAATGGGTTTTATTCCCTCTGTATTAAAACTCGTTGATATTCCAAAGAAATAGGTTAATTATGCTCAGTTGGTACAATGTTAATACAGTTTTTTTTTAATACAAAAAAATAATCTTTGTGCATGCAATTAAAAAATGACTAATTGTCTTTCCAAGCATTCTGTTTAATTATTTATAACAATAATCTGCTTGAACTCCGGTATATTTTTAGCAAGGTAAACCCATTTCAAATATACTATTGTATATACCAGGGGTGGGCAACTGTGGCCCTTCAGCTGTTGTAGAACTACAAGTCCCATGAGGCATTGCAAAACTGACAGTTACAAGCATGACTCCCAAAGGCAGAGGCATGATGGGACTTGTAGTTCACCAACAGCTAGAGGGCCACAGTTGCCCACTCCTGGTATATACCTTTAAGATATTCAAGACACTGCTCAATGCTCTGTTCCCTCTGCATTTTTAACTGCAAATGTGGTTTGCCACGGAGTCTGCCCTTAATCATGCTGTCTCATTAGTGGCTCCTTTCACGCTTAGGCTAGGTTCACACATGTGCAGTTTGTGTTCATGCCGTTTCTGTATTGCGTTTTGTGCCTGCATTTTTGCTGCTTTTTTTTATGTATTTATGTTTATTTTTCTTGTTGCTAGGCAGATTTAAAATGCAAAACACATTAAAAACATGGCAAAAACGCATCAAAAATATATTACATGCTTTTCGGCAACGTTTCCATTGAAGTCTGGAGAACTAAAAATGCAACTTTTTGCGTTCAAAAAAAGTCCCTGACCTTTTCAAAAGATGGGCTGGGTAAAAGTGGAGATGTGAATGTGCCCCATAGGAAATCATGTTAAATGGACTGTAGTGCATTTCTGCAAACCGGAAAATGCTGCAGAAAATGCTTGGGTGTGAACCTAGAGTAAGAGATGAATGGAGCCCATCACTTGCTCAGGGTAGCCTGACTGAGTGCAAAGAGAGCTCAAGGTGTCAAAGGATGTGAGCTTGGTGACCTCTGCTTCCCTAAACTAGACTTAAGTGGAAAAAGTGAATATTGGCTTTCCTATAGGGAATATCTAGAAGTGTTAACAATAGTGTAGCAATAGCCTGAAACTGTACCTTCTGTCTGTATTTCCTCCTCAAAGTGATTGTAAATGCATTTTTTTCCATTAAAATAACAAACATGTTAGAGCAGCCCTGATCCTCCTCTTCTTGGGTCTTCCACTGGTGCTGCAGGCTCCTCCCACTGCTGACTGCCCCCATAGCAAGCTGCTTGCAAGCAGCATGCAGGTTTTTTTATACCTTGAGGGCTAGCTCACACTACTTGCAGTTCAGTTGCTTTTTTTCTGCATCCAAAACACACAGAAAGTAGGTTATATGGTTGTGAATGTCATAGTTCACATCAGTGCTTGCAGTTTCAGTGTGTTCCGGGTGCAGAAAAAAAAATAGAACAGGCTGCATTTTTCCTGCACAGAACTGCACTGGAACATGGTAAAATGCATCAAAAACGCTCTGGAATGCACTGGAACGCACCAAAAACGCTCTGAAATGCATATGTCCCTATTTAAATTGAAGAAAAAGAGATGGGGAAAAAAGAAACAAGAAAGCATCAAAAACACACAAGAAATCATCAAATCATAAGTCCAGAAAAATATATATATACCAATACCACAGAAAAATATAAAAAACTTTTTAGGTGCAAAAAAACTTTTGTGCAAAAGGAGTGTCTCAATATAAAAAAGTGTCTCAATATAAAAAAAAAGTGTCTCAATATAAAAAAATTTCACCAAAAAACCTTGATAATATAATGGCAGATCATCCATAAAAATATCTTCAGAAACGGAAGCTCTCCAACACACCGATCCTCATCGATCGAAATAACAGGACGAAAAACTTTGTAGTTAATCGAAAATCCACTTCTCCAATAGAAAAAGGACCACCTTCAAACGTATCCATGGGGGGAAATGCCAAGCACTCGAGAGAAACAGAAAGACTTCATGGTGCAATATTATAAAAACCAATTCCTTTATTAGATACTCATTGCACTTACTCAAGAGGTGTCCCAGCCGACACCAGCATCAACAGCATCAACAGCAATCACATAAACGAGCCTGACTACTCAGCACATGTGCAATAGCTGGCAGTCAAAAACGTAATGACATCACATCAATCAAGCTCCGCCCTACGCGTTTCGTCATCGACGTCCTCACGGAGCGGACGTCGATGACGAAACGCGTAGGGCGGAGCTTGATTGATGTGATGTCATTACATTTTTGACTGCCAGCTATTGCACATGTGCTGAGTAGTCAGGCTCGTTTATGTGATTGCTGTTGATGCTGTTGATGCTGGTGTCGGCTGGGACACCTCTTGAGTAAGTGCAATGAGTATCTAATAAAGGAATTGGTTTTTATAATATTGCACCATGAAGTCTTTCTGTTTCTCTCGAGTGCTTGGCATTTCCCCCCATGGATACGTTTGAAGGTGGTCCTTTTTCTAATGGAGAAGTGGATTTTCGATTAACTACAAAGTTTTTCGTCCTGTTATTTCGATCGATGAGGATCGGTGTGTTGGAGAGCTTCCGTTTCTGAAGATATTTTTATGGATGATCTGCCATTATATTATCAAGGTTTTTTGGTGAAATTTTTTTATATTGAGACACTTTTTTTTATATTGAGACACTTTTTTATATTGAGACACTCCTTTTGCACAAAAGTTTTTTTGCACCTAAAAAGTTTTTTATATTTTTCTGTGGTATTGGTATATATATATTTTTCTGGACTTATGATTTGATGATTTCTTTACATATATTTATATATATTTACTAGCGCAAATTATTTATTAATTGGTACACTTTATATATGGTGGTTTTTTTGCAGCTGGTACACTATTAGTAAGTTATACAATTTTGACCATAGGCGCTATTATTAATTTTTCTTAAAAACACACAAGAACGTGTCAAAAATACATAAAAAATGCACCAGAACGCACCAAAAATGCACATGTAGAAACTCACCCGGAACGCATCTGGACTGCATTATTATGTGAACCAACCCTATGGGCTAGTTCACATTAGATGTGCTTTTTTTCTGCATCAAAAATGCATGCACAGTGTTTTCCATGTATTCCAATGGCCCTAGTTCACACCAGTGTAGTCAGTTCCAGTCAGTTTCCAGTGCAGAAAAAAAAAAAAGTAGAACATGCTGCATTGTTTCAGCACAGAACCATACAGGAACATGGCAAACTGCACCGGAACAGAGTGTGGTATGAACTGTAAGCAAAAACGTATCCTAAATGCATCCGGAGTGCATTTTTGTGGTGTGAACTGGCTCTAAAGGAGGCAGCCACTGCTCTCTGCTCAGAGTGGCTGTGAGAACTCAGATCAGCAGTCATGTGAGTTCTCACCCTAAGAGCTGGCGAGGGGCAGATGCAGCAATGGGCTGATGCTACATCCACCTAGGTAAGCAGAACTTGGGGAAGCAAACAAACCCCATACGTTTCGTTTAGCCTGGGTTCACACTTGTGCAGTGCGGCATATTACATGTGATTCACACAGGAACCGCACCGCATCTCTGTGTAAATCACATGTGAATTCTGTGCGGTGCAATTTGAGCCACACATTTTGTATGGCTCAAATCGCACTACAAAAGCGCAGGACCCTTTTTTTGGTCCGCACTAGAATCGGACTGCATGGGTGAGAGCAGCTAGGCACTTCTAAACGTACAGCCTTGCAGATGTATATTTGCAGTGTGACCTATGACTCCATGCATCCGGAGTGATGTCACAACCCACAATAAACCCCTGAAGTTTCCAAGATGGAGATCTGCATAGAGAAATTTAGTCCACAGGCAATACTGGAGACTAGTCGCTTCCCTGCTGCCTTGCATTTTCTGCAGAAGTCAGTTAAAAAAAAAAAGGATTTTTAGATTGTAAGCAATCTAGGTCTATTTTTTTGCCTACAATCACTGAACAGCAGTGTGCTTTTCTTCCAGGGACAGTCATGGGTTTTGGACATTTTTTTCTCAAAACTGAGAGCTACAGAAATCACTTTTTTTGTGTTGGGAACACATACTTGAATATATTTTTTTTAAACCAGCATTTAGTGTCACTTTAATAAAAGTTGTTGCTTTTTTAAGTAAATTTGCTGAAAAAAGTGCAAAAATATATATTTTAACCTAAGAAACCTGTAATAATATGCCAGCTTTGCAGCAAATATTCCTAGAAAGCAATTTAAATTGCTGGCAACTATATTCCATACATGCTTGTATGTTCAGAACACGCCTGTGCCAACTGAACCAAACAAAATAAAAAAAAATAAAATAAATGAGTTTAGATTGTGCATGAACATCTTAGAGTGGTCCCATATTTATGACACGCTTACGATCACAGCTAACACATGCAAATGTCTCCTTTTTTTTGATACTCAGGGCTTCCTAAGAAAAGAAACTGCTCTGATCAAAAAGGCTTGGATTAAAGAACATTAACAGATTCAGTGACCGAGCAGCTTTTGCATACAGCTTTTGCATCACTGCTTTTGAAAACAAACATCGATCTGACCCCACTAACGGTTAGAAAATCAAACAAATTTTCTTGAACAAAATCTATATATGTATGGCCAGCTTACGTTTTTTGGTCTCTGACCTATGAAATCCTAATAATGGAAAATGACAGAGCCCTGGACAAACTTACCTGAACCTGTACTTTGCACATGCTGGGCTAGTAAGTTCACATATTGGCAGGGACCTTAGGGAGCATGTCATTTCCTTCCCTGTTATATGTGTTCCTCCAGCCCCCACATAATAAAGAGTTCGGATCTGGCAGCCAGCTGCTTAGATACTAAGTGCTGCATCGTGAAGAAATGCTGCATGTTTTCAGATATTTCTCCAGGGGCCTGATGCCAGGGAGCACAGGGATGCTATACGTGTACAGATTCTACCAGGGCAAAGTGACAATGTCCTTCTATAGTGCAACCTGCTTCTAGGTACTGGGAAAATGTGACATTCCGTTGACATTCATGGGTCTAGCAATCAAATGTCTAGGCCAAAGCACTGACATATGATGGAGGGATGATGTCAATGTTCCATGTAACCTCTTCCCATTGACATTCAAGGGTCTAGCAATCAAATGGCTAGGCCAAAGCACTGACATACGATGGAGGGGGTGATGTCAATGTTCCATGTAACCTCCTCCCATTGACATTCATGGGTCTAGCAATCAAATGGCTAGGCCAAAGCACTGACATACGATGGAGGGGGTGATGTCAACGTTCCATGTAACCTCCTCCCATTGACATTCACGGGTCTAGCAATCAAATGGCTAGGCCAAAGCACTGACATATGATGGAAGGGTGATGTCAATGTTCCATGTAACCTCCTCCCATTAACATTCATGGGTCTAGCAATCAAATGGCTAGGCCAAAGCACTGACATATGAAGAGGGGGTGACGTCAATGTTCCATGTAACCTCCTCCCATTGACATTCATGGGTCTAGCAATCAAATGGCTAGGCCAAAGCACTGACATATGATGGAGGGGGTGATGTCAATGGTCCACCTAACCTGCGATACAGATGAGACAATGAACTCCAAGCAGGAGTGGCACAAGATCGCTGCTAAGGCGAGTATACCTGGGATGGGGGCCCTTTAGAAAGACACTGTCACTTTGCCCAGAAACTGACCATGTCTTTTTAATGTGATCCCATCACCAACATCGCATTGCAACATCAGGTTAGTGTGAGTAGACAAATATGCAGTGTTGCTCCAAGCCAGACAGCCCAGAAATGACCCTGTGGGTACACAGAACAGCAGGAGCCGGTGTCCCAATACTAATCCAGAAGCAGGAGTAATGAAAGGAGATGGACACTGCTCAAACCAGCCCAGTCAGGTCGGTATATGTATCAGGTTTCAGTGGTCCTTTTAAATCCATATCAAATGTCTCATTGTCCAAATGCCTCATAAATGTTTTCGTAAACATGTTTATTACAGGTGAAATCTGATCTGATGGCTGCCACCTTTATAACTGTGATAACATTAGACCCAGCAGCTGCAGAGCCATCACTCTAGTAACCCCTTGGAGCAATCCTGCGCACTTGCAGAGTGGCATTTGTCAAGTCACAATCTAGTGGCCTGTCAAAATGTGCTTTATATTCGAGTTTCCACGACCATACCGCACCCTCTAACATTTAAAATAGTCCTCTTAGAACCAGGAGGCACCACAAATAATTGTGGTGTTTCTGTGCAGGTTGGGCTGGAGATGCTATTAATATTCTAGGATGCGCTTCCTGGCACATGAGCAGAAATCAGAACCCTGAAGATGGGCTTTGGAAATTCCACATAAAGTACATTTTAAATTAAATTATAGTGTATTTTCAGTAAGCCCATATTTTGAGTTCTAATTCCAGTGTTTACCTAAAAATATAATGTGGCCTTAGATTCTGTTTGCCTGTGTTTCCCCAGGCAAAAATGAAACGCTCTTATTATGCAAGTTTATAAAAAAATACGGCCATTCACATTATGCACCTTTTTCTTACCCCTAAATTACTACAAAGAAATGAATGATCACAATGTTACCTAGACACTAGTTCAAGTGCCAGGCCGACTATTCAGCCACTAATCAAATGGCTGAGCCCCCAAGTCAATACCCGGAAACTGCTTTGGCAACACTGGGATGCTCTTCCCCTTGCGCACTTTGTCAGGGAATGCCAGGGAAGTGGAGTCCGGGGTGGCTACATCACTTGTCCTGTTGTCAATGCTCGGGGAAATTTTAGTCTGCAGTTCATCAGGGAACAAATGCATACAAGGAACACATAGAAAAGAAAAGTTTTTTGTAGATTTAAAGAAGAATGAAAAAAACACCATAGGATGATAAAGCAATCCTAGAGGTACCATGTGGACCATTTGTGACATGGTGACTTTTCCATCTTTTTTAAGTTAGCCACACAGAATCTTGACTTTCATTCAATTAAATCTGTAAGATTAACACAAATTAATGATAACATTCCAATGCAAGGGTCGACCTGGATAGAAATGGAATGCTTTAGGTGGTATGTAGAACTACAGTATTATGTTTTATAGTGTTTAGTATTGTATTGTGTCAGCTACACAGGTAATCTTGCCTAATTGAACATAGTTAAAGGATCACCTTTCTAGAAAAAAGTAAATGCACTTTTTTTTTTTAAAGGTAAAATTAGCAGATTGCAGGTTGTCAATCTTAGACTCCTGCAGACTATCAGTGTATTTCTTCATTTGTACCTGGTACAGACAGGCAGTTATAGCATGAGTGAAAGACTCAATGAACTACCCAGAGTGCTCACTAGCACCCTGGTAGTTCATTGAGAACTACAAGCCGTAAGCTGCAAAGGATGTTGGTACTTGTAGTTAATTTATTCACAGATCTCTATGAATGAATGACACGGTCGTGTGGACAGAGCCCTGCAAATGTCAAATTGTGACAGTGGTGTGGGGAGAAGAACCTCGGCGTGCTGTCACAATTGGGGGGGTTTGAGATGATCAGCAAGAGGCTGTGGGAGTGGGAACATGTTTCATATAAAATGTTCCCAAAGGTGAACTTATCCATTAATACATCTAAGAAAAGCCTAACCTGTGTGACCAGGGTGGCAACCTGATTCTAAACCATATTTTCAGGGGGAAGGGGGGTTAATTATTTATTTATAAGATACAACAAGGTCACAGATATATCAGTAGAAACTGGTATGGATAATGTGTTATGAGTGTACAATATCATATCCATACAGGTTATTGATCATACCAGGTCTCTATGTATAGAAATAGGTCAAAATTATCGTTACAGAGCATGGTTGATCGTGCAGTCACAGTGCATCCAGTATCAAAGCATCAAAGCGAGAAGGTGTTGTTGTATATTGCTGGAACTTACTCACTGAAACTTTTTTTCTATAACTTATAACAAAACAAGCATTGCAATGTAAGTATATAAGCCAGAGGGAACTTATCGGGAGAATTCCGACATCTGGTAAATTCTGGCGTTATAAACAAAATAAGGAAGAGAAGTGGGGAGATGCTAAATCCGTGGTGCCCAACCTGTGACCCTGTGGTATAAGATGTGCAGCCCTCGGACCTCAACAGTTTGCAGCGGGAACACCGATTTGGATAATAGCATTGACCCCTACTATCCTCATGTAACATGTTCCCAGTTTCATGCTGTCTTCTGCAGCATATCCACAGCCAAATATGTACACGGTCCACACTCTCTAACCCTCATTTCCTCTATTAGGTCTGCAGTTACATTACTTATATTGAACATTGAGTGCGGCCCTTTGTTGATGTTCAGGGCCACATTTGAGCACCCTTTAGGGCTCTTTCAGATGGGACAGACCCGTTTAGCAGATCCGCTTGTTCAGCAGGGGTTCTGTCCGCTGATCCTTTTTGAGCAAGCGGATGACAGCTCTGTGTCCCCTCCGCTGCT
Organism: Staurois parvus; assembly: GCF_062004578.1. Lineage (NCBI taxonomy): Eukaryota > Metazoa > Chordata > Amphibia > Anura > Ranidae > Staurois > Staurois parvus. Next base: position 3,689,928 of record NW_028319228.1, on the reverse strand, counting down.
GCAGAGCAGACACAGAGCTGCTCGCTCTCATCGGGCGGTCGGATGAAAATGGACTGCCTGTCCGTTTTCATCAGATCCGATAGAAGGAAAGGGAATTGGATCCCCATTCGTCCCTTTATGGTGGATCGGATGTCAGTGGGTGTAAAAACGGACATCGTTTACACCCACCGCTCCATAGAGGAGAATGGAGGTTCCAATCAGGTCCGCCTGAAAAACTGCAGGTGGACCTGATAGGAACGTTCGTGTGAAAGAGCCCTTAGTCCATAAATTGACAACTACTGTGCTAAATGGTGAATAAAGAATTGTGGTAATAAGTGTCTTGGTAGGGCAAAGAGAAAAGACAAAAGGGGGGGGGGGGGGGGTGAGGAAAAGGAGTTGAACACTGAGGGGAATGAAAATTAGCTGCTTTAAACTATATCTTCACTTTTATTTTAACTTGTCAAACATGTTATGGTGAAAATTGATCACCACCAAAACCAGATGGCCTTGCTTCCTAGTGCATGTAAAAATTGGTAACTAGCTAGTGATGTTCCTGCCCCTGGTCTAACTTTTTTTTTACAGAAGGTCAGGGAAGCGGAACTCAGTTACACAAGATCAAAGTACTAATTCTCTGTTGGCTCCCTTCAAAAGAATGTCAACGTGCCAACAGTGTTACATTCTATCGATTTGTTGTGTGTAAAGATAGAAGAAAAAAACTAGTTCATCCTGAACTGTGAACCACATCAAGATCAATGGTTTTAATAGGTTTTTCAATGTTTTATCCTGACAAAAACCCACTTAAAAGTCTATGTAACTACTCACAGTCAGCATTTGAACAGTAGAAGGAGGAATTCATATTTGACAAAGCATCATACAAACCTCTCCACCACAAAAACACCTAATATTATGGTAAAAAAGCAATATATGCATGCATAAATATGAAGGAAGCTGAGCCGTGTTCCACTGAAATACCATTTACAATAAAACTATAGTTGTGTAATTTTAGCATTCACTTTACTTGTTCTTACTCTGATCATCAGTTTCTACTCTGATTCATCCATGCCATTCACATGTAAACAGATGCTGGCTATATCTTCATGCCATTCAGGGACATGTAGAGATGAGACTAGAATTACTCCTTTCCCCCCTAGTGTCCAGTATTAAGAATGCTACATCACTTCCTGTTAGCAGAGTGGATTCAGTTTTTCTGATAGAGGATCCTGGGACCTGTAGTCATATAGCCAATACATACTATATTTCTGAGTGCTGATTGAACTACAGCTACCAGAGAGCTGGGGAAGGAGAAGGTTGCTGGTAGAGCAGATATATTCTACAACAAGGGACTGGCTCACACTTCTCAGTGTGGGATTCAGAGCTGAACACAGAGGGACTGCCGTTCTCCAGAGACATAATGTTTGCCTACTGCTGCAGGACTCAGCAAAGCAGTGACGCCGATCGCCACCCCAGGATCACATCAGCGTCTCTGCATCAGGACTGTCACTGCCCGGCCTTCACACAGACATCTCTGCACGCAGTGCTGACAGGTTGTCCTGCGGTAACTCTGCACATCCCTGCAAACAGCCAAGAGCCTGTGCAAGAACTCTTGTTCCTAGGAGGCCAGGCTATCCTTAAGATTGCAACAAATGCCAGAAACCAGCGCTACAATCTTCATGCTGCACAGAAAACACTGAATCTAGCACTTGCTGTGGTGCTGCCCTTGATACAGCAGGGAATCTTGACACTGGCAAAAAATAATAAAACAGGGTGCACTCTCCTCATGCATTACCGTGATATATAGGAAATGTATTGTAAAATCACAAATGCATACTCACAAACCAGAACAAAATCATAAAACAGAGACAAGGAGCCAAAGATGATAATCGAGGACAGCAGAGGTCCTTGGGTAAAAAAAGTGTTAACGCGTTTCGGGAGTCAAACTGCCTTCCTCAGAGCAAACACCTTTATACCTCTGTATCAGGAGATCTTTGCATTGAGCAGTACCAAAGCCTGTTATCTTCATCAGACTATGGTATTCCCTAATGCTTATGGGTTGCTAGCAGAAGAAAGTGGATGCCACCATATCTGGGACTTTTAACATCACAGGACTTGCTGCAATCTCTTGTTAAAGGGACCTCTTCTCTTATAAGGCCATTATTATTCAAATTAGGGAGCTTATAACTATTTATGTGTGAGTATACATTTACATATTTCTCTGCATCCACCACTGCAGTGCTGGTGGCCTAGAGTGAGCTAATAAATCAACAAGCCTTTTCTTCCCCCTCTTACTGCTGGTGTTGCAGTTTAATAGTTGAAGCTTACTACTCATGACTGTATAATTTGTTAAATGTTGCCAATTGATTATTCCTATTTTACCAGTGTTCTTTTTTTATGTGTTAACTTGGGTTGTATATCCCATTATTCTGGTGGTCTACTCTCTTTAACAAGACTACTTATAAAGGTGTTACTAAAGAATTGTGCCTCTTGCATTATTATTCTATTAATAAATAATTTGCGCTAGTAAATATATATAAATATATGTAAAGAAATCATCAAATCATAAGTCCAGAAAAATATATATATACCAATACCACAGAAAAATATAAAAAACTTTTTAGGTGCAAAAAAACTTTTGTGCAAAAGGAGTGTCTCAATATAAAAAAAGTGTCTCAATATAAAAAAATTTCACCAAAAAACCTTGATAATATAATGGCAGATCATCCAAAAAAATATCTTCAGAAACGGAAGCTCTCCAACACACCGATCCTCATCGATCGAAATAACAGGACGAAAAACTTTGTAGTTAATCGAAAATCCACTTCTCCAATAGAAAAAGGACCACCTTCAAACGTATCCATGGGGGGAAATGCCAAGCACTCGAGAGAAACAGAAAGACTTCATGGTGCAATATTATAAAAACCAATTCCTTTATTAGATACTCATTGCACTTACTCAAGAGGTGTCCCAGCCGACACCAGCATCAACAGCATCAACAGCAATCACATAAACGAGCCTGACTACTCAGCACATGTGCAATAGCTGGCAGTCAAAAACGTAATGACATCACATCAATCAAGCTCCGCCCTACGCGTTTCGTCATCGACGTCCTCACGGAGCGGAATCCGCTATCCGCTCCGTGAGGACGTCGATGACGAAACGCGTAGGGCGGAGCTTGATTGATGTGATGTCATTACGTTTTTGACTGCCAGCTATTGCACATGTGCTGAGTAGTCAGGCTCGTTTATGTGATTGCTGTTGATGCTGTTGATGCTGGTGTCGGCTGGGACACCTCTTGAGTAAGTGCAATGAGTATCTAATAAAGGAATTGGTTTTTATAATATTGCACCATGAAGTCTTTCTGTTTCTCTCGAGTGCTTGGCATTTCCCCCCATGGATACGTTTGAAGGTGGTCCTTTTTCTATTGGAGAAGTGGATTTTCGATTAACTACAAAGTTTTTCGTCCTGTTATTTCGATCGATGAGGATCGGTGTGTTGGAGAGCTTCCGTTTCTGAAGATATTTTTTTGGATGATCTGCCATTATATTATCAAGGTTTTTTGGTGAAATTTTTTTATATTGAGACACTTTTTTTATATTGAGACACTCCTTTTGCACAAAAGTTTTTTTGCACCTAAAAAGTTTTTTATATTTTTCTGTGGTATTGGTATATATATATTTTTCTGGACTTATGATTTGATGATTTCTTTACATATATTTATATATATTTACTAGCGCAAATTATTTATTAATTGGTACACTTTATATATGGTGGTTTTTTTTGCAGCTGGTACACTATTAGTAAGTTATACAATTTTGACCATAGGCGCTATTATTAATTTTTCTCATTATTATTCTATGCTGTTGAAATATGTTTGAACCCAGAGAGTGTCACAGGTGTCGGGAGGCTTGCAAGGTCAGGGCAACCACTGGGGACAAGCATTATCATGTTATTATTTCAATGCTATTCTAACTCTATTTGTCTGTGTATCTGCATTGAGTCTATATGTTCTCTCTATGCTTGTATCTCCTCGGGGTACACCAGTTTCCTCCCACACTCCAAAGACATGCTGATAGGTTAACTGACTCCTGTCTAGATTTGCCCTGGCATGTGTATGTATAAATGTGAAATAGGGACCTTAGATTGTAAGCTCTTTGAGGACAGGACTGATATGAATGTACTATATTTAAAGTGGTGCGTAAATGGTTGGCGCTATATAAATGCCTGCAATAAATAATATACTATGGCAAAAGCTACAACCATCTACAACCAATGTTTAGTATGCAGCACTTTGGTTTCCTGAGCCAGGAAAAACCCTGAGACGCACAATAAGCATGTTCTATTACAAAAAATAAAATTGTTGTATTATACAGCAAGCACACTGTAGCAGATTTAGTTATGACTCATGCCCTTTTAGACCTCATCATTTAAATCAGTTAGCAAAACGGCAATCTTTGTCTATATTTGGTATCTTGTAAAATACAAGGGTTTTTGTTATGCGGATTTATAAGAGATGTATTCTGCAGATATCATTCTGTAGACAGCATCTGCTTAAAGCCCAATTTGATTTCCCCAGCTTTTTTTTTTTTTTTACAACCGGATGCCTAATATCTGAAATTCGTGGTGTCCATTGTGTATTTGTGCTGTAAAACACACAGACACACTCTATCCTCTCTATGGCAACACAGAGCCGTGTAGTAACTGGTCTTTAAACAGCACTGGAAATCCTCTGGAGGCTGACTTAACCACCCGTTCTGTATATGCACAGTATATCTTCAGCCAACTGTTCTCCAGACACTCTGGTTATATATTAAATATTCAGTAGCCACAACTGTTAATTTAATGTTCAACAATCAAAGAAACAAGCCAAACACAATGGAAGTGTTGAAGAGACAAGAAAATGGCTCTGTTGTCTGTTACACAAAAGAGAATAGTATTACTGGAAACCCAACTTTTCCTTAGTACTTAGTCATTTTGTTCAACATGTCCTATTGTGAATCATTTACTAACAGGCTGTCAAGGAATTCTTCAGTTTCTACACTACACACTTGAACCTGGTATTGTATTATTGTTTACTGCATGCTCACTCTGTGATGTGTCCATGCTCTGTAATGGTGTAGGAGCTGTTTAGCAGTAATTGTTAGAAGCCAATGTTCTCTTGCCTTGGAAACACCAGGTATACATCACTGCCAGCAGTAACGCTCTAGAGCAGGGGTCTGCAACCTTTAAGACATAAAGAGCCACTTGGACCCGTTTCCAAGAGGGAAAAAAAGACTGGGAGCCGCAAAACCATTGCAACATTTAAAACAAATCCGACACTGCATATATTGCAAAAAGCGCTCTGGTCATGAAGGGGGTTTAAGGTCCCAGTAAGCAAAGGGTTAATCAGGGCCACAGTGTATCATCATAATCACAATCATAGCCTTAGGTCAGTGGTGGGCAATCTTTTTTTTCAACTGAGCCAAATCTCGCCAAAACCACGATTGAAATTTATTTTGAGAGCCACATTTTTAAAACTGAAAATACATCCCCCATATAGTAATTCATCCCCCATAGTAATTCATCCCCCATATAGTAATTCATCCCCCATATAGTAATTCATCCCCCACATAGTAATTCATCCCCCATAGTAATTCATCCCCCATAGTAATTCATCCCCCATATAGTAATTCATCCCCCATATAGTAATTCATCCCCCATATAGTAATTCATCCCCCATAGTAATTCATGCCCCGATATAGTAATTCATCCCCCATATAGTAATTCATCCCCCATAGTAATTCATCCCCCATATAGTAATTTATCCCCCATATAGTAATTCATCCCCCCTATAGTAATTCATCCCCCATAGTAATTAATCCCCCATATAGTAATTCATCCCCCCTATAGTAATTCATTCCCCATATTGTGTCAATTCACTTACCTTTGCTCCGCGCGTTCCTCTCGCCGTGTTCCCGCGCCGTTCCGGTCTTCAGGGCGGACTTGTGAGAGGAGAGGAGTTCGTCACGCTGCCCCGCCTACATCCTGACAGCCAATGTTTGCCACGCTCCGCGGGCCGGATTAAAAGGTCCGCCGGGCCGTAGTTTGCCCATTGCTGGGCTAGCTGCAGAGTCCTGACTTTTGGGGCGGCCGCCCGAGAGGAGGGAGGGGAGCGGGCGCCCGGCACACAGAAGACCCTATTGCCTGTCACCTGGTGGGCAGTGTGCTCCGGAGCCGCAGCCAAGGTGAAAAAGAGCCGCATGCGGCTCTGGAGCCGCGGGTTGCCGACACCCGCTCTAGAGCTACTCTGTGAAACACCAACCAGCTGCACAGTGTTGCGCTCTGGGTGGGAAATTGTGGTCAAATGACCATGGTTAAAAAAAAAACAAAAAACTGTTAAAAAGGTAAAAATAAAGCCAGTTTTATCATTTTACAAAATCCATCCTGCATGGACACTCATTCAGCGAGACATTGGCCTTTTTGACTTAGGGCAGCCTCTCCCAACCATGGTTCCCTGGAACCCTAGGGTTCTTTCAGAGATTACTAGGGGTTCCTTCAGCAATTTTTTCCTCTCAGATAAGGAACCACTGACATCAAACCTTTTAGTTGTCTGTAACAGGTTGACTCATTCCAATGACCACAGATCTAAGAAGCATTCTCTCCACTGACTATCACATTATTGTACCATAAGCTTTAGATATAGTCATTGTTAGCAGGAGCTCCCTTCACACCAGAAAATAAAAGGGTTCCTCCATTGTAAAGAGGTTGAGAAAGACTGACTTAGGGCTTTACAACAACTTGAAACCAATATGAAACCCAACTTATTAAAGTGTTCGTTCACTTTTACAAAAAGTCACTAACACTAGACCCCCCTCCCCACCCTCAAGTCCTGCAGTACTTATCTCCTGAAAGCCACTCTACTGGTCCAGGGATGTGAAATCCTCACTGCTTTCTATCCTCTCCATACTGCATTGCCAGTATAGACCAAACAGATTCTAATTGGTCAGCACCATCACATGGACTGGGCTGACCAATGAGAATCTGTCTAGTCCATCCTGTCAGCATTGGACAGAGGAGAAAAAGCAGCATGGATTTCAAACCCCTAAACTGGTGGAGCAGCTAGCGGGAGCCCTGCCAGCTCAGGACTGCAGGAGGTAAGAATAGCAGAACTGGAGGAGGTTAGAGGAATCCAGAGTTAGATCAATTTTACAGATTTTCTGTAAAGGAGAACACTTTAACCCCTTGACGCCGATCGCACGCAAATATGCGGCCTCTCGGCGTCTGGGCCTTGATGCCGAGCGGTTGCCTATTTGCGTGCAATTAGAAATGACATATGTGCTGAGAGCGTGCGCCTGTGCGCTCCCAGCACATACGTCCGCGACTCCTGGAAAGGTACCGATCCTCCCCTTTCGATAGGGACCATTTTCCGATCATGTGACCGCCGCGACGGCGAATCACGGCGGTCACATGACCCTAAAACCCCGCCCCGCCTCCTGGCTTCTGAAACTCTTAAAGGGCCAGAAGGCACCGGCACGAAGAGGTCAAAGAACAGCCTGAGATGCTAATCGTACAAACAGCTCACAGATGGTTGAGGTGTATTTTTGGTTTTTTGGCCAGTACCAATGTTTTACAAAGTGATATTAGTCCATATAACATTTGTATCGACCATTCATTTTTTTAACCACTTGCCAACCAGGTCAATTCTGACACTTCTCTCCTACGTAAAACTCTACATTTTTTTCTTTTAGAAAAGAACTTAGAACCCCCAAACATTATATATATATTTTTTTTTAGCAAAGTCCCTATAGAATAAAATGGTGGTTTTTGCAATTATTTATGTCACATAGTATTTGTTTTTTTCAAACGCAATTTTTTTCTGAAAAAAAAATACACAATGAATTTTTTTGCACACAAATACAATATAATACCCATTTTTGGTAACCCATTAAAAGATGTTACGCTGAGTAAATAGATACCAAACATATCTTTTGAAATTGCGTATGCCTTTGGAATGGCGCCAAACTATGGTAACTAAAAATCTCCATAGGCAACTCTTTAACCGTTTCAATACTGGACACTTATACCCCTTTCCCGCCCAGGCCAATTTTCAGCTTTTAGCGCTGTCGCACTTTGAATGACAATTGCACGGTCATGCGACACTGTACCCATATGAAATTTTTAGCATTTTTTCACACAAATAGAGCTTTCTTTTGGTGGTATTCAATCACCACTGAGTTTTTTATTTTTTGCTAAATAAAACACAAAAAAAACTGGAACGTTTGCGGAAAAAAAAAAACGCACTTTTCTTAGTTTCTGTTATAAAATTTTGCAAATAACATTTCTTCATAAATTTAGGTCAAAACGTATTCTGCTACATTTCTTTGGTGAAATAATAAAAATAATAAAACTTTAATTTGTATTTTTTTTTAATTTTTCTATTTTTTTTATTTTTATTATATTATTTTTTCTTTACGATTTTTTTTTTCAACACACTGTGACAAAAGCAATACAATGTTACTATAGTAACATTGAACTACTCTGGACAAATGATCAGGATTTTTCTTCTTTTTTTTTTTTAACACAAAACAATTGCTAATACCAATGTATTTCATTGATATTTGCAATCATTGTTACTGAATTAAACTGATTAATTCAGTCTTTTGTTGTGATTAGCTGTGATTGGGCAAAGCTGATCACATGACACAGATGGGCTGTGAAAGGCCCTGTCTGTATCATGTGACTGCTTTCACCAATCACAGCTAACAACACAATTGTATACAATGGATGGCATGGCAGGAAGCCATCCATTGCATGCAATTGACATGTGATCTGCTGTGATTGGTCACAGTGGTCACATGACACTGGCAACAGGCTGGTGCAGTGATATGTCCACAGGACAAAGCCGGTGACAGCCGCGGGAGCGACTCGTTTTGACAGGACGTCATATGACGCCCAGTCAAAACGGCGAGTGCCCCGCCCAGCCGTTATTCTGCTATAGGCCAGGCGGAAAGCTGTTAAAAATGTTTGCAGGTTACCAGTTTACAGTTACAGAGGACATCTGTTGCTAGAATTATTGCTCTCACTCTGACTTTGTGACGATACCTCACGTGTGGTGTGATCACCGATTACATATGCGCATGAGACTTATATATGTGTTCAAAATTAATTTGTGCAAAAACACCTCTGGGGGGAGGTCGGGATGCTTACATTTTTTATTTTTTTTAATATTCAACTGTTTTACACTGTTTTTAAAACATTTTTGTGCATTAACTTAATTGCTATAACAAAGGATGAACAACAATCACAATCCGCCACCCGCAGAAGGGAACCTCCATCTGAAAATTTTAATACAGGAATGATGCCTGTAGCTGCAGGCATCATTCTAGTATAACTGCTGCCAACTGAGGACGTCATGACGGCCTAAGTTTGCAAGTGGTTAATTCCTTGAACTTCAGTTGGCATAGAGGTAAACGTTTACTAAAACTTTGTGCTTTAAAGTGAATGTGACATTCACCTAATATTACCGACAGAAGATTATCCCTGCTGCATGTGTTTGAAACTACAGAGAAAGATGAATCACCTATGAATAATTGCTGTTTGTCACATTCACTGCTTTATAAATGTGCCCCAGGATTTGAACCAAGTCGTTTATGTTCATGGCAAATTACCATGCCTCTAGGGACCTACACTACATACCTGAAGCATTTGTATTTCCCATGTCAGTGTCCTTAAATATGACATTTTGTACATTCATATTTTACATTTTTTTAGTCAGCAGGTGGAGATCTTTGTTCCTTTCAACATTTTCACAAAATTACAGACAAAAGTTGATGTCTTGTCAGCAGTGACCCTTACAGTTCAGTCTGAAATTTCATTCAAAAGGAGCTTTAAGGCAAGTCTCCACTCTGGTGTAGTAGCTTACCTACAGTGCTCTGGAAATCCTTTGTTATGTATAATACAGTATATTTGTAAACCAATAAATATACTAAATAAATATATATATATATATATATATATATATATATATATATATATATATATATATATATAAATATATAAAACTTCCCATTGCAAGTGATACTAAACACACTGTTTAATTTACATTTTCTCTTCTCTTTCTGTATGTGGATGATGCCCTGTAATTAGTTTGAAAAAAAATCTAAGTATCCCTTTTTTAAGCAATATACAGCTGTCACATGACCCAGCTCTTTCCCAGACTGTCTGCAGGAAACATAAGCAGGAGGAGCTTCTAATAAAAATAAACAACAATAAACTAATAAATTGTCGTACAAATATCGATTTGAAATCAAATTGTTATTTTTTTGCAATAACATGGTGTGGGCAGATTTCTGTCAATCACAGGCTGTTACGCCCCTCCAGCCTGTGTTTTAGAACAGGGTAGTAAAGCCTCCACCAAGCAAGATGCAATATCCAACCCCCCATTGTGTTTAGCTGGTTAGCAGGCATGTTGGAGGAGCTGGGAGGGAGGGAGTGGGCTGTCATTTACCAGTGTGTACAAGTCCACATGTGTTACTCTATTGTCACATGGGCTGCTCAGATGTGATAGGGAGGGAATGCTCAGCATAGGAACTCACTGAAAACTGAGCATGTGCAGTAGCTGCCAACACAGCTCTGCAAAATCCCCAACTGCATTGGGGACATGGACAGAAGGGGAAACAGTAGGATCAAACAGGGGTTTTGCAGAATACAGAAAACAAATCCCATAATGACTGAGTGAATATGAACAGCATGTAATACAGTATTTATTGAAAGTTTTTGTGATGTGGGTTTAATGACACTGTAATATGTTGTTTTCATGAATTGTGTTCAATTGCCGTGTGACTTTTATGCCCTCCCCAGGACTGTGTTTATGGCCAAGTGCGAAAAAGCACCAGATCATTTCAGCCAGTTACTAGATCAAGGAACCACTTTTTGTACAGAAAAAGCACCTAAAAAAACATGCACCTTTGTATTCTATAATCAGACTTCCAATGTATTTGAATACGTTAGTACATTTTAGATCAACTGTCATGTTAGTTTAAATGGTATGACAGTGTTCACACTTAAAAGTTTGCATTATTATTTGAATCAGATGGCTTTCATGTTCCAGGGATTTACCAGTTCCTGGAGCTGTACACTGATGACTGCAAAATGAATATCTCTGCACTGCAGCCTTTTGTGATACACTTTCCTAAAACAAATTGTCTAAAATTATCCCAGGCGTGCCCTAGAACTGATCAGCTGGCAAACTTCAATGGAAAACATGTGAGAAGTTTCCCGTTGAAGCACAATTCTTCCCAAATGTTCTTCACGTGTCAATTTCCTATCAAATACAAATATATTCCGTTTAAGTGAAACACTAAACAATGTTCCTCAAAATAAAGAAACATTTATTTTACTTGGCACAAAGTCTTGATAGTCTTTTCAGTAGCTAAAGGAACCAAGACATCTTGTTTCTGTACACCCACAGAAACAGATGGTTCCAGAGTTATGTAACTTCTGTCACAGTACAAAAAAAAAAAAACTGCACTAAGAGCACGACAAAAAAAAACAAAAAACAACAAAACACCATTTTGGCATATCGTATAGAATGAAAGTTTTCAGGATTGTAAATCACTTGACTTTACTCAAATTAAAAACATTTAAAGATTTTAATGGAACGAGATACTGAATGTTTTACCCATTTACACATAATCGGTCGTATTTATAGAGCATGTCTATGCAACTGTTCAAAAACTGCTGGAAAAAACACTGGATAAAAAACACTGGTAACAGCATGTTTTAGTAACGTTTACGAGCGTTCAAGTTTTCTAAGCGTTTTTACAGTACATGTTGGGAAAAGAAAAAAACGTTTTTAGGAGAGTTTAGTGGGGGGGGGGGGGGGGGGGTTTCTGCGGTATAAACGCTCCCAAAAACTCAACAAAACATTTTTCTGCTCCTAAAAGCTGAAGCTTTAAAAATGCTACTAGCTTAAAATAGTGTGCATGGACACATAGGATAACACTATATAGCTTCTAGGATCAGAAAAAATGCTAGTGTGCATGGGGCCTTGTAAGTGTGTGTGGGTGTGGGGGGGGGGGAGAGTGCATTCTCACATGATTTGGGGTACTTGCGACAAACAACCTGAAGCAGGGTTCCAAGCAATTTCTTCTGCTTTCTATTTTTTTTTTTCACTTTAAAGAGAAACTCCACTTTTGTTGAGAAAAAAAATTCACCCCTGGGTGATCTATGTATATTACAAGAGGTTTAAATAACTTTGCTGCAGATTCCTACCTTTTTGTTATTCTGAAGAAAAAACTGTTTCTTTGTCTGTTTCCATGTGGAAAGTGAATGTGAATGGGAGTGACTTTATAATTGTCAATCCGCTACAGCACCTACAGGATTCCAATGAGGAAAATGGCAGGGTCTGCATCCCTTTAGATGTGGATACCCCTTTGGGACTATCTCACCAAAATGACATTTTTGTTGCAGGGGATGCCCAAAATCTGACTTGTATCTTAGTGTAGACTTCTGGAAAAACCAGAAAGACAATCACATAAGGTTATTTTCTAGGGGGTGTTCTGTATACCAGTTGTGTACAGAACACCCCCAGTTTGTGATATTGCAATATTGCATTTCATTTTACGAAAAATTACAGAGCTGGAGATTGAAAAGCAAAGTTAATTTTTAATAACATTCAATTACAATATGACTTTTGTTGCAATTGTACACACTAAATATTTTTTTTTTAATTTGCTTTTTTTCTCCACGAAAGTGGAGTTTCCCTTTAGATTGATGATTCTTATTTGGGGGTGGAGAGCTACGAAATAGGACACCATTGCATTTGGGGGTGGAGAGCTAGGAAACAGGACACCATTGCATTTGGGGGTGGAGAGCTAGGAAATAGGACACCATTGCATTTGGGGGTGGAGAGCTAGGAAACAGGACACCATTGCATTTGGGAGTGGAGAGCTAGGAAACAGGACATTATTGCATTCGGGGGTGGAGAGCAAGGAAACGACACCATTGCATTTGGGGGTGGAGAGCTAGGAAACAGGACATTATTGAATTTGGGGGATGGAGAGCTAGGAAACAGGACACCATTGCATTTGGGGTGGGAAGCTAGGAAACAGGACACCATTGCATTTGGGGGTGGGAAGCTAGGAAATAGGACACCATTGCATTTTCATACCAGGTCTGTTTTGTGTCTGTGTCGACAAGAAGGGTGGGCTTTAACATCCAGACACAGCACATATGAGTCAATGGTGACCAGGGTTTCTGTGTTGAGAGAGCACATAGACAGCTCCCAGTCTCTGGTTATGATCGGGAATAGGAAGAATTGGCCCCCAACCATGCAACCACTGTGACAACAAATCACAATAACATGATTGGGGAGTCCATCCCCCCACCCCCGGAATAAAGACCCAGTTAAAGGGCCACGGGGATTGGGGAGAAAGGAGTTAAAGAAAACACATGTGAAAACTTGCCGACACATAAGAATTGTAAACTTGTTTGGTAGGAGGGCCCTTGTTTACAGTAAATCAATGTATCCAATCATCTTTTTATTGTACAGAATTACTTCTAATCCGTAGTTTTACAAAAAAAAAAAGCTATAAACTGTTTAGAAATTCCACATAGCTAAGATAAACTGTACCTGAATTACTGCTTTAAGAATGTGGATGGTCAGCTGTAGTTCTACAGGAAAGACAAGCACATTGTGATCTACATAAGTCCAGTATACAGTGGGGATCGAAAGTTTGGGCACCCCAGCTAAAAATTTGTATTAATGTGCATAAAGAAGCCAAGGAAAGATGGAAAAATCTCCAAAAGGCATCAAATTACAGATTAGACATTCTTATAATATGTCAACAAAAGTTAGATTTTATTTCCATCATTTACACTTTCAAAATAACAGAAAACAAAAAAATGGCGTCTGCAAATGTTTGGGCACCCTGCAGAGTTAATATCTTGTACTGCCCCCTTTGGCAAGTATCACAGCTTGTAAATGCTTTTTGTAGCCAGCCAAGAGTCTTTCAATTCTTGTTTGAGGTATCTTTGCCCATTCTTCCTTACAAAAGTCTTCCAGTTCTTTGAGATTTCTGGGCTGTCTGTCACGCACTGCTCTTTTAAGGTCTATCCATAGATTTTCAATTATGTTGAGGTCAGGAGATTGTGAAGGCCATGGCAAAACCTTCAGTTTACGCCTCTTGATGTAATCCCCCGTGGATTCCGAGGTGTGTTTAGGATCATTATCCATTTGTAGAAGCCATCCTCTCTTTAACTTCAGCTTTTTCACAGATGGCATCAAGTTACCATCCAAAATTTGCTGAAATTTTATTGAATCCATTTTTCCTTCTACTCGTGAGATGTTCCCTGTGCCACTGGCTGCAACACAACCCCAAAGCATGATTGATCCAACCCCATGCTTAACAGTTGGACAGAGGTTCTTTTCATTAAATTCTGTGCCCCTTCTTCTCCAAACGTACCTTTGCTCATTCCGGCCAAAAAGTTCAATTTTAACCTTATCGGTCCACAGAACTTGTTTCCAAAATGCATCAGGCTTGTTTATATGTTCATTTGCAATGTTCAAACAATAATTTTTGTGGTGAGGACATAGAAGAGGTTTTCTTCTGATGACTCTTCCATGAAGACCATATTTGTACAAGTATCTCTTTATAGTGGAATAGTGTACCACAACTCCAGTGTCTGCCAGATCTTTCTGGAGGGATCGTGCAGTCAAACGTGGGTTTTGAATTGTTTTTCTCACAATCCTGCGAGCTGTTCTGTCTGATATTTTTCTTGGTCTTCCCGATCTTGCTTTTACTTCCACTGTTCCTGATGACTGCCATTTATTAATTACATTCCGAACAGAGGATATTGACATCTGAAAACGCTTTGCTATCTTCTTATAGCCTTCTCCAGCTTTGTGAGCGTCAACTATTTTCAGTTTCAGTTTTCTAGACAACTGCTTAGAAGAACCCATGGTGCTGATTGTTGGGGCAAGGTCAGATGAGTCCGGGCATTTAAAACCTTTGAGATTGACATCACCTGGTCTTCCCAGACGATGATTGAGAACAATCCATGACACTGGCAGGTCTCAGTTTTGCAAAGGGGGCAGTGCATGCTATAAATTCTGCAGGGTGCCCAAACTTTTGCAGACACCATTTTTTTGTTTTCTGTTATTTTGAAAGTGTAAATGATGGAAATAAAATCTAACTTTTGTTGACATATTATAAGAATGTCTAATCTGTAATTTGATGCCTTTTGGAGATTTTTCCATCTTTCCTTGGCTTCTTTATGCACATTAATACAAATTCTTAGCTGGGGTGCCCAAACTTTCGATCCCCACTGTATGTACTTGACACAAACCTTAATCACGGTACCGTAAAATGACCTACACATCAGTCTTCATGCTGGACCAGGCTCCACTTCTATGCCTCACCACCCAATGAATAAGCACATAAATACCTTACGTGAGTTTCCTGTATGCCACATAACAGCCTCGTCCAAGAAATAGGGGACTGACAAGGATAAATGTGGGTCAAAGATGGCACCTGAATCAGAATAACCAGGGACTAGAAGTGATGATGATGTTTATGAAAAGAAGTCAAATAGAGGTTGCTTTCACATTCATCTGTCAGCCAGTGGCATCTGTACTGATCTTCACCTGTGTAAGTTGGAACATCCAGCAGGGTGAAAGTTTTTCTCTTTCTGGCTTACAGCATCTCTAGGGGAGTAATTAACGCCTAACATCCCTTCCAGGAATATTCCAGGACAGCATTATAGAGGTGCTTCCTCCCACAGCAACAGGAAATTTAAGCCATTGAAATATATAAAATGTTTCACCAAATGGAATCTCTTCAAACTGTATACAAAACGTTTTAAGAATTGGACAGAGTGGGGAAGGCTTGGCAGCCTAGTAAATTTTAAGGCCCCATTCACATGAGGCAGACTCCGCTTTGCTCAACGGGAAATTTGTCCACGGATCCTCCGCTGAGCACAGCAGAGCGGGTAGATCACAGGTCCATATCTGCTCCGCCTATGCAGAGAGGACAAGGACACAGTCCGCTCTGCTCTATGGGCAGTCGAATGTAAACGAACTGCTTGTCCATTTACACCGACTGCTCTCCGATCCGATAAGCCCAGATGGAGGGGAACAGATCCCCTTCCACTTGTTTTTAGCAAATTGGAGGTAGCTGGGTGTAAACAGACAAGTCCATTTACATCCGCCAATCCATAGAGGAGAATGGAGCGTCCAGTTGGGTCCACCTGAAAAACAGACAGGCAGACCTGATTGGACCGGTCGTGTGAAAGGGCCTTTATTGCTGTCTGTGTCCCCTCTGGGAAGATTCCTATTCTCTATCTGTCCTACTAACCATTGTCACTGGAACTGAAGGTGTGAGAAAATAAAAAATCTGGAGTTGTCACTGGAATGGGAATAGAAAATAAATTGTCAATTGACGACACTTGTCTGCAACCTAACCTTGGAAAGATTTCCTCTTGCTTCCTGTTGTGCCTGGCACAGGAAGTGAATGGAAATCTTCCAAATGGGATGCAGGTAGCCACAAAAAGACCTGATGGAGTTTAAACCCTTTCACACTCCAATCTGTTTAAAAATGTTAATTTAATTATTATCAAATACTGAGCTGCATTATTTTGTTTCTTTTATATCGGTCTAAAGTTCAGCTTTAGGGTTTACATACACTTTTAAGAATATGCAATCCCAACATTTCATCTCCTTGATATGTGTCTACTGTACCATGTACTTGTATGAGAAAGTATCCTGTTTGCGTTGTATCGCTTCCTTGGTGCTCCTGCCAGTCACTCTGATTTCCTATTAAAAACTGACCAAACTAAGCAGTAGAACACATTCTGGGCAGTTCTCTAGCTATGCTGGAAACTCAGTCTGCTCTCCTCCAATAATCAGACTTCTGCTGACACCCCCCCCCCCCCTTCCTCCTTACAGCCATTCACTAGGAAGATCAGTGTTCTGCTGTTTCTCCTCTCCCAGCTCTTATGCAACAGAAAACTGATTTTTTTTTTTTTGTACAAAGTGAGGGTTTACATATAATTCAAGCACCAAAAAAAATACAGGTGTAAACCGAGCAATAACAAAAATTTATAGAGTTAAGAAATACTGACGAGGTACCACGTGGTAAGAGCAAATGTATTTGCCTGTGGCTTGCTTTTGTTGCTTTAGGCCCCTTTCATATGGGGCATATGGGGCAGACCCGCTTGTCCAGCGGGGGATTTCTCAGTTGTTGGAATGAACAGCCTTTTGCAGCAAGAGGTAGGTCTAAACTGTACTTCAGTATGGATTTTATATTATTCAGAGGTAAGGCCTCATGTGCACTGCTGCTCCTAAATGTGAGTTTAGGAGCTTTTAGTGTTTTTTTTTGCCAAAGCCCTTGAACTCAACTCAATAACAGCTGTGTGCCCATGTACACATAGGCTTTTACCAGAGTTTAGGGGCAGTTAAATGTTCCTCTCATGAGGAATTCTGAGCGATTCTTCTGCGTTGAGAACGATTTGGACAAAAACCACTAAACGTGGCAAAAATGGGTAAACGTGGTACCGCTTAGCATTTTTCTGCTGCCAGGAGAGCTAAATGTCTAGGGGAAGTTCATGTGTACATGAGGCCTAAACACATTGATTATTAATCGCATCTGATGGATGTCTGATGGTGAAAACTTAAAGAGGTTCTAAAGGCTAGTTGTTTTTTTACCCACATTACCTGCATTGAGGTAAAAACTACCCCACTAGCAGGTATACCATCTTTTAATTTTAGCCAAAAAAAAAACTATAAATGACTTTTAAGATCTCCAGGAACATTTTTATTAAATCAGCTGGGTTACAAATAGTTAAATCTGAGAAAATTTCTGCCGTCTTCCAGATAACTGCCTGTTAATTACAATGTACGCTTTCAGTGAGCGCTGATAGTATAGCTTTCGCTATACATCTGTCACTCCAACAGCAGACTTATAGCTCTCTACAGTAGCTGTCCAGTCATTTGCCATCGACTCCTCTCCTCTTGCCAATCACAGAACACTTTGTATTCTGTGATTCCATTTACACAACACACTTACTGGCATTTAAAAGACTTCTACGGTTACACTTTAATTTTATAACATCAGCATTCCTTTTACATTGTGTTGCTTGTCTGCTGGCCATCTCTCTCCACAATGTCCTGGATTCCCTGCATGCTTTGCAACTTCTCCTCTGATATTTGCTTTCAATTTCTAAGGACTACATATCCCATGGTACCTTGATGTCTGCAAGCAGTGATTCCTGTACTGACACCGCTTCCTGGAACTCCTCCTCTTGGCACCTCTGTAGATCAGAAGGCAGGCTCTGTGAAGTGTGTGACACAGCAGTGCCTACTAACATGGCATAGTGACTGCGTGTCACAGAATTCAAGGTAGTAAATGTTTGGGGTTCTTCACAAAATATGTTTAAAAACTTCAAGGGTAATAGTCATAGGCTAGAAGTAATTGAAAAGCAATGTGAAAATATAGATGCGATTTTCCATTTTGACCATAGTTATTTCCTTTCTCAGCTCAGACAAAGCCTGCTATGATTTGCTGAGTAAAAAGAATACCCACAGGCTATATAGATACTGTCCATATTTTGCATTAAAAAAAAATAATTCTCCCCATTCGCAGAACTTACCCTGATGTTTACGAGTTGATCCGCCACTTCAGCAAGCCATTCAGTTGGTGCCAGATGGGAACAGGAGAAGCCATTGTTGAATTGTTTTTTGCTGCCATTTTCCCTGATCTGCACATTTGGTTTGGGTCAAAGACTCACCAAACCCTGTAGCTTCTACCCTTGAAAACAAGCCAGCAATTGAAGTTCCCATATACAGCTGTACTCTTACATTTATGTATTGCTGGCAGAACCAGAGTGTTAACCAACACCACAAAACACCTGCTTACAATTCGCCAAACAACATTTAGAGAAGCCTCACAACTTCTAGACCCAAATTATCTGAAGTGATGAAACCAAAATTGAACTTTATGGTCACAACCACAAATGCTAGATTTGTACAGGGGTCAGTAAGGCCTATAAAGAGAATTACACCATCCCTCCCATGAAGCATGGAGATGCAGCTCTATGATTTTATTTTTTGATGGGGAAGGGGTGGTAAGCTACAGCAGCACTGGCAATTAAGTAAAAGTGATGTCAGATGAATGCAAAATATTTTCAGGAGATAGAAAAAAAAATTTCATTAATAAGCCCAGGCATTGTATAAAAGATGCACTTGGACCTCAACCTTCAGTGTCTCCAGAAGAAAAAGTGAAGGTTCTGGAGGGACCACTGCAATCTACAGACCTCCTTGAGCCACTTTGGGATCAAACATGCTAGGCAACCAATTTACAGCACCTGTACACCTTTACGATATGAGGAAATAAAGGACCTCATTAACAATTAAGGGGCAGCACAGTAGCTAAACGGTTAGCACTTCTGCCTGGCAGTACTAGGGTCGTTGGTTCGAATCCCAACCACAGCACCACCTGCCTGGAGTTTGCATGTTCTCCCTGTACCTGTATGGGTTTAGTCCAGGTACTCTGGTTTCCTCCCATACTCAAAGACATGCTGGTTGGCTAATTGAAACCGGTCTAAATTGGCCCTTGTATGTGTATGTATGAATGTGAGTTAGATTCCTTGGACTGTACGCCCCTTGAGGGTTAGGGATTGATGTGAATGCACAAATTGACGACGCTATACAAGTACCTGTAATAACTACTAAAAATAAAATAAATAAAACAATTAGCAAAAAAAGCCTGCAAGCCATTATTAATGCTAATGGGGGGGGGGGGGGCAATAGAAAATATACTAATGGTATGAAAGCTTTTGAACAGGACAATTTTATTATTTTTCATTATTGCTATTGTTGTTATGGTTTTACTCCCTTCATGACCAGATCATTTTTTTTGCTATTCAGCACTTTGCTGCTGGTTTTTTTTTTATTATATAAACAAAACCATAATAATAAAAAAAAAAAATTTAATCAAAATTCTTCATAAATTCAAGACAAAATGTAGTCTATGTTTTTGGTAAAAACGAATGCAAGTAAGTATATTATTTGGTTTATATGAAAGTTATAGCATCTACAAACTATGGTATATATAATGAAATTTACGCAGCTACAGATGCTATACTGGTAATGGTAGTGATTAATGACTTATAGTGTAGTGAGCAATCTTGCACTAACAGACACTGGCTGGGAGGGACACTAACTGACTGACACTGCTAGTGACACCAGTACAGTGATAATACTGTACCCTGTACGAATGACACTGGCTGGAAAGGGGTTAGGTGTGTGCCTAACAAGTGTAATGTTGGTAATCACAGATCTGGCTGTTTTTATTCCTTGCTTTTGGAGGGAGAACAAACAGCCAGCTAGCTGTTCGGTTGCAACAGGATTCTTTGTGTTTGTAAACACAGAACTCTGTGTTATGACTGGACACAGATGACCAGCAGGTTTCATCCGAAATCATTAGCCGAAACCTGCTGACAGACTTGTGCTGTGTCCAATCACAGCACGGGTCAGCAGGGGGTGCCCCTAAAAACATGGAAGGAGGTGGTGACATACATGTATGTTTGCTGTCCCCCACTTGCAGTAAATGTGCAGTGAGCGCAAGAGGTTAATCTGAATTACATTAAAAATAAAAATGTTTGGTCTGATAACACTCTTCTTAAATAGGCCCATATCTTACAAATTTCGCCAGGGAATGCAAACGTATGTGCACAACTGCACTCTACAAAGTGCAATAAAAATCCTTTTATACTGACCTAAGAATCTTTACAGTACCAATTTGTTATCTAATTGGTTAGTGAGACCTTTCTTATATAAGATCCATATTTTAACATATAATAGCTACAGTGTCAAATCTTGTTCAGTGCTTTGTTAACAAGCAAGGAAAAATGAGGAAGCATTTAAGATAAAAGAGGTAAAAAGACGTTAACTCCATGTACCCCTGGTGATAATCCTGCTGCCAAAACGATGACAAGGCCATGTGATCCCACCATATGCCATTCAGCATTTAGGTTAAATTTAGTTGAAAAGCTCTTTGCTTATGGGTGTCAGGCTGATTATCTTTACATCTGACACGCACATTATCTTCACAGATTATGTACATTTAATGGGGCAAAGAGAAAAAGACGATGTTTGATCTTTTTTTACGGCACCGAATAAACAGAATATTAGCTGCTTGACAAACTGCATTAAAACCGATGCTAAATCTGGTGAACAGGCTTTGTGTTCTAAGTACACGCACTGCACTGGACATTTCCAGGAAATAAAGATTTGTGTTTAGATGGAAGGAGAATAAAACACAACTAAACCTAAAGCTGCCCATCCACACAGAAGGACAATTGGGGCATGGGGACTGGTGTGCCTAATTTTTCTCTTGCACACACCAACAATCTTAAGCCCCTTTCACACGATGAGAATATTGGACGAATGATCATCCGTTTTTTTTTTTTGCATGTTAGCAGGGTGGATTTGATTAAAATCAAGTTGATTCAAATCCCGATTCAAATCACAATTCAAATCAGTAGAGAAAAGGCTTGATTTGACTCGCCCTCAGTCCCGTTCACTTTAATGGGACGGCTGGTGATGCGGCAGTGACACAACAAGGTGAGGGACGTGGCGGCAGCAGGTGAGTGGATGCCCACTAACAGGCACTGTCATGATGGATCTAAAATGACAGGCGCTCTTTAAATGTAAGGACTCCGACTTATTCTTGCTGATAGAATCTTTAATATTTGCAAACCAAATGAAGGTTTCTTTTTTAGAATAATAAGCTGTCAGGTTAGTAAAACGGCGATATCAGAACTGATTTTAGGTTAATCACACATAGTTGAAGAACTACTCAAATTCTTTTATTTCATGTTTTTTCTCATGGTTACTGTGAAATTGTGTGAAGGCATCAATGCAGTGCATGTTATCTCAGCTTGCAGAGCTTGGATTCATTGAATGAGTTTACCAAGAATGTAAATATTGCAGAAAATACAGCCTAATGCTACATTACTAAGCTCCATTTCATGTTGAATAAACTAAATTATTAATGTATCTTAAATAGAAAACTATCTTTAGATAGATTTTTATTCCAAAAGCATTTTATTAAAATAAATTTGATAAAAATAAAAAAAAAAAAGAATGAAAAAAAAAAAATTAGTTTTTTATTTTTTTTTTTAAAAATCATCAATTTGTATCCACCCTGCATGCTATTCTCATATCGAAAGTGAAGAGGTTACTATCGTTATGAAAATTCTTGTACGATAAAAGAAAAATTCGGAAGTGATGTATTGTATTTGTATTGTATTTTCAAACTGTACTGATTAAATGAAAATCATACCAGAAAAATTTTCATACTTGTCCCTTCACATAATTTCGAACGAAAGTGGTGTACCAACGATTAGATTATTGTACCATTGCTTCAAAGGCGGAATTTTTGGTATGATTTTCTGATCGTGTGTACGAGGCCATTAGGTTATTTTTCAAACCAATAGTTTCCAGGGCTGTCACACAAACACAAGGTTCATTACCTAATAATGGACATCTACTAATACTGAGTTTTACCAATCCCAATACAGAATGCAGGAAAAGCAGTGTGGCAATAAAGGAGCTACTATTTAATTCTCACGGCAAAAAACATTCCTAACACAGTTTCAACTATAGCTGTTGTAAGAAGAACTTGGCAAGTAATTAAGGACAGGTCTTTCTACATATTCAAAACATCAATAGTATGATTGCATGAAGTTGATGTTTTTCACAGTATAATTAACAGATAGAAAACATGCCAAGCATATTTCAAATGGTCTCACAACATG
The DNA here is from genome assembly GCF_062004578.1 of Staurois parvus. NCBI lineage: Eukaryota > Metazoa > Chordata > Amphibia > Anura > Ranidae > Staurois > Staurois parvus. Next base: position 3,667,158 of record NW_028319228.1, on the reverse strand, counting down.
TGCTGTGCCAACTTTGACCCTGAACAGGAAAGTTCTGGTTACATGTTCCTGTTGAGGCAAAACATGACGGGTGGGAGATGTGTGGCTTCAGTCCTTGCAGACAGACCTGGCCTATCTCAGGGAAAAAAGAGCAGTCAATATTTTCCAACCAATCTAATCATTTTTTTTTTTTAATCCAAGAATGGTCAATGCTAGACTCTCTAAAGATTTCCCGTACACATTAGATCAGGGGTCTCCAAACTTTCTAAACAAAGGGCCAGTTTATTATCCTTCAAACCTCAGAAGAGCTGGACTGTGGCCAGTAAGAGTAAAAAAAAAATGTCCTGGCCTCAGTAGCAATGCTCTATCATTGGTGTCCATGAGAGGAACATGGCCTCATCATTGGTGTCAGTGAGAGGAATAGCACCCCATTGATGTCAGTGGGAGGAATAGTGCCCCATCATTGGTGTTAGTGGGTGGAATAGTGTCTCATCATTGGTGTCAGTGGGAGGAATCATTGGTGTCATAGGGAGGAATAGTGCTCCATTGTTTGTGCCAGTGGCAGGAATTAGCCCCATTGTTAATGCCAGCGGGAGGAATAGTGTCCCAAGGGCCAGAAAAAAGCAAGCAAGGGGCCATATCCAGCTCCCGGGCCACAGTTTGGAGACCACTGCATTAGATCATGACCTGAGCTGGCCAATTTTGGCTTAACAAGCTTATTGTCATCTAATGTCTATGGGTACCTTACATATATACATTGTAGATATTTCACCTATATTTCAAGTCGATAGATGGTGCACACAAAGATTTTCCTCTGATATTTACATGGTGTATTTATAGAGAAAATTTGCATCCAAGATTTGATGTGTTTCAACACTGCCTTTACTCTTGAATGCAGAGATAAGACTGATACTGTAACAGACAGTCTAAATCAGGGGTTGGCAAACTGCGGCTCTCCAGCTGTTGCAGGACTACAAGTTCCATCAAGCCTCTGCATGTCATAGCTGTAACTGTCAGTTTTGTAATGTTGCAATGCCTCATGGGAAATGTAGTTCCACAACAGCTGGAGAGCCGCAGTTTGCCCACCCCTGGTCTAAATGAACAAACACACTGGGGCAGATTTACAAGGAAGCAGACCAAAGAGCATATCTGAACCCACAAACTAAATTCTTTGCATCACTTGAAGGATGAAACCTGACTGACTGGTCTGGGCGACTTTGCCATTTTTACACCAGTGTTTTTTTTTCGAAAGCAAGTTCCCTGTGTGATTTCAGTTGCAGGTACTATGTGGCTGCCATGTGTTACATTTGCTGGCTGATCCGTTTAATGACTGATAGACCTTAGTGATTCACGTCTATAGGTTAACTAAGTTAATTCTTTGCTTTTCCAATCTAAATTCGGTCAACCACAAAGCCTGTATAATTTATGTGTCCTTAATTAAAGTGAAGGTTTGGCAATCCTATGCAGATGGCACTTTTGACCGCAGCAACTTATTCCCATGGGGACACACAAAATGCACATTAATGTGGTTCCAAAATTTACAACTTCACTGTCAATAGGTTTATAGATCTGAAATTCACTGTTATCAAAAATCATCATGTACATTTGTAACTTTCCAAGTACGGTAGTCCCTACTTATAAGAAGGAATATCACTACAATGAATTAGTTCTTCATTCAAATAGATTCAGGTATTTAGCCAGGTTCTTAAAGGATTGATTCATCTTTCTATTAAATATACATTGCGTTAAAGGGGCCCCAATGGTTTCCAAATCAGCTTCGTCAAAATTACTTATCTGTAGGCCAAACACAGCTTTCACAAAGCTTGGTCAAAAACAATTCTGAATAGTCCACACCATCCTCCACATAAGCCAGGATGGATGGCCTGTTGAGTGTCCCCTCACTAATATAAGCAAAGCTCAATTTCTCAACATTGCACTGAATTGGAAAAACTACTGGGACCCTTTGACTGGACTGTGATTTTAATTAAAAAGGTTAAACAAAAACAAACATTTTTTAATATATATTATTAGACATTAAAAAGCATAATCTATTACAAAATGCTGTCATGAATCTCCTTTCATCTCCCATATAACAGAGTAGACTGCAGTCCTGCAGACTTGTTGAAGTTGTTAAATAGCAAAAGTGGCATATGCATATGCAGACATAAGTGTTAAATATTTCTGCCCAGCCAGATAAGTAATTTCACAAATGATATGTTGGTTCACATATGATTACACCTTCACTGATTCATCAAAGTATTGAGGTCTAATAGCTCTCACTTAAACCCTGTAGGAGACCATAAGTGCCAGCCTCGCCAACTGGCAGATCCTGCTCCCAAGCTGTCCCTCCACCATAACTGCTCTGTTGGGTGCATTGTCTCTACTTCCGTTTACATCTGAGCTGGCAATCCATTAACAGATGAATGACCAAACAGAGGAAGTGTTCAATCATGCAGTACCACAAAATTAAGGTATACGTAGGGGGTTTGCATCAACAGCACATCATCTCTCCAATGCCTTGGCAGTAAACCCAGCTTTTTCAAGAGATTTAAGGCCACCATTAAATAAAAACTTCTGCCAATCATAACTTGCAGGCAATTTACAATCAAGAACCGGGCATTACCCTTTATTGACACTTATTTAAAGGCTTACTCAACTTTTCGGAGCATGTTTCCGGTCACACTAATATTTAGGTTGTAATATGCAGATTGGTTAGAGACTGCAGCCCACTACCGTAAAACCGCCACCTTTCCAGAAGTCAGGGGTGCTTCTTCCAGCCATCGCTTGCCAAGTTTGAAATCAGCATGGCTGTACATGGCTTCCCCCAAACAGTCGCATCATTCACTCACTGAAAAAACTACGAGTCCATCTGCCACCACAACAAAGGGACTCCTCGTTCTCAATGGAGCACAACTGCAGTGACATCACTGCACATGTAGTCCACTGACACTTCTTCTGGCCCTATAAACAAAGGTTTAATGGCTGCAGAAAAAAAAATCTGCAGGGGCCAGAGCATTGCACCACCATCCACTGATCACGGTTGCAATGCTTTCCAGTAATTGTACTTTTTAAAAAATAATTAATTAATATGGGTGTTTTTTTTGTTTTTTTTTAAATGATGTACTTAGTCTAATATAGGTTTCATACATTGTTGACTAAACCACAATTTTGATAAATGGATCATAAGCTACTGAGAAAGAATGGCAAATACTAAAAAAGGTTGCTTACTTCTAAAAGCAAATGTTTTACTTTGATAGAAGAATAAATATACTCTTTATATATTGAAATAAATGATGTTCACATGGAGATAAAAATAACAAATTGTTGGTTTTACAGATAATGCGATAATTGATTTTGAATTTAATGGGCAAACGGAACTGAATGAGACAAGGAAAGCTAGAACTTTGTGATAAGACTATACAAATCCAGAAAGAAGTTAGTTAAGATAAAATGAGGTACGGAAGAGAAATGCATCTGTGCCAAGAATAGCATTTCTTCCCAGCAGTCAAATTAGCACACTGAACTCTATTTTAATCAAGAGAAATGTCTTTCTATATTCAGAGAGCAGAACTATACTGGTGATTTTTTTTAAAGGAGACATATGACCAAAGCTCTTTTGGCCCTACTTCTGTGGGTCACAGGAGAGCACTTAGTTCTGCACTCCTGTGACCCGTAATCAGCTGACAGTGGGCTAAAGTCCGCTGCCAGCTGGCCTCACTGAGCATGTCCAAACTCTTGAAGGTTTTTGACTTTAAATCACTTGACGCCCCAGCCCCGACCAGGCCATTTTTTGCGATAGGGCGCTGCATTACTTTAACTGACAAATGTGCGGTCATGCGACGCTGTACATAAATTACATTTATGGTCTTTTTTCCCACAAATAGAGCTTTCTTTCAGTGGTATTTGATCCCTTCCGCATTTTTTATTTTTTGCGCTATAAACAAATAGAGACTAACAATTTTGAAAAAAACACAAATAATATTTTTGACTTTTTGCTATAAAACATATCCAATAAAAAAAATGTTAAAATCTAATATTGCCATAAAATTAGGGCAAAATGTATTCTGCTACGTCTTTGCTAAAGAAAAATCCCAATACGTGTAAATTAATTAGTTTATGTGAAAGTTATAGAGTCTACAAATGGCTGACTTCCCCGGTGACACCAATACAGTGATCAGTGCTAATAAAAAGCACTGACACTGTACTAATGACACTGGGCAGGACGGTGTTAACATCTGAGGCGATCAAAGAGTTAACAGAGTGCTGTGTGTGTTTTACATTGTGTGCTGTTTGCGGTTTTACTTTGGAGACATGCTGTTTTGTACACCTCTGCTGTGCAGAGAGATACAACACAGCATGTCCATGCTGAAATGAGTGAGACCTGTGTTGTTTACACACAGGTCTCTCCTCTGTCAGCTTTCCCTGACAATCGCTGGGTCCCAGTGATTGACATCCCTAGCCGCCAATGGCAGCGCGGGTAGGGTGGCGCGTGCCCCCTACCCGGAAATGCATATCACGTATATATAAGTGATTTTGCGTAGCCCTACTGCCCTGTAACAGTATTTCTGCTATAGGGTGGTGGGCAAACAGTTAATGTCGGAATTCACCCACATTCCTGATCAACAGCTGGCTCAGCCTCTCAGTGCACCACTGAGAACCTCAGCCAGCCACTTCCGCCCCCCTCCACAGCCTGGCACTCAGGTGAGTGCTGGAGGACCAGAGCAGATAGCAGGTGACTGTCAGTAATGTAATCACTCAGTTCATGGTCTTACAGGCAGTGGGGGACAGGTACAGCACTGGACCAATGCTGCATCCACCTAGGTAAGTATAAATGTTTTTTTCTCCCATAAAACAAATTTCAATCTATGCCATCCCATACTTCTATTAATAACTGTGCGCGTGCAACTGTTTAACTGTCATCATTCACTCAAACAAATTACCCGATTAATTACACACCAGTATGACCCTTAGCCCTGGTTCACAATGAATGCGGCTTTGAAATTATGCTACTTCACTCAAAGCAGCGCAATTTCAAAAAGGCTGGTCTGTGCGATTTTATATGCAGTTTGCCTGACATCTGGCCAACTTCATGCACAGATGTCTATGCAAGTCACACATGAAATCGCCAAAAGTAGTGCAGGAACCCTTTTTCAAAATCGGTGCTGCAACGTAAAGTTGGAGTCACACCGATCTGAACAGATCCATAGGCACAAATAGGGTGAGACTTGTCGTACGATTTGGAACTACCAAATCGAATTATAAGTTGCACCGGTGTGAACCAGGGCTAATGAAATAGCATTTGAAACCTCTACATTTACTTTTAACATTTAGTGCTCGGCCACACCGAATCCGACTTTGAAATCGTGCGACTTCAAGTGAAGTCGCACAATTTTAAAGTAGGATGCCAGTGCAACTTCAGATGCGACTTGCAAGACATCTTTGCGATTGCACAAATGTCCTTGCAAGTCGCACTTGAACTTGCAAAAAGTAGTGCATGCGCTACTTTCAAAATCGGTGTGACTCTGACAAAGTTGGAATCGAACCGATATGGCTGATTTCATTGCGGACAATATGGTGTGACCTGTCAATGACCAGTCACACCAGTATGATCGGGGTCTTAAATTTGTGCTCACATATAGGCACTGCAAAGAAAATGGATGATGTGCAAACAACGTATCCCATAGCAACTTATCATAACCGAAAGATAATTTTATTAGGTGCTAAGGATTACATCACTTAGCATATTGCCCTTGGACGTTTTCTTTAATTTGCTAATTAATGTGGAACTCCAGGAAAAATCGATTTATAAAAGTTAGATTAGGCCAGCTTAGTTACTTGTAATGATCGGTATGCAACATCCGAAAGGGCTGTTGGGAACGAAGAAATTTTCAGGTTTAATCCATGCCACATACAAAAGAAAGCTTTGATTTTCCAGTGGTGTGGCAAAAACTTGCTGTTTCTTACAGCGATAATAGGAGGTCGCTTTCTCAGAACATCCTTCATTCAGAAAATGTATCCTCAATTTACTTTTAGTTTCTCTAAAGAAAACTATGGTTCCTAGTGGAACTGCACCAAAGTCTATAGGAAGGACTGAATGTGCACAATGCATATGCAGAACCAGGCAGGAGCATTTTGACAAGCGCCTCTGCAATCTGGGCAGAAAGATCTTGCTGGTTCAGGGACATGCGAGTATAGGACTGGGAGAGGGGGGACATGGGGTTATATATTTCTGCAGTCGTTTAAAACTTACTGTTCCGTTCCCATGGATCTGGTGTTATGGCTACCGTCGTAAAGCTATTTTATACCCTACCCTCTCCCACTCCCTCAGTCTGTGGGACCTGAACTGCAAACGATGGCCCTTGCCTTCTCCACACATGCCAACAGCCTTCTTAATAATCCTCTTTTTCTCGCCTGGACTGAATTCCACTAACTTTAGTTGAATCAATAAAGGACTTTATAGAACAGGAGACTTCCTTGACCACAAGGGTTCTGCCTGCTCTTGTACTTCCTGCAGCCTGGAGATGCCTCCTTCGCAGAATTTCCATTTGCAGCAAATCTACCATTTGTTGCATACCTTACAGAAAACCAGTCCTGATCTGACTGTATGCACTGTTTGAAAATATATGTATGAAGGGAACTCAATTGAGAGGCTGCGTCTCTATACTATACAAATATTTGACCACCCCGCCAGCCAAACTTTCTTATCAAGTCGCCTGGCAAAGAGACCTGGATGTGTCTATTGATGAGGAGTATTGGCAGTCCTGGAACTCTAGCGTTCACAGAGGCATATTAAATGTTGCCCTGATAGAAGCAGCATATAAGGTGTATGCGAGATGGTACCTCGTTGCAGATCGCCTCTCTCGTATGTTCCCAGGAGTGTTGGCCTTATGTTTTAGAGGCTGTGGCCTGACAGGCATGGTCTTACATATATGATGGACTTGCTCTAAAGTCCATTGCTATTGAATGAGGATACATTTCCTCATATTCTCGGTCATCATGGTCAACATAACCAAAGATGAAGCGTAAGCTTAACGAAAATTGGTGAGTGTACTGCAGGACAAACAACCCCTATTTAACAAAATATGGACTCCATGGCTCACTTACAAAGTCCTGGGAGGTCGGTACTGACTCCGGGGTTGAGGTGGGCTGGACTCTCGGATGGACTTGTTTTTGATTTCATTCTCTTTTTCCCCTCTTTTCCTTGTCCCACTTATGTTGGTCCTTTGTCTCTACCCTCAGTCTCCTTTCCTTTCTACCCCTACTTTTTATTCTCTTCCTTCCCTCCTCCTTTTGCTTCTTTTTCTCCCCTTCCAATTTGGTTGAGTCGGGGGGCTCACTGCTTTGAGCATCTACACTCCCTGTTCATACCTGGACATCTATTGTTAATCGCCAACTATGACATTGTGTTACGGGTTTATTGTACTTTGTTTATTTCTATGTCTGATGTTGATGATGCCTCGGCCTCTGTGGGCCCTCTGGGGGGAGGACCCAAAGATTTTATTGTCCAGGTCTGATCCAGAGGGACCCTGGTGGGCCAGTGGTGTTGAAGACTCGGAGGGATTAGCACAACTGTTCGTTCTACTTTGTCTAATGCCATCATTCGATGATTGCACGTAAGTAGCCAACTAGACATGTACAGTTGAATAATCTTTATTCTGTATTCTTGAACAATTGCTACAATTATCTGCCTACCTCAGGGTTCACCCCCTGAGGGGGATAGACACATGCATCTGGCTATCCATATGTGCCTTTATTTCTATGCATGAATCTCAATAATTTTGATGATACAATCAAAGCATCTATACACTTGTTATGTCTTGTTCCTCTTTTTGATTAAAGAAAAAATGTGCAATAAAAACAATTGAAACAGAAAACTTACTGTTCTGGACCATGATTTTTATAAATAATTTTGTATTGTGTTTGTGAAGTGTTGTTACAGCCACTGCAGTGTTTTAAAGAAGCTTTTGCCATTTATGGTTTGTTACCTGGCTTGGGGATGGGTGTGTGCGGCCTAAACATTTGAAAATAAATCTGTCCTCCTCATAGGGGGTATTCCTATGGTATGGAAAAGGCTGGGGGGGAGGGGGGTTGCAGTGCAGTGTTCATTTATTTTTATTTATTACAGGTACTTATATAGTGCTGACAATTTACGCAGCGCTTCACATATACAATGTACACTCACATCAGTCCCTGCCCTCAAGGAGCTTATAATCGAATGTCCCTAACTCACATACATTCATACATACACATACTAGGGCCAATTTAGACAGGAGCCAATTAACCTACCAGCATGTCTTTGGAGTGTGGGAGGAAACCGGAGTGAAAAAAACCCACACAGGCAAATTCCAGGCAGGTAGTGCTGTAGTTGGGATGCAAACGGACGACTCTAGTGCTGCTAGGCAGAAGTGCTGACCATTTATTCCCTGTGCTGTCCATATGATATAGTGGGTGCACATGGTGAAGTAGATTCTTGGCTGGACTCTGTGTGTTAATGGAGAATACTGGCGACTCCTCACAATTTTCTTATTCTTGCTAATTCTGTATATGTTGATTGGGACTTAGACTTGCAGTTTGCACAGTGCAGTGTGCTTAGCTTATGTAATTCTGAGGCCTACACAGATTAGGAACGTGTTTTGTGCTCACCTGCTGAGAGTTTGTTAATGAATGTGGTCATTTGGACCTGAAATCTCACTCCTGAATCAAGATCTTTGGCAGTGGTGGGATTCAGGCAAGAACTTGAAGGAACAACGGCTACATAAGAGGACATAAAGGGGTATATCTATTGCATAGGAACATTTAGACTATGGATAAGGGATGAAATTGTACTGTACCGGGGAAGGGGGGGTCCTGTGAATGGACAAGGGGAGAAGAGGGGCAGATGAATATCCCAATTCCCCATCTATAAACAGAACACTTTGTATTCTGTTAAAAGAAAATATGACTTTTTTTGAATGGGCAGCACAGGAAGTATGGCACTTCTAGTAGAGTATGGGTTGAATGAAAATAAGAATTTTACCTGACACAGCAAAATTAAGGTAATTCGCTTTCACATTCCAGATTGCTGCAAATTCACATTGGATAGAGCAAAGTCTTAAACAGATGCTGGATATCTAAAGAGGTGGATGGCCATAGCTTGTGAATTAACACCAGAGAAAATGTTATTGAAAGAAGAGTGAGCAGCATAATCAAAGGATTATTATATTATACTTGAAACATTCTGTAAAGGCAATACACAAAAGTTTCAGAAATGCTTAGGGGTTGATTTACTAAAAGGTAAATATACTATACACTGCAGGTGCAGCTGCTTTATATCTGTGCATTTGAAGTGCACATCCTATTTTGCCTTAGTAAATCAACCACTATGTGAAAAGGCACAATAATTTTGAACCAATGTAAAAAGCACTGCAAGAAGAGGGGGGGAAAAAAAAGCATACCAGGTTGCACAATATGGTATGTGAACAAAATATTTATCCAATCAGCTCCAACTAGCATACAGTCTAAATGTTTTAAACAATACATTTTATATGTACATAACCCCAGTAGGAAAGCAATGTCAACATGATCCTTGGAAAAGCACCATTATTCTTTTGTTAGTCACACGTCTGTACAAATCTGGTGCCCAGAAGTAAAACACAAATTCACTTATCTGGCACAGAGCTACAAAAGATCAGCATGTGTCCTAGAGCACAAGTGATGTCTATCTGATACGCACATTCAGAAACTTAAAAACAGGATTAGTTCCATACGCAGAAGCTCATCAGTAATGAGGGTGGTCCACCATAAATCCTAGATGTTTAGAAAGCCAAAGATTTCTTAAGATTTTAAAGTGGAACTGCACTACATCTGAGCACCACAAACCAAAAATGCTATTTAATTCATTCTTAACAATCAAAGCAAACTCTCCCATCCATCCATGTCTCCATGCTTTAATTCGTGGAGAAATCACTTTGACAAACACCCCCTAGCGTTTCTAGCCATGGTCATGTTGAGTAAGAGCAGATGATCTATATAGCATTGCTTCCTGGAATTCAACTGCCCAGATCAGGCATGGAGGCAGGAAGGTGTGCTTAGCTGAGAACCCTCCCTCCCCTCCTGAAGACTCCTGGGACGTATGACATGATTTGCCTAGGCATGGAAACCAGGATGTAATTGAGGAAAAGTTAAAAAAAAAAAGTTAAGAAATATAATATAACAATCTACTACTGATAGCAGCATAAGGATTACAAATAGTCATTGTTGACTGAGAGAGATAAATTCCTCTTTAAGGCTTAGAGACCTTAAATTGTTACATGAATGCAAACCAAAATATATTGTATACAGAATAACCACACATATACTGTATCATATGCTGCAATATTTTAGATATTAAAGGATATCTGTAACCTCTTAGTGCCGGCCGCACACATATTATTATTATTATACAGTATATAGTGCCAAAAGGTTTGCTCAGCACTGTACATTATAGTGGGGGACAGAACATGAGACAATACAGTAACAAAACAATACACGAGGGGTTCAAGGGCCCTGCTCTTTCGAGCTTACAATCTAGGAGATATAAGGGCCTAAACGCCAAGCAGCCCTGTTAAAACTACTTACCATACTGAGAGTGTGCTCTCTGCACGCTCCCAGCATGGCAGCCAGTGGTGATAGGTAAACTCCCGATGCATACTTGTGATCAGGAGCTTTCCAATCATGTGATCGCTGTGACAGTCAATCACAGCAGTCACATGACCCGAAGGCTGGCCACCGCCTTCCGGCTCTTAGAACCCTTAAAGGGCTGGGAGCCGGTCTGTGCCACAAAGTTAAAGGAGAAATGTGGGAATTGAAAAAAATAAAAATACATATTTGCCTACCTGCTGTAGCATCTCAGACTGAAAACTCTGTGATCATGTGACCACTGAAAGCTCAGTTCTCAGTTTGCTCTGAGCAGCGACTATCAATCACCAGTTCTCTGCTTTCCCCTTCCAGTGCTCACTGGAGTACTGGGAGGAGAGTGGGTGGGAGTGGCTGGCTGAGGCTCTCACTGATGCTGTAAGAGGCTGAGCCAACTGCCTGTAAGGAATCTGGGTGCATCCTGACACTATTATCGGGATACATGAGGAGTCTGGAGGGGCTCTGTGACGTCATCCGACAGAGGACTTTAGCCCCCTGTCAGCTGATTTCGGGTCATAGGAGAGCACAAGTGCACTCCTGTGACCCACATGAGAAGTATAGCCAAAAAAAACAAAAACAAAAAAAAACTTTGGCCATACTTTAAAAAAAAGAAAAAAAAAAAGAAAAATGTTTTAGACGACACTGTGCCATTTCTTCACTCTATAATGCCATGTGCTAAACAAACTAGAACCACATTCTGATTTTTAAAAAAAAATTGTTTTTGTAGACTTGTTTGTCCTTTTTTGTCTTTTTTGTCTCTATAAAAGATCACATACCTCACCCACAGTACAACTTTAGAAACCTCTTCTGTTGGCCATACACGATTCGAATCTCAGCCGGTTTAGCAGGGTCCAGCCAAGATTCAAACCATGTACGGGCAGGCTGAAGGCTGAACACTGTGTTGATGGGGGAATCGAGCGATTTTCTTTCTCGTTGCAGGAAAAAAAAAATCGCTCTGTCCATGGCAGGCTTAAAGTGTTACTAAACCAACAACAGTAAAATCAGTCTGTATATGCAGTAAAGCATGCTTGTTATACTCACTGTGGAACTTAGTGGGTTAATCCTCTGCTTTATGTAAAAAGGCTGTTTTATCCTGACTTCTCTGATCCTCCCCTTCTTCAGGTGTTCCCCTCTTACCTCCTTATAAGACATTTTGTAGAGTCACTGCACATGCTCAGTTTGGTGTGTATTGCTAGAGTTTTTTTTTTCTTGGGAGAGTGCATGTGATCAGCACAGGGCCAATCAGTACTGTCCAGACAGAGGTCAGGGGTTCTGCATCCTCCTAGAACAGAATGAAAACTCCTCCTACAAGCTTTAACATATGTTCCGCTGGATACAGATAGAAGTCACAAGACTGCTATATACTGCTGATAAGAAAAGGTATTTAGCAGTTTATATTTACTAAAATAATTGCATTTCTGTGTACTGTGGGAGACCAGAAATAGTAAATACAGGGTCCTGGGTTTAGTAACACTTTAAGGTTTGGGTGTTGAAATGAAGGAGCGGATATAAAAAGGTACATTTCCCTGCTGCAAAAGTAATCAAATGCTGCTCATGCACTTGAACTTGTATTAAAAACTGCAATGCTTATCTGAAAGTAAACAGAAAGGCCAACAGTTTCCATTTCTAAAGAAAAGTAAAAGTACCAATTAAAAAAATATTATGCATCTCCATGAGAGCGACACGACATTGACACACACCATTAAACAGCAATACTCACTATAAATATTCAAAAGCACACCCACATAATCATTTACCAACAACCATTCAATAATTTCCTAAGCTGAGCTCTAACAAACCTCACTTTACCTCTAAACCACTAGAAGGAATGTCACATTTATTTGGCTGGTGTTAGAATTTCAGATAGCAGGCTTTATGGCAACAAAACTGTCATATTTTGAAAAAAAAAAAAATCTAAAAGACTGCCAACCAAGCTAATGGTTCAAAGAAGTCACCCGTCAGCATCAAGGAAACCGTGCCCAGCCATTGACCAGTCTGTTCAGTAAAAGGGTCCGCTTTACAGTGCTTATAACTGTAGTATATGGAAAAGGCCCTTTTATACTGCAGATTATAGGGCACGTTATATGAACACACAGGCAGCTTAATGCTCTATTTTGTTGAGAAATCACTTTGAAAAAACACCAAGCTTTTCCAGTAATGAATAAGGGCAGATGGTTAATTTAGCATTTACTTCCTGGAATCCATCTGCCTTTAGCTCAGGCATGCAGACAGGAAGATGTGCTTAGCTGAGAAAGTCACTCCTTCCCTCCTCCCTCTTTCAGATGAAAGAACAAAAATGCCCATCAAGACCCCTGATAGCATTTTGGCCTAGGCTAGAAACCAGGAAGCAACTGAAATAATGAAGAAAAAAAAAAAAAAGGGTTAAAGGCTTTTGATGGGTTTTTTTTTCTTGCCTCTAAATGCCCTCCCGCGTTAGCCTGTCCACGTACACATAGGCATGTAGAGGATTTTAAAGGCAGGGGGCGTTTAGAGGCAGAAAAAATCCACTGCCAGCGAGTCTAGGAGCTGCTGGATTTTGGCAGAAAAACCGCTTGACACATGTACATTTCTAAACATACATGAACGCTAAATGCGGCAAGTGCTTGATCATCAATTCGTTTCAATGGCCAGAAATTAATTAATGCCCAAGGGCTTGACACACCTAAATGCATCTAAATGCGTTTACACGTGTCGTGTTTTTTCCACGCAACAAAACCCCAAAAAACACAGCTGACAAAAGGAAAGGCGTTTAAGAAAGGTTAGCTAACACCCTGTGTACATAGTCTCAAACAAGAACATATAGTATACCTTCCTATCTATTTATTAAAGCTAGCAGCATATGGATTTAAAAAAGTTAATGTTGATAGAAAGCATTTAATTCAGCTTAATGCTCGTGAATTAACATGCATTGAGTTAAAGCAGGACTTCGCTCTCTCAATCAACATTAACTATTTTTAATATTCATGCTGCTTCATAGTAAATAGATAAGAAAGTATATCATATTTACTTGTTTAACTATTTCTTTATTATTTCTTCAGTTACTTCCTGGTTTCCAGGGCTAGTCAAATGATTTCATACGCCCCAGGAGTCTTAAGGGGAGGGAGGAGGGTTTTTCTCAGCTAAGCACCGCATCCTGCCTGAGCTAAGGGCAGATGGATTCCACATAGTAAAGGCTACATGAATCATCTGCCCTTACTTAAGATGGCCATGGCCAGAAATGCTGGGGGAAAGGGGGTTCAAAGCGATTTCTAAGCAAAATTAAGCATGGAGACATGGATGGGGGTATTTGCTTTGAATATTAACCTCTTCACGCCGGCTGCACTCAAATGTGCAGCCTCCCGGTGTCTGAGCCTAGACGCTGAGCGGCCACACATTTGCGTTCTAATAAAATAGGACATATGTGCCGAGAGAGCGCGCCCCCAGCACACATGTGCGGTACTCACGAAAAGGCCCCGATCTCCTCTTTCGATTGGGACCTTTCCCGATCAGGTGACCACCGTGACGGCGCGTCACGGGGGTCACATGACCCTAAACCCCGCCCCCTGGCTTCTGGAACCCTTAAAGGGTCAGGATGTACCGGCGTGAAGGGGTTAAAAATGAATTAAATAGTGTGTGTGAGTGATACCATGCACTGCTCTGCAAGGCAAATGCCTTGGGGTCCAATGAAATATTAAAGCATTACTATGCCATTCACGATGAATAGCACGACAGCGCACCTGCACTGTGTTGCGGCGTTACTGCAGCATACTGGTGTGAATGAGCTCTTATGCACAGAGAACTGCTTGCTTCAGTGGGAAGAACTGAAGAATGCACAGAGGGGCTGTCCATGCTGACTCTGGAGACCTCATTGTGCTGAATTTCTTCTTCAAATGACAGCTCTGCTTCACCAGCTTCTCTGTAGAACCAAGAGCCCATGTGTACAGGGCCTTTAGGCATAGAATTAAAGGATACAGGTCAACAAGATAAAGAATATAATAATATACAGTATATGTATAGTAAAATATGAATTGATATAGAATTCATATTTGAATCCAAGATTTAAAAAATAATCTGCAGCCAAAGTCTCACCACAACCAAGGATGTAGAATCCCCATGTAGAGCAGGCTATACACGGGTCAAATTCCGAAAGAATTTTCTTTCAAAAATCTTTTCTAAGAATTTTCGATCTAATTTCACACCATTAGTGGGCCACAGCAAGGAACGATTTTCAAGCGACCATCGAATTTGAGTTTTCAGGCATGTTTGAAATTTTTTGAAAAACTAAGAATTTCTAATTAATGATGGGAGAATCATGCAAGAAATGTAACTGAAAAAGAAATGAGCATGAGCTGTGACCTGGAAAGAAAAGAAAATTCTTGGCCACGAAAATTCTTTTCTGTAGCAACATAAAATGAAATTAAAGGCTTGGTTGGTCGAATTTCGAAATCAATTATTATTATTATTACATCGAGTTTATATAGCGCCAAATGGTTTGCTCAGCGCTGTACAATAGGGGGGACAATACATGGCACAGTACAACAAAAACAGACAGCGTACGAGGGGTAAGAGGGCCCTACTCTTTCAAGCTTACAATCTAGGAGGGAGGGGGTAGTGGAACAATAGGAAGTGGCTGAGGGGAATGAAGTGGCGGAGGGGAATGAAGTGGCTGAGGGGGATGAAGTGGCTGAGGGGGATGAAGTGGCTGAGGGGGATGAAGTGGTGGGAGGAATGAGGGAGAATGGCCGTTAGGTGAGGGTGGGGTAGGCTTCCCTGAAAAGATGACATGAAGAGAAATCAATGGTGGCACCATCGGATTACAAAATGCACAAAATTTCCAATTCTCTAAAGAAAGGTCATTCTGAATTCAACCCATGTATGGCCTGCATAACCATGCTGGAACATACTGATAGTTACTTCAACATTCAGGGAAAAGCTTTAAAAAAAAGAGCCTATACCCCTAAAAAAAAAACAAAAAACAAGCCTCTCAAGGAACCAGCGTGCTGCTGACAGATACTATGCTGTTGCACCTCCCAAATACTGCAGAAGAACATGTGTTTTATAGGCTTTGTATACTCAATTGTTTTTGTTGTTTAACTAGGTATTAGTGTTTACTATTTACTATGCCTTTTTTGCTATACCTTATAATGATGGGCTTACGTTCTACAGCTGCTGCTACAGATTGTAGTGTCATGGCTGATCGATCCCCCCTATGTCCATGTATTCATTCACCCGGCTTGTCCTTATTTGCTAAATGGCCAAACAACTTCTTGTTCTGGGTCACACAGTTTCCAATCCATGCCTCGCCGTTCCATTTGTGTTGCATCACAAATGTGTGCATGCTAATGTGAAAAACTGATTGATGATCTCTCCATTAATTGCTCTGTCAGATCTAATTACTATTTAGCTCTCACATGAAGAGCACTAGACTGAGAGACTCAGGGATTGTGTCACATGTCTCCAGTTTGAATACAAACAGAAACTGCTGACACTGAAATATGAAGATTTAAGCAGACCATAAATGGATCGAATCTTGGCCGGTTCAGGATTTACTGGCCAAGATTCGATACATCTATGGGCAGGCTGGTTGTTACCAAGTCAATCCATCGATCGACTTGCGTACAACCAACCTGTCAGATTTTTTTTACATGTGACTACTGCTGACTGTTAGAGCCACAAGCAGTGATCATTGTGCTTTTTCAGCAGGGATGGCTCCCCACCAGCAGAACAACAGTGCTGCGGGAGGGATTCCTGTGCTGATGGAAATCGAGTGATTTCCTTTCCTGCAACAAAGAAAACTGCATCATCTATGGCTTTTCTGACTTTACTATAGGCTGTGCATACAGGACAACAAATGACACTGTAGGGTTGATTTTATAAAACTGGAGAGTGCAAAATCTGGTGCATGGTAGCCAATCAGCTTCTATCTTCAGTTTGTTCAGTAAAGCTTTAACAAAAAAAAAAACTGGAAGCCGATTGGTTTCTATGCAGAACTGCACCAGATTTTGCACTCTAACGTTTTAGTAAATCAAGCCCTATGCAACTACATAATCAATGCATGTCATTCATGGGAAAAACAATATGCAGGTATGAAGGTTTATAATGCTTTTAACCCATTTACAGCTGTCTAACACATGTGTTACAGCAAAAAGGTGGGCACAGTGGCTAAGTGGTTAGCACTTCTGCCTGGCAGTACTAGGGTCACCAGTTCATATCCCAACCACAGCAACACCTGCCTGGAGTTTGCATGTTCTCCCTGTGCCTGCGTGGGTTTCCTCTGGGTACTCCGGTTTCCTCCCACACTCCAAAGACATGCTGGTTGGTTAATTGGCTCCTGTCTAAATTGGCCCTAGTATGTGTATGTATTAATGTGAGTTAGTGACCTTAGATTGTACGCCCCTTGAGGGTTAGGGACTGATGTGAATGTACAATATATATGTAAAGCACTGCGTAAATTGACAGCGCTATATAAGTACCTGAAATAAATAAATAAATATGCGTCGCTGGGCAGCTGATGTTTATGTGCTAGCACAAGAACTGAGCTGTCAGCTCTCGGTCTGGACCAAAGATCAGTAGTCGGCAGGACCGACTTCCAATCCAGTGACCGCAGTGACAGTGCTAGTATAATTCCTTGGTACTATGGCACTTTTTTTTATTGCAAAATGTTAAAGAAAAGCAATGAAACAGAGTGCAAAAAATTAGGAGGTGCAAGCATAGTGGATTAAAAAAAAAATCACTAATACCAGTAGGCTACAAACAAAATGACTTCTAATGGCAACAATGTTTCTCAGGTTAGCTGGTTAAATACACCTCTCTTTCTCTCCTATTCAGCATTGGTGCAGATAGATAAACTTCTGGTCTGACAAGACATTTAGCTAATGACACTACAACTAAACAATGTTGTTTTGTGCGGAGTCCTTCCTTAAACATAAACTTTCAATTTATTTTATGCACAAAAATGCAGAATTTGGTGTTAGTATGTGAATATTTAAGAAAGGCTTTACTGGTTCTTTAAGTAATACATAATGATCTGTGGATTTCATGCATAATTCTTGTCAGTGGACAAGATAATTGATTTAAATGAAGCATATGGCATTCTTCTGGGATTTGAACAGAAAAAGATTCAAGGCAGTTTTCAACTCTAAAGAGAATTGACAGTTAACAGGATTCAATCCTTCACGGCTGAACAACATTAAAGTGTTACTAAACCCAGGACCCTGCAGTCACTATATCTGGTCTCCCCAGTACACACAACATGGAAATGCAATTATTTTAGTAACTATAAACTGCTAAATACCTTTTCTCATCAGCAGTTACAGCAGTCTTGTGACTTCTATCAGTATCCAGCTGAACACTCCTTAAAGCTTGTAGGAAGAGCTTTCTTTCTGCTCTAGGAGGATGCAAAACCCCTGACCTCTGTCTGACCAGTGCTGATCACATGCACTCTCCCAAGGAAAATAAAACTCTCTAGCAATACACACCAAACTGAGCATATGCAAAATGCCTACGTTCAGGTTGTTTTATCAGGAGATAAGAGGTGTTCCCTTGAAAAAAGGGAGGAACAGAGAAGAAAGGATCAAACAACCTCTTTACACAATGCAGCGGATTAACCCCTTAGGTTCCACTGTGAGTATAACAAGCATGCTTTACTGCATATACAGGCTGATTTTATTGTTGTGGGTTTAGTAACAAGGGCTCCTTCACTTGCACTGCAACACAACAGCTAGTGTGCGGTGTGGTGCGGTCCAGCTGAACCAAAGCAGTGTTGATGTGCTGATATTGGCAAATTGAACAATTCACTTTCTTTCTTTTTTTTTTGAAACGTACTTTACTGAAATGTCACACAGTGACAGCTCATAGAGTTCTATAGCTGGAGATGCACACCGTCCAAAAGCCACTGTAATGCACCAGTGTAAAATCAGCCACACTGGAGACAAGACATATTGCCTTGTCATGTGGTGGGACTGTGCTGGTCAAACAAAGTTACACCATACTTGGGGTAAATGGACCCTTCGGGCTTGTTCACACCTAGTGCAATGAAAAATGTTTGCTTTCTGCATAGACACAGCAAGTACTATTGCTGTCTATGTGCTTAGTTCACACCAAAGCATTGTGTTGGCATACACTTGGAACAAAATGTCGCTATGCTGATTTTTTTTTGCAAGGCAGCGCACAAATACGCATTACAACAGGTGTCAGCATGCCACAACACATTCTTGTGCATGGAATTAGAAGTTAAAAAAGCAAGCACTGTGATGCGCTGTAACCCCTGGTTCACATATCCGCGTTCCTGTGGGCCGCGTTTTGTGTGGGCACAAGAGCCCATTCATTTGAATGGACTCCCATGCCCCGGGACACGCAGGGAAGAAGTCCCTGCACTTCTGAAACCGCAGCCCGCACGGGAACCTCGTTTCCCAGTACAGTTGCAATTTCCAGTGCAGGCAGCGTGCCATTAGAACTAATGGCACCTGCCCGCGGGTCTGCATTCCTCTGTGTGGGTGGTGCGGCTGCACTGATTTTTGTGTGGATCCGCAGCAGCATCACCCGCACATATGTGAACCAAGCCTAACAGCGTATGTGTTTGCTGATATGAATGAGCTCCTAATATTAACAGCTATGTGTTCATTTAGACAAGTTTACATATCAAAATTGAGTTTTATTCTAGGAAATACTGATTCCAACAAGTAAACATGATAAACTCTTTCCTATGTTTTTTCTCCAAAAAATCTAATACATTTGAAAATTTGGCATGGCCCATAACTTTTAAAAGGAGCAAAACTGGGGAAGGTACAAAGTGGTGTCACAGGTGATTTCCAAGATCTTTGCCTGTCTGTGTGCTTTTCATGGTTTTATATTACTGCGCAACTTCAAATATCCCCACCAAGCCAAATAACCCCACCAGATTTACAGTGTATGATGCATGGTCTGTGATGTAAAATTAGAGTCACAACAAGAAAAGTAGGAGCTTCTTAAATTTGAATGATGAGGTCAAGCCACGGAATTGGAATTATAGGCATTCTTTAAGACCCCAGTAAGCTACAGTCGGATAGTGTAGATATAAACATCACAAATCGAGAAAACCTGATAGCAATGATAGTACCATTACAAATAAAATCCTTGTATTGACACAAAAATCAGTCTGGCAGATTAAGCAGACACTTTTAGGGTAATGTTAGACATGCTAGAAACACAGATTCTGCCAACATGCCATCAAATAAGAATTTTGGGGATTTTTTTGCAGAAGACAAAGCTAATAGTCTCAGTACACGGTCTTGCACACGAACATTATTATTGAATAAATATTGCCCTACCATTGCCACAAACGGGGTCACACACTCGAAGGCTGGCGGTTGTCTAGTCTCCTCTGAAAAAAATAAAAGTCAACAGCTACAAAAACTGTAGCTGCTGACTTAAAAAAAACCAAAAAAAACAGCCACTTACCTGTCCCACAATCCAGCATTGTGTTCACCCCAGCCAGGTTCACCAACTGTCCTGTGTCCCCAGAGCCGGCATCTTAAGTGTTGGCACCCAGCTGTGGCAGCTTGCGGCTTCACTGCCGGGTGCCCACTGCACATTGTGACTGGTCCCGCAGTCTTCTGGGACCTGTCACATGTCCCAGAAGACTGCGGGGAGGAAGGGGGGATGGGAGAACTCTGGCTTCCGATTCCCTAAGCAGTAGGTGTGGAAGTGGGAATGGGTACCTGTCAAAATTGGGTACCAGCTCCCCAAAAGGTGCCAATTCTTTACAAGGAGCGAAGGACCAGTCCTTAAAGTGGAGTTCCACCCAAATGGGGAAGTTATACTTTAAAGATTGGTCCCCCCACTCTCCATTAAGGATTGGTACTTTTGCGGAATTTGACAGGTACCCGCTCCCACTTCCGTTGCGATCGTCTGGGCGATCGGAAACGGAAGTTGACCTCCTACCCTCCCTCCCCGAAGTCATGTGAAACACGTGACAGGTCCCAGAAGACCACGGGGCCATTCAGGAAGCACAGTGCTACTCGCACATGCGCAGTCGGCACCTGGCTGTGAAGCTGCAAGCTGTCACAACCGGGTGCCCACACTGAAGATGCCGGCGCCTGGAATACAGGACGGCCGGTGAACCGGGCTGTGGCAACACGGGATAGTGGCACAGGCGAGTGGCTGTTTAAAAGTCAGAAGCTACAGTTTTTTTTACAGAGTGAGTGGAACTCCGCTTTAAAGCGGAACTCCCCCTTTTGGGTGGAGCTCCACTTTAAGGAAAACTGTCTGGGATCAGAACTTTATCTTCTCAACTCAGAAACTTTTAAGCCTCATACACATGATGAGAATATCAGACGAATGATTGCCAGTTCTTTTCTGCATGCTAATCTCATATCAAAAATGAATAGGTTACTAAAGTTATGAAAATTCTTTAAGACAGAATACAACTTTGGAAGTGATGTAATATATTGCATTTTCATTTCTGGGCATACGCTGTCTTGGTTGTTCGATTTTTTACCGACGAATAATGAGCTGATTAAACGAAAATCATTTGTTCTGTTATCGTATGAGAAACATTTTCCTGCTTGCCCTTTTAGATAATTTTAGTGGTGCACTGAAATGAAAATTCTGGTGCCGAAACAGAAATTGAAAATTCAAAATGCACTTGGCCGAAAATGGAAACCGAAATGCGCAGTTTTAAAAAATGAATATATATTTTTTGGAAAAAAATACACCGATTAAAAAAAAAACAAAAAAAATATATATACCCCAATTTTTTTGTAAAATACGAAAGAGGATGTTACGGCGAGTAAATAGATATTCAACATGTCACGCTTTAAAATTTCACACGCTCGTGGAATGGTGTGAAACTGCAGTATTTAAAAATATCCATGGGTGACGCTTTAAAAATTTCTACAGATTAGCAGTGTAGTCTATTGCGAGAATTATTGCTCTTGCTCTGACGTTTGTGGCGATACCTCACGCTTGTGGTTTGAACACCGTTTACTTATGTGGGTATGGCCTACGTATGTGTTCACCACTACATGTGAGAATAGGGACACTTTAAACTTTATTATTATTTTTTCTTTTTGCACTGTCCCTTTAAAAAAAATGTAAACACTTTTATTCTTATCATAAGAAATTAATGCATCCCTTGTGATAGAAATAATTAGTGACAGGTCCTCTTTATGGAGAGATATGGGGTCAACAGGACCCCACATATCTCTCCTCTGCAATGAAAAGCATTGAATAAAAAAAAGCATTGATCTAGTACTTGGCTGGAACCAGAAGTGATATTGCTCCGGTCCTCCAAGGGCATAGAGCTACAAAATATGCCACAACCTGCCCATCATGTAGCATAGTAACAGAAAACCTTGATTGAGGTTTGAAGAAACGCATGTATACGAATAGCAAAATGTTTAGGTCCAACCATGAAACGTCTTTCAGAATGCATACTGTATGTTATACTGAATAAAAGTAAAATACATTAAACCTAGATAACATTAACGGGTTAAAATATACTATTGAAGTCTGTCTTGTATTTTGAACCCATTCCATCTGAGAATGGCACTTTGCCTTTTATCACTTCCATGTTGAAATATGACGTTCCACAGAAGATTGAAGATTACTAATGCCCTGTACACAGTTCATCACTTATAAAGCAAAAAGCCTTTTTCTTTACATAATGCCAGTGTCTTTAAATAAATGGATGTTTGTCACGAAGAAGCATTGTACAAGTCAACCACTTCTTTCTAGGATGTCTTGTTGATCACTATATATTACACTCTTCTTTACATTTATCATTTTAGGTATTTTGCAGGTCTTATGTTTTACTTTGTATTGGTGTGACTCACTTTATCCTGCTCTATAATACATAATTAAAAGCGGAGTTCCAACCATTTTTTCTTTTTAAACTTCCCTTCACAGTCCTCTTTGGCAATAGTTTTTTTTTCTAAATACCTTATTTTAATTGATTAAGTCTCCAATTCTGGTCCCGGCCGCCTAGACGGTTACATTATTAGGCATTTCCCTATGGTTTCTGGGATATTGGCGGCATCTATCCTAGCAGTCCTAGGGACACCTAACAGCAAAATCCCATGCTATTATGAGACAGGAAATTATGCGATTGCCTCGTTTTGGGTTGCTTCATTGATTGACAGGTTGCCATAACAACAAGGCGGGAACTTCCGCTGATGCCACCATTGCTATGGCAACCTGAAATCTGAGTGCACTGCTGGGTAGCCAGCTGTACCGAATCCTGGAAGAAAGTGCGGCTCGGCTTCAGATGCCCACAGTGAAGATGGATAAATGCATGATCGTTAGGAAAGAATAAGTAACTACAAAGAAGCAGAAGAACCAATACAATTTACATGGCATAAGCTGTGCCAGTCATGGGGGGGGATTTAAAAAAAAAAAAGAAAGAAAAAAATGACTGGAACTCTGCTTTAAAGTAAAACTGCATTACACCCATCATTCGATTTTTAGACTGATCATTTCTTTGTGCGTGGGCAAACATTCAAAATCAGCAGGGGATCAAATACTTATTTCCTTCACTGTATATACATACATACATATATATATATATACATACATACACACACAAAGTATTGGGATGTCTGCCTTTTACAAGAGCATGAACTTTAATGGCATCCCAGTCTTAGTCCGTAGGGTTCAATATTGAGTTGGCCCACCCTTTGCAGCTATAACAGCTTCAACTCTTCTGGGAAGGCTGTCCACAAGGAGTGTATCTATGGGAATGTTTGACCATTCTTCCAGAAATGCATTTGTGAGGTCAGACACTGATGTCGGACGAGAAGGCCTGGCTCACAGTCTCCGCTCTAATTCATCCCAAAGGTGTTCTGTTGGGTTGAGGTCAGGACTCTGTGCAGGCCAGTCAAGTTCCTCCACCCCAAACTCACTGATCCATGTCTTTATGGACCTTGCTTTGTACACTGGTGTGCAGTTATGTTAGAACAGGAAGGGGCCATTCCCAAACTGTTCCCACAAAGTTGGGAGCATGAAATTGTCCAAAATGTCTTGGTATTCTGACGCCTTAAGAGTTCCCTTCACTGGAACTAAGGGGCCAAGCCAACCCCTGAAAAACAACCCCACACCATAATCCCCCCTCCACCAAACTTTACACTTGGGACAATGCAGTCAGGCAAGTACTGTTCTTCTGGCAACCACCAAACTCAAACACATCCATCGGATTTGCCAGACAGAGAGGTGTGATTTGTCACTCCAGAGAACACATCTCCACTGCTCTAGAGTCCAGTGGCGGCGTGCTTTACACCACTGCATCCAATGCTTTGCATTGCACTTGGTGATGTAAGGCTTGGATGCAGCTGCTAAGCCATGGAAACCCATTTAAAGAAGCTCTCTACACATTGTTGTTGACCTTTCACATGTACACTGTGAAATCTGAAAACATTGTAAAAAGCCACGTTTTTGCATGCGTGTTCCCACGTCTGGTGTCAGTGCACTCTATTGGCCAGAACTCTATTCTATTCAGAATACTATTGCGCCTCTTTTCACTTTTGAGCATTTTTTTAGGACTCATGCACACTGGACATTTTTACAGCTGCTCCTAGGGGCATCTGGCATTTGTTTTCTGCCTCTAATCTCACCTGAATGTTAGCCTATGTGTTCATGCACACATAGGCTTTTAGCAGCGTTTAAATGGCAGGAGAGTTTAGATGCAGAAAAAAATGCACTGTCAGTGCATCCAGGAACACCAGAGTTTAGGCAGAAAAAAACGATTGAGGCTGTTGGACGTGTCTAGGCGAGTTCAGCACTTCAGTGTGTATTCATTTCAAAAGCCAGAATAAATAACAATTCTGAAAAATGAAATAAATGCTTAAATGCTGGTAAACTCTAATAAGCTGGTTCGTAAAAATGCAGCTTAGGGGAGTTTTTAAAGCTGATTTTCTCCTGTCAGGAGAAACTGAATTTTACAATAAACCAGTTTGCATGCGGCCTTATGCTCAAAAGCACCTCTCCTGAATCCCAGGACAGCACCAAACATAGAAGTGGATATTCCAATGTGGTAAACAGCAACAGAGGACACTATATTAGGGATTCTGTACTAACTTTACATAATAGGGTAAATAGTGTGCGTTTTTAAAGGGTAACGCTCTGCATCAATTCTCACCCTAGAAGGTTTTCTTGGTTAGAGCTTCCTACTCTATCATAAGAACCTTACTCACTGATAAAAACCTCATCAAGAACCCATGGAAAGGAAAAACAGCATATTCAGCAAATACAACTATTTTTATTCTCCATCCATATTAATAACCGTGTATCTCATGTAACAATATAAACATGTAATAAAATAAGGAGGTATCATTTTTTGCCTGAATACATACAAAATAAAAATGTTAAGATAAAAGATGTTAATGCTAAAATTACGGTACATTCTGCTGCCCCTCAACCCCAAAATGTTGCTACCCATGTCTTGGCCTGATTTTACAGGTTCTGGCATGGTGGCACATGAGCGGCATACTTTCGGTTGATTTTTCAAGTGCCAGGTCATCTTGCAACATTATTCCAAGTGCGATTATTTTATTATGAGAAAAAGAATTTCCTATATTATATTATCCCACCAATTATGTTTAAACCTACAAAAAAAAAAATAACTGGACTTTTTTTTTCTTTTTTTTCTTTTGAAGGTGGTAGCAGCAGCGGGGCAATCCAAAGAGCACTTATGAAAGACACTTCAATAAAAAGGATGCTCATCAACATTTTAGGTTAAACATTTTTATTCTAAATGCTTAGTTTGACTGTCAATTTAATAATTGCTTGCAGTGGCACAAGCACAGCGTCCAAAAAGGAAATAAGATGCAGATATGAAATATACAATACAAACAGACTGATGATTCATAACAGGCCAAGTCATGCAAGGAAAGCTCGGCCATCTGTTAGCAGAGATACCAGTGACTGAATTGTATCGTCAATATCTGCTTATCTAACATGCAGTCACATTCAGGCGGTCATGAGGAAACTAGCTTTGCAGAGATTCACAAAAGCAGGAGATACACTTGCGTAGGCAGGCTGCTTTGGTATTATTTGAGAAGGTCTCACATTCAGGATCGATAAACCATAACATGGTTCCCAAAGCAACAGGTCCATCCCGCAAGCTTAAGCATCAAGTTAGCAACTATTTCCAACAACATTTACCCCCAGGGCGTCTGAATTAACTAAATGGCTGTGTAAAGTCAAATATAGATTATGCTTTAGTGATTACCAGAATCAAATGTCTTCTTGGTATACAGAATGGATAAAGCCGAACTCCATGCAGAAAGATCAAGATACAAAATAATAGCCCATTCATTTACTAAATAATACAACCAGATTTTGCTGCAATGTGCAGCTTCACTCCTGAGACTAAGCCAACAGTACTTGTTTCTGTGCTAGATGTCTTCTGTCTTATGGTCTGCAACACTCAAACCACTTCCTCTAGGCCAAGGTTGTCCTAGATCTTCCTCCAGCCTGTGACTGGACAGTGAAATGAGAAGCAGTACAGAGATGAGCGGATCTCTCGGTCACTCTGCTTTCTCTTCCTGAGTTCTGTTTGCCAGCTCATCGTGCTGCTTTCTGCTCTCACACTCTAGCACTGCAGGGCCTGCAAGGTTACCAGATCCCATTCAGGTACTTACACTGCTTACATTAAAACAAGAAAAAAAAATTAGTGTCTTAATGACTGCAGAGCTACATCGTGTCTTGTATCCGTCTAGATTTCAGCTTCAGAATATGCAGATGAAGTGTAGTTCCACTTTAGGAGGCAATGTTAGCGTGCACTACACTTGGTGAAAAATGTGCTAAAAGCCATGTAGCATGCCTAAGTATAAGCACATGTCGGGGTCTATTTACATTGTTAAACTATAAACAGGTACAGTGCTGGTTTATAATTATCCAATGTAAAATAAAAATGACATAGAAAGCCGCAAAACTGGGGGGGTTACTTTCCAAAAGGAAATTCATGTCAATCCTACTCTCCAGTTCCCTGGTCTCCTCCTCCCATGCCCGTCTCGAGAACTTCTCCAGGGCTTCCCCCATCCTCTGTAACTCACTACCCCAATCCATCAGACTGTCACCTACCCTTCTCACCTTTAGGCGCACCCTGAAAACCCATCTCTTCAGAGAAGCCTACCACGCCCTCACCTAACTGCTGATCTCCTCCGCTCTCCCCACCACTCCATCCCCCACAGCCATTTCCTCCTGTACCACTCTCCCCTCCCTCCTAGATTGTAAGCTCCAAGGAGCAGAGCCCTCAAACCCCTCATGCATTTTATTGTATTGTTACTGTACTGTCTCATGTATTGTCTCCCATTGTAATGTAGGGCGCTGAGCAAACTGTTGCCGCTATATAAATACTGTGTAATAATAATAATCACAGCATCCAGAGAGGTAACCCACATCAACCACAATGACCCATTTCCCACTAATCTGTACATGCTGCACTCCCACCACTATGACAGATTCCTGGCTGGGGTAGTTCCAAACTTAGAGGTGGAAATGACCACAGCAAGGGATCAGTCATTTAGAGGTGGGACTGTGGCATGTGCAACCTGCTTAAATTCAGGTACCGCTGACTTCAATGGTGTTTGAATTCAGGTTTCTTGATTTTGCCAATTTTTTACCTGTTCTACAAAACTGCCAGTGCATTGAAAACACATGAAAAAGACGCATTCAATCATCGCTAGTTATAAGATCAGACTATTATTTTATTTACAATCTCAACAAGTACCTTACATATTTAGACAAAGGATTGTAAAGTATTACAAAAAATGTCAAGAACACTTAAACTAGATTGCTGAACAAATGTGGCTCTTATCTGCTCAGATAATATAAATTTGTTTCCAACTGTAATATTTTAAAAAGACCAAAAATTGAAGACTTAGATACTATATAAACTCAAAGAAAAAATAAATGAAAGATAACAAAAAGTTGTTCAAAGTCTTGAACTTGTATCTATATCCAAAAAATGTTTTTTGTTGTTTTAGTTTTGGATACAATTGGGAAAGAATAGAGCCCCTGCCTAATTGTACTGCTATCCCGGGCTTAGAGAAATTCCCTTACTTTAGTTCTGGGAAAAGCCTTTGTTACCAGACAGGAAGTGAAAGATGGTCAACAACAGCCTCCAACAGCAGAAGTTCTAATCCTTCCACACTGCACCCAAAACTAAAAAGACAATAAAGGTTTGGGCTATAGTTACACTTTAATATGTGAATAGGTGAAATACTTTTCCTACAGAAAGTGTCGGTTTCTCAAGTTCTTTTGGATGAACCAAACCCCTTTGATCGCTCACAGGCTAGACCAGGGGTGTCAAACCGGCGGCCCTCCAGCTGTTGTAAAACTACAAGTCCCATCATGCCTCTACCTTTGGGAGTTATGCTTGTAACTGTCAATCTTGCAATGCCTCATGGGACTTGTAGTTTGGCTAGAAACAAACTCTCCTGCACTCTAAGACCCAAAGGAGGTGGATAGATGGAACCAGAACTTGAAAAAATGGAACCACCTTTGCATATGGGGTTGTGCAGCTCCAAACAAGGCTGGGGATGCCATCCAATACTGTGAAGCAAAGAAAAAAAAGAAGTGCACCAACCTTGCGCATTACCTCAATTTCAGAGCTCTGATGAAGAAGGAACATCCTTCGAAACGCGTCAGTTATTCCTGAGTGTCCACCCCTACGACGGGACTCGCGCATGTCTTACTATTCAATAGTTCTTTTGAGAACTGACATGCTTGAAATACTTCTTTGTTTGTGAGTATATTTTTGTATTCAATAAAATTGGTTTACGGAGGTAATGTGCAAGGTTGGTGCGCTTCTTTTTTGTCTTTGCTTCACTTGTAGTTTGGCAACAGCTGGAGGGCCACAAGTTTGACACCTGTGGGCAAGACTGTATCCTCCTTGAATCTCTACAATCTGCCAGGAGCCAAATCCTTGGAGTCTTCTCTGTCTCCACTGTAATCTATTATACCGCATACCAAAACAGTGAACTCCAGACACGGTTTATTGCAATAACAGCACAAAGCCTTGCCCTCAAAATGTTTCAGCCACATCAGGATTTAATCATGGGGATCTTAAATTCTGCTTATAAAAACCAAAACATCAATATTTAGCCCTGTGATCTTTGTTGAAGGGATCAGATTTTTGGACTGGCTGATTCTCCTTCAAGTAGACACTTTCTTAGTTGGTCATGTGACCAGTAGTACAGGAAAGCTGGCAATACCCTTTCTCTAGAAAGAACCTATTTAGTATTTTGGTTCTAGCTTTTACGGGCTTATGCGCAATGCAGCTGCTAAACTGACGTACAGGAGCTGTTGAGCGTTTTTTTTTAGCAGCCCCTGAACTCTCCTTTATGTTTTCCTATGTGTCCATGTACACATAGTCGTTTACAGGCAGTTGAGTTTACAGTTGTTTTATTGAACGCACCAAAATTGCGTTCAGATTTTACCAGCGTGCCAAGTGCTTGTAAATGCGGTTAACCGCGTTTGCGTTTAGACGCGTTTTTTGACAGGTCCATGTCCAGATGCTGTCCGGAGCCTTTTTTCTTCATCAAAAATGCATGCAAAGCATTTTCCATGTATTCAAATGGACCTAGTACACCAGTGCAGTCAGTTCCAGGTTTCGTGTGAAGGAAAAAATGGTAGAACGTGCTGCATTATGCTCATGATGGGATCCATAGTGAATACAACCAGAAAAGACGGGTAATCTCAACACATACTGCTCTCTCTGCGTCTGCTCTATTTCTCGCAAATGTCTGAAATAGTTAATTATTTACTATTTTTCCGTACATTCTGGGCATTTGGGAGGGTCTCCTGAGGTTAACTTTTAGAAACACTTCTAAAATGCAAACACGCATAAACGTGGCTAAACGTGGTATGCAAACGCGGCTAAACTGGTGTTTTTTAACCCACATTTTCTAGCAGTCAGTTTCCAGTGGTCAGAAGAGTTTTCCAAATGCCCTGTGTACATGAGCTGTAGTGTCAATTAATTTATAAGTCAAATGCTATGTCCTTCCCATCATTTCTAACCATGCATGCAGACATGCTTCCTGGCTTGTCTGGGGTCACAGTGTCCACAGATTTCTGGTTTGGCATGTACTTTGGTGCTCATACCACCTGGTGCATGCATGTGTTGGGGAAAAACTAGTTTGTGTTGTAGTAAAGGCTTGTGTGAGGGCCAGAAAACACTTAACAGGCCTGTGCGTGCTTTAAAAGAGTTAAAAATATATGTCTTAATCAGATGATGTTCTGAATGTCACACAATAATCACAGGCTATTTTCTCTCTAAAAACATGTTTTTGAAGAATTTTCCAAATTTATGAAAACTTGGATATCATCAATGGCATAAAGATTAGGCTTAGTGGACATATAATTTGACACTACTGTCTAAGCTGACGGATCTGGAGAAATACATTTATGGATAGGAAAAGGTACACTGTGACTATAATAGTAGGGCAAGCATTTAAAGACATTTATTTTTACGGTCTAGAAAAAAAAAAAAAAAAAAAAACTATGAGCTCCCTCACTTGCTCCTTATCCCCTGACTGGCCTCCCTTCCCCTTCTTAGAAGAGCTACCAAAAATCTTTTTTCTTCCACTATAGGCTGCACAGACTGTTTGGAAACCCAATGGGTTTTCTGAAGGTTGCTAAAAAAATTCTAAACAGTTTAGCATGGTGGAAGCCCTAGAGTGGACTAGCAGATTTGGTGAAGTGAAACCAAACGGCTTTAAAACTGGCTTACGTAACAAAAATACTACAGCGCACACACCTCATGGTGCCTGCAAGTATCAGTATCAGTCAAATCAACCTCTGAGTCCCGGAGGAGCTCCTTGGCTCCTAGGCCCAGGCGGCACACGGGGACAAAGTACAGACTCTTAGTAAAATGTGGGTCTTGTAGCCAAAAGGTTTTTGGAACTAACACAAATATTCTCAGGCATCAAAAGTTACCAGCATTTCAGCCTTAGGCCCCACACCTCTGGATTTTTATTTGTTGCAACTTCAGTTCTGTATTTTTCTTTTTTGTGTGTGTTATATTTGTTATTCTCAACTGAATCAAAAAGGACTTATATTTATTTTACATCCCCATTGTTTAATAAATTGAACAATTACGCCCCACTGCATGAGAGAAAATAATGTTCCACAGGGCAGGCTACCCAACTAAACAGAAAAAAGAAATGCCTCAGGTTAAGGAAGATTAAGGTGAACCATCAAAAATGAAACGGACATGGTTGTTCAAATGGGCAGATACCTAATACCCTCAGTATGATGGGTGGAAACGCAAAAAGAAAGCAGTAGAGCAGGAAAGGTTAGAGAGAAGGGGAGACAAAGAAGAAAAAAAAAAAAAAGGAGAAGAATCCTTCCTAGGGGAGATCATGGAGACCACCAAAAAAGGACTTTTATTAATATTATTATTATTAATATTATTATTAATAAATCATTATTAAAGAAGCAATTTTACAACACATTTCTTTACTAAATCTATCATTTAATTTGCATGTTCATTTTGCTTTTTTATGTTTCTCCTATACTGAAAATATACTAAAAGCATTTCAGCGAAACATTGTTCTTGATATGTTTACCGGTTCAAATTCTGGTCAAGCTGTCACTTAGTATATGAATCACTGTGAGGCATACAGCTAAATCTAAGCTGTGTCAACATATATTTAGAAAATGACAGACAGAACGAAAAAAATAGAAAAATGGAAAATCAACATGCTATACAGATCCAGTGCTTGTGCATTGGTAACAATATTGATTTTACATATAAAGGTACTGCAAAATCCCATGGATTCACAACCCAATAATGATTTAACTTCATAGCTTCAAAAGCAGGTATGTTTTCTGAATATAGATCTTAGCATATCTATCTCTAATAAATTCCTATCAATAAATAAAATAAAAATGAAAGTACTAAGATCTGAATAACATGGTGAGGGGTTAGAATCTGTCAGGTTTTAATTGCTGCCTGTGTCCCTGTTAGGGAGATTATTTCTAAATGTCCCAGTGATTAATGTCATTAGGAAAAAGCAAAAGTAAATCCAAAGTTTTGAGTTGCTACCAGAAAAGAAATAGAGGGATTAATTTTCCAATGAACATTTGCTCCCATCTCAAGAGAAGATTTTGCTCATATTAGAAAGATATTCTCTCACTTCCTGTTGAGTCTACAGGACAGGAATTGAAGGGAAATCTCATTGGGACACAGCTGGCAAAAATAAATAAAAAGTGGTAGCAGTGTCAGCCATCCCCCACTCTATCCAACATTTAAAAAAAAAAGGTTTGGATTTAGATATAGATAAAATATTGCTAAAGTAACTGTATCACAAGCGTGGCAATTCCTGCCAAGCATGTCACGAAACAGACGCAGAGAAGCCAGCTTAAAAGAAAACTACATGTCAAGATGACTAAAAGAAACAGCCGGCTATGCTTATATAGAAATCAGGACTTTTCCTCCAAGCTCAATTCACACCATATGCATTGGCTCCCGCTGCTGTCAATTAAAGCCAGTGAGCCAAAGAGGAGACAGAGGGGGTGGGGTTAAGCCACAGCTCTGTGAGTGAATTGACATACAGAGGAGTGGCTCAGGAGCAAGCCTGCTTGGGTGCCCCCGTAGCAAGCTGCTTACTCTGGTGGCACTCGGCAAAGAGGACTGGCCAGGGGTGCCAGCAGAGAACCCGATAAGAGGAGGATCTGGGCTGCTCTGTGCAAAACCACTGCACAGAGCAGGTAAGTATGACATGTTCAGTATTTTTTTTATTGCCTTTAATATCACTTTAAGAGACAGTTTATTGGCACTACCACTTTGTTTCTTTAAGTTTCTTTTTCACTCCCTCTTTACTTCATACTTGTAATATCTGCTGGATAATTTATTGACAAAGTATATGTATATACATTTTTTTTTGTATTTTTTTTTTAAATGAATAAAGAAAGCACAGTAATAATAAAAAAAAATAAAAACTATGAATAATCCTTAAACGTTGGACACCCATATACCACTTGGGTCGAATTATTGCCTAATGAGACTGCCCATCACACATTAAGGCCAGATGCACACAGGGCATTTACCCAGCTCTCGTAAATGACTTTCCTCCAGGCAGCAGTGTTTTGGCAGAAAAACACACATTGGGGTTATTTACTAAAGAGAGTAGAGAGTGCAAAATCTAGTGCAGCTGTGCATGGTAGCCAAATCAGCTTCTAACTTCACCTTTGATGGTAAAATTAAGAAGTGGATTGGTTACTATGCAAAGATTTTGCACTCTCAAGTTTTAGTAAATAACCCCCTTTACGTGTCTAAATGTGTTTAGATGAGTCAAGCACTTGGTCACTAATTAATTTCATTTGTCAGAATATTCATTTATTCTGGCCATTGAAATGAACTAATGCATTAGTGCTAAACATGCCTAGCATTAATGCACATTTAGATGCATTTACACATGTCCAGCGTTTTTTCTGCCTACATACTGCTGCCCCTGGAAATGCTGGCAGTGGAATGTTTTTTTTTCTGTCTCTAAACATCTATGTGTCCATGGACACAATGAAAAAAGCAGCGTTTTTAATGCTCAGTGTGCATGAGGGCTAAAGGATCAACAGGTGGGCTTAACAGGTAAAAGGTTGCGGGGCCAGCCTTGACTTACAGGAAAAGATGAGTTTTTTTGGTGAATTTAGTTTTTTTTTTATATCTAGTGATCATTTTGACCTATGGTTTTCAGAAGACTAAAGATAACCTGCCTATGTATTTTTCAGGGTTTAATCATTCTGATGTGCTCAGGTTTGTGACAGGTATGCTTTATGTATTAAGAATGTTTAGTATCTGCTCAAAAAACTTTGTTGCAAGTACACACTGAGGTCTCCCATTATGGACATCAATAAATACTGACAGATGCATCATTTCCCATCATACAATCTGAAATGAACATCAACACACACAGTACTGTGAACCCAGCTGCCACAGAATACAAAAATATTTACAGCAATAATCTCGTAGTTCCACATGAAATTGACTGCATTTCTCTAACAACATACAAGCCCCCTGTAAAGGTCCATTGACACAATGGTGAATACATTGCATGTGGAGTCTGTTCAAGCACACAGGGCCCACATAATAAAGCGGGAGCCAGGTAGGGGCATATGTGGTCTAGATGGAGGATAATCTCTTCCGTCTCTGATTCTGTACATTTTTAAATCAATCTCTGGCCACACAAAACATACAACAGACACATACACCAATCAGCCATAACATTATAACCACTGATAGGTACATAGATTATCTTGTTAACAATAGCATCTGCAAGTGGCTCAGATATATTAGGCAGCAAATGAACTTATTGTCCCTGAAGTTGTTGTGTTGCATACAGAAGAAACAGGCAAATGTAAGGATTTGGGCAAATTTGACCAAATTCTAATGGCTAGACAACTGGGTCAGAGCATCTCCAAAACTGCAGCTCGTATGATGTTCCTGGTCTGCAGGGGTAAGGACCTACCAAAAGTGGTCCAAGAAAGGAAAACCAGCGACAAAATCATGGGCGGCCAAGGCTCATTAATGTACATGGGGAGCATAGGCTGGCCTGTGTAGTCCGATCCAATAGAAGAGATACTGTGGTTAAAATTGCTGAAAAAGTTCATGCTGGTTCCTATAAAAAGGTGTCGGAACATACAGGGCATCGCTGTTTGTGGTGTATGGAGCTGCAAACCTGTCAAGGTACCCATGCTGACCTGTGTCCACAGCCAAAAGCACTTATAATGGGCAACTGAGCATCAGAACAATGGAAGAAGGTGGCCTGGTCTTATAAATCAAATTTCTTTTACATCATGTGGATGACTGGTTGCGTGTGTGTTGCTTATCCGGGAAAGAGATGGCATCAAGATACACCATGGAAAAAGGAAAGCTGGCAGATGCAGTGTAATGCTCTGGGTAATGTACTGCTGGGAAACCTCGGGTCCTGCCATTTATGTGGATGTTACTTTGCAGTCTATGCTTCAACAGGTCAAAGCTGTTTTGGAAGGATCTACTTAATATTACATGGGAGGTCAATGTTATGGTGGGTGGTCAAAATGTTTTGGCTGATCAAGTTTATGGCTGACACCTCCAGATACTGAATGTGCACACTTGTTCTGATACATGGCGGAGCATCCATGAACCTCAACACAGTGGATTATTCCGATAAGAAATCTGATCAACATCTAGATACACTCACTAGCCACTTTATTAGGTACAACTGTTCAATTGCTTGGTAACACAAATTGCTAAATCAGCCAATCACCTGGAACCAACTCAATACATTTAGGCATCTAGACGTGGTGAAGATGACTTGCTGAAGTTCAAACTGAGCATTAGAATGGGGAAGAAAGGGAATGTAGGTGACTTTAAACGTGGCACGGTTGTTGGTGCCAGACGAGCTGGTCTTAGTATTTCAAAAACTGCTGATCTACTGGGATTTTCACACACAACCATGTCTAGAGTTTACAAAGAATGGTCCGAAAAAGAGAAAATATCCAGTGAGTGGCAGTTGTGTGGACAAAATACCTTGTTGATGTCAGAGGAGAATGGGCAGACGAGATGACAGAAAGGCAACAGTAACTCAAATAACCACTCATTACAATGTATGCAGAATACTATCTCTGAAAGTGCAACACATCGAAACATGAAGCAGATGGACTACAGCAGCAGAAGACAAAACTGGGTGCCACTCCTGTCAGCTAAGAACAGGAGACAGAGGCTACAAATCACACAGGCTCACCAAAATTAGATAATAGAAGATTGGAAAAACATTGCCTGGTCTGATGAGTCCATTTCAGCTGCGACACTCAATTTTATGGCCAGTATTTGGCGTAAACAGCATGAAAGCATGGATCCATCCTGCCTTGTATTAACAGTTCAGACAGATGGTGGTGGTATAAAGGTGTGGGGGATATATTTTTGGCATACTATGGGCCCCTTAGTATTAAACAATTGAACATGACAATGAGTTCACTGTACTCCAATGGCCTCCAGTCACCAGATCTCAATTCAATAGAGCACCTTTGGGAGGTGGTTGGAACGGAAGATTCGTATAATGATTCGTATAATGGATGTGCAGCCGACAAATCTGCAACAACTGCGTGATGCTATCATGTCAATATGGACCAAAATCTCTGAGGAATGTTTCCAAACACCTTGTTGAATCGATGCCATGAATAATTAAGACAGTTCTGAAAGCAAGGTGTACCTAATAAAGTGGCTGGTAAGTGTATATTTTATGTGGTCACTGAAAGAAATATATAAAAAAATCAGGATTCACAGGCAATTTTTCATACCCTCATGCATGTAGTACTACCTACAATAATCATAAGGCTAATAGTTCCACTTACTATGTGCAAAGGAAAGTCTAACATTGGTAATCAACAAAAACTATAGAACCACCAATCAGAATTCATCATTTACTACCAAAAACTCCAGTAAACTAAAATTTGGCTGGGCGCTACAAAATTCCGCAGTCTGCTCTCTGTACTGCCCTATCCAATTAAAGTATAATGCTGTCATCAGAAATTACTTTATACCAGTTGGCACTGACATTGTTCTTACTTAAAGGCATTATAAAAAAAAAAAAAACACAGACCTTTTTGACATTATCAAATAAAAATAAAATCCCAAAAATTCCACAAAGGAAAATGTGGTCTCCTAACCCCTTCGCCCCCCTGCACTTCATTTGGGGCTCATTCAGAATATAAAAAGCTGATGGGTGAATTAGTGGAGGTTGTCAAAATCACCAGCAAGTGCCCGTTCACACCATAATGCAGTGCAATGCAGTGCAGTAATTTCATGCATTGAGGTATGTTGCATTTCACAGCCCATTCCAAATTAATGGCCTGTCAACAAACTTCACTGTGTGCTGAAATAGGTCCTTTTCTTAGCGCAGGGAAACAACGCACAAAGCGCATGCATCTGTGTGTTGAGGCGCACAATAATGCGTATGCATTGCGTTGCAGTGAGGTGCAATTAACATTACATTGCAATATACATCCACAATGTGCAACTGTACGCATTGTGATAATGTGTGTTATGGTGTGAACGGGCCCTAAAAAGGATCATTGCTTAATCATAAACATCTTTCATAGAAAATGTGGAGTAGTGGTGCACTGAAATTAAAATTCAGGATGCACTTGGCTGAAACCGAAATGGACAGTTTAAAAAAAAAAAAAAAAAAAAAAATATATATATATATATATATATATATATATATATATATATATATATATTTATATTTGCATTACATTCAACTTTTTCATTAATATAGTGGACAATAAAATTGGACAGAAAATAAATTGAAATATATATATATATATATATATATATATAAAGTAAAAAAACTTAAAATATGCTACACAATATTAAAAAAAAACAAAAAAACACAGCCATTATCACCACCTTTTTTCCCCCTCCCAACAAAACGCCTATAACCCAATTTTCAGACGATATATCAGTGCATCACTAACGTGGAAGGTAACAAAAAAAGTTATAACCCTTTTTTTTAACCCAGCCACCTGTTTTCTTTAATTTGGTAATCCACCCAGAAATATCGCTTCTTTGTGTACAGTGCTGTGTGATTTGCTGAGCCAATCAGCTGGTCCCAGCCATCAATCATTGGCTGGGACCGACCCACTGATTGGCTCGTGCTGTGCTGAATCACAGCACAGCTGGAGCAGCGGGCGCACGTGCCCTCCAACCTAGAAGAGTGTATCACGTACAAGGTATGTAATCCAGTGCACAGTGGCTGCCCTGCCGCTGTAGATGTAAGTGGGGCCCACTGATTGGCTTGTGCTGTGCTGAATCAGGGTGGCTACCTGATGTTTTGTTCTATGAATTCTTTAAAAAGTTTGAATAGAGCGATTTACACTAAAATAGTATCTGGAGATCAGGGATGTGCTCAGGAGTGTTTAGATCCTAGTCCATGCCCACCTGAGTTATCCAGCCAGAACGCTGTCACTGTGCATTCCCTGCTCTGCATGTATACATGTCCCTTGTATAATAGAATAATAAGATCTACCCTTACAATGGAGCCACCTCCGCACACTGAAAGAGTTTATAAGGGATTGTAGAACAGCCTCATTAACTTTCCCAGTTCCCCGCTCTAGCTGATTCCAGCACTCTCCTTTTACACATACCTTCACATACATACAGCGTACCATACAGAGACAATAACCCTGAGTAGGCTGGAGTGCAATCACAGAAAGTTGCAGCTTAAAGAGCAGCTGCAGTGGACCAGTTGCAGCAATGTATGGTACCTTCTGGAGTGAGGAGTAAAGTAAGTGTTTACAAAGTAATCTTTTGTCCCCAATCTTTAACCCCCCCCCCCCCCCCCCCCGCAATGGTGGATTATTATTTTTTTTTTATTTTACTGTGGTACAGCATTAAGGGCCAGTTTACACTTGAATCACACAGGACCACGGTCTGCATTCCTGTGCAATTTATTGGGGTTCAAATTTCAGCCCAATCATCAATCAGATCACATGGTCCTGCAGTACCATGCAATCCACTGCACGCTGCAATTGGGGTGTCATTAGAAATACACTGACACATGCAGCAGATCGCACACTTAGTGCACTTTGAATGCGGTGCCCATGGAACATGCATTTCCAACACTAGTGTGAACGGACCCTAAGGGCATTGACAGGTACCTTTGTCACATCAGAATCCTGTGATCCCATTACCCTAGTCAAGTCCACATGCTCTCTTCCTCTGGGAAGTTGCCCATCTATTACTGTTACAGTAAACAGTTGATTATTTTTAAGCAAAATCCTTTTTTCATGCCATTATCTTCTTTAGTTAAGAAATCTCAAGCAGCTGTAACAACACCAAACATACCTACAAAGCCAGTACCAACAAAAAAGAAATCTATTCACATGCTAAAAAAAATGATGCTATTGATGCCGTAGTAACAATGTTTCACTATGTGCAAACCAAAAATAATATTGACAAAATGGTTAACAGTAGACTCAAGCTGGCAGCAAAAAGTCTCTTTCATTAGGCCTGACACTCAGACCCTGGTAGAACTGTCTCTGAATTACCCCAGTTACTCTCATAGTATGTGCATACCACCAAAGAAAAGTCCTATTCTTCACCAACTAGCAAAAGACTAATTGTATTGTGACAACATATTACAACATGCTTTTTAAATGCCTCGTGTAGCCCTTAGGGCAAGCACAGGGAAAGCCAGACAGAGCTCTCTAACCTCAAGGCCTGTTCAGAATGGAGTACAAGTGTCCTGTACAGTAATATCAGAGCTAGGAACAAAGAGATCAATCCAACAGTTCTGTGTCTTGCATCAGATGTATATTCCCATAAATGTCACATAATCTTAATAATGCACCAGCTGCGGATATGGCCCTTTATCATTCAAAGTAAAAGGTCACATGCTTCAGCAAACATACTTACATATCTGCCAGCATTACCTGTCTCAGCTAAATGAAGGGTAGGTTTTCTTCTGCAGTGTTTAACTTACTACGTAGGTGTTTTTTGTTTTTTTCCCCAAATTTTATTCCTATTTACGACTGATAAGTAGAAGAAAAAAAAAAAAGACACACTAGCTTATAAAAAAGATTTTTTTTTGACAGTTTAGCTACTTCAGCGCTCATACTGTACACGGTGAACACAGGCAGCATTCAAAGAACAGAAAAAAACAGCAGTGAGCACTAATCCTGAAAGCGGCTAAGCACTCTAAGCAACCAATATAAACTTAAATGAAATAACATAAAAATAGTGCAGCGCTAAAAGTAGTGACAATAAGACAGATATAAGTCCACTAAAAGTCTTGGTCATATGGACGTGTCCAGTGACAAATGAGGATTCAGAATTGGTGATCCGTGTGGAAACGGCTGATCCGTTTTCAGCCGTTTCCACACGGATCACCAATTCTGAATCCTCATTTGTCACTGGACACGTCCATATGACCAAGACTTTTAGTGGACCTATAGCATTCAAAGAACGCTTTGCATTTTCTGAATGAATGCAGAGCACTCTTTTATTGGTCGAGGTAGAAAGCATGACGTTACCATCCCATCTTTCCACCACCTCCAATCAGAGAACACTTTGTATTCTGTGAAAGGTAATCTCTGAATGGCACCCATGCCCAAACTGGACCACTGTAACCATGTAAAATATCTATACCCGGAATTTTTCTTTAAAGTGACACTAAACGATATCCTTCTCTAAAAAGGAATCTATACACATCTACTACTTAAAGCAGTTGTAGAGGCTCAAAGTTTTTTACCTTCATGCTGCATGAACGTTTTGCAGCAGCCCCGCCAGCCCCCTCAATACTTACCTGAGCCAACCCCACCATGATCCAGTGATGTGCAATTGAGCCTCGGCTCTCCAGGGATTCTCTCCTCATAGGTGGAGATAGCAGCGGGAGCCATTGGCTCCAACAGCTGTCAATTACAGCCGGAGAGGCAATGAGGGAAGAGGGGGTGGGGTCAAGCTTAGACTGTGTGTGTGAATGGACATACAGAGCAGCAGCTAGGGAGGGAGTCTGCTTCAGTGCCTCCGAAGCAAGCTGCTTGCTCTGGGGGTACTCAACAGGAGAGAGGGGCCAGGAGTTGCAGGAGACCTGAGAAGAGGACTGGGGCTGTTCTGTGCAAAACCACTGCATGTTTTTTTATTTAATTTGCCTTTAATACTACTTTAATGGACATGTCGTTAATTTTTTCCGACATTATTTCATGCTGTGCTTTCCTCTGCCTTCACAAGCTCCTGAACCTTTTCTTTTCCCCTCTTTCTACCGTTTGTTTTGGACAAGCAAGTACATGTTAAGGAATTTGGAGGCTGACAGCAATAGAAAAGATTTTGAGTTATTATATATAGTACTTGAATAGAATGTTTAGTGTTACTGTAAAGATAAACAGGTGTTGCACAAAAAAAACAAAAAAAACAGGTGCTTTTTTTTTTTGGGGAAATTTTATTTTCTGCGAAATCTATAAAAGGTAAAAAAAAAATACAATTTATCCTAAAATTTGCACCATTTAAAATAAGAGAATGTTTATGGCACAAAAATGTCAAATGGCTACAGAAGAATGATCAATATATTTGTTTTACTTTCTTTTAGTTTGTAATGGGAAAAGGTATTTTCTCCCATCTTCCTAGTTGCTTTTAGCTTTAACACTAGCTGTGACTTTGACAGGTCTCCAGGCAAGTTCCTCTCCATGGCCGGTGTCACTGAATCAGGTGTCCTCATTTCCCCTCACCTCCTGTTTTGGAAACAATTGTAAAATGTTGTATTTCCCCTAAATTTTTGTCTTGTAACCATGACATAAAAAACAGGATGAAGTCTGTGAGTACTTCTCTGACCTTAAAGTGAACCTTTGTCCAGGCTATAAACATTAAAAGGACTGACATCTTCTTAACCTCTTCCCAACCATGTATCACAAATATGCGGAGATGAGAACATATGCATCCATGGAAGCCAGCGAGACTGGCTCCCAATCATGTGACTGCTGAGAGAGCCAATCCCAGTGGTCGAGTGATCAAGAACTCATTCCACCTCCCTGCATTAAAGCCCATTTAAAGGGCTGCTGGGAAGAAGTTAAACAACAAAACAACTGTAAAAGCAGCCACATTCCTATCTGCCTGTACTGTGCAGCAATTCATTCACAAAAGCTCAGCAAAGATTACAACAAAGAATCTAAAGTTGGAATTCAGTTAGTTTCTAAAAGCTTGAAAGATCTACTTTGCTTTTACATTACAGGGCTGGACGCCTGCCAAGATGATGCAAAACTAGAAGGTTCAGTTTTGGATTCCTTTAAAGCAGTGGTCTTCAAACTGCGGTCCTATGCTTGCCATTACCTGGCCCTAAGGGCACTATTCCTCCTACTAATATGAGGCACCATTTCTGACAAATAATGAGATACCATTCCTTTCCCTGCAACCCATTGACACCAATCAAGGAACATTATTTCCCGTTGACACCAACGAAAGGTATTTTTTTCTCCCGTTGACACTGATGGGGCATTATTACTTCCACTGATAAACAATGGGGTACCATTCCTCCCACTGAGACCAACGATGGGGTACCATTCCTCCCACTGAGACCAATGATGGTGTACTATTTCTTCCACTGACACCAACAAAGGGGCACTATTCCTCCCATGAATATCAATGATGGGGCAGTGTTCCTCATCCTACTTATCTCAAGCGTTATGTAATTTCTTACTCCCACTGACCACCAAGCCTGGGGCACTGTTTACTCCCACTGACACAGAGGCATTTTCTATTACCACTGGCCACAGTCTGGCGCATCTGAAGGAGAGGAAACTGGCCCTTTGTTTAGAAAGTCCGTAAACCCTTGCTTTAAAGAATATCCAAAGCCTAAGAAAATGAGGGTATATGTAGTCTAAAACACTTGTATGTAAATTGCCCATTGTCAGTGAGGTCATCTAGTCCTCCCAAAAATACAGCTATTTATCCTGCCGGCTTCTTTGCCACCAAAGGAGTCTTCTTTCCTTCCAATATTTGTGATAAATTCCAAGTCTTTATTCTGAGCTATTATTATGGGATAAACAGGACTCCAGCAGCTGCAGTGCAACATTGCTTTTTTACACCCACCTAATCCCAGTTAAATATATGTCTTGTTCAATGCACTGATAAGCTACATGTGCATTAAATCTTGCCATTTGGATACCAATGCTTGTGCTGGTTTTTTTTTTTTAAAAAGGATCATTCTAATTATAAGGTCATTTTTAGAACATGGCATGACAGACACAAGCAGAGAACAAAAAAACAGTGACTATATGAATGTAGAAAGAGATCTGCATTGCAATAATTGACATACTGTAGGTGGATGCTTGACCCTGGCGTAGACAATTCAAGAGGGGGCATGGTGTATGGTAAAAGGATGACAGTATAATTGGGTGCTTGAAGGGGATTAAAGTCGCATTGCTGCGGAGTCTAAACTTTTAAGAGCGGATTTATAGATTTTGGGAAGATTGCTCCAGGTACGGCATAAGCCTTAAAGTGGAAGTAAACTCCCAGTGGACACTTGTACCTACAGGTATGCTTATTATAAAGCTTACCTGTAGGTACAAGGAGTATCTTCGAAACATGCACCATTTAGAAGATATTCAGTGTCCCTGCAGCCAATGACGTCACCAGCGCATGTGCTCTGTTGGAACGGCATACCTGTGCCATTCCTTCAGAGCTCTGTTCAGCAGCCAAGACTCCAGTGTGCATGTACGGGAGTGACGTCATCGTGGTCTGGCCAATCAAGCATCCACAGCCCGCAGACCCGGAAGGAAGAACGAGTGAAGATGGAAGCCCTGTCAGCAGTGACAAAACACAACGCTGGAGGGCTTTTTTCTAAGGTAAGTCTTTCATAATGTGCTAGTATGCAATACATACTAGAACATTATGACATTATTTTGCAGGGGAAAGTTTTTAATTTTTTGGGGCGGTTTACTACTGCAGCATGGACTGGCGAAATTTTGATCCATTTATGGCCATCGCACTTCACAGGAGTCAATCTAATGATCAACATTAATAATAATAATTGACAACTATTGTAACTCCCTCCTCATTGGCCTACCTCATTGCAGGCTATCCCCTCTTCAGTCTATCATGAATGCTGCTACCAGACTCATCCACCTTACTAACCGTTCTGTATCTGCCACCCCTCTTTGTCAATCCCTCCACTGGCTTCCCGTTGCCCAACGGATAAAATTCAAAACATTAACAATAATATATAAAGCCATTTATAATTCTGCTCCAAATTACATCACCAATCTTGTCTCCAAATATCACCCAAACCGTCCGCTCTACTCCTCCCA
This sequence comes from Staurois parvus, assembly GCF_062004578.1. NCBI lineage: Eukaryota > Metazoa > Chordata > Amphibia > Anura > Ranidae > Staurois > Staurois parvus. The sequence goes on along the minus strand of NW_028319228.1, from coordinate 3,623,790 downwards.
CAACCTCCTGCTCTCTAGATCCCTTGTCTCCTCCTCCCATGCTGGTGTCCAGAACTTCTCCAGAGCTTCCCCTATCCTCTGGAACTCTCTACCCCAATTTATCAGACTATTGCCTACTCTGCTCACTTTTAGGCGATCTCTGAAAACCTCTCTCTTCAGGGAATCCTATCCTGCCCTCGGCTAATAATGGAATCTTCTGCTCCTACCAGTCCATTCCCCACAGTTACTACCTTTTGTACCACTAGCCCCTCCCTCTTAGATTGTAAGCTCCAAGGAGCACGGCCCTCCTAACCCTCTTGTATTGAACTGTATCATTGCTGTATTGTCTCCCTTTATATTGTAAAGCACTGAGCAAACTGTTGGCGCTATATAAATCCTGTATAATAATAATAATAATAATAATAACAACAATAACATCTGTTGAACAAGAATGCAATAAAGTGGTTGCAGCGCTGATCAGAGTATTCTGACAGTGGAGGAGTCCCTGCTCTCAGAATACAAAAGCACAATTCCTCCATCTACCTCATTTGTGAAGATAAGGGAATTCAATGATTTTCGTTTCCCCAAACAGCCCACTGATTGAGCGAAAAAAAAAAATGATGCATCTTTGGGCAGCTATACACTTTAATCTGTTCTACAAGGGCTCATTTAGATTTGCCACTGGAGTGGAAGGGCAATAAAAACATGGTTGAGACACATTTTCTGTGCCCCCGTAAGCTGCAAAGGCAGCAATTGGGGGTGTTCACATTTTGTGAAAGTGATGCTTTGACACCCGCAGCAAAAGTTAACCCCTGCCTCATTGCTTTCATGGATCTACAGTGTACAGATAATTTTTTATGCATGGTTTTGTGTACAGTTGTCATATTTGCATATACTTGTGTGCCTAAGCCCTATGCTGGATCTCTAACCCCACAAGTATATTCAAAAGCACAGAATCATGTTGACATTAGTATATTAGGCTCCATGCACACTAGTGTTTTTTAAGCTCCTAGAAGCTGGTAATAGCATTTTTTTTCTGCTCCTATCTCATGTGTCCATGCAAACTACTTTAGGCTATTGGCATTTTTTGAGCTGCAGCTTCACGAAAAAAAAAAATGTTTTTGTAGCGTTTTTTTGAGCGTTTTTCCAGCAGAAAAAAAAAAAACGCTAAAATGCCTCTAAACCCTCCTAACAGTTTTTTTCTGGCTTTTTTTTTCTATGTCTACTGTAAAACTGCTAATAAAACACTAATGCTCCTAAACGCTACAAAAAATTCTATTACCAGTGTTTTTTATCCAGCGTTTTTTCCAGTGTTTTTTTGAGCTTGAAAGAAAAATAACGGTAGTGTGCAGGGAGCCTAAAGGTTTATCTGTGGTCAAAATCCAAATTCATATACTCATTTCCACATATTTCAATTATTTATCCTAATCTTACTAATCCAAACAATCTTGAAGTTTGTAAAGCAACTGTCTGGACTTCATTTTCCTTAAAATCCAGTTTTCACCTATTTTCATCTTTTTTCCATCTCCGTGCTGATCGCCCACCAGCCACTTCTAAACACTTTCTATCCACATGTACTCTCTCCAGTGTCGGCTGCATATGATAGCTCTGGACCAGCTTGCCAATGATAACTACTGTGGGCCATGCTTGAGTAATATGTATTGGCTTGGCCATGTGTAGTCTCTACAAGTTGCACATGCGACAGGGTGACAACACAAGAGAACAAGGGCCTAAACAAGAACCTTCATAGCACAATCATCAGGAGTTATTTTAATGGAAGCTGCAGATTTAAAAAGATTTTAAACAACATTTGATATAACATTGACATGTGAAAGCTTATTTATGATTTCAGTGCTTGGGTTTACATCTATAGTGGAATTTACAATTTGTAACACCTTACTGTTATAGCATATGTTGTCTGCTGTGCTTCTACATTTGTGACACAGGTCTCTGATAATGGCATATGTTCCATATACAATGAAAATCTGTTATACTCCCCCATGAAATGCTGCTGTTGGCCTGCAACCTACAATGTCACAAAACGTTTGTAGTGGATGTTCCTACTTGCTCATTTATCTAGCTGTTCCAGGGGAGACCACTCAAACAAAGACACTTTTGCTGGCAATAGAAACGTTGTGCTTCTAACAGATTGTGACTGCAATTTAAATCATCACAACACTACAGCAGGGAGAACTGTTATTAGCAAACCTCGCTATACAAGAATACCGCACAGCTTCTTTTTGCAACCTCCATAAATAGGGATTTAAAAAAAAAAAAAAAGACGGTTTGTTAAATAAAGCTCCATATGGAAGACATTGTGTTGGCTTATTTCAGAACTTTCCAAAAAAAAACAAAAAACAAACAAAAACAACCATTAAGCTAGTAGCAACTTGCCTGCAAAGTCAAACCTGCAATTAAAAAAAAAAACAAAAAAAAACTGACTTTTTTTTTGTAAAGTTGAACTTCAATTTTGCAACTACTTGCAACATTTAAATACACTTACGTGAATGTATTTACTCGCCAAATAATTTGGACTTCTGTTCAGCTAATCTTGTGACCCAAAGTATCCCTGCCACACAGCACAGCCAGGTTAGTGACCTCACTTTTCTCTACTACATACAAACAATACAGTTTACAGGAACAAATCCCATAGTTCTGCTTGCAATTGCAAATAGCCAATGGAGAATGACTGTAGAAACTGCCACTACTACAACGGCCTTCTGTATCTTCAGGGTCCAGTGATCTGATGTATAGTGAACACAGGGGGTCACTCATTTGGCACAGGTGCCATTCAGAGGACACTTTGCATTTTGCTTAGAGTTTTCTGAGTTTATCTCCCCTTCAGGCCTCTCTTTTGTATGAAAAAAAGGAGAACTTAGAGAAAGAAACTGATTGCTTGCAATGCAAAACACAAACAGATTTTCCTTAGCACTTGTATTCCTGTCACCAGCTATGGAAACTGACCTGTTTGTGTGTATCAGATTTTAAAGTGACAAACTATATCCTTATCCTCCAAAAATAATTCATACACCTCAATTACTTATACCCTTCATTGGCAGAGTTGTTTTTGCATTTCTTTGCACACATGCTTAAATAATTTTAGGCCTGAAGATTGCATAACCCCCCAAAACATTTTATATTTTCTGAAAGCAGACAACCTAGAGAATAAAATAGTGGTAGTTCCAATTTTTTATGTCACACGATATTACTGCAAAGGTCTAAGAAACTCAAAATTTCAAAAAATAAAAACAAGTTCATTTTAGAGCACACAAATGCAATAAATTATCCATTTCTTTAGTAAAATATAAAAGATGAGGTAGCACCGAGTCAATAGATAAGCAATATGTCAAACCTTAACTTTGCGTGCTCCCGTGAAATGTCATTAGATGTGTCAATAAACACCAGTACCCTATATTTTCCATAGGCGGCGCTTTACAAGCCCCCTACAGGTCATCGGTTTGGCATTACGGAGGGGGTCAGGTGCTAGAAATATTGCTCTCACTCTGGTGTGAACGGCGATATGCAACGTGTATCACAATTGATGTTTTAATGCATAGGCGTCCCCAACACGTGTTTACTTGGGGGGGGGGGGGGGGGTGACTCAAAACTGTTTTTTTTTTTTTTTTTTGGGGGGGGGTATCTTATATGCTTGGGTGTACCTTTATTTTTTTACAATTAAAAAAAAAAATGTATTACTTAAACTTTTTTCATCACGTATGAAGAGATTTTGGTGAGAGGTTCTCTTTAATGAGACAATCAGGGTATAAAAGCCCCTGGATGTCTCCCCTGTACTCCACTAAATGTAATGCAATGCAGATTGCATTGCATTACATTCTTTCCTGGGTATGCTGGCCAGAAGTGATGTCAAACACGTCGCTTTCCGGGTCAGCAGATGGGTAAGTAGAGCCTGGGATACATGGCGGAAACTCGCGCACATGTGGGGGGGTGTTTGAATGGAGGTGCTGTTACCGGGGGTGTGTGGCAGCTTCCCGAATGCTTTCACCTGACAAGTAGAACTTTGCTTGTCAGATTTAGACACAAGCGGAATGTGTTTAAAGCCCCCTACTGTCCGGTCTGTATGGACCTGGTAGCGAAAGGGTTAATGGCCCTGTGATTTATTTTTAATGAAATTGTTTCATAGAGTGTTTTGCTGCCTCTTTGTAATGTCCTCTGTGAGCTTCCGAACCCCTTCTTTTTCCCCTCACTTTCATTTGTTTGAAGCGAGCACTGCACATTGGTTGCAGTCATGTACACTACAAATCGCTTGCTCTATAGTTTGTCTTAGGAGCAAGCAATAGGGATGGCAGCCACGGAGAACGTAACCACAGGTGGTCAGTTCAAGGCAACTAAAAAAAGCGTTAATTCATTTCAATGGCCAGAACAAATGTTTTTTCTGGCCAATGAAATGAATGCCTAAAACACTTGACATGGCTAAAACGCGCCTAGACACAGTAAACGCATTTACAAGCGTTTTTTTAATGCCAAAATGCTGCTGGCAGGATGAAAGACCTCTAGAAGAGATAGAGAAAAGTCTAGTGTGCATAAGGCCTAAAAGTAAAAACTGTTTTCAGGCCCTGCATTTTATAAAAAGGCACTTAGTCCTCTCCTGCAGTCTTCTCTTGCAAGTCAGAATGCTCCAGTGATATTGAGCTCACATCAAAGAATTGCTATTAGAATGATATATTGTGTATGGTGACATTAGTGACCGGGACATAGCGGTCCATCTTGCATGGCACATTGCTCCAGCAGTCATGTGTCTCGGTGACTTTGTCAATTAAGATCCTTATGCTGATGCTGCTCTTCTGCTGGAGAACTTTTCTATGTGTTTTTCTCCAGGATTAAAAAGAATGAAAGTAATAGGAGGGGATTCATTGCCAGAGACATGCCATAAAGTAGAGCGATGCACTCATGCAACTACATGTTACAATGTTCCTCTAAATATTCTCATAATGAAGTAGGTTTGGCAGGTGAGCTTGCTGCCAAATGTTGGAAATGGCATAAAAGAATGATTTCATTTAAAGCTCTTCCCAACAACCGCTTTAAAGTGACACCACATTTCAGTATTGCAGCAATAAAAAACGATCTTTTTATACTATATATTTTTTTCCATTAAAGATCAGTTCACACCATAGAAACGCAGTCTTTATGTGTTCTGGGTACGTTTCTGTATTCACGTTTTTGACGCGTTCCGGTGCATTTTTTCTACTTTCTTTTTTTTCAACTTAACAACTTGCCCTCTGCCCTATAGCAGAAATACTGCTACAGGGCAGCAGGGCTGCACAAAATCACATATATATATATATATACATATATATACACACACATGATTGCATCTCCGGGTAGAGGGTGCACGCACCACTATTGACGGCTAGAGATGTCAATCATCAGGTCTCGGCTGGCGATTTCCGGCCCAGCACTCAGCGATCGTCAGGGAAAGATGACAGGAGAGAGACCTGTGTGTAAACAACACAGGTCTCTCTCCTGTCAGCATGCACATGTTGTTTTGTATCTCTCTGCACAGCAGAGATCCAAAGCAGCATATCTTTATAGTAAAACACATACAGCACACAGTAAAACACACACAGTGCACAGTTTACCCTTTGATCGCCCAGATGTTAACCCCTGCCTGCCCAGTGACATTAGTACAGTGTCAGTGCTTTTTATTAATACTGATCACTGTATTAGTGTCACTGGGGATGTCAGTGGCAGTTAGTCAGTTCCCCCCAGTGTCAGAATGCCCGCCACAGTCCCGCTATAAGTCGCTGATCGCCGCCATTACTAGTATAACAAAAATAAAAATTACAATATATATACACCGCCATTTGTAGACACTAACTTTCACGTAAACCAATTAATTTACACGTATTGGGATTTCTTTTGTTTTTTAGCAAAGGTATGTTGCAGAATGCATTCTGAACTAAATTAATGAAGAAATGATTTTTTTTTTTTTTTTTTTATTGGATATGTTTTATAGCAAAAGGTCAAAAATATTGTTTTTTTTTCAAATTGTTGGTCTTTTTTTGTTTATAGCGGAAAAAAACAAAAACCGCAGAGGTGATCAAATACCAAAAGCTCCATTTGTGGGAAAAAATTGACATAAATTAAGTACAGCGTTGCATGACCGCGCAATTGTCAGTTAAAGTAACGTAGGAAGGGGTGTAAATCTTCCAGAGTGCAAGTGGTTAATAAGGACTTGTGCGTTTTGATGCGTTTTACTGCGTTCCAGTACAGGTCAGTGCAGAAAAAATGCAGCATGTTCTACTTTTTTTTCTGGAACTGGAACGCACTCGAACTGACCGCATCGGTGTGCACTATGCCAATGGAAACCATTTATCCTATCAATGCGTTTTTGATGCAGGAAAAAAAAAAACGCACTGGACTGCTTGTGGTGTCTAAAATTACTTGAACAAACTACTTTAGTCTAAATTAAATAAAAATTGTATCTGTAAAATGGTAACTAATTCATTCTTCCACCTCTTTTTTTGTAGTGAGCGAGGAACAAAAATACAATCTAAAATATAGATTTTAGACAGATCACAGGGTTAACACACCAGGATAAGTATCTTTAGTTGAAAGTGGTTGTAAACCTCAGATATGAAATATGAACAAAGCATATCCCTCTATAGTGTGTACTTGTCTCAATTAGGAAAACTAAGCGTCATGTCTGCTGCTTCATTCCTCTGTTATCGGCATGAATCACGTCTCACAGGTTTCTTGACACCAAGAAAAAAAAAGGTGACAGGGGAGGTACCTCCAGAAGATTGACAGCCTCAGCTATATTCCTGTGAGCTGTGTGAAGGGGGGGAGGGGTCTCTTCCCTCCAATCAACTCTGGAACATCTCCCAATTGAATTCTGCAGAGTGTAAATTCAGCCCGTTTTCTGAACTCTCAGTCAAGCTTTATAAATTTTGCCCTTTAAACTGATGTACAGAAGAGAAGACTGCAGATAAACAGGTGCAATGTACGTAGGAGGATTTGTTTCATATCTATGTATCACCTGAGGCCACTCACTTCACTGGGTATATGTAAGAGTTTACAATCACTTTAAAAAAAAGTGACAGTTATTTTCAGCTGATACCAATGAAATCTGAAAACTAGTCACATTGTTAAAAATAGAGCACCTTAGGCTGCTGTGAAAGCTTTGTGAACTAAACTTAATGTGGGTATCTACTAAAAATGGAGCAGGCAGAACAGCTGCGAATAGTAACCAATCAGCTTCGATCTTTAATTTGTGTATTAAAACTTTGCAAAATAAATGCTAGAAGCGGATTGGTTGCTATATACAACTGTTCAGATTTTGACTGCTCCAGTCCTAGTAAATTCCACTAATTGCGTCTCTGCCCATTTACTCTAAAGTATCACAGTGTCATATACAAAGAGAACCAGATTTGACAATGTTGAAAATTTATTTAACAAATATGGAGGCTGCCATTGCTTCTAAACAAATGCCCTTGTTGTAATATTGTCTAGGCCAGTGGTGGGCAACCTTTTTTTTCAACTGAGCCAAATCTCGCCAAAACCACGATTGAAATTTATTTTGAGAGCCACATTTTTAAAACTGAAAATACATAGGATGGTACACTGTTTTTAGTTTCAATAAGTTTTTATAGTAATTCATCCCCCATAGTAATTCATCCCCCATATAGTAATTCATTCCCCATATAGTAATTCATCCCCCCTATAGTAATTCATCCCCCATATAGTAATTCATCCCCCATATAGTAATACATCCCCCATATAGTAATTCATCCCCCATATAGTAATTCATCCCCCATATAGTAATTCATTCCCCATATAGTAATTCATCCCCCATATAGTAATTCATCCCCCCTATAGTAATTCATCCCCCATATAGTAATTCATCCCCCATATTAATTCATCCCTCATATAGTAATAGTAAGTAAGTAGCAAGTAGTAAGCCAAGTCCCCCCTGTGTCAATTCACTTACCTTTGCTCCGCGCGTTCCTCTCGCCGTATTCCCGCGCCGTTCCGGTCTTCAGGGTGGACTGTGAGAGAAGCCTAGCTCCTCTCATGTTCGTCACGTTGCCCCGCCTACACACATCCTGACAGCCAATCACTGGCTATCAGGATGTGAGTGGCAGCGAGACTGGCCAATCATTGCATTTGAGCGCGCTGCCCTGGCTGTTTTTTTTTGGATCACGCTGCAGAGTCCCTGCCGCCCGAGAGGAGGGAGGGGAGTGGGCGCCCGGCACACAAGAGCCGCATTAAAGCGTGCAAAGAGCCGCATGTGGCTCGCGAGCCGCGGCTTGCCGACCACTGGTCTAGGCTAAAGGCTCAACATTACAACCAGGCAACAAGCATTTTCAGAAGGTAACAAGAAATGGCAGCCTCCACAATTTTATATTTTTTTTAACACCGGTTTTGTTAAAGCCCGACTCCAGGCACAACCAAACAAACCTTTGCAGTGGGGTCCCCACACTTCCAGAGTAAAATGCTTAAGTCAAGTCTAGAGCTAGAAAAAAAGACTGCACTACTCCCCACCCCAACAGGCTCCAGTGCTGTTTTTTCCTCCCTGAAGCTCTGAGCTGTGGGCAGTCCTTCCGTGCCATCACATATAATGCAGGGCTATTAGACCATGGATTCATCATTAAGCAGCTGTTTGCATAATAGGCAATACAGAGAGAATCCTGGCTGAGTGTGTAGCAAGTAAATAAATAAACCTCCCAGTAATAATATTACTCAGATGCAGCTAGACGGAGCTCTAACCATTTGTAGTGCGACTTCAGGAGACCTATACAAACAAGCTCACATTAAACATAGCATGAATAAGTGAGCAACACGTGTTTTGTGCTCTCCTCTTGAAACAGGTCACACTTTGTTTATGCTATCTTTGTTCAGTTATGTGTTCGTTCTGACATTCACTTTCTCTGCTAAGAATCCTGTTAGTAATGGTAATTCTTTAATACTAATTGATGCACTTTTCCATCTGGCCTGCTCTGCCACTATAAAGAAAGTAATTATCTGTATAATGTGATCCATTTCTGTTTAACACATTAAACTTGGAATGAGCAAGTGAGCAACATGTTTTCTGCTCTCCTCTTGATACAGATACTGCTGGCTGCATTGCCAGCTCTTCCTCCTGAATGTGGTCTTCTCAAACATGGTTAGCTGAGAACGGAACATGTGGATATTCAGGACCAGATTGGCACCTGTCTGTGGTTTTGAAACATTTGATTTTATTGTTACCTGCCTGAGCTGCTCATATTTTACAAATGCAATAAAACAGACCACACAGACTGTACATTACTTTATTTCTACACTTGCTATGTACCAAGAAGGAAAATCTGAACATTCAAGCCTGGGAACACTGGAATCTTGGAATCCTGCATGTAAACAAAACTGATAAACAAAATTGACAGTTGACTTGGCAGCATAGTCAATTGGCTAGAAGTGTACAATAGGTAGAGCTTCCCTATAAACAATGCTTCCTCTTTTCTCTGTTGATCATAGAGCAGCAATTGCAAACATTCCCATAAACTCATACACTTATACTGTATTTTATGGCCAAATAAAAATAACCGTATCCAACAGCAATCCAACCAGACTTAATATTTCATCAATGTGGTGCAGAACCACTAATAAAACCATAATGCTAAACTAATGAGAAACATTAAACAAGAGCAGGCCGTAACAGTTACTGCAATAAAAGGTGCAAAGTGCAAGTATTTCCCTTTCTCATCGTGATCATAAAGTTCACAGCATTTCTTCTGTAGTTTACTCATAAACCTTCTAAAATTATTCAGGAGACAAGAAAGCAGCAGGCAATTGAAAACAAAAATAAACTAGGTATGTAGGCAGTTGGTATAGAAACAGAGTTTATGTCTTAAATAGTAAACGGAACGTCTGGATTAGATTTTAATTTTGCAGAAAAATACGAAGGGCATTCAAGTAAAAATCAGGACTTTTGAGTTTATATAATAAAAGAACAAATTTCAAGGAGTGGAAACTGCATTTATTTTTCAGTATACTCCCCTGCTACATTTCTACACTTATTCCAGCATTTAACTAGTTGCCGACCGCAGATAGCCGAACGACGGCTGCACTGCGGCCGGCCAGTTCTGAGTGGACGTCATATGACGTCCTCCCAGAACGCGCTCTCCTGCGCGCCCCAGGGGGCGCGCAGCCGGCGATCTCCGTGATCGCTGTGTCCTACGGACACAGCTGATCACGTGATGTGGTAAAAGGCCAATCACAGCGGCCTTTTACCACGTGATCAGCGGTGTCCAATGACACGCTGATCAGAGGGAAATGCAAGTGCCGGTTCTCGGCTGCACTTTCCTCACGCTGTCAGATCGTGAGGAAAGTACTGCCGAGAACCGGCAGTTGTCAGAGCGGGGATCGGCACCGATCATCAGGGCACTGATGATCAGTGCCCTGATGATCTGTGCCCAGCAGTGCCACCCGCAAGTTCCACCCACCTGTGCCCAGCAGATCACCCACCTGTGCCCAGCAGTGCACCCACCTGTGCCCAGCAGTGCCACCTACCTGTGCCCAGCTGTGCCACCCACCTGTGCCCACCCACCTGTGCCCACCAGTGCCACCCACCTGTGCCCACCCACCAGTGCTGCCTACCAGTGCCACCCACCAGTGCCGCCAATCAGTGCCACCAGTCAGTGCCCAGGGGTTGTGCCAGTCAGTGCCGCCAGTCAGTGCCCAGCAGTGATGCCAGTCAGTGCCGTCTATCAGTACCCATCATCAGTGTCACCTATCAGTGCCGCCTATCAGTGCTGCATATTAGTGCCGCCTATCCGTGACACCTCATTAGTGCTGTCTATCAGTGCCGCCTATCCGTGCCACCTCATTAGTACTGCCTATCAGTGCCCTTTAGTGCTGCCTATCAGTGCCCATCAGTGCCGCCTATCAGTGCCCATCAGTGCCGCCTCATCAACGCACATCAGTGAAGGAGAAAAAATACCTGTTTGAAAAATTTTATAATAGAAACAAAGAAACTTTTTTTTTTTTTCAAATTTTTTGCACTTTTTTTATTTATAGCGCAAAAAGTAAAGCGCTCAGTGGCGATTAAATACCACCAAAAGAAAGCTCTATTTGTGAGAAAAAAATGATCAAAATTTCATATGGGTACAATGTTGCATGACCGCGCAATTGTCAATCAAAGTACGGCAGCGCTGAAAGCTGAAAATTGGCCTGGTAAATAAGGGGGTATAAGTGCCTGGTAGGCAAGTGGTTAACTAATGCCTGGAAAGCTTCGGCATAGAAAGATTTGTCAGTATGCCTGAACCATCCTAGGACAGCCTGCTTCACTTCATCATCATTGTGTTCACCATTCCCACAGAAAGATTTGTCTCTTGTGCAATTTCATGACAGGTTATGTGTTGATTATCCAGGATCAGGCGTTCCACACACTGAATGTTCAGGAATGACTGCTGTGGGCTGGGAACCACCATGGCTGGGATAGTCAATGACAGACGTACGGACATCTTTGAAACGTTTACACCATTCAAATGTCTTACTGCAGCTGAGCGTCTCATTGCCGTACTGTGCTTGAAGTCTTCTGTAGATATCCACGGGTTTTATGCCTTTGTTCACAAGAAACATCATCACCACACGCTGTTCCATGCACGTACTAACACTGTTGTCTGCCATCTTGAGTAACGGTCTCTGGACTGGCCCGCGACATGTGCGCCATCAGTAATAGGACACACTTGCCACTTACTATTGCATGTAGTACCACGCATCCCTTTTTATACCTGTAAAATTCAAAGTCCTGGTTTGACTTGAACGCCCCTCATACAATATTATTTCTATTGACAAAAATATAAAATTTCTATAAAGCTGCCAAAATACACAAGAGTGTAGCCATGCATTAAAGACTAGTCATTTTCCATACATAACACATATACAAGAACACATGGACTTTTCTGCTCGGACAATTTAAAACAAAGAGTGTTAGCTGAAATATCAAGCTTTATATTATATAAACTAGAGAATATGTAGCAGCTGTAGTGCTATTTGATCCGTCAAGACATCATTAAAGTAGGTGGCATAGGTGCCCTGCTTCAAGCCGTGTTTACGTCAAAACGTTCCTGCTAGGAGGAAAGGTGTCTAGGAGAGATAGCCAAATGTCCCATGTGCATGAGGCCGAAATACGTGCCAATTTTGTTATTTATTGACATAAAAGCAGCCATATTTGCTCAATGCAGGCACATTAGTCGCTTCCTGTTTTTCATTACTATATAATAACTGTGGTTTACTGCTTCCTCTCTTAAGGAAAATCTACTAAATTAACCAGCTCACTGAAAACAATGCAGTCCCTTGGTGCCTGACATCGCAATAAGTATAAACTGGGAAAACCTTCATCACATTAAAAAAATTAAAACCCCCAAAAATGTAAAAGTTCCAAACAGGTAAACATTTTAAAAACAAAAAAACAAAACAAAAAAATACAGAGCAAAACACTTTCTCTTTAAGCAGCACTAAGCTGTCAAATATGATCACCTCCACCTTCCAGCAATGTGGCACTTACATCCCTCATTAGGCCGCCTTCATCTTCTCCCCACATGCTGGGCTTTTGGCCCCGTGATTGGTCAGTGACATCATCCCTTGCATGCGCACAGGAATTGGTCATTCTAGCACAGCATAAGTGAGCTGCACAAGCACAGCTCAGTGTACATTCAAAAGAAAACTGCATGCAGGCAGGTAAGCAAGTATTATTACAGAAGAGACATAGCATGTCTTTTCTGCAAAAAAGAGCTGCCTGTCAGCAATTTTTGATAAATAAGGTTTAGTTTTGCTTTAAGCTGATGCTCATATGTGTAAACACCATAGAACTGATTTACTAAAATTGAGTTTGCAAAATCTGGTGCAGCTCTGCATAGAAACCAATCACTATCCAGGTTTTATTGTCCGCCACCCTACAGAACTACTACTATAGGGCGACAGAGCTGCGCAAGATCACGTAGATATACATGATTTGCCTTAACAGGTAGGGGGCTCACGCACCGCTCTGCTTGCACCGCCATTGGCGGCTACGAATGTCAAATCACCGGAGATTCCCCACCAGCACCCCGCACTTGCTGGCAAAAGCTGACAGGGGAGAGACCTGTGTGTAAACAGCACAGGTCTCTCTCCTGCCAGCAAGGACATTCTGCTTTGCATTTCTCTGCACAACAGAGAAATACAAAGCAGAATGTCTCCCTAGTAAAACACACACAGCACATTATGTAAAACAGCACACAGTTAACCCTTTGATCACCCCAGATGTTAACCCCTTCTTCCCCAGTGACATTAGTACAGTGTCAGTGCTTTTTATTAGTCCTGATCACTGTATTAGTATCATTAGGATGTCAGTGGCAGTTAGTTCCCACTCAGTGTCAGAATGCTCGCTGCAGTTCCATGATAAGTTGCTGATCGCCGCCATTACTAGTATTAAAAAAAATTTAAATTCCAGTGTATATATACAGTGAAGGAAATAAGTATTTGATCCCCTGCTGATTTTGAATGTTTGCCCACTCACAAAGAAATGATCAGTCTAAAAATCGAATGGTAGGTGTATTATAACACTGAGAGACAGAATAGCAACAAAAAATTCAAAAGAAATTCATGTCTAACAAATGATGCACTGATTTCATGTTCATGAGGGAAATAAGTATTTGATCCCCTTCACAAAACATGACTTTGTACTTGGTGGCAAATCCCTTGTTGGCAATCACAGAGGTCAGACGTTTCCTGTAGATGGCCACCAGGTTTGCCTACATCTCAGGAGGGATTTTGGCCTACTCCTCTTGGATTTTTAGACTGATCATTTCTTTGTGAGTGGGCAAACATTCAAAATCAGCAGGGGATCAAATACTTATTTCCTTCACTGTAAATATACACCGCTATTTGTAGACATTATAACTTTCACGTAAACCAATTAATATACACTTATTGGGATTTTTTCAGCAAACATATGTAGCTGAATACATTTTGGCCTAAATTTATGAAGAAATTTGATTTTTAAATTTTTTTTACTGGACGTTTCTCAGCAAAAATTCAAAAATAGTTTTTTTTTCTCAAAATTGTCAGTCTACTTTTGCTTATAGAGCAAAAAATTTAAAAAAAAAAAACGCAGAGGTGATCAAATACCACCGAAAGAAAGCTATATTTGTGGGAAAAAAAGGATATAAATTTCATTGCTTTGCATGAGTGAACAATTGTCACTTAAAGTAATGCAGCACCGTATCGCAAAAAAAAGCCTGGTCAGGAAGGAGGGCAAGTGGTTAATTGAACAAGTTGACATTAGATGTTAGATGCCGATTGGCTACCTTGCACAGCTGCACCAGATTTTGCACTCTCCAGATTTAGTAAATCCACCCCTTAGGGTTCATGAAGTGAATTGTACCCCTTAAAAACCAGTTACATTTCTGGGTGTGGGAATCTTAGGTGTTACATACAGCCGCCTGTACAAATTAAGGGCAGGACACAGCTGGTAAACGCAGACCCAAGCTACAGACTGTCTGCATCCACGATACACCCATACCAGCATGCATGTATACACTCAGATCTGCATTTTTCAGTGTACAAATGCATCTGATCATTCATAGTGCTGGCGGCTGTTTGCATCACCTGTGACTCTTGGGCACTGAAAATAAAGCTGTTTTTTTACGGCATATAGCCTTCTGTGCCCAGGTGGATGAACCCGCAACATCAGTTTACCTTGACATCATGTTAGAATGTTGCTAATCCCTATTATTAAAGGAACACGTATTACTCTCACTTATTGTATCAGTTTGTCCATCGCACACTGTTCTTATGACACAGCATGCACTAGTTAGAAAATAACTTCTGCAGCACAGACCATTCAGACACAGCAGCCTGGGATGGTGTGATATTAACATGGCAAAACCCATCCCTTTAAAAAATACATTTTTAATAATGGTTGCATTATTATGGTATAGGACTGCACACCTAGTAGAAGATTACATCCTATATCCAACCCTGTTCATACCCATGTAAATGTGATTGTGTGGTTTATAACCTATAGAATCTCCCTCATTTACACATCTACTGCCTATATATAGTACACATGGTGTTTTTTTTTTCTAAACTTCCTTGTACTTACCCTGATCTTACCTAGCCAGGACTTCACTCACTAAACGGAAAACCAAAAGGAACACAATGACCTGTACTGTCAACACGCTCCCATGGAATTGTGTTGTTTTTTCAAGCATACAAAAATGCATGCAGACCACTAATATATAAACAAATGATGTGAACAATGGATCCATTACCTTAATTAATACCGCACATTCCAAAATACAAACTGCACAAATCTATGATCATCATAAAGAACTTGTTTAACTGGAGAAATGTCAAGACTGCTACAGGCACCTGCCCCGCTTCTAAGTTTTTTTCAGTAGCAACATCACTCACTTCTTTCACATTTACTCAAAAGCAAGTTTTGATATGATTTTCAGGTTTTTGACTGCTTGAGAGTAAGGAGCAGGTCCTGTGCAGTAGTAAGTGGGAAGCAGCATGTGTAAATGAGAAAATATTATTAGCATTATTATTAGTTTATTAACAGTTTGAGGAGAGCTTTACAATATAAAGGGAGACAATACAGTTACAATACAAGGGGGTTAGGAAGGCCAAGGTCATAAGAGCTTACAATCTAATAGGGTGGGGCAAGTAGTACAAAAAGGTAAATCTGGCAGTCTTACATTGATAAAATGTGCAAACTATAGAAGCAAAAGACTTTAAAACACTAGAACTGAAGATTATATTCAATAAATATTTTATTTTATATAATGTCATCAATTGGTACATTGTTGATGGAACGTTAAAGTGTTACTAAACCCACAACAGTAAAATCAGTCTGTATCTGCAGTAAAGCATGCTTGTTATACGCACTCTGGAACCTAAGGGGTTAATCCTCCACATTGTGTAAAAAGCCTGTTTGATCCTGTCTTCTCTGATCCTCCCCTTCTTCTACTGTCCCCAATCCATCTGCTGATAGTACAGAGCTCTAGGAGTCACTCTGCACATGCTCAGTTTAGTGCATTTGACTAGAGAGCTTCTTTTTCTTTGGGAGGGTGCATGTGATCAGCACAGGGCTAATCAGCATTGTCCAGACAGAAGGTCAGGGGTTATGCAGCCTCATAGGACAGTCAGAGGAGAATGAAAACTCCTCCTACAAGCTTTACCAGTGCTCGGCTGGACACTGATAGAAGTCACAAGACTGCTATTTACTGCTGAAGAGAAAAGGTATTTAACCATTTATATTTACTAAAATAATTGCATTTCCATGTAGTGTGTACTGTGGGAGTCCAGATATAGTGAATGCAGGGTCCTGGGTTTTAGAACATTTTAAGGTTACACAGACAATAACCTGTGGCTTCTACTGTCTCTACTGAAAATAGATCAACCATCAGCTTGGCTTATTTCACCATATAACTAAACATAAAAGTTTAGAAAAAAAACAAGGACAACAGATTTTATATATACACAGGTATGCACTAATCCTAAAATCCACATTGCTATTAATCTATATAAAGAATTGTATTTGAGCTATATAACATAGATGTAAGTTGTATTGAACAGCTAGTTTGGGATCCAGAAATAGGCCAGTACAAATACACTGAATACAATGCAGCTCTAACCAAGCATAATGGTGCCGACAGGCACAATGTACTGAGTGTGTTGTTTAATGTGACTGTAGGGGGGCTGTTGTATTTGGTCTCTGACTGGGGCGGGGGATGGAAGTAAAGCAAATGGGACATATTGTAAATGAAGAATTCAGTGCATTGTTGTGAGATTACTATAGTCTTAATAATGGGGGCAGGAGAATACTCACGAAGAACCCTCAGGTTCTTCCATAAAATATCTATCAGTCATCCATACGCACCAATTCAATAACCACAATTTCTGCACCATAAATGCCAGTACCCCTTTTTCCTGGAATACTTCACGAACCACAGATAACCAGATTTTACCATAAAATGCTACTATAATCTCACTTATCTACTGCAGGCTATAAGGCCTCGTGCACACAGTATTGATGTTTGAGCATCTGCTTTTTTTGGACATAATTTCAGGCATTTGCTTTGTGCATATTCACACGTATTTATTGCGCACAATATATTCTTTGGGAAAATTCAATAATATTTGAAATGCTCGCGAATGTGGCGTAAATTACTGACCAAAAATGCTGATTTTCTTTTCTTTTTTTTTATCCACGGTGCTTGTTTCCAAGCCTGTGTGCAAGGGCACATTGTAAATAAATGGGCTACTGCAGCAAAAGAATAACAAAAACAAATGCTGTACTGAGCTTTTTCAAGTTGCAGTGTGCAAGATGCCAAATACTGATTTGGATAAAGCTAAAAAAAAAATACATCACAGAACAAAACCAAGTCACGTGTGACAATAATAATTAACAAAAATAATAACAACAACATCAAAAAAGACAGACAATATAAAAAAACAATATTTTTGACTTTTTGTTATAAAACATCCAGTAGAAAAAGTTAACAAAATCACATTTCTTCATAAATTTAGGCCAAAATGTATTCTGATAAATGTCTTTGCAAACAAAATCCCAATACATGTAAATTAATTGGTTTATGTGAAAGTTATAGCATCTACAAATCGCGGTGTATATACTGGAATTTTTTATTTTATTTTTTTTTATATAGTAATGGTGGCGATCAGCGACTTATAGCAGTACTGCGGCGGGCATTCTGACACTGGGTGGGAACTGACAAACTGCCACTGACATCCCAATGACCCTAATACAGTGATCAGTGCTAATAAAAAGCACTGACACTGTACTAATGACACTGGACAGGAAGAGGTTTACATCTGGGGTGATCAAAGGGTTAACTGTGCGCACAGAAATGCACAGCAGCATGTCCTTGCTGGCAGGAGGGAGACCTGTGGTGTTGTTCTCTACCCTGTCAGCTTTACTCGGTGTTCGTCACGTCCCAACCCTGTGGCCCTGTACTTCTACTATAGTGCGGCAGGCAAGCAGGTAAAGTGGAACTAAACTTTTCGATCCTTTTCAGCCAAAGAAGCTGCCATCTTGACCTATTTGATCTGTAACTGCCATGGTGCTGCCCATGTGATTAGTTATGACACAAGGTATTTGATGGTTTGACAGTTTGATTGAGAACACAAGCAATTGTGACAGTTAGCGTGCCCGGAACATAGTGGTTTTGTTGAATCAATGCGTTTAGTTCCACTTTAAATTTAGAACTACTATAGAAAAGTTCAAAATGTTAGGTGCCAACTGTAAATTAAAGCCAAACTCTGGGAGAAGTAAAAATCCTCCCTTGCAGTGGGGCTGCACTTGCACTGCAAGGGTTAACTGTTCGTTTCTGTATAGGGGAAGGGAAAAATATGTTTTTTTTACCTGATCCTCCATTCCCCCAGCAGACAGCTCTCATCTACGCTCAGGCAATAGACTGTCTCTCAGCATCCTTACATCCGATGCAGGACTATGGTCCCAGCATCGGTCTTGAAGATGTTAGAGGACATTAGACTGCCAAAATGCAGCAGAGAAGGCGGCTGCAGGTCTAGCATCACAGAGGAGCCTGTGAGAGTCAAGAATCAAGTAAGCTGCACCTGGACCCCTAGACACAAACAAGCAGTTAACGAATATGTAAACCCTACATTTCATATTCCTGGCATGTGCCTGCTGTACCATGGACTTGTATGAAAACGTATCCTGTTCTCTTTGTATTGTTTCCTTTGTGTGAAATCCTTGATGTTCCTGCCAGTGCCTCTGCTTTCCTATCAAAAACTGACCACACTAGTTAAGGCATGAGAACACAGCGTGGTCAGTTCTTTAGCTGCGCTAGAACTTTGTGTGATCTCCTTCAATGGTCAGACTTCTGCTGACACCCCCAACCCCCAAGGCATTCACTGGGAAGTTCGGTGTATTGCTGTTTCTCCTACCCAGCTCTTATGCAGCTGAGAGCAGAGGGAATGTGATCACTTATAAAAAAAGAGGAAAAATATGTACTTATAATGTTCTTTACATGTGTACACAAATGTTTTCCTTCAGTTACTATTTTAAACTGAATGGGCTGTTTTACAAGGTGAGGGTTTACAAACATTTTAACACTTGCAGTACAGATATAGCTCATCATTTTCCTAGAGTTCAGCTTTAAGGAGCATTGGCTACCCGGCTCCTGGGATTTGTCCAGCCCTGCGTTACGTTAAGGATCAGTGAAACTCAAAACATGCAGTGGCCTAAAAACTTCACAAATAAGACAACCACATTATTCCAGTTTAGGAGCTGTTCACTCATTTCAAAAAAACAAGGAAAATCAACTTTTCAACCACCTGTCTATCAATACCTATGTAGAAACTGTATTAGTTTAGTCTCATTTATCTATTTATGCTTTCAATTTAAAAAAAAAAAAAAAAAAAAGTAGATGCAATTTACAGGCAGATTACAGCCTGTAAAAGGATTGTAAATAGAACATGCAAAAGGTAACCTGCTGCATTAATGAAATAAACCACATCATACAAAAGTAATAGTTCAGTTTTTTGATTGAAAAGATACTTTTATTACAGAAGTATAAAAAACAACATGATACTTGTAATCGGGGTACATCTCACCCTATACTGCGACGCAGCGCACCACATTGCAATACAGTTCCAAGCATACGATAAATACATTCAAACAATAAATAAGTACGTTCATTCAGCGGTATGATGCCTGACGTGATGTGCGTGGAGGACGAATCCCCAGACCAACACAAAGTAATAGTTCAGTTAATCCACTAAACAATACATTTAGTTTTAAAGCTATGGCTACGGCAGATTCTTAAAGAATTACCAACTAATAATTCTGAGCTGACATACGGAGAACTTCATTGGAGAATGTCTGTGCTGGGAAGTGGTCATTAATGTGACAGCCTCCCTCACCAGGCATTATCCCTGGCCTGATTTAGCAGCTGGTCGCCCAAAAAATGAATGCAAATAGAGGGGCAGGGATGCTGGATGACATCCTTAATTTTTGGACAATGACGATTCGCATGGGAGGTGGACCTGAATGCAAAATAATCTCAGTTTACAAATCACCCCACCCCACACACACCCATTGCCAATCACAATCACATGCAAGGCAGACCTTATGGGGAACTAATCTCTCCACCTGCCTGCTCAGCCACTACAAATGTCCTCAGACAAGTGCCTGTTTGTGTGATGGGCAATGCTAGGCTTCTGCAGATTCTTCCTCCAGCTCTATGACCGAAACCAAATAGGTACTTTCAGTTAGAGAGCTGAAGGAACTACAAGTGTGGTAATCGCATCTGTCTGCGGCGGTAGCAGATGGGATTTGTAGTTCATTCATTTATTGCTATCATGGGCAAAAGGGGGGGGGAATGGTCGTTTGGGGGGTGGCTTCACTTGCACTGTGCTATATGTTACATCCTACATACTGGTGTAACATGTAACCTGGTGCAAAAGGTGGAGTTAACGTTTAAATGCATGCTGAAATTCAACTTTTAAAGAAGAATCAAACCTTTTCTATAGCTTCTGATGTCAGAGACATTTAGAGGTCTAAATATAACCAATTCACACATTTCTTCTGAAGCTTGAACAGCTGCTAAAATAATGTAGGTGATCTCTAAAACCAGGCATGCAGAATAATGAGTTTAGTAACCACTGTTCTACACGAGCATTGAAAATCAACTGTGAGCCACTCTGTATCTGTGGTCTCCTGTACCACCACAGTTATGACAACCTGGGAGAGATTTACTAAAACTGGAGAGTGCAAAATCTGGCGCAGCTCTTCATAGCAACCAATCAGCTTCCAGATTTTGTCAAAGCCTAATTGAACAAGCTGAAGTTAGAAGTTGATTGGCTACCATGCACAGCTGCACCAGATTCTGAGTGCTCTAGTTTTAGTAAATCTCCATAGTTTCCCCATAGAGGAGTATGATTCTTAAATGAAAGTTTGATTTACAAATATAATGCAGATTGTTGTTGCAAGAAACCACGTTGATCATTATCCGTTTCAAGCAGTCAAAAAAATCTAAGAAATATGCTGTTTAATTGCTAGGAGCTGCTACTGTTTGTACATTCCTCTTTGTCTACATAATCTCAGTATGAGGCTCTGCAATCTTATTCTAAACAAACAAAAACCACCTACATCCTTGTCTGGTAAATCCCTCATTAGGAGCCAGTTCACATATATGCGGATTGGATGCAGTTTGAACCACATCCAATCCACGTCATGTAAAATAACATTGGTTCCTATGGTGCCTGTTCACATACATTCAGTGCAGACTGAAAAAGAGTCATGTCCGATTTCTGAGCAGTGCGATCCGGTTCAGGTGCGGACTACAGGCTCATTGACTTCTACGGGACCTGCTTCTGAATCACACATATCATGAGTTTGTGAACACAATTTCAGTGCGTTTTTTTTTCTCCTGATCCTGATGTAAACCTGACCTGAACCACTGAACAACAACTGTGTCAATTAGCTGTGAAAACGTAGCTTCAATTCACAACGCATATGTGTTAATCCACACTAAACGACTCAACATACCTCTAGTAAACATACAGCTATTTCTACATATTGCATGAACAAGACTAACTGCGGCTCTGAATATTCTGATCTATTGTCATGGGACAACCAACAAATCAGGGAATTGGCTGAAAAAGTCCATCCCAGCTAGTGTGTTCTCTACCTCTGATACACCAAATTTGCTGGAAATCTTCTGATCTCGTATTCAGATAACAATCAAGAAGATACCATAACCAGAAATAAAAAGTAACTGAGTAAAAACAAAAACCATTGCACTGCTTTTCCTGCTTACCTTCCAAGTTCTTCTGCAACCTCATAGTAGTCCTCCACGTTTTCCTGTCTGAACACTGTCATGGTGTCTCAATGCTATGTGCAAGCCTGATGCTTTCTACAGCTGGAAGTCATCACCACCGAGTCAGATAGCTATCATCCAAGGGCATCTTACATTTCCTACAAAAGAAAAAAAAAAGATAGTGTTAATTATTATTCTGTACACTTATACAGGTAGCATTTTACCCAATTTGTATAACCGGACATTCTAAAACAAGCTGATACACTAGTGTCAGTAGTTATCAGACATCAATCTAACGCCTAATGCAAACAAGAGGTCAAAAATGCCACTTTTACAGGGTTTTTCTCTGCCTTTAAAGCCCCCATTCCCCCACCCACCCTCCTATGTTAGCCTATATGTCCATGCACACATAGGTATTTACAGACGTAAAGACGTAGAAGCAGAAAAAGAATCGCACCACCAGCGCATTCAGGAGAGGCGAGCTTGGGCAGAAAAAATAAAAACTCCAAATGTGCATAAACGTGCATTAGTGCTGGCGCATTTATGTATTCTAATGGCCACAATAAATGATTATTCTGGCCAATAGAATGCATTAACACCACACGCACAATAACAATCATGCAAAATGCAGCTTTAGATGCATTTTTCCAGCTGTGTTTTTCTCCCCTGGAGCAAAGACCGAGCCAACATCCTGTCTGGCCAAGCCTTAAAAGTAAGCAAACACAAAAACAGGAGTTAGTTATAATAGAAACATAAAAAAAATTGGTACTTGAAGTCAACCTGAAGCAATTAGATAGAAATAAAGTGTCAAACACTTTAAAAAAAAAAAAAAAAAAAAAGTAATAGTAATTGTTTTTATAAATTATTATTATTATACAGGATTTATGTTGTGAAAATAGTTTGTGCAATTCTTTATGAAATAAGGGCATTAAAGTGGTTGTAAAGGACGGAGGTTTTTTTTTACCTTCCTGCCTTCTATGCAGTAAAATGACCTTCTTCATGCAGCTTTCCCTGCAGCCCCCCTAAATGCTTACCTGAGCTCAATCTCAATCCAGCGATGTGCACAAGAGCCGAGACTGTCTCAGCTCTCTCACTCCTCATCTGCTCAGATTCAGCAGTAGGAGCCATTGGCCAGCGACGAGGAGCAGGGGGTAGGGCCAAGTCCCATTCCGTGTGTCTTATGGACACACAGATCAGGGCTTGGGAGCAAGCACGCATGAGTGCCCCCATAGCAAGTGGCTTGCTATGGAGGCACTTGGTGGAGGGGGGGGGGGGGGTAGAGCCTAGATGCTAGTGTGGAACCCAGAAGAGGAGGAAAAAAACATTCCACAGAGCAGGTAAGTATAATATGTTTGTTATTTTAATGAAAAAGAAAAACAAGCTTTACAATAACTAATACAAATCACAAATGGTTAGAAGGACCCTGCTCATGACAATCTAAAATTCAGGGGCAAATGATACAAAAGGTAATAATTGTAAGAGATGAGCTGATTGAGAAAGTAAGACCTCAATCAACAAAAGGTAAAACAGGTGTCTCAGTCATATTTTTGCCATCCCCTTACTTCCCACTGAAAGCCTAACATGCCATCTGGAGGGGATCCTACATATACTGCAGGCATGGCTTTTCAAGTTTGACAGGTAGCACTGCCTCTCAAACTCACCCATTGAATTCTGGCTATCAACTGTGTGCTAAATGTTTGACTTGCTGTTGTGGAGCGATAGTTCAGAGCATAGTAAATCCCAGTTTAGCATAAAAACCCAGCATGAAAAAAAAAAACCAAAAAAAAAAAAAAAAACACAAGCATTCAGGAAGTGGCAGGATCAACTCCTGAACACCAGGAAGCTGCAGCTCTACCACCCTCTGAAGAATGATCTGCTGCAGATTGCTTTTCAGAGGGACATACAGACTACCGCCAGTGGCCTAAAAGACCAATTGTTAGATTGAGATATTCTTCTCCAAAAAGATGAGTTTCACTCAACATCAGAAAGGGTAAAAGATACCTGGACAGACTACATTCGAGAGTTCCAAAGAATGGGAGAGGCTCTGGAGAAGTTGTGGAGATGAACATGGGAGGAGGCGATGACCATGCTAGAAAGCAGGTGCTTTAAGAAAATGTAAGAATAGCCCTTGTACTATCCTCCTATATAATGAGAAGAATAGCCCTTGTACTATCCTCCTATATAATGAGAATAGCCCTTGTACTATCCTCCTATATAATAAGAACAGCCCTTGTACTATCCTCCTATAGAATGAGAAGAATAGCCCTTGTACTATCCTCCTATATAATGAGAATAGCCCTTGTACTATCCTCCTATATAATAAGAACAGCCCTTGTACTATCCTCCTATATAATGAGAAGAATAGCCCTTGTACTATCCTCCTATATAATGAGAAGAATAGCCCTTGTACTATCCTCCTATATAATGAGAAGAATAGCCCTTGTACTATCCTCCTATATAATGAGAATAGCCCTTGTACTATCCTCCTATATAATAAGAACAGCCCTTGTACTATCCTCCTATATAATGAGAATAGCCCTTGTACTATCCTCCTATATAATAAGAACAGCCCTTGTACTATCCTCCTATATAATGAGAATAGCCCTTGTACTATCCTCCTATATAATGAGAAGAATAGCCCTTGTACTATCCTCCTATATAATGAGAATAGCCCTTGTACTATCCTCCTATATAATAAGAACAGCCCTTGTACTATCCTCCTATATAATGAGAAGAATAGCCCTTGTACTATCCTCCTATATAATGAGAAGAATAGCCCTTGTACTATCCTCCTATATAATGAGAATAGCCCTTGTACTATCCTCCTATATAATGAGAATAGCCCTTGTACTATCCTCCTATATAATAAGAACAGCCCTTGTACTATCCTCCTATATAATGAGAAGAATAGCCCTTGTACTATCCTATATAATGAGAAGAATAGCCCTTGTACTATCCTCCTATATAATGAGAATAGCCCTTGTACTATCCTCCTATATAATAAGAACAGCCCTTGTACTATCCTCCTATATAATAAGAACAGCCCTTGTACTATCCTCCTATATAATAAGAACAGCCCTTGTACTATCCTCCTATATAATGAGAATAGCCCTTGTACTATCCTCCTATATAATGAGAAGAATAGCCCTTGTACTATCCTCCTATATAATGAGAAGAATAGCCCTTGTACTATCCTCCTATATAATGAGAAGAATAGCCCTTGTACTATCCTATATAATGAGAATAGCCCTTGTACTATCCTCCTATATAATGAGAATAGCCCTTGTACTATCCTCCTATATAATGAGAATAGCCCTTGTACTATCCTCCTATATAATGAGAATAGCCCTTGTACTATCCTCCTATATAATGAGAATAGCCCTTGTACTATCCTCCTATATAATGAGAATAGCCCTTGTACTATCCTCCTATATAATGAGAAGAATAGCCCTTGTACTATCCTCCTATATAATGAGAATAGCCCTTGTACTATCCTCCTATATAATGAGAATAGCCCTTGTACTATCCTCCTATATAATGAGAATAGCCCTTGTACTATCCTCCTATATAATGAATAAAATAAAATGGTTTTAAAGATCATCAGAAACAAAGAAGAAGCATTTCCAAAGAAAGTGCAATATAGAAAAAGAAGAAAAATAAAATTAGCTGACAGTTTGGAAGGCCAAATGAGCCGTCTCATTACCTGGTAGTGGATAACTCCCTGTGTGGAAAGTTTGCCAAAGCATCCCGTCTCATGAGGTTTATGTAATGTACTGCTAATGTCCTATCACTCATCAAGGTTCTATAGATCAGCATAGCTTACATAGTCAAAGAGTTAGGCAGACATTTACATGCAAACAATGCAAAGTATTCACGTTCTACATATGTAGACCCATAAAGCAGAACAGTTTCACTTCCTTCACTACATCTACAACAACCTCAGCACATTTATCTTCCTCTTTATGTACAGTGGTATGTGCACAAAAAGCATATCACTCCACCGACTTTTACATATTATGGCCTGGCTACAGTATTACCTGCCCAGTGTGTGCAATATATCATTCCACTGGAACAAACACACATTAAAGGAGAACTCTAGTTCACTATCAAAAGAGAAAAAAAATTCTTTCCTCTACTCTGTAGTATAGATTCTTTGGTTCCCAAGTCTCCTCTGGATGACGTAATCCCTGCTGAAGTTGTCCATCACCTGGGACCATAGAGGGCCTTTTAGGCTCTATTCACACTTGTGCGACTTCAAATTTTGTGCGATTTTCACTGCAACTTTATAGTACAACTTTATGCAACTTTGGATGAGTGTGACTTTGGCTTTGACCAAAAGTGATTGTTTGTGCTCTAAGAAGTCACACACAAGTTCCATGTACACCATATTGCCAAAAGTATTGGGACACCCCTCCAAATCATTGGATTCAGGCATTCCCAATCACTTCCTTGGCCACAGGTGTAAAAAAAAAAAAAGCAAGCACCTAGGCAAGCAGACTGCTTCTACAAACATTTGTAAAGAATGGGTCGCTCTCAGGAGTTCAATGAAATCAAGAGTGGTACCGTAATAGGTTGCCACCTGTGCAATAAGTCCATCCCTGAAGTTTCCTTGCTACTAAATATTCCGCAGTCAACAGTTAGTGGTATTATAACAAAGTGGAAGCAACTGGGAACAACAGCAGATAAAATGACAGAGCGGGATCAGCGAATGCTGGAGCAGACAGTGCGCAGAAGTCGCCAATGATCTGCAGAGTCAATAGCTAAAGACCTCCAAACTTCATGTGGCCTTCAGATTAGCACAACAGTGTGTAGAGAGTTTCATGGAATGCATTTCCAATGCAGCAGCTGCATCCAAACCTTACATTACCAAGTGCAATGCAAAGAGTTGGATGCAGTGGTGTAAAGTAAGCCGCCACTGGACTCTAGAGCAGTGGAGATGAGTTCTTTGGATTGATGAATTACACTTCTCTGTCTGGCAATCAGATGGACGTGTCTGAGTTTGGCAGTTGCCAGGAGAATGGTACTTGCCTGACAGCATTGTGCCAAGAGTAAAGTTTGGTGGAGGGAGGATTATGGAGTGGGGTTGTGTTTCAGGGGTTGGGCTTGGCCCCTTAGTTCCAGTAAAAGAAACTCTTAAGACGTCAGCATACCAAGACATTTTGGACAATTTCATGCTCTCAACTTTGTGGGAACAGTTTGGGGATGGCCCTTTCCTGTTCCAACATGACTGCGCACCAGTGCAAAAAGCAAGGTCCATAAAGACATGGATGAGCAAGTTTGGGGTGGAGGAACTTGACTGGCCTGCACAGAGTCCTGACCTCAGCCCGATATAACACCTTTGGGATGACTTAGAGCAGAGACTGCGAGCCAGGCCTTCTCGCCCGACATCAGTGCCTGACATCGTAAATACGTTTCTGGAAGAATGGGCAAACATTCCCATAGACACACTCCTAAACCTTGTGGACAGCCTTCCCAGAAGAATTGAAGCTGTTATGGCTGCAAAGGGTGGGCCAACTCAATACTGGACTCTATGAACTAAGACTGGGATGCCATTAAAGTTCATGTGTGTGTGTAAAGGCAAGCGTCCCAATACTTTTGGCAATATAATGTTTATCATTCAGGTGCGACTTTTATGTGACTTTGGAGGGTTTACATTGAAGTCTATGGCCCTCAAGTTGCATGAAAGTTGGAGAAAGGAGTTCATTGGGAAACATGGGATGCGACTTTGGACCCACAGCATGACAAGTCACACAAGTGTGAATGAGCTGAAGCTGCATACAGAAAGTACAGATAGGGCACAAGACTAGTATTCCCTGGGGTCTACCTTCAGCCATGAACTGAATGAGGGAACTTTGTGTGTATGGCTAGCTGAAATCTCACACTACAGATATACAACTGTAAGGCTGTAGGCATAGAAGTGCCTAGTCACAGTCACATACGTGGAAAGTCACTGTTATGTTTCAGTTGGAATTCCATACAGAAAATACAAGGTAGTGCTCAGGTGTTATTAACATTCACACAATGTCTTTATATTATAATAAATCTTCCTTTTTTGAGTTCAGTTGCACTTTTAGGACCAACATCGTGACACTATAAGGATGCAGTAATAAGACTGGATGGGAAAATGGTGGCAACTAGAAAGAATTCACCAGACCCCACCAACAGAAAAGTGACAGTGTAGAGTCATGTGGCTGCACATTCAGGTAAGTACAGTGTAAAGTTGCAATTGCATTTACTCCTTCCCGCTGCCACCTTCTAGCCCTTTAAATGGATCTAAATGTCAGGAGGCAGATGCAGCCATTCCAATCACGACTGCTAATCACAGCGGTCACATGAATGTAAAGCTCCCGAACCTACCCCGAAGTATGCATCGGGAGCTTTCCAGCTTTCATTTCATGCTTCAGAAAGGTCCCCCCAACAATGTGACCAGTCCCCGCAGCTTCCTCTCTAAGGCCCCATTTACACCTGTTTTGTAACTTGAACCTCCAAAACGCTTAGGGAGGAAAAAAAACATTATTCACTATGGCGGTGGCTCACATCGTCACTCCAAAACATCCGAAGCTCAAAAAAGGTTTGGAGAGAATTTTGTAGAGCGATTTGGACAGATTGGTGAGTTTTTGAAGCAGCTGAAAGCAAAAGCACATAGTAACAAATTATGTAACATAATATGTCTCTTGGGTAATACAAAAAAACCAAAGCTCCAAAATGCTTGAAAAATGCTGCACAAAAAAGCATAGAAACCGCGCATACAAATGCACAAAATACTTGAAAAAAACATGATACTCAGGAGCTGGCCACGGTTGCACACTTGCCCCCAACACATACAACACAAGGGTAAAAGCCCTGTATTGTACATCATAACCCCGAAGGACTACACACAGACTGGAACTTCAGGGAGAAGATGACAGCACCGGAGTCAGGCTCTTGATTGGTAAGGATGAGACCGGGGGCATCTGGTTCCTTGGACACAGTGAGAGGAACTGATGTTGTTCCTCCCACTGTGTGACGTCAGAAACCGTAAGCAATGAGGATTATGTCACTTCCAGTTTCAGTTCATTTACCTGGCCGTTATTGGCCAGTGAAACAGCTAATCAGACCAATCTGGGTCCGATCAGCTAGAGTGGAGGGCAGAAGAGAGATCTACGGGTCTAATAGTCCCAATATCTCTCTATAAAAAGTACCTGTCATGGTCCATGATATCACAAGGGATGTTGTTTATCCCTTGGGATAGCAGTAAAAGTGATAAAAAAAAAAAAATTAAAGCGATACTAAAGGTTCTTTTTTTGTAAAATAGCAAACATGTCTATACTTGCCTCCTGTGTGCAGTGGTTTTGCACAGAGCAGCCTGGATCCTCCTCCTCGGGTCCCCTGCAGGCTCCCCTTGCTCCTCCTTTCTGTCAGGTGCCCCCATAGCGAGCATTCACACACGGAGCCACAGCTTGGCCCCACCCCTCTCTACTCATGGCTGACTGGCTGTGATTGACAGCACCAGGAGCCAATGGCTCCTTCTTGCGGTCTCAGCCAATAAGGATGCAGAGACCTGGGACTGCCGAGGCGGTCATACACATCGCTGGATCGCGATGAGGCTCAGGTAAGTTTTGAGGGGGCTGGTGGCATTGCTGTACATAGAAGGGTTTTTATCTTCATGCATAGAATGCATGAAGGTAAAAAAAGTTGAGTTTTTACAACCACTTTAAAAAGATAAGTCCACCTTTGGGAACATGTTACATGTTCCACCCATTTTTAGAGTTCTGTGAATGAATGAACTACAAGTCCCAACAGCCTTAGCAGCTGTTAGCTCTCAATGAAGTACACAAGGTGCTACTGATTCTTCCTGTCAGTATATCTGCTTCCCATACACTTTGTATGTGCAAGCAGATATACTGACAGGTTTGCAGTAGACCTGTATGACATCAGGGATCTGCTGATTGCTGGTGCAATGCTTTACAGGCTCCTGTAACAAAAATTAATAAATGCACATTTGTTTTTACCTGGAAAAAAAAAATTTCCATTTATGATTTAAAGAGACAATAAAAAAAAAATGTTTAAATAATATAATTTAGAAAATGTAAAGCACCCCTCCCGCCCAAATGCAAACGCTGGCATTGGTCCTGCATGCATACGTAAACGGCGATTGCATTTCCGAGTGAGAGAAATAATTCTAGTTACAGACCTTCTGTTTAACCACTTAAAGTCTGGAAACTTTCACCCCCTTCCTGTCCAGGCCAATTTTCAGCTTTCAGTGCTCTCACACTTTGAATGACAATTGCACGGTCATGCAACACTGTACCCATATGAATTTTTTAGCATTTTTTTGAGACAGATAAAACTTTATTTTGGTGGTATTTATTCACCACTGGGATTTTTATTTTTTTGCAAATTTTGCAAATAATTTCTTCATAAATCTTGGCCAAAATGTATTCAGCTATCTTTTTAGTAAAAAAAATAATCCAAATTAGTTCATAACTAAAAATAATAATTTTTCAAAAAAAGTTTTACATTTTTATTTTCTATTATTATTTATGTGCTTTTTTTAACATACTGTTACCCTAGCAGTACAGTGTCACCATAGTGACACTGTACTACTTGTGGGGGGTGAAGAATTTTTTTTCTTTTTTTACACTAATTGCTTTTACACCCATAAAGGCTGAAAAAGCAATCATTTCTCTCTGGCTGCATTCTTGCAGCCATTGAGAAATACTGTGTGAGCTGTGATTGGTCACAGCTTGTCACATGGTAGAAGGCTGTTGTGAATAGCCTTGTACCATGTGACCTCTGTGATCACAGATTTCACAAGTAGTAAGCAAAGATGTCAGGAAGGGACATCTTGTTTACTACTGCTCTTGTGATCACCGATTGGCCCTCTCCCAGGGAGCGCGCACAGGCAATGAATGCAGGTGACGTTTAGAAACGTCAACCTACTTCTGCACTGCTCCCCTTCGGCTGTTTATAAACATGGGCCAGACGGGAAGTGTTTAACCACTTGCCGTCCTCCACCTGCTGTTTATAAACGGCAGGACGGTGGTACTCCAGGGGCGGGTTGCTGTTCATAAACGGCACCCACCATTTCTAGCTGTGCGCACTCCCTGGGAGCGCGCAGCACCGCGATCCGGTGCCCGCTGTGTCCTCCGGACACAGTGAAACACCGATCGTCGGACGGGACCTCTATACGAGGTCCCGATCATGTGATCACTGATAGGCCAATCAGTGATCACATGCAAAGTAGTAAGCAAAATGTCACTTGTGACATCATTGCTTACTACGTGTGAAATCTGTGAATGATCACAGAGGTCACATGGTACAAGGCTATTCACAACAGCCTTGTACCATGTGACAAGCTGTGACCAATCACAGCTCACACAGTATTTCTCAATGGCTGCAAGAATGCAGACAGAGAGAAAGAGAAATGATTGCTTTTACATCCTATATGGGTGTAAAAGCAATCACAGTGGAAAAAAAAAATCTTCATCACCCCCCACAAGTAGTACAGTGTCACCATGGTGACACTGTACTGCTAGGGTGACAGTATGTAAAAAAAAAAACAAAAAAAACCAAATAATATAAAAAATAAAATAAAAATGTAAAAAAAATGTTTAAAAATTATAATTTTTGGTTATAAACTAATTTGGCTTATTTATTTTTTTCACTAAAAAGATAACGGATCACATTTCGGCCAAGATTTATGATGAAAGATTATTTATTTGCAAAATTTTATAAGAAAAACACTTTTTTTCAAAATTTTTGGACGTTTCATTTACATACAAAAAAAATAAAAATCCCAGTGGTGAATAAATACCACCAAAATAAAGCTTTATCTGTCTCAAAAAAATGGGAAAAAATTCATATGGGTACAGTGTTGCATGACCGTGCAATTGTCATTCAAAGTGTGATAGCGCTGAAAGCTGAAAATTGTCCTGGACAGGAAGGGGGTAAAAGTGTCCGGACAGGAAGTGGTTAAACGCTAAACTTGGTAACCTGTAAAGGCTTTTACAGCTGTAGTTCGGTGCCGTTCCACGTGACGTGTCTGGTATCTATAACTTGGTGTGATATCATATTTCATATTTTACTACAAAATGGGTATTATATTGTATTTTAACCATTTGAATACCGGGCAATTTTACACCTTCCTGCCCAGGCTAGTTTTCAGGTGTCAGTGCTCTCACACTTTGAATGACAATTGCGTGCTCATACAACATTGTACCCAAACTAAAATTTTATCATTTTGTTCACACAACTAGAGCTTTCTTTTGGTGGTATTTAATCACCGCCGGGGATTTTATTTTTTGCTAAATTATCAAAAAAAGACCTAAACTTTTGAAAATAAACACATTTTTCTTTGTTTCTGTTATAAAAGTTTGCAAATAAATAATTGTTCTTCATAAATTTAGGCCAAAATGTATTCTACTACATGTCTTTGGTGAAAATAACCCAAATTAGGATGTATTTTTTAGTTTGTAGGAAAGTTATAGAGTTCACAAACTATGGTATATATCTGAATATTGATCAATCCTGCAGTACTGACAGCCAATCTAATTTCTTGAGGTCCAACAATGTCAAAACAGTACAGATATCCCCAAATGACCCCTTTTTGCAGAGTAGACAGTCTGACGTACTTCATAAGAGGCATGGCGAGTTTTTTGAAGTTGTATTTTTTTTGTCATAATTTTTCGGAAAATGAAAAAATGCAAAAAATTATTTTCACTATTTTTTTTTTTTACATACTGTCACCAGTGCAGTACAGGGTCATCATATAACTGGCATGGCGGTGAACAAGGACACTGACTGGTGACAGTATGAAAAAAAAAATATATATTTTTTTATTATTTTTAATTTTTTATTACTTTTTTTAAGATTTTTTTTCATATTTCACTATGTCCAAAGTAGTACAATGTTACCATAGTAACATTGTACTACTTTGGGGAAGTGATCAGTATTTTTTTTTTTTTACACAATTTGCTTATAGCAAAGAATTACTTTGCTATAAGCAAGCATTTACCTGAATGACATCGATTCATTCAGGGGTTTGTGTTTTTTTTGTGCTTAGATGTGATTTGGCCACAGCTAATCACATGACATGTGCATGTGATTAGCTGTGACCATTCACAGCTAGGCAGTAGTATACAATGGATGGCATGAATGAAGCCATCCATTGAATACAACTGTCATGTGACCTGCTGTGATTGGTCACAGCAGGTCACATGGAACCGGCAATGGGACCGATACTTAGATCTGTCATCAGCCGTGTCTGAGGTACAAGTCCGGTGACAGATCGCGCCGCTGCGTGGCTCTGCAAGCGCGAAAAGTTTGCATGTGTGGGAGGACGCCATTTGGTGTCCACCCGAAAATCCAATACATTTTTCCGGCCGCCTTTCGGCTATTGGCCGGGCGTGTATTGGTTAATGAATTTAAATTATTTTTCCCAAAACATTTGCATTTGAAAAACCGCTATGCAAATATCGTATGACATAAAAACATGCAACACCCACCATTTTATTCTCTAGGGCCTATACTTAAAAAATATATAATGTCTGGGGCTTCTAAGTGGTTTTCTACCAAAAAATTATGAGGGATGTCAGAATTGGCCCAGAATGGAAGTGGCATAAAGTGTATGTTCACCTTTTCAGAAAAAAATTAAAAGGTGAATTAACACCCTACACCTCCAAACCCCCACCCTGCAGTCTCTGCTGTACCCACCTCTGTGTGAATTGAGCTGTCTCTGCCCATACAACTGGTGCATCGGTACAGGCATTTGAAATCACTGTCCTGAAGAGCTTCCAGGACAGATCAGTGCTGGCACAGAAAAGAGGGAGAACAGCCCAGGCTGCTGCACTGGCTGCGTTGGCACTGAAAGTTCATCACCCACATAGGTAAGTACAGTGGGGACTGGGGAAAGGGTGTAAGTTCATCTTTTTCATTTTTTTATGAAAAGGTGAGCTAATCCTTTATCATGAAAAAAGGAAACGAATGCAGCCACCACATCTAAGGACTGGTAAATGGAAATGTGTAATATTGTTTGCTAAGATGTCCTTTAACACAAAGCAAGGCTATGAAGCATATACAGTAACCTGATCACTCACCTCAAACAATTGATTTGGGATTAGTGTTGCACAACTACTATCTCTTCCAAGTAGTCTACCATAAAGACATTACTCAGAGCACTGCAAAAATCCTGTGATGGTGTGCAAAGTGCAGTAACCCCTGGTAAGACACTACATTTCACTCAGCCCTGCCATATCACTAAATGATGAATCGGTGTTACTTGTTAGTGCACCTGGATCATTTCTTTCTGGCTTATTGAATTATGACTGAAGTACTGAATATGCCCATTGAAAACATTGAAAAAGAAGGAAAGTACAGTTCAGAATGACACTACAAAAATACTTGGGATTCTATTTATAAATGCTTCCACCTAGCATGCACACAACGTTCACCCAGGATATATTTTTTTCTTCCAACTGAATCCAGTAACGAAAATGTGTGAATCCTGGGTGAAAGTTGTGTGAATCTTGGGTCGAAGTATTTAGAAATATAAACCCAAGCTTTAAAGCCCAACTTTAGGCAGAGATTTACACACACACTTTAAGATCCCAATCACACGACACAGACGTTTTCTGTAGCAGATCCTGTGTATACATGTTCTGCATGCTGTAATGCTTGAGCAACATTTACATATATACAGGCAGTCAATTCCTCATCAGATCCACTGGCTCAGCCAATCCAATTTTACAAACAGAGAATCAGCTCCCCCAACCAGCTGTCAGGAATGGACTTGATGGGCAACCCCAAATCACTAAAACCATTAGGTTTTGTCTCCCCATGTCCCAAATGACTGCCAGTGAAAGGAGCTGCCAATGTAAAATGCTATTGGCTCAGCCAGTCAAATTCTACAAAGACAGAAATGGCCTCTCCCACTGGTCAACAGGAATGGACCTGATGGGGAACCCTAACTCACTAAAACCAATCTGGCTCTGCCATGTCCTTTCAGTTCCGCTTTGACCGCTGGTAGGAGGTGGTGTTTGTAGAATTTGATTGGCTTAGCCAATAACATTTTACACAAAGACAAAAATGGATCCTCCCACTGATCATCAGGAATGGACCTGATGGGGAACCCCAATGCACTAAAAACATTCTGGAGGAGTGCTTTGTGCCTCTGTAAGACAGAAATGGCTCCTCCCACTGGTCATCGGGAGTGCACCTTATGGGAAATCCCAACACTATAACCATTCTGGCTCTGCCTCCCCATGTCCCATCAGGTCCACTCAGACAGCTGATAGGAGGAGCTGTTTGTATCTGTGTAAAATGTTATTGGCTTAGCCAGGGGTCTCCAAACTTTCTAAACAAAGGGTCGGTTTACTGTCCTTCAGACGTTAGGAGGGCCGGAGTGGCCAGTGGGAGTAGTAAATCACCCAGCGTCAGTGGGGACAAACAGTACCCCATCGTTGGTGTCAGTGGGGACAAACAGCACCCCATCGTTGGTGTCAGTGGGGACAAACAGCACCCCATCGTTGGTGTCAGTGGGGACAAACAGCACCCCATCGTTGGTGTCAGCGGGGACAAACAGCACCCCATTGTTGATGTCAGTGGGGATAAATAGTGCCCCATCATCGGTGTCAGAGGAAGGAATAGTGCCCCATCATCGGTGTCAGTGGGAAGAAACATGCCCCATCATCGGTATCAGAGGAAGAAATAGTGCCCCATCATCGGTATCAGAGGAAGAAATAGTGCCCATCATCGGTATCAGAGGAAGAAATAATGCCCCATCATTGGTATCAAGAGAAAGGAATAGTGCCCCAACATTGGTATCAGAGGAAGGAATAGTGCCCCATCATTGGTATCAAGTGGAAGGAATAGTGCCCCATCATTGGTATCAGAGGAAGGAATAGTGCCCCATCATTGGTATCAAGTGGAAGGAATAGTGCCCCATCATTGGTATCAGAGGAAGGAATAGTGCCCCATCATTGGTATCAGAGGAAGGAATAGTGCCCCATCATTGGTATCAGTGGAAGGAATAGTGCCCCATCATTGGTATCAAGTGGAAGGAATAGTGCCCCATCATTGGTATCAGTGGGAGGAATAGTGCCCCATCATTGGTATCAAGAGGAAGGAATAGTGCCCCATCATTGGTATCAAGAGGAAGGAATAGTGCCCCATCATTGGTATCAAGAGGAAGGAATAGTGCCCCATCATTGGTATCAAGAGGAAGGAATAGTGCCCCATCATTGGTATTAGTTGGAGGAATAGTACCTAATTGTTTATATCAGTGGGATGAATTGTGCCCCATCATTGGTGTCAGTGGAAGGAAAAATGCCCTATAGTTGGTGCCAGTGGAAGAAATGGTACCTCCTTGTTGATGTCAGTGGGAGGAATAGTACCCTGAGGGCCGGATAGAGGCAGACAAAGGGCGGCAGTTTGGAGACCACTGGCTTAGCCAATCAAATTCTGCAAAGACAGAAATGGCTCCTCCCACTGATTATTAGAAATGGACCTGGTGGTGAACCCCAACACACCATAACCATTCTGGCTCTGCCTCCCCATGTCCCATCAGGTCCACTGTGACAGCAGGTGGGAAATGCTGTTTCTGCCTGTGAAGAATTTGATTGGCTGAGCCAACCAAATTTTACC
The DNA here is from genome assembly GCF_062004578.1 of Staurois parvus. Lineage (NCBI taxonomy): Eukaryota > Metazoa > Chordata > Amphibia > Anura > Ranidae > Staurois > Staurois parvus. Next base: position 3,587,401 of record NW_028319228.1, on the reverse strand, counting down.
AAGGCAGAAACAGCTCCCCCTGCTGGCCATCTGAGTGGACCCAATAGGGAAATACAAGGCAGTGAGCCTACTTTGGCTCCACCCCCACAGGGCTGCCATACGCATGTGAAGTCACCAAAACTTTTCTATTCACTATGTCTGAACCCACGCGGCTGTGTGTATGGGCCCATAGGCTTCCATGCATACAAAACTATATGCTGCAAGCATCTGAATGCAGGATTTTCTACACCCATGTGAAGGAGGGTTGTCACCTCATCCCTTTAAACCTGAACACATTAATTACACAGATTATGAGGCTGGTTTATTGCAGATAAGGTACTGAGTGAGTTTAATTAGCACCGTAATCAGCCACGGAACCTGTGTAATTAATATGTGGTGAATGAGGTGGCAACCCTAATGTGAACGGGCCCTAAAAATAAATAAACACAAGTCACCCACTAACACCCCAAAGATAAAGATGTGAGATTGGACAGCCCAAGGCATTGCTGGACATGTGAGGGGAGTAGGAAATGCCATCTGCAGGCAGACAGCAGCCTGTCACTACACAGGAGATAGGTGCACAGTGGCAGGCAGGTGAAGGAGCCCAGTGCCAGGCGCCCCGGGTCACCTCCAGTCACGTCTCCCTGCCTATCACCATGAGGATACAATAAGACGTGCTCCATGACATCACTGTCCTCCCAATCCATGCCGTACAGAATGGGGGGGTCCCGCACACACAGGAGATCAGCTCTACAATGCAGCCCAGCCTTTCCTCTCCGTGCCAGCAGACACGAGCCTGCCCCTCCCCCGATCACCCCAACACCTCTTACCAGACAACACCCCGACCCATCCGGCTGGACAGCACACCTTCCACCACATGCGGCTGTGATTCAGGGGCGGCGGATGGGGACACCAGGAGCCACACAGCTGACAAGCACAGTCAGCCAGCCAGCCGGCGATCACAATGACTGGGGAAGGAGGAGAGCCAGGCGAGAGGAGGGGAGAGGCGGGGGAGGAGGTGGGCTGACAACACACAGGGAGGGAGGAAGAGAGAGAGAGGGCAGGTAGGGAGGAAGAAGGAGAAAGTACATCGAAACTTCCAGTCACTGCATAGCCACCAACACAGCTCACTCCCCGTCATTCGCTTTTTTATATATTATTGTTTCATAGGTTTTCATATTGTTTAACAAAAACAACATACAATAACTAGAAGTATTTACAGCCAGTCCCTCAAAAAACAAAAAAAAGAGGGAAAATTCCTCAATTATGCCTTCCTGTTATCAAGGCCTTTTACCGCCGACTCATAAGACATTCACAGTACTCCAATCTCTAACATACACCTGACTTATCCATTGGGTAAAAAAAAAAAAAAAAATAACACTGGCTTCCGATTGACCAATGCATAAAATTCAAAATATTAACATACAAAGCTGTTCATAACACTGCCCCAAACTACATCACCGACCTGATATCCATATACCACCCAAATCGTACTCTCCGCACCTCACAAGACCTCCTACTCTCTAGTTCCCTGGTCTCCTCCTCCCATGCCCAACTCCAGGACTTCTCCAGGGCTTCCCCCATCCTCTGGAATTCACTACCCCAATCCATCAGACTGTCACCTACCCTCCTCACCTTTAGGCGCTCCCTGAAAACCCATCTCTTCAGGGAAGCCTACCTCGCCCTCACCTAATTGCTGATCTCCTCCACTCTTTCTACCACTCCATCCCCCACAGCTATTTCCTCCTGTACCACTCTCCCCTCCCTCCTAGATTGTAAGCTCCAAGGCGCAGGGCCCTCGAACCCCTCGTGTGTTGTATTGTTACTGTACTGTCTCGTATATTGTCTCCCATTGTAATGTACAGCGCTGAGCAAACCGTTGGCGCTATATAAATACTATATAATAATAATAATAACACGATTTGCTTTTTATTTGCAAACATTTGAGCTGCAGTTTTACTCCCCCCTTAAAGCGGAGCTCCTACCAAAAAGGGGTAGTTCAGCTGTAAGGTTTGGTCCCCCGCTTAGGGTTGCCACCTCATCCATTTAAAACCCAATACATGTTAATTGCACAGGTTCTGTGGATGATTTATTCTTGGTTCACACCTATGCGTTTTGCAGAAACACTCAGCAGTCCCTTTAAAGCAGAGCTCCACCCTAAAGGGGAAGTTCCGCTATAACCTCCCTAGTGGTCTGATTATGTCAGTATTTCTGTGCTCAAAGCGGTACATTTTTTTGCATGGAAATATGTATTTTTTTTTATTGTAGGCCTGTAATTCTTAGGAATAACTCACTGAAATCTGTCTGAACAAGAGTCTAGTAAACATCCCGGGTATGTTACAATTTGAAACACAAAATCATAAATTATAATTTAATAAATAATCATTAAAAATAATAATATAATAATGATAAATTTAATTCAATAATATTATCAAACCAAAAACACTGAAATTTGAAATATAAGTTCACACATCACTGAGCAAAGTCGCAAAATCGTTTTCAGTGTCTGATGATGAATTTCCCCACGAATCATTATCACTCAATTCTGCAAGTGGTTCTGATTTACTATCGCTGTAACTAGCTGGTCTAAAACCGATTTTGACCTAAAGGGACGCTTTTTGGACACCATGGACTTTTCTCAGTTTCCAGGCAGAAAGAACAGTAAAAATGCAGGCAGGGCACAGGACAAAGCAGTAGGGACAAAATGTATGTGAAATGGTTTGATACAGTAATGTTTTACTATGTGATTTTAGTGTATTTAGTGAATGTCACTTTTTGACACTTTTAAATTTCCCGCCGTTCCGTCCCCGTACGTCCTGACAGCACATGGAAAGGAACCTGGAAGACAGATGCCGGCATCGGTCGGGGACACTGCAGGGGGGACATCCCGGGAGCGCAGGACAAGGTAAGTGAAGAAGAGCAAGGTATTCCCGAGTGTAGCTCGGGGTTACCGCTTGTGGTGCTGAAACTTTACCCCGAGCTACACTCAGGAATACCTTCAAGGAGGTTAAGGACTGCTCCCCCGCTCCCCTTTAAGGATTGGCACCTTTGGCGGGGCGGGGGGAGCAGGTACCCGAATTTGACAGGTACCCGCTCCCACTTAGGCGACTAGGCAAGCGGAAGGTGTCCTCCCTCCCTCCCTTCCTGTAGTCTTTTGGGACACGTGACAGGCCCCAGAAGACTACAGGACCATTCATGAAGCGCAGCGCTACTTGCGCATGCGCATTGGGTACCCAGTTGTGATGCTGCAAGCTATCACAGCCGGGTACCCACACTGAAGATGCCGGCCTCCTGGAATACAGGACAGCCGGTGAAACGCGCTGCGGGGGACACACCACGGGACCGAGGGACAGGTAAGTGGCTGTTTCTTACAGTTTTTGCAGCTGCTGACTTTTATTTTTTGATAGGTTGAGTGGAACTCCGCTTTAACATGATTCAGGTTCACATCTCTGCGTTTGTACCCGGTGCGGTGTTCGAAAAGGAAACTATTTTCAACGCAAAACATTGCGTTTTTGGTTCTATAGACTTTAATGGAGAGAAGCTGCAGAAAAGCATGTAGTTCGTTTTTGATGTGTTTTAATCTGCCCAGCAACAAGTTACAAAGAAAAAAGCAAAACATCAAAACCGCAAAATGCACTGCAGAAACAGATCAAACTCAAACAGCATAGTTGTGAACCTAGCCTTAATGCAGATAAGGCACTGAGTTTAATTGCCACTTTAATCAGTCACAGAACCTGTGTAATTAATGAGTGTTCGGGTTAAGCATTTTCTGCAGCGTTTTGCAGAAACACACAACAGTCCACTTAACATGATTTCTTATGGGACATGTTCACACCTCCGCGTTTTCACCCGGTGCAGTTTTTTGGAAAGGGTCAGGGACTTTTTTAAACGCAAACAGTTGCATTTTTTGGTTCTATAGACTTCAATGGAAACACTGCAGAAAAGCATGTATTGCGATTTTGCTGCATTTTTGACACGTTTTGCATTTTAAAACTGCCTAGCAACAAGAAAAATGTAAAAAAATGAAAAAAAAAGCATCAAAAACGCAGGTGCAAAAATGCAAAACACAATGCAGAAACAGCTCAAATGCAACCTGCGTATGTGTGAACCTAGCCTTAATGGGATGTGGTGGTAACCCTATCCCCACTCCTCTTTAAGGATTGGCATCTTTGGGGAGCGGGTACCTGAAATTGACAGGTACCCACTCCCATTTCCGTTGCGATCTCCTAGGTCGCAGGTGTCAAACACAAGGCCCACGGGCCGAATCCGGCTCTCCAGGCCATTTCATCTGGCCCTTGCACCTCTCCGGCAGGTACCCCCTTGTCTACACCCCACCTTGTCTCTGCAGTCGGCAGCAAAGAAGAGAATAGAACGCCTCTACAAAATCCTGCACCTCTCAGTGCATCTGCAGCACCCCCTCATCTCTCTCTCCCCTGGTCTAAGCATTCAGTAGACTCTGCTAACTGACGCCACTCCTCCACTGGTCCTCCTCCAGACCCTGCACTTTCTGCTTTACAGCTCTGCCCCCAAAGGGGGTGCACGGTGATGTTAGGGAGAGTGTGGGATTCTTGACATCTGATGTAATGGGGGTGCGATGCTCTGGACATCTAGTCTTACAGATACAACTAGCCCTTTGAGGGCAACCATAATGCTGATACGGCCCGCGATGAAATGGAGTTCAACACCCCTGGCCTAGGTGATTGGAAGCGGAAGTTGTCCTCCCTCCCCGTAGTCTTCTGGGACACGTGACAGGTCCCAGAAGACTACGGGGCCATTCACAAAGCACAGTGCTTCTTGCACATGCACACTGGGCACCCGGCTGTGAAGCCGAAAGCTGCCCACAGCCAGGTGCCCACACTAAAGATGCCGGGGAGAGAAAACGGCCAGTGAAACTAGCCATGGTGAGGACACCGCTGGACCGTGGGACAGGTAAGTGTCCATTTTTTAAAAGTCAGCAGTTACCGTTTTTGTAGTTTTTGACTTTTATTTTTTTTGTTTTATTTTTTTTTCATTGGAACTCCGCTTTACCACTATACCCCTCAGGATAATTTTGACACTTCTCATAGACATATAAAATCAGCATTTTTTTTTTTCACTTAGACCCCCCCCCAAACATTATAATTTTTTTAAAGCAAGGACCCTGGAAATTAAACTGGTGATTGTTGCAATTGTTTCAATTGCTTATGTCGCACGATATTTGCGGAGCTATTTTTAAAAAGCAAACATTCCAGTGTTTTTTTTCTGCATCCAAAACACATAGAAAGTAGGTTGCATGGTTGTCAATGGCATCGTTCACACCAGTGCTTGTAGTTCCAGTGCACTCCGGGTAAAGAAAGAAAAGTAGAACAGGCTGCATTTTTCCTGTACATAACTGTACTGAAATGTGGTAAAATGCACTGGAATGCACCTGCAAGCAATAAAAAATGCACAGGATCCCACTACAATGAAGAAAAAAACACACCAGAACGCATTACAAATGCGTCAAAAACACGCATTCAGACACGCATCCTGAACTAGCCCTTAGTTCACCCCACATGCTTTCCAGTGTTTTTTTTCTGCATCCAAAACACATAGAAAGTAGGTTGCATGGTTGTCAATGGCATGGTTCACACCAGTGCAGTCAGTTACAGTGCGTTCCGGTTCCAGAAAAAAAAGTAGTGCATGCTGCATTTTTTCTGCACTGAACTGTACTGTAACGCAGTAAAACACATCAAAAACGCACCAGAATGCACTAAAAAGGCACTAGAAGGCCCATGTTCTTATTTAAGTTGAAGAAAAAGGGGAAAAAGTGAACCAAAATGCATCAAAAAGCACATACAGAAACACATCTGGAACGCATTCGGACTGCGTTTCTATGGTGTGAACCAGCCCTAACTGTACTGGAACATAGTAAAACGCATCAAAAACGCACTGGAATGCACCTAAACACACCAAAAAAATGCACCAGAAGGCACATGTTCTTATTTGCATTGAAGAAAAAGAGGGGGGAAAATGAACTGGAAGGCATCAAAAATTTGCATTCAGAAACACAGTATAGGATTGCTTTTATCAAAATCATACTTACCAGTCCGATGCTGCATCTGTCCAACGCCAGCTCCAAATGTGAAAAATGCTGATAATAGCATTTTTGTGCCAGATTGTAGTAGCATTTTAGTAGCGTTTAAAAGTGTTTAGGAGCATTTGCATTTTATTAGTGTTTTTACAGTACATGAAACAAAACGATAGAAAAAAAGCAATTAGGAGCATTTTAGTAGCGTTCAGGAGCGGTCAGCATTTCTCTACCAGGAGAACACTTCCACAAACTCTATTTTTTCAAAGGCAAACATCATTGGTCTGAGGAAGGAGACAGGGTTCCTGTCCACCTGTCCAGTTGGCCGAGCATCTGCATCCAAGCCTTACATCACCAAGTGCAATGCAAAGCGTCGGATGCAGTGGTGTAAAGCATGCAGCCACTGGACTCTAGAGTAGTGGAGACGTGTTCTCTGGAATGATGAATCACACTTCTCTGTCTGGCAATCCAATGAACGTGTCTGGGTTCAGCAGTTGTCAGGAGATAGCATTGTGCCAAGTGTAAAGTTTGGTGGAGGGGGGCGGGGGATTATGGTGTGGGATTGTTTTTCAGGGGTTGGGCTTGGCCCCTTAGTTCCAGTGAAGGGAACTCTTAAGGCGTCAGCATACCAAGACATTTTGGACAATTTCATGCTCCCAACTTTGTGGGAACAGTTTGGGGATGGCCCCTTCCTGTTCCAATATGACTGCACACCAGTGCACAAAGCAAGTTCCATAAAGACATCAGAGAGTTTGGGGTGGAGGAACTTGACTGGCCTGCACAGAGTCCTGACCTCAGCTCGATATAACACCTATGAGATGGAGCGAGGCCTTCTCATCTGACATCAGTGCCTGACCTCACAAATGCGCTTCTGGTCAAACATTCCCATAGACACACTCCTAAACCTTGTGGACAGCCTTCCCAGAAGAGTTGAAGCTGTTATAGTTGCAAAGGGCGGGCCAACTCAATATTGAACCCTACGGACTAAGACTGGGATGCCATTAAAGTTCATGTGTGTGTAAAGGCAGACGTCCCAATACTTTTGGCAATATAGTGTATATTCACAGACATGGTGTGAAAGAGCCATATGATAGCTAATTGTTATTTTGAATGCACTGCTAAAGTATTTTAATGTTATGTCCTCTGTATTAACACATTTTTTTACCCTGCCCTATCCATTCCTTTGGATAAACAGCCCCCTCCTAACTCGACTCAGACACAAGGGAGTTCCTCATAGAGCCTCACAGTGCTAGCCACTTCATGTCTCTCAGCAACTCCTCCATAGTGTGAGATCAAGTGGAACAATAACAGCTCACTTTCAGAATGCCGGCAAGTTATAGAAAGCCTAGAAGAGTGACATTGTGGTGAAATGTGTGATTAAAGGACTGCTAAACCTAAAATACACAATTAGAAGCACCCAGTTTTTATAAGGGTGATTCCAGCTTTGTCACAAAATACATATCTGGTCATCCCCATATATACAATATGTATAGCACCTAATAATGCGTAAAGCAAACATTTTGTTGGTTGTATAAAGCCTTTCTGTAGAGATGAATGTCCTTCTGCATGGAAATATATGAAAGTCATGTACTTTGCATATGGAATATATCTATGTGTGTGTGTGTGTATATATATATATATGTATATATGTATGTGTGTGTGTGTATATATATATATATATATGTGTGTGTATATGTATATATATTGTGACAGTATGAACGGCAAAGTGATGGATGGACGATATGTGTCACCTCGCATGAGGTCATACGGTGAGGTGTAAGGTGGAGTCCACTCCGGGTTTTCGGGGCCACAATGGCAGAGGTGGTTCCGGACCAGAGTTTGGGCTCCACTGATGACCACCAACAGGTGATACAAAAAGGGCAGGGCTGGAGCAAGGAGTTGCTCGTGGCCTGGGACTCAGAGAGGTATTCTGAGAGAGCTGTGTGTGTACTATACCTTCAAGAAAAGGTTTGCTTTTGTTTTGTTTTGTTTTGTTTTGGTGACAGGGAGAAGCCCTTCACCTCTGAGAGAGGAAACGTCTTCTGTTTAGTTAGTGCCTGGATGGCAAGGGTTTATTTTGATGTTTTGTTTATTTTGATATTTTTTGCAAACCTTTTAAATAAAACTGACAACCAGTCAGATTTTTACGAAAACCTGCTGTGCGGTCTACCTTTTTCCCAGGGAAGGAGATCCCCCACCTGAGCTAACCCCACAATATGTGTGTGTGTATATACAGTGGGGATCGAAAGTTTGGGCACCCCAGCTAAAAATTTGTATTAATGTGCATAAAGAAGCCAAGGAAAGATGGAAAAATCTCCAAAAGGCATCAAATTACAGATTAGACATTCTTATAATATGTCAACAAAAGTTAGATTTTATTTCCATCATTTACACTTTCAAAATAACAGAAAACAAAAAAATGGTGTCTGCAAAAGTTTGGGCACCCTGCAGAATTTATAGCATGCACTGCCCCCTTTGCAAAGCTGAGACCTGCCAGTGTCATGGATTGTTCTCAATCATCATCTGGGAAGACCAGGTGATGTCAATCTCAAAGGTTTTAAATGCCCAGACTCATCTGACCTTGCCCCAACAATCAGCACCATGGGTTCTTCTAAGCAGTTGTCTAGAAAACTGAAACTGAAAATAGTTGACGCTCACAAAGCTGGAGAAGGCTATAAGAAGATAGCAAAGTGTTTTCAGATGTCAATATCCTCTGTTCGGAATGTAATTAAGAAATGGCAGTCATCAGGAACAGTGGAAGTTAAAGCAAGATCTGGAAGACCAAGAAAAATATCAGACAGAACAGCTCGCAGGATTGTGATAAAAACAATTCAAAACCCACGTTTGACTGCACGATCCCTCCAGAAAGATCTGGCAGACACTGGAGTTGTGGTACACTATTCCACTATAAAGAGATACTTGTATAAATATGGTCTTCATGGAAGAGTCATCAGAGGAAAACCTCTTCTACGTCCTCACCACAAAAATCATCGTTTGAACATTGCAAATGAACATATAGACAAGCCTGATGCATTTTGGAAACAAGTTCTGTGGACCGATGAGGTTAAAATTTAACTTTTTGGCTGGAATGAGCAAAGGTACGTTTGGAGAAGAAGGGGCACAGAATTTAATGAAAAGAACCTCTGTCCAACTGTTAAGCATGGGGTTGGATCAATCATGCTTTGGGGTTGTGTTGCAGCCAGTGGCACAGGGAACATCTCACGAGTAGAAGGAAAAATGGATTCAATAAAATTTCAGCAAATTTTGGATGGTAACTTGATGCCATCTGTGAAAAAGCTGAAGTTTAAAGAGAGGATGGCTTCTACAAATGGATAATGATCCTAAACACACCTCGAAATCCACGGGGGATTACATCAAGAGGCGTAAACTGAAGGTTTTGCCATGGCCTTCACAATCTCCTGACCTCAACATAATTGAAAATCTATGGATAGACCTTAAAAGAGCAGTGCGTGACAGACAGCCCAGAAATCTCAAAGAACTGGAAGACTTTTGTAAGGAAGAATGGGCAAAGATACCTCAAACAAGAATTGAAAGACTCTTGGCTGGCTACAAAAAGCGTTTACAAGCTGTGATACTTGTCAAAGGGGGCAGTACAAGATATTAACTCTGCAGGGTGCCCAAACTTTTGCAGACGCCATTTTTTTGTTTTCTGTTATTTTGAAAGTGTGAATGATGGAAATAAAATCTAACTTTTGTTGACATATTATAAGAATGTCTTATCTGTAATTTGATGCCTTTTGGAGATTTTTCCATCTTTCCTTGGCTTCTTTATGCACATTAATACAAATTTTTAGCTGGGGTGCCCAAACTTTCGATCCCCTGTGTGCGTGTGTGTGTGTGTGTATATATGTATATATATATCTGTGTAACTTTCTGTGCATTCCTGTCCTGTCGTCATGTATCTCTTCTTTTCATTATTTTCATACTATCTGTGCATTGCTATTATCTATATCTCTGCCATTTCCTCACCTGTAAGCTGCCCCAACAACTCATGGGCATGTTTGAGATTTCTTTCTCTGATAGGTACACTGTATGATTAGTCTATAACTGGTCTACTACCCAGGCCGCTGAGTGTTTCTGTGATCTTAATTGCGATATTTGGGCTCAGTCCTGTTCTGTGTATTCTGTCCTGCTCTCAGATATTGTATGTTGGAGTACAATGTTCAAGTATTTTTGTACAACAACTACATCAGTATAAGTGTTCAGTAGAGATATATTCTTTAACCAGTAGATGGCAGTGTTTGTAGCTGCATCAATCATTAAACTCTATGTTTTTTCTTTATATTAAAGTTCCTGTTTCCTGTTAGCAGATAAGCAGCAGAGAAATGGAATGTGCACTGTCTGTTCTGTAGGGCTATATACAGAATTTCTTACACTGTATATACAGGACCTACATATGCTAACCTTGGTCTGGCTGATATCTTTTCCTGACTGTAGCCTACTGTGATCTGCATATCTATGAATTCTCTGCTTCCTCATTATTGCAATCCTCAATTCATCTGCCTTGAATGTATCACTATACTTCCATCACTAGACTGACCCCCTCTGTGTACTGTATGTTACATGCTCCTGACTGCGCTACTATATTATTATTATTATACAGTATTTATAAAGCGCCATTGGTTCGCTCAGTGCTGTACATTACAAAGGGGGACAGAACATGTGACAGAACAATACCAATACAATGCAAAACATGAGGGGATCGAGGGCCCTGCTCCTTCGAGCTTACAATCTAGGAGGGGGGGATGGTGGCACAGGAGGAGATAGCTGTGGGGGATGGAGTGGTAGGAAGAGTGGAGGAGGTCAGCAAGTTAGCAGGGGGTGAGGTAGGCTTCCCTGAAGAGATGGGTTTTCAGGGTGCGCCTAAAGGAGAGGAGAGTAGGTGATAATCTGATGGGTTGGGGCAGGGAGTTCCAGAGGATGGGTGACACCCTGGAGAAGTCCTGGAGGTGGGCATGGGAGGAGGAGACCAGGGAACTAGAGAGAAGGAGGTCTTGTGAGGAGCGGAGTGTGCGTGCTGGGCGGTACTTGGATATTAGGTCAGTGATGCAGTATGGTGGACAGCTTTGTACGTCAGCGTTAGGATTTTGAATTTGATCCGTTGCGCAATCGGAAGCCAGTGGAGGGATTGGCAGAGGGGGGTGGCAGAGACAGAGCGGTTGTAAAGGTGAATGAGTCTGGCAGCCGTATTCAGGATCGACTGAAGCGGGGATAGCCAGTGGCAAGGCAGGCCAGTGAGGAGGGAGTTGCAGTAGTCGAGTCGTGATATGATGAGGGAGTGGATGAGCTGTTTAGTGGTTTCTGGGGTTAGGAATGTGCGTATTTTGGCAATGTTGCGGAGGTGGAGTCTGCACGAGTTTGTTAAAGATTGGGCTTGGGGCTGGAAGGATAGGTTGGAGTCCAGAATGACACCAAGTACTCTGGCCTGCGGGGCGGGTTTGATGGTGGCGTTGTTGGATGTTTTGGAGAAGTCAATGGGGGGTGGTGTCCGGGCTGAGGGGAAGACGAGAAACTCGGTTTTGGAGAGGTTCAGTTTAAGGAAGTGGAGCGACATCCAGTCTGATATGTCGCTCTGTAGGTGTGTGATTCGGGCAGAGACCAAGGGGGTGAGGTGGAGGGTTAAGAGATAGATTTGTGTGTCGTCGTCATAGAGGTGGTAGTTGAAGTATGTTGAAGTATATATAAAGTATGTTACATACTCCTGACCACACATGTCTGTATGCTATACTGTGGTTACATGGCTACATACTGCTGATTGCTCCACTCTGTGTATTGTACTATATGTTACAAACCCCTGACTGCACCACTCTGTAAAATATGTTAGTTCTGACTGCACCACTCTGTATGCTGTACTGCAGTTACATACTGTGAATTGCTCCACTCTGTATGCTGTACTGGTGTAGTTCGGCCTCCCTGCACAGGTGGCACTGTTACGGTAGCTACTATGCAGAGAGGAAGTAGGAGGAGAGGAACTTTTATTCCTCTGAGACCTCCATAGGGGAACAGACATCCAATTGGACAGTGCTGCGCTGGATTACCTCAGTGGCCATCTTTAGTGAGGGCAGTGCCACTATGTACCACTCTATAAAGTATGTTACATACTCCTGATCACACATCTCTGTATGCTGCACTGTGGTTACATACTTTTGATTGCTTCTCTCTGTGTACTGTACGTTACAGCTCCTGACTGCACCACTACTCTTGTTCCTCTGAGGCCTCTGTAGGTGTTATCAGGGCAACAGCCATCCGATTGGACACTGCTGTACCGCATTACCTTGGCAGCCATCTTTAGTGAGGGCAGTGCTAATAAATAGCACTCTCCCACTGCAGTTGGCACACATTTGATAAGTGGCTAGGTTAGGGACAGGAACCCGCTGGGGAGAGACAGCATGTCTAGCATAGGTTTTGGTGGAGGAGGGACAGTATAAGGACCTTTCGCCTGACCTGCTGCCTTGAATCTCCTTTTTCTTTTGCCTCTCAGATGCCTTTTTCAGCACTACCTACCAGTCTCCTCCTTTTTCAGATGCTGTTTGGTATTGCAAACCTGCTAATGTATCTTCTATGGTATTGAGACCTTTGTAAGATACTGCCTTACCGGATTCGGCCGTGATATTGTTGAAACTTAAAGTTAATACATTGTGCCGCATTCCTTGCTACATTCCTTGGTCTCCATGTGCATTTACTTCACTTTGGGAATCAAACATCTGGCCCCTCTTACAGTACCGTGATTATATACTGCTAATTGCCCACTCTGTATGCTATACTGTTCTTCACATACTCCAGGTGGCCCAGTGTTGACTCTCTTACTCAGTTGGGCAGAATGATCTCCTGCCTGACAATATAGCAGAATAGTTCAGACAAAGTGAGGCAGTGACATGGGATGCAAAACATAGTGTAGGTAAGTAATCCACTGAACAGCAATGCCCCCACTAACACATACGTCCTGCTAATAAAACCAATGTCCCCCTTTTCCCCACCAATCACTATTGTCTCCTCTTTCCCCAAACCGAGCCTCACTTTGAGCACCCACACTGAGCATATTAGCAGCCACAGGGGCAATTTTCCCACCACTGATGCTGGGCAGTTTTTCCCTTCCTCTGATGACTAAAGCTGGGCATTTTTTCCTCCTGTTGACTACTGACACTGGGGATTTTCCTGCCACTAACCACCATGTTGAACTTTCAGTTTTCTTTTTTAAACTGATAACCGATGCCAAGCTTTTTTTTTTTTCTTCTGCTGGTTATTGACATTAGATACAGTGCGTTGAAAAAGTATTTATACCCCTTAAATTTTCCACAATTTTTTTCTCCCACTGACCATCAATGCAAGGCATTTTTTCCTCGAACCGACCCACGAAGACAGACACTTTTCCCCCCACTGGCAAAAGACACCACACAGAGTTAGCTCTCTTTCCATGTTTTCTTGTATTTTTTTAAAAAAGAATACTTCAAGTTTATGTCTGTGAAACTCTCACTTATGGTACAGTAATTAAGGAGTTTTTTATGGGTACAAGGACTGCTATTGATGAGTGCAGTGTGTATTGCAATAACCTAGGCCCACACTACTCTGTATGCTATACAGTGTATTCTATACTTCTCACTGTTCTTCTCTGTATGCTCTGCTGTTCTTTACATATGTCAGACTGTACTGTATGTCACATACTCTTAACTGCCCACATTGCACACTATGCTGAATGAGGAAAGAACAAACAGCACAGGCTTAGTGCATTACCATAAAAAATGTTTAATAAAAAATAAAGTAGGTGTTGTACTCACAAACGACAATATAGTCAGGGCACATCATAAAGAACAGCTGGGTCAACACCGCGCTGAGTAACAGTCCGCAATAGGGAGAGTAGACATCCAATAGGCTGATGCGTTTCGAGCACTTGCCTCCACACTATGCATCCTTAGGCCCCCTTCACTTGGGCAATCTGATCAGGTCCACCTATCAGTTTTTCAGGCGGACCTGATCGGATTGTCCATGTAGCCCTGTGGACCGGTAGACTTGTGTCCATTTACACCCACCTACCTCCAATCTGATCCGATCCGCTAAAAAGAAAAAGAAAAAAAAGAAGCCGATCAGATCAGAGGGCAGTCTGGTGTAAATGGACAGCCAGTCCATTTACTCCCGGCCGCCCAAAGAGCAGATTGAGTAGACACGAACCTGTCATCCGGCCACTCAAATTCTGCCTCATTTAAAAGGACCCTAAATTATTAAGGCTCCTTCCTGCCTTGGTTTTTTTAGACAACAACAAAGATTTGGGGGGAAGGGGCAGGACACCCATTTTTGTGGCATTGGTGCAGTAAAAGCTTCTTTCTGGCACCTCGACCAAACAGCTCATTTTTGTTCAACTATCACCATATTGTACTCCTTTAAAAACAACCACACCATCTTTTTCCAGAGCAGCCTGTATTTCTTTTGAGGTTGCCTGTGGGTTTTTTTTTTAATCCTGGACAATTCTTCTGTCAGTTATGGCTGCAATCTTTCTTGGTCTACCTGACCTTGGCTTGGTATCAAGAGATCCCCGAACTTTCCACTTCTTAATAGGTGATTTAACAGTACTGATTGGCATATTCAAGGCTTTGGACATCTTTTTATGTCCTTTTCCATCTTTATAAAGTTCCATTACCTTGTTACGCAGGACTTTTGACAGTTCTTTTCTGATCCCCATGGCTCAGTATCTAGCTTAGTCAGTGCATCCATGTAAGAGCTAACAAACTCATTGACTATTTATACACTGACACCGATTGCAATTTAAAAAGCCACAGATGTGGGACATTAACCTCTAATTGGCATTTTAACCCGTGTGTGTGACCTTGTGTGTTAGTACCAAGGCCAAACATTCCAGGGCATGTGAACTTTTGATCATGGCCATTTGGGTGATTTCTGTTATTATTATGATTTAAAAAGGAGCCAAACAACTATTTGATAATAAATGGCTTCAAATGATCATCATCCTTCAATAAAAGAGAATTTTTGGCACGATCAGTCATATTTTCAATATCAATGCCAAAATTTCACAATTTCTGCCAGGGTATGCAAACTTTTGAGCACAACAGTAGCTAAAAATATCAACTCTAAAATTAGCCTATGTTGGTCAGAAAACATTGCTACCACTACAACACGGATAGTATGGGATGCTCGTAAGGCAAATATGAAGGTTTTTAACATTACCACTATCAAAAGTGCAAAGAAACCCCCCTCCCGAACAAAACAATTGGTTGTGAAAATAGCTGTGTCTTTGATCTTTAGGGAGATTTACAATATCTAAAAGATGCTAGATATTCTTTTAAACTGTTTGAGATGGAAAACTATACAAAAAATAAATTGCTCTCTTTTATCAGTCCCAAACAATATTTGATAAAAGCAGCTAGCATAGGAAACTTCTGCATATTTGATAAAAGAAGCAAGAACCTCACAGTTAATCTTCAGATGTTCAAAAAATGATCAATAGTAAGTTCTTGAAGCATTCAAAAATGACTATACAGACTTTTGAACATGTAGAGTAATTTATTCTTTAACTTAAACAGTTACATTATAATTCTTTTTAAATGGATGCAATTATAATTCTTTCTGGTAACTCATCATCTCATAACGTTAAGCAGTTTCCAGATGCCTAGATCACAGCAAGCAAAGTACATTTCATCAATGAAATATTTTCCTAACAATAGGTATCTACATAGGGCTGAAAGAATGGAAATCTGAACAGCAAAAAATAATGTATATAAAACTACCTTGATTGCCCTAAAATGTTTCTTAAAATTGTATTTTTGGAAGCTTTAAAAACTTATTTTCCAATGCACACATTTGTATATGAACTGTCTTTCTTTTCTTTTCCTGGGTACAGAAGGAAGAAGAAATGGCAGTTTATATGTGAACCTAGATAACACTAGTTTAAAAGTAAATATGGCCAAAGTTCTTTTGGTCATACTTGTCTTGTGGGTGCTTGTGCTCTCCTGTGACACAGAATCAGCTCACAGCAGGCTAATGTCACACAGCTTCAGACTCTGGATAGATCATGACCAGGGGCAGACTGACAACTCATGGGGCCCCCGGGCAATAGGGAATCATGGGGCCCCTGTGTCCTTGCCCAAACTAAAAAAAGACATTATGTGTAGGCTAGAAATTATATAAAAAAAAATTAAAGGGCCAATTACGCTACCTGCACCCCCACATTAACTTGGTTGCTCATTTATGATATCCACACCTTGCCCATCATAGCTGTTGCTAGACCTAGGCTCTGGGGCAGGTGTCCTACATCTTTTGTCCAGTTCCCCAAGTCTAGAAACATTCTGCTATGCAGGCTAAACTGCAATCTCCCACCTAGCATTGCCTTCATAGTTCAACAGTGAGGCCGTCTAGTAGAGCCAGATGTGATGGACCAGTGGTGCTTCTCTTTTTTTCGAGTACCATTAATAACCACTGAACACCAACAAAATGGGACATTTACCATTGACTACCAATGAGAGGGGGTACTCGCCACATACAGCTATCGAAAGGAGCCACTCACCACTGAATGCGAACAAAAGAGGGTTCTCACCACTGACTGCCAATGAAAGGAGCTCTCACCATATACCGCCAATATAACAGATACTTCACTAATCATTCTGCACAGTCCATACCTCTAACTTGAACTAATGAACAAAATACCCCTGCTCTTACCCTGTGATAACAACAATATCAAAAAAATATGTATTAAAGTAAACTCTATAAATATATATATGCTGTAAATTTCATGTGCTGCTGTCAGAATCTAAAAGTGTTCCACACACCCAACTGCAAGTGATTTACCCAAGATGATTCAGCACTGCACCTTATTCACAATCTATAAAAAACAAAAATTGTGATGTATAGCAATAATGTATAAGCAAAAATAAGAAATAAAGTCCAATAATAGTGATTGAAAAAAATACCAAATATAGTGTCCCTTGCTTATATAGTATCCCTTTGACGAAGCCACGCTAGATGTCGTAACACGTAAGGGGCAGAGCCAATGACGTAAGACGTCTTTCTCGAAGGGCAAGTCAAAGGTAACACTGTGGACCTTTGTGAGACTTACAGAGCAAAATCCAATTTCAAAGGGAGCTGGAGTATATTCACAAGCTGCAGCCTCTATCCACATCCCCTTCTATGGTGATGTAAAGAATAGTAAATGCTATTGATCTGTAGTGCAACGGTTTTTGTGCACATTACAGTATGAGTGTTTCTTTTACCCTTGCTTCTAAACAAATGTGTGGTTTTAATAAAGAAAGCACTACGATGATTAAATATGTCTTATTCTTGAGCACTACCTCTCAAATTTTGGGCAATGCATATGCGGTCTGATTGAATTCTGAGAGGATTCCAATTGTTTAGTACATCAAGGTTTTCCTTTAAAGGGACAGGTACATTTGACCTAACTATATTTAGGTCAAAAATAAGGTGAGGTGGTGGTGGTGTACTTTCAATGAAGGAACAAGGATTGTGAAGATTATTTTAGTAAGGAAGGGACACTATATTTGACCTTTTTTTCATTCACTTTTGTTTGGACTTCATTTCTTATTATTGCTATACATTACATTTTTGGTTTTTACAGACTGTGAATAATGTGCAGTGCTGCGTAGTAGGCAATCAGCTTCTAGCTTCAGCTTGTTCAATTAAGCTATGGCAATAAAACCTGGTAGCTGATTGGTTTCTATGCAGAGTTGCACCAAATTTTACACTCTCCAGTTTTAGTAAATCAACCTCAAAGTTTTTGCCCCTGCACTGTGCCAAAATGCCCATAACTTACTAGAGACCTTAAAGTTTTGTACAACACTGCCAAATCAATTGCCATATTGGCTCAGAGTAGCCTTCCATTCCCTAAGGCTGGCCACAGACAATGATAACTAGTGCTTCTGTTGGTAAAGGCCAGCCACAGACAATGATAACTAGTGCTGTTGGTAAAGGCTAGCCAAAGACAATGATAATTAGTGAAAAAGTGGCGCACACACTTTACAGTGCTAAACTTATCAACAAAAATGTAAATTTAAACATACTATCCCAATTTAAATTTTTTATGATAAGTTTAGCACTGTAAAGTGTGTGTGCTACTTTTTCACATTATCACTGTGGGTTTTATATTAATTTTGGATTATTATATAGTGGCAGCAAGGGATGTGCAATATTTACACATGATATAATTCATTTATTTATTTGTTAATTTATTTATGCATCTAGCTTGATTTGGTGTTATTCACAGTTTCCTTTACTGTTTACACTGAGATTAAGTATAATGATAATTAGCGCTTCTGTTGGTAAAGGCCAGCCACAGACAATAACTAGTACTTCTGCTGGTAAAGGCCAGCCACAGACAATAACTAGTACTTCTGCTGGTAAAGGCCAGACACAGACAATGATAACTAGTGCTTCTGTTGGTAAAGGCTAGCCACAGACAATGATAACTAGTGCTTCTGTTGGTAAAGGGCAGCCACAGACAATGATAACTAGTGCTTCTGTTGGTAAAGGCCAGCCACAGTCAATGATAACTAGTACTTCTGTTGGAAAAGGCCATCCACAGACAATGATAAATAGTACTTCTGTTGGTAAAGACCAGCCACAGACAATGATAACTAATGCTTCTGTTGGTAAAGACCAGCCACAGACAATGATAAATAGTACTTCTGTTGGTAAAGGCCAGCCACAGAAAATGATAACTAGTATTTCTGTTGGCAAAGGCCAGCCGCAGACAATGATAATTAGTGCTTCTGTTGGTAAAGGCCAGCCAGAGACAAGAATATTTAGTGTTTCTGTTGGTCAAGGCTGGCCATAAACAAGTGATAACTAGTGCTTCTGTTGTTCACAAATGTCCATTATCACTCCCTGCATAGTCCAATTTCTGTCCAATCTTTGCAAGAGATGCTGAGATTGTGGAAATTGCTTGCAGGTTAGATACAATCTAACAGTGGTATCATGGAAAGGGTTTGCAAAGTGCAGTAGTGCAATACCCAGGAGCAACCAATAATCTCTTAGGCTCGGATCTAGTGTACGTTTGACAGTATTTGAACAATGGTGCTTTCAGTTACCTTACATTTATTGGTTGTTAGACTCCTGTGTGCAAATCAACAAGAATTGGACACATCCTTCACAATGCCAGCAAACAATTGCAACTATCTCTTGTCCTTTTTGTCTTATTTTGTCCCAGGCTATGTAAACAAATCATGATCACTAGGGATAATTGAATATGCCTGGGTTCCGTTTGTGAACAGTTTTGTAAGTTTGCTTGAAGTTCACGAACTGCAAGCAAACCCCCATGAAGTCTATGGGGGTAGGGGGAGAATCTTGGAGTTTACCTTTGGCCAATTTAGCTAATAATTAAGCTATTGTCAAACAAAATTCCTGAAAGTGAGTCACTGCCACGTGGGACATAATAAATAAAAAAATGTATAAAACATATAACAATTTAAAAATTTTAAATGAAAATAAATAGCTGTATATCTCTCTACAACTGACAATATGGCTGCTGTGAGCCCACTTTTCTTCATGTTTTTTTTAATAAAAAAGGAGCTGGGCTATCCATTCCTTCATAATATTAATAGTTCTGTGACTCAGCTGACCAGGGACCAAGGCAATGCACTGCATTAACTACTTGCCCTACGGAAGATTTACCCCCCTTCATGACCCCCCTTCATGACCAGGCCATTTTTTGCTGTTCAGCACTGCGCTATTTCAACTAGTAATTGCGCGGTTGTGCAATGCTGTACCCAAACAAAATTTATGTCCTTTTTTCACACAAATAGAGCTTTCTTTTGGTGGTATTTGATCAGGTCTGCGGTTTTTACTTTTTCACTATAAACAAAAAAAGACCCAAAATTTTGAAAAAAAAATTATATTTTTCATTTTTTGTTATAAAAAATATTCAATAATCTCAAAGTTAGTCATAAATTTAGGCCAAAATGTATTCTCCTACATGTATTTGGTAAAAAAAAATCCCAATACATGTGTATTAAATGGTTTCTGTGAAAGGCATAGTGTATACAAATTATGGAATATATATATATTGGAATTTCCACAGCTTTTTACTTTCTGACTGCCTATCACATTTCTTGAAATGCTGAAATGCCAGGGCAGTACCCCCCCCCCCCTTCCCAAATGGCCCCTTTTTGGAAAGTAGACACCCCAAGGATTTTGCAGAGTGGCATGTTGAGTCCATGGAACATTTTATTTTTTGCCACAAATTTTTTCGAAAATGACAATTTTTTTTTTACACAAAATTGTCACTTGAATTACATATTGCTCATGCCATGTGTATATGTGCAATAACACCCCAAAACACATTCTTCTACTTCTCCCGAGTATGGGGAAACCACATGTGAGAGACTTTTTGGCAGCCTAGCTACATACAGTTCCCTGAAATCCAATGACCACCTCCAGGCTTTCAAAGGGCATATTAGCTCATATCACTTCCCCACCACCGGAGGCTCTAAAATGCCAGGATAGTACAAACATCCCCCCAAATGACCCCTTTTTGGAAAGTAGACACCTCAAGGAATTTGATAAGTGGCATGGTGAGTATTTCACAGATATCATTTTTGTCACAGCGTTTTGAAAATGAAAAAAAGAAAAGAAAAAATACATTTTTGTTTTCTTTCTTTGTTTTCCAAAAGCATGTGGCAACAAATGAGATCTGCAAAATACTCGCCATGCTTCTTCGCAAATACATTAGCGTGTCTACCTTCCAAAAAGGGGTAATTTGAAGGGGTTGTTTCTACTATCCTGGCATTTCAGGGCCAACATTCGAAGCTTATGCCCGCTCTTGAAGACCAAGCCTTTTCTGACACATTTTGTTCACATGAATAAACTGTTTTTTTTTTTTTTGCTAGAAAGTTACTTTAAGCCCCCAAACATTATATTTTTTTTAAAGCAGAGGCCCTAGAGAATAAAATGGTGTGTGTTGAAATTTTTTATGTCTCCCAGTATTTATGCAGTGATTTTTCAAACGCAAATCTTTTGGAAAAATACAGTTTTTAGAATTTTAATGCACAAAAACACAATATATTGCCCAATTGCTTGAAACAATGTAAAAGATGATGTTACGTAAAGTAAATAGATACCAAACATGACATGTTAAAGTTGCGCATGCCCGTGTAATGGCGACAAAGTACAAAGACTTTAAATGCCTTTACAGGTCACCAATTTGTATTTACACAGGAGGTCCAGTGCTAGAATTACTGCCCTCTGATCTAATGTTCGCAGCAATACCTCACATGCATGGTGCAACCTCAGTTTACATACTGACACAGGGTCAAAGCTTGCACAGGTGCGTGCATGCATGGTTATTTTGATTTTTCAAATTATTTTTACCCTTTTATTTTTTTTTTGGATCACTTTTATTGCTATCACAGGGAATGCAAATATCCCCTGTGACTGCAATAAGCATTAACAGGTATTCTTTTTTGAGATATCTGGGGTCTATTAGACTCAGGATATTTCCTCTGCCCTTACATCATCTGATCTCACCAGGATTGGTGTGATCAGACGCTTTCTCAATTTACAAATGGCGCTGTTTATATCCTGTGAAACTGAAGTGATGAAATGCTCGTAGCTTCCAATTTCTTAGACTATAGAGATTTGAGCCATTCTGGTCTCTTATCAGCTCTATGGTCGGCCAGTAGAACTGCCGGCCGCTTTCTCGGATTCCACTGTGGGACAGGAGAGCCCAAGAAAACTGTGGAAGGCAGCAGGTGGGGGCGGGGTTGTCCCTTCCTGCTGCTTGTAAAAACGATTCAGCAGCTAATTGGCCACTAGGATTGCTTTTACATGAACGTTGACCGCCAGCTGCAAAAATACCAGGATGATGCCTATAGCTGCAGGCATCATCCCAATATAACCACTCAATGTACCAGTACATTGCTGGTCCTTGTTGGGTATATATGTAACAGCAAGGAACATGGGCATATGATGAATCGGGTCTGTGGACCAATATGACCACAATTCAATCTTTTTTGTAATGCCCATGTTGAGGGTTAGGCCCAAAAAAGTTTTAAATTCAGAAACCGTGATAGATTTTCATGCAAATTGCCTGGCAAGAGCTGAATTTGGGTAAGCGGCGGTGTATTGTTGTGCGTATAAATTGCCTTGGGCCACAATCAATTGATACAAATCTTCCATAAAAAACAGCAAAGCTAAATGCTAGTGCTAGCAGTGAACGGGGCTGATCCTGCTAACACTGCGTTTTTGGGGACACTATACAAAGGAGGAACTAGTAAAGTTCTGTTCATGATCATTATATTGATCCATAGAAACACTATACTAGTAATGGCGGTGATCAGCGACCTATAGCGTGAGTGCGATAGTGAAGGCAATCTACTGCTAGCTGACTTTGGCTGGGAGGGGCTCTAACTGACCCTGATGCTATCTGATGTCACTAGTGGCAGTAATACAGTGAACAGTGAAAAATTCTATATACTGACACTGTACTAATGGCACTGGCTGGGTGACAGGGCAATCAAAGACTTAACAGGGGTGATCAAAGGGTTAAATATACTAATCTAATGTTTTTTTAATACTTTTATCAGAATAATACAATGTTACCATAGTGTGTGTGTGTGTGTGTGTGTGGGGGGGGGGGGTGATCAGGGTTTTTGGAGTTTTTTACACTTTGCTTTGCAGGAGAAATAAAGATAATTTCTCCTGCAGTGCAAAGCTTGCTGTCATGAACCTAACTCATTCATGAACTGTCATGAATGAGTTAAGTTTGTGCCAGCTCAAAATAGTGATTTGTGATTGGCTGGAGCTGGTCACATGGTACAGGGTGCTGTGATTGGCCCCATGTATCATGTGACATTTGTGGGCCAATCACAGCTCACTAGTAAGAGAAGCAGAGCTGTTATGAAATAGATTGATTCATAGCAGCTTTGCTAACATTGTGATCATGTGAGTGCACCCTGCGTGCTCCCAGCACACATATCCGGTACTCACGGAAAGGTTCCAATCTCCTCTTTCAATCGGGACCTTTCCCGATCATGTGAACGCCGTGACAGCGAATCACTGCGGTCACATGAACCTAAAACTCCGCCCTGCCTCCCTGCTTCTGAAACCCTTAAAAGGCCGGGAGGCACCGGTGCTAAGGGGTTAAAGTAGTATTGTGTAGTGTTGTATTGTTTATTTCTAATATGTAGTTTTCTTTTACAAACCACAGACATTGACCCTTTCTGTGATTATACTCCTCCTAATTTGACTTCAATATATAAACTAAATAATTGTCTAGCAAAGTGTGTATTTATTTCTTTGGGTATGCATTTATTCACTGGTATTAGTCCACAGCCATGAGAGAGGTATTTTCCACTTGTATCCTTATTCATGATTGCAGTGATTTCCATTCAACTAGGTGTGTCAGAGGGGCTAAGGTTGTTCTTGGAGTCTAGGTGCAGAACAGGGAACCCAAAATTACCAAGCGGCTCCATCTGGGTGTGGCGCTACATAAAGAACATTCATGCAATTCTTTTTTTCATGGAATCAGTGCTGACATCTATTTTTTCATGTGCGTGCTAAAATAGGGAACTGTCATATCACCGGGCACAAAGTGCTGTGTCAGTGCTTGAGGTAAAGGTTCCTGTTGATCCTTGTACTGTACTTATACTATGATTTGTACAATTGTGTAATTACATTGTGTGATTCGTAAGCAAGATACGGCAACTCCAATGAAATCTAAGATGTTTACCTTTATGTGCCAAGCTATAGAGTGCTGTATATTATGATTTTGTGTGCTTGTGGTTATATAAAGGGAAGGAGTGCCATTTTTCCATTTTTCATGTAGAATCAGTTAAAATTACATAAACATTTTCTCCCCAAGACATTGTTGTTAGAGCAAGTGGTAACTCAATCTCAATCTTTGTATCTTGTGAGCAGCTCTTTTGCTTGCGCTTTGATACTGAGACACCCATCAGCCTCATGGATGCCTACAACCCTACTGCTAAGGACTTCTACGTGGCTAATGTGAAGCAAGCCATGTATTTGAAAAGGGAACCATTCTTAGGAACCTTTGTATGTCAAGAAACCCTATGATAACAGAGAACAGTTAATTGTTTCCCTCTGCCAGAGACTTATTGACTGGGAGGAGGTCACTGCTTTCAGTAAATATCTTCCTGCTGCTTCCACTGATTTGTGGTAGGCCAGTGGGACCCCTCACCAATCCATGTGGCAACACAACTGATCCTAATACTACTTTTCTTAACATTTATGATTTGTAATTGTTACTACATTAATGCTATTCTTGTATGATGTTGACCTTCTATATATGTCCAATTTCAAGGATTTTATTGTGATACCTTCCCAATAAACCATTTATAAGAAACAATAAAAAAGGGTAATGTATAAAGCATCCATTTTAAATGTATAAACCTTAAAAAGTTTAAACCAAAATTCACCCCCAAGCCATTATAATGTAACCTTTAAAGTAGCAGTCTAGGTTTATTTTCACTTTAAACAGTTTGCTCAGGCCAGGCCGTCATTAATGAACTATTTAAAGGGAAATAAACCAGGAAATCTACTTTAGGTATCTCCCACTACAACCAAACTTCACGAGCTGTTGTAAAGTGGAGTCGATTAACTACTTCCCATCTGGCCCATGTACAGTTGTGTTCAAAATAATAGCAGTCAGACATCACTAACCTGATCAATCACTGTTTTTGGTAGATATTATATTTCTACATGGCAAATAATTTACTAGCAGCTGTAGTAGAGTAATAGAAATCCAACAGACCCAACAGTCATGACATGCATGCTGCTGATTCTGTGTAATTGAATCACTAATTGAAAGGGGCATGTTCAAAATAATAGCAGTGTGGAGTTCTATTAGTGAGGTCATTCATTCTTTGAAAAACAGGTGGCAATTATTGCCCTTATTTAAGGAAGGAAGGCAGCAAATGTTGTACATGCTGGTTACAGTGCATTTCTCTCTGAAATTCTGAGGAAAATGGGTCGTTCCAGACATTGTTCAGAAGAACAGCGTACCTTGATTAAAAAGTTAATTGGAGAGGGGAAAACATATAAAGAAGTGCAGAAAATGCACTCAGCTAAAATGGTCGCAAATGCTTTAAAATGGCAACCAAAACCTAAAAGACGTAGAAGAAAGCAAAAAACTATCATTCGAATGGATAGAAGAATAGCCAAAATGGCAAGGACTCAGCCAACAATCAGCTCCAGGAAGATCAAAGAAGGTGTAAAGTTACCTGTGAGTATTGTTACAATTAGAAGACGCCTATGTAAAGCCAAGCTATCTACAAGAAGCCCCCGCAAAGTCCCACTGTTGAAAAAAAGACATGTGCTGAAGAGGTTACAATTTGCCAAAGAGCACATTGACTGACCTAAAGAGAAATGGCGCAACATTTTGTGGACTGATGGAAGTAAGATTGTTCTTTTTGGGTCTAGTGGCCGGAGACAGTTTGTCAGACGACCCCCAAACACTGAATTCAAGCCACAGTACACTGTGAAGACAGTGAAGCATGGTTGCGCAAGCATCATGATATGGGGATGTTTCTCATACTACGGTGTTGGGCCCATTTATCTCATACCAGGGATCATGGATCAGTTTGAATACATCAGAATACTTGAAGAGGTCATGCTGCCTTATGCTGAAGAGGAAATGCCCTTGAAATGGGTGTTCCAACAAGACGACCCCAAACACACCAGTAAACGTGCAACATCTTGGTTCCAGACCAACAAGATTGACGTTATGGAGTCACTATGGTGACACTGTACTGCTAGGGTGACAGTATGTTAAAAAAAAAAACATAAATAATAATATAAAAAAATGCAAACATTTTTTTTTTAATTATAATTTTTGGTTATAAACTAATTTGGGTTATTTGTTTTTACTAAAAAGATAACTGAATACATTTTGGCCAAGATTTATGACGAACGATTATTTATTTGCAAAAGAAAAACACTTTTTCTCAAAATTTTTGGACTTTTTCATTTATATAGCAAACAAAATAAAAATCCCAGTGGTGAATAAATACCACCAAAATAAAGTTTTATCTTTCTCAGAAGAATGCTAAAAAATTAATATGGGTACAGTGTTGCATGGCCACGCAATTGTAATTGAAAGTGTGATAGCACTGAAAGCTGAAAATTGTCCTGGACAGGAAGGGGGTAAAAGTGTCCAGGCTTGAAGTGGTTAAGGAAGAGGTTGATGTCATTTTCAGTGATGTCATAAAAACCAAGTCACCCCCTAACCTGGGTCACACAACAGCATCAGGGAAGACATATAAAAGAGTCACTGCTCTCAGTGCACAGAACCATTTGCCAAATGCGGGGACTATCCTGCAGAGAAAGAGAGAGAGGGATACCTAGCTTCTATGCTAGGCTAAGAGCCAATGGTCTTTTCTCATTAGAGAACACAAGTACAGTGTCTACCTGCCTGACAATCTCCTTCACAGCATTTTACATTTGGTGTGACCTTAAATTACAGTTGAATCAGGATAGAAGATTATAATGGGTCATTGTACTTTGCACATAATCATTGCATTTGCATTATCTTTATAAATAAGTATGAAAGCTAGCAATCTCCATGTCTATCGACACCAACAAATTGCCTAAGACTGCCTGGCTAAGAGAGCATGCAGATTTATTTAAAGATTTGTCAAAAGAAATAACTTTCTGTGGTCAGATCATGTCCACACAGACTGCCCTATGACACATGGCTTGCTTTAGAATGTTGAATATTAATAATCACGCACGCCTCTGAGTTCCCATGCAGAGAAGAGAGGGTATGCAACTTTTCCCACATTACAGTATAATATGTAACTGTTAACAAATCAAGTGGATCACAGAAGCAGTCAACTGAAAATTGAACAGATGTAGCTTATAGCATGCATTTATGTGATCGTTACGCTGCAGTAATCAAATGGAATACAAGTTTATAGCTAATCTATATCCTATTACAAACCTCTATGTTTGACAAAGTGAGGATTACAGGAAATAAGTCAAGTCAGTGCTAAAATTTGTTGCTTAACATTTGCTTTGGCAGATGAAAATACCCTAATAATACAGGGCAAATTGCGGATGATGGATAATAATGGCTATACTGATTGGTTAAAAATCTTAAATACAGTAAATACGATGTTTATACCTTTTATACTTTGATATAAAGCAGTAAATATGTGTTCAGTGCAGGGCGGACTGACAACTCATGGGGCCCCCGGGCAATAGGGGATCATGGGGCACCCTGTGTCCTCGCCCACACTCAAACCACACCCAAAAAAGCCTATGAAAAAGGTACCAGGGGCATCTCATAGGGCCCCCTACCGACCCCGAGTGTGTATTCAAAGGAATAACTGCATGGTAATAGTCTTTGTGTAATTCACTGCTTGAGCAATAGTACCCGTTAGCATTAATGAAGGGTGGTACTAACGAGTTTAAAGCAGAGCTAACTTTCTTAACCTCTTCTCGCCGACAGTACGCAAATATGCGGCCTCTTGGCGGCTGGGCCTTGGCACCGAGTGGCCGCATATTTCTGTACCATTTCTAAACAAACATGTATTGGGCAGCACAGTGGCTAAATGGTTAGCACTTCCGCCTGGCAGTACTAGGGTTGTTGGTTCAAATACCAACCACGATACCACCTGCCTGGAGTTTGCATGTTCTGTCTGTGTGGGTTTCTTCCGGGTACTCCGGTTTCCTCCCACACTCCAAAGACATGCTGGTAGGTTAATTGGCTCCTGTCTAAATTGGCCCTAGTATGTGTATGTATGAATGTGAGTTAGGGACCTTAGATTGTACACCCCTTGAGGGTTAGGGACTGATGTGAATGTACAATATATATGTAAAGCACTATGTAAATTGACAACACTATACAAGTACCTGAAATAAATGAATAAATGTGCTGAGAGCACACTCCCAGCACATGTGTCGTTGTCTCACGGAAAGGTCTCCTTGCGATTGAGACCTTTACAATCATGTGACTGCCGTGACAGCCAATCACGGCAGTCACATGACCTTGAACCCTACCTCCCGGAGTCAGAAACCCCTTAAAGGGCCGGGAGGCGCTGGCATGAAAGGGTTAATCAATATTAACTATTTTTAATCCTTAAGTCTTAGTGAATAGATAGGTACTGTATATCATATTTACTTGTATTGTGTATTATATTTACTTGTGTTGTCTTTTATATTTCTTCAGTTGCTTCCTGGTTTCTGGCCTAGTGGTGTCATACATCCTAGGAGTCTTTGTGGGCATTTTTTTTCTCTTTAATTTGGAGGAAGTGAGGAGGAGCTTTCTCAGCTACGCACGTCCTCCTGCCTGCAATCATGGACTAAAGGCAGAAGGATTCTAGGAAGCAAATGCTACAGGAATAGCCCTTATTAAGGATGACCACAGCTACAAATGTTATGTTTTGGGGGGGGGGGGGGTTGTTTTTGTAAGTGATTTCTTAACAAAAAAAGTGTGGAGACATGCATGGATGGATGAGTTTGCTTTAAATATTACAAACGAATTAAATAGTGTTTTTGGCTTGTGTTGCTCAGATATTGTTAAGTTCCTCTTTAGAATATGATTAGTTTATGTTTTTTATTTGTGCAGTGTTACTTTTGATTAGCAGATTGAGGAATTACTGTACTTTAGACCTTGTGGTAAATCTGTCTCATGACCTGCATCACTGCTCCTGTTGACAACTCTACTGTCTTGAACTAACAGGAAAAATAGTCCTTTCGTAAATTTTGATTTTATAAAGAGTGCGAATCAGTATTTTTAAATTGGAGGATAATTGCTTTCTAGCCTAAATGCAGAAAAATATAAAACATTTGCCTACCTTTATGCACCAAAGTTTGTATATAGTTTTGTGTGATTTTTTTTTTACATGTTGTTTGAAACTCCCAATTACTCAGATTACTTACTTTAAAGTGTTTCTAAACCCACAACAGTAAAATCTGTCTGTATATGCAGGATAGCATGCTTGTTATACTCACTGTGGAACCTAAGGGGTTAATCCTCTGCATTGTGTAAAAAGGACATTTAATCCTGTTTTCTCTGCCCCTCCTCTTGTTCACTTATCCACCTGATAAGACAGACCTGTAGCCACATGCATATGTACCCGTACCCGTAGCCACATGCATATGTACCCGTACCCGTAGCCACATGCATATGCTTAGTTTGGTGTGTATTGCTAGAGAGGTTTTTTTTTTTGTTTTCTTAGGAGAGTGCATGTGATCAGCACAGGGCCAATCAGCACTGTTCAGACAGAGGTCAGGAGTTTTGCAGCCTCCTACAGCAGAAAGAAAACTCCTCCTAGAAGCTTTAACCAGTGCTGTGCTGAACACTGATAGAAGTCAGAAGACTACTCTAACTGCTGATGAGAAAAGGTATTTAGCAGTTTATATTTACTAAAATAATTGCATTTCCATGTTCTGTGTATTGTGGGAGACCAGATATAGTGAATGCAGGGTCCTGGGTTTAGTAACACTTTAATTACTTTAATTTTGTTTAAAATTTGCTTTACTATGTGAAATTTGGGATCTTTAACTTTCACAGGATTCTTTGAGAAGGCTGACTGATGCCACCTCTGCCTAAGCAATAGATCTTAAAGCCAGGGTCTATGGTATACTATATGGTATAACAAACCACAGAAAAAACAAATGTAACTTTACTGGTACAGAAAACAGACAACCTCATATTATTGTATAAAAACATGTTTATTGAAACATATCTTCCAAATATTTACTATAAAACAGTATTTTGGCTAGTCAGCCTATTAGTATGTAGCATTGTATGTCATGACAACCAGAGTCCTCCAGAGGTCAACTCGTTTTGCTTATTATCTTCCTCAGAACCTCAAAAGAGTTGGAGGCAAAAAAGTACACTATATGGCCAAACGTTGGTGACATCACAAACATATGACCTTTTTTTGGACATCCCATTAAAAAATAACTGATATTAATATGAAGACACAACACCACCTTTGCAACTATAACATCCTCCGCTCTCCTAGAAAGGCTTTACACAAGACTTTGGAGTGTATCTTTGGGAATTTGTGCCAGCTTAGCCTAAAAAGCATTGGTAAGGTCAAGGAACTATTGTAGGAGAAGACGACCAGACTTACAATTGACATTACTGTTTATCTCAAAGGTGATCAAGAGGTTTGAGGTCATGGCTCTGTGCAGGCAACTCAAGTTTCTCCACGCCAACTCTAGCCATGTCTTCATGAACCCAGCATTGTGCACCTAAACTCAAGTATTTGGAGGTTTTCCCACACACTTTTGGACATATAAAATATATATATATATTTGAGCAAATTAGTGTGGGGTGTAGGGACTAAAGTGTAGAATTGAGTTGCTTAGGGCTGCACGTTTCACTTTAAAACCTTTTTTCCCCCTCAAGTTTCTTTTTCCCGGGATTCATTGAACTTTGTAATAAAATTCTCATGCTTTTCCCTGTTTTGTCACACTGAACAAACACAGAGAGTCCTTCATTGTTGTCTTTGCATCAAGTAAAGAGGTCGCCTCATAGAGAACAAGACAGTAGTATTGTAGACCCTCCTCACAGAAGGCCCAAACAATGTCAGTTTGCCTAGTAACAGAAAACAATAAAGCCCTGGTGGTCTTGTGTGCCATTTGCAAATGTGCCACAACAAATCTTGCATCGCAGCTGACATAATAAGTTCAACCTTGCAATCAGTTTTGTTACACATTATTAACAGAAAATGAACAGGGAGTACAAACTTGTGTATTGTAAGACACATACTGTATATACCACAACAATGTATATTGTTTCACATAACAATTTGTCTATATGCATTATAGACCCAAGGTGTTGTGGTTGCACATTTGTCTCATGTTCCTCAGTAAGCATGCTGTATGTACACGTTTTATCATGGTGTGATTGACAGCAGGTCAACAAGAGACAGACATAGGAGATTATGCCAATTAAAAGATTACTACAATTGTTGATCACAGTTTTAACTATGTAGCATTTCCAAGCTGTATGCTACATTCGTATAACAGATTAGTCTGCTGAAGAATTTATTAGCCAGTAATTACCTATGTCATATGTACAGTGTGATTGAGGAAGACTGCATGTTTCTCTATGTGCTTACTCCTACCAACTCTCAGAGCTGCAAATGAGGCAACCTTTTAGCAATAGCACAAAATATCTCTGAACACAACTTCCTTCATATCTCCACAATAATTTGGATAATGAAAACAAACAGATTAACATGGTAAATGATAACCACTTGCCCTCCAGAGGATTTACCCCCCCTTCCTGACCAGGCCATTTTTTACATGTACATAAATTACATTTATTCCCTTTTTTTCCCACAAATAGAGCTTTCTTTCGGTGGTGTTTGATCACCTCTGCGTTTTTTTGCGCTATAAACATAAAAAATTACAATTTGGAAAAAAAACCCAATATTTTTTACTTTTTTTGTTATAAAACATATCCAGCAAAAAAATGTAAAAAATCTAATTTCTTCATCAATTTAGGCCAAAATGTATTCTGCTACATGTCTTTGCTAAAAAAAATTCCAATGCATGTAAATTAAGTGGTTTATGTGAAAGATATAGCATCTACAAATGGCGGTATAAATACTGGAATTCTTTTTATACTAGTAATGGCGGCGATCAGCGACTTATAGTGGGACTGCGGACTACGGCTGGCATTCTGAAACTGGGTGGGAACTGACTGCCACTGACATGCTGTGCTAAAATGACCAATTCCTGTGCACATGCAAAGGATGACGTCACGGGGCCAAAAACCCAGCATGTGGGGAGAAGATGAAGGTGGCCTAATGAGGGATGTAAGTGCCGCATTGCTGGAAGGTGGAGGTGAGCATATTTGGCAGCTCAGTGCTGCTTAAAGGGAAAGTGTTTTGTTCTGTATTTTTTTTGTTTTGTTTTGTTTTTACAGTGTTTACCTGTACCATACTATGTCTCTTCTGTAGTACATGAAGAGTAATACATGAAGTAATAATACATGCTTACGTGCCTGCTTGCAGTTTTCTTTGGAGCTTGTGCAGCTCACTCATGCTGTGCTGGAATGACTTGGGGTCTCTCCCCTGTCAGCTTTACACAGCGATCGCCAGGTGCCAGCAGGAAATCTCCGGCCGAGACCTGGTGATTGACATCTCTTGCCGTCAATGGTGGTACACGGAAATGCAAATCACGTATATATGCGTGATATTGCACAGCCCAGCCACCCTGTAGCAGTAGTTTTACTATAGGGCGACGGGAAAGCTGTTAAACATGAACTCCAGGCCAGACTTTTTTGCACAGTGTAACTGAAAAATAGTTAATTATAAGACCTTGTGTTCAGTGTATCTGCATGCAGACATTCCAGTTCATGTCTATTGGGATGCAGCATCTGTGCAGACACAGCTGCACGGAATAGGTATTCCATGAATTGGAATGCCTGCATGCAGATACACTGAACACCTGTGCATTCTGTGCAGGCACAGATGGCCCTTTGCATGGGTGTACAGATATGGTATGTCTGTGTGAATGAGGCCTTATACATACCTAATTTTTTTCTGGTTCATGTATCTGGGTCATATGAATGCCTTGATGGTGGTTTGCACCTCTATCACATTTTACATGGTGTTCAGCAGAGCTGCATCTTCCAGGCAACCTGGAAACCTACGGCCCAGTGGAAATCCAGGGGACTCAGGTACAACCTTCATGCTCACCAGTGGGATAACACAGTTGGTCAAAGCTGTGCACTCAATTTCTCCTCTTAAGCTAGTCATAGTCAGATTGAATCTCAAATGGTTCAGCAGGCAACAGTATAGATTTGATCCATCTATGGGCAGGCTGGTTGTACTGAAGTCAATTAATCGATTGACTTTAGCACATCCAGCCTCTTGGTTTTTGCTGACCGATCACTGCCCGCGGTTATAGCCACCGGCAGTGATCACTGTGTTCTGACATGGATTACTCCCCATGAGCAGAATACAATAGCGCTGCAGTAGGGATTGCTGCATCCACACTGACTGTGTTAATGGGGGATTTGATCAATTTTGTTTCCTGAAACCCCTGGTTGCAGGAAAGAAAATTATATGATGTATGGCCTGCTTTACCCATGGATCCACTTGTAGGCTGTTGATGTCTGATATGGCTTTGCTAGCACAGACAATGAAAATGAGATGGCTTCTTTTTTCCTGTGTACAATCCCTATCAATGTCAGTCAAACGGATTGGGAGGTGGGGAGCAAAGCTGTTTCCTTGCCTATGTCTCTATTCTACCCCATCTTTCGTGTCCTGAGAAATGGATATGTTTGATGTAGGTCTCAAACATAGCTCAAAACATAGCTTTGAAAAGGCAGAATAAATGAGACATGGCACACAGGTTAATGTATTCATGAGTGAGTGAAAATAATTTTATCCAAAATCCTTTTATAACTTTGAATAAAGTGGCAAAAGGTTTGAACTTGTCATATTTTTTGCTCTCTGTCTTTCCATTGGGGGACTTGTTACTGAAATAAAAATTGAAATATCCACAATGGGAATGCAGACAGTAATAAACATCTTTCCACTTTACTTAAAAAGGGGATTTTTTTTAACTGTATCCCTTTTTATATGATTTATTGGTCACCGAAGGGAACATTTCCACAAAGAGGATGCAAACAGCAGTAAAAACCCAACACATTCTAATCAGTCTCTGCTTTATTCTAAACTAGGATGGACTCGGGAAGTGCATTAATATGACTTTTCTGTCAGCAATATGTGGACATATTAGAGTTACAATTCTCATCTTCATATACACATAAACAGCTACCTACAGTGGATATAAAAAGTCTACACACTCCTGTTAAAGTGTCAGGTGTCTGTGATGTAAAAAAATGAGACAAAGATAAATAATTTCAGAACTTTTTCCACCTTTAATGTAACTTATAAACTGTACAACTCAGTTGAACAACAAACTGAGATCTTTTAGGTGGAGGGAAGTAAAAATAAAAAACAAAAATAATATGATTGCATAAGTGTGCACACCCTTAAACTAATACTTGTTGAAGCATCTTTTGATTTTTTTACAGCATTCAGTGTTTTTGGGTACGAGTCTATCAGCATGGCACATCTTGACTTGGCAATATTTGCCCACTCTTCCTTTCAAAAACACTCCAAATCTTTTCAGATTGTGAGGGCATCTCCTGTGCACAGCCCTCTTCAGATCACCCCACGGATTCAGGTCTAGGCTCTGGCTGGGCCATTCCAAATCTTTAATCTTCTTCGGGTGAATCCATTCCTTTGTTGATTTGGATGTATGCTTTGGGTCGTTGTCATGCTGAAAGATGAAGTTCCTCTTCATGTTCAGCTTTCTAGCAGAGGCCTGTGGGTTTTGTGCCAACATTGACTGGTATTTGGAACTGTTCATAATTCCTTCTACCTTGACTAAGGCCCCAGTTTCAGATGGAGAAAAACAGCCTCAAAGCATGATGCTGCCACCACCATGCTTCACTTTGTGTATGGTGTTCTTTTGGTGATGTACAGTGTTGTTTTTGCACCAAACATATCATTTGGAATTAATAAAGTTCAACCTTGGTTTCATCAGACTATAACACATTTTCCCACATGCTTTTGGGAGACTTCAGATATGTTTTTGCAAAATTTAGCCGGGCTTGGATTTTTTTCTTCGTAAGAAAAGGCTTCTGTCTTGCCACTCTACCCCATAGCTCAGATATATGAAGAATACAGGAGATTGTTGTCACATGTACCACACAGCCAGTACTTGCCAGATATTCCTGCAGCGCCTTTAATGTTGCTTTAGGCCTCTTGGCAGCCTCCCAGATCAGTTGTCTTCTCGTCTTTTCATCAATTTTGGAGGGACATCCAGTTCTTGGTAATGTCACTGTTACGCCATATTCTCTCCACTTGATGATGACTGTCTTCATTGTATTCCATGGTATATCTAATGCCTTGGAAATTATTTTGTACCCTTCTCCTGACTGATACCTTTTAACAATGAGATCCCTCTGATGCTTTGGAAGCTCTCTGTGTACCATGGCTTTTGCTGTAGGATGTGACTAAGAAAATGTCAGGAAAGACCTAACAGAACAGCTGAACTTTATTTGGTGTTAATCAGAGGCACCTTAAATGATGGCAGGTGTGTACTGACTCCTATTTAACATGATTTTGAATGTGATTGCTTAATCCTGAACACAGCTACATCCCCAGTTATGCAACCACATTATTTTACTTTTTTATGTTTACTCCCCCCCCCCCCCTAAAAGATTTCAGTTTGTTTTTCAATTGAGTTAAACCTTTTACAATTTAGGTCACATTAAATGTGGAAAAAGTTCTGAAATTATTTATCTTTGTCTCATTTTTTCACATCACAGTCACCTGACATTTTAACAGGGGTGTGTAGACTTTTTATATCCACTGTATATATTAACTAATGATCTCTTCTAACATACTCCATTTTTCCCTTGTCATTGGATAATAGTGTGTTGTTGACAGATTTCCATAAACCGTTCTTGCATTATGATGACAATACAAACGTTTCCATTAGGTTGGTTTGACTGTTTATATAGTTATCACGCTCATACATGCACACACATTTAGAAATGGTCAGTGTAGTTTGTGTTGGATGATCTTCAGTCCCCATGTAGGGGCGCGTTGAAAGACATTCAGCAGTTAGATTAAGTAACATGATTTAAAACTGTGATATC
The DNA here is from genome assembly GCF_062004578.1 of Staurois parvus. Classification (NCBI taxonomy): domain Eukaryota; kingdom Metazoa; phylum Chordata; class Amphibia; order Anura; family Ranidae; genus Staurois; species Staurois parvus. Next base: position 3,551,735 of record NW_028319228.1, on the reverse strand, counting down.
CCTATCTGTTTTTTATTGCTATTTCTGTAGTTATTGGTAAGATTTTTTTCTCTCTTACAATGTGGTCAAAATCTCTTCAAAAGAACATCTACAATAATAAGTAAATTGATTAAGAGTGAAAACCATTGTCAAGTTTTTATAGCTGTCTCTATTCTCACCATAGTTATCCTTCATTGGTCACTATACAAGAGGTGAACTGAAATCTTAAAATCTTCCCAAATTGCAAGAAAAAGTATGTGAACCCCTTGGGAGTACGTGGAGTTTTGCATGAATTGGGCATAAAATGTGCTCTGAACGTCATCTAAGTCACAACCATGCCTAGTCGACCACGCCTAGGGAGAGTAGCAACAGTGCTAAACTTTCTCCATTTGTAGACAGTCTGTCTTACCATGGACACATGAACATCAAGGCTTTTGGAGATACTTTTGTAACCCTTTCCAGCTTCATGCAAGTCAACAATTCTTGATCATAGGTCTTCTGAGAGCTTTTTTCTGCGAGGCATGGTTCACATCAGACAATGCTTCTTGAAACCAGTAAACCCAAAACAGGTGTGTGTTTTTTAAGGGCAGGACAGCTGTCAGCAACACATCCAATATCATCACACTAATTGGAGTCAAGGTTGGCTCACTCCTGGCTCCAATTAGCTCTGGAAGAAGTCATTAAGCTAGGGCCTCACATACTTTTTCCTCCCTGCACTGTGAATGTTTACATGTTATGTGCAGTTAAACCATGGCAATATCTAATGTTTGTGTAGTATTATGTTCAGCAGACTGTGTTCTTCTATTGTTGTGACTTAGATGACGTTCAGAGCACATTTTATGCCCAATTCATGCAAAACTCCACGTAATCCCAAGGGGTTCACATACTTTTTCTTGCAACTGTACATATGGCAAACAAAACCTGACAGACATTATAACCATTGTAACCAAAATTAAAAAATATTGGTTTTGGCTTCACTTGGGCTTCACCTACCTTACTACAGCTGTATCAAAATAAATGACGGGTGGATGAGCATGCATTTCTGGACCACCATTTAAAAATGTTGCTCTGTTTAGTACTTGTGCACTCTGGGTGTGTCAACAATATCTGTTATCTTGCTGTCAAAAGACAGCGCAGAAAACAGACAAAATGCACAGAGCCAAACAGAGTGGCTCTGTGCCTTGTGATTACCAACCACAGTTCTTACAAATGCAAGCGCTGCTTTCTAGTGTCTTCAGCCTTAGGAGATGGTCCCATCAAACAGTGAAGGCAGTGGACATGACTGTGAAATCCATTTGCGGTGGTGGAGGGAGAAGAGAACTAGGTGAGCTCACCATGGGGCATAATAAGTGCACCTTGTTTGAGAGTGAACTTATTCTTTTGGCGTCCATTATAACAAAGCAATCTCCATTTAGTGTTTTGGTAAAAGCTTCAGGTTGGAGAAATAATATCAAATTCCTTCTGCATGTGTGGATCTGTGTATATGACTGGAAAATGAATCTACCCACAAACAGCAGACATTAGTCAGTGCCAACTACATGTCTTTAAAGTGTTATTATACCCCCAACAGTAAAATCAGTCTGTATATGCAGTAAAGCATGTTTGATATACTCACTGTGGAACCTAAGGGGTAAAATCCTCTGCATTGTGTAAAAATGCTGTTGGTCCTGACTGCTCCGATCCTCTGATCCTCCTCTTCTTCCAGTGTTCCCCTCTTATCTCCTGATAAGACATATCTTAGTTGCTCATTTTAGTGTGTATTGCTAGAGAGGTGTGTTTCTTTCTTGGGGGAGTGCATGCGATCAGCACAGAGCCAATCAGCACTGTCTAGACAGAGGTCAGGGGTTCTGCATCCTCCTAGAACAGAAAGAAAACTCCTCCTAGAAGCTTTAACCAGTGCTCTGCTAAACACTGAAAGAAGTCACAAGACTGCTCTGACTGCTGATGACAAAAGGTATTCAGTAGTTTATATTCGCTAAAATAATTGCATTTCCATGTTGTGTGTACTGTGGGAGACCAGATATAGTAAATACAGGGTCCTGGGTTTAGTAACACTTTAACAGCATGTCTGCTAATCATTGTCAATGCCGATAGAACTCACAGTTGCATTTTTAGGCCTCGTTCATATGGGACTTTTGAATGCATACCCCGTGCGAGTGCCGTGTTTGCCCGAAAAGGGATGCACAGGTGTTCCATGCATCCCCGTGCAGGCAGTCCCATTAGAATGCAGCAGCTGCATGGACACAATCACTTCTCCCAAATTTGACATTGGTGCACTTGCCGGTGCATGGCCCCAAACTCACGCGAATATCATATTGGCTGTGTGCAGCCAATAGACATTAATGGGACTGCCTGAACACCTGTGCATCCTGGTGCAAGGCCCTTACATAGGGTATGCATTGATACACCCTGCATGAACTAGTTCATGCAACTTTTAACAGTTTTATATGATAAAAATGTTTATATAACTTGGTGTCTTCTGGAGGATGAACATCTTCCCTGTAGCACCCTCATCATCTCCTCCCATGCTCACATTCAGGACTTCTCCAGAGTCTTTCCATTTCTTTGAAACTCCCTACCTCAACCTGTACAGCTATCTCCTACTCTGTCTGCCTTTAGGTGATTCCTGAAAACTTACCTCTTCAGGCAAGCCAATCCCACCCCCACCCCCACCTAACAACTGAGTTTTATTTTTGTCAACCAACTCATCTCCACACAGTTACTACTTTTGTATAACTTGTCTTTCCTTTTAAATTGTAAGCTGTCATAAGCATGGACCTCCTAACCCTTCTATCTTAAATTACCTTGTAATTGTAATGTCTCCCTTTATTTTGGTGCACAAACTGTTAGCGCTACAGGACACTATCTGCATGGAGTTTGCATGTTCTCACTGGGCTTGCCAGGGTTACCTCTGGTTTCCCCCCACACTCCAAAGACATGCTGGTAGGTTATTTGGCTCCTGTCTAAATTGGCCCTAGTGTGTTAGCGCCTGTATGTATGTGAAATAGGGAGCTCCTTGAAGGCAGGGACTGATGTGAATGTACAGTATGTATACAAACTGTTGGCGCAATAAAAAATAATGATAATATTATACAATATAATATTAATAGTAGTATTACTGTATAAAATAATAAATCCTATATAAAAATAATAAAAATCCGCTAGACTGCTTTGGATTGCACTTGCTGACTAGTGTTGATTGGATTAAAGTCTGCCTGGCATTCTTTTAGTTCCGGCACATGACGTTAACAGCTGTGCAGGATGAGGAGCAAAGCACTGGGAAAAGCGACAACATTGCATATGCATCTCCTGAAGATGTGCCCTCACACAAAACGCATTGGGCGGAGCTATGTGCTGACGTCACACCACCACTTCTGCTTCTAGAACCTGGCAGGCATCTTTGTGATTGCACTCCCAATTTTCTTACCATTTGATGCAGAACTTGGCGTTTTTTGAATTTTAATGTTAGTTTTTGTGGCATATGAGCTTTTATCTTATCTGAAATTAAGTAACAAAGTTTTCATATAATTCTACATTATATATGGCTTTTCCGGCTCCTCTAGTGAGTGGTTTTCCCCACATAGCTACACTGATGTGATAACTACCTCCCAATAATAAGGAACATGCAGGGTCTATGATACCAGATGACTAGTGAAGCTTGGCGGCCTGTTGGTGTATATGTACTGTCTGTTGTGTTTGCAGATCAGTAATCAGTGAGTGCATATAGGTGGAAGTGGAATACACAGTGGTTTTGCTCATTTTTTAATTGGTGGAAGAATTACACAGATAGACTGAGTTGGAATATATCACTGGACTTTATTTAGTTGGCTGTTTTGACATATTATTTCACAATTATCATCTTTAAAAAGACTTGGGTATCATTTTGAATAATGGAAGGACTATTATGCTACAGTCACTGGATTTGATTATGATTTTATTTACTGTTAAATTTTTTTATTGTTTTTTTCTGGCAATGCACATTCACATTAATAATATGCACTTGTTAAAGTTACAAAGTCTCCACCCCTCTGATGAGTGCCATGTGTCAACACTTCACTGATAATAACCTCAATTTATTATGGCAACAATGTTACTCAGATTTGATCCCTCAAACTGAGCTTCCACGTCTGCGACAAATCCCCTAGATCTGTGTCCTACTCAGTTTTATTATTTCTCAAACTATTTTCTTTCTCTCCAATCCCCTCTGCCTTGGTCACTATTCACCTTTTTTCCTATACTTTCCTTTCCTCTGCTGTGCTATGCATTGTATTTAGTTCTTGTATCCCGTGGCCTTTAAATGCAATAAAATAATTGTAAAATTTGGAACTGATAGGGCCATAATGAATGTTGTGTAAAAGTGTAATAAATGTTGTTCCCTTGTCATCCCCATTGAATGACTCCAGCAGCTCATACTATGGTTTAACGTTACATCCAAAGGAAACAAACACCAGAGCTCTAATCTTCATGCTCCACATGTAAAACGGTATCTGTCACTTGGTGAGGTACAGCCCTCTAAAGATGGGGGGGTCTTGATACTAGCAAAAGAAAAGCACAAAAGGTTGCACTCTCCTCGTGCATTACTATGGTTACAAATGAATTTATTAAAAACGTAACAAATGGAGATTCACAAAACAAATGTAGAAAACAAACATAAAGCCATTTGATTGGAGTCCTGTGATGATGATGCCAGGTGGAGGGAAAACCTGATGCGTTTCGGGAGTTGAACTCCCCTTTTCAAAGCTAAGATGGTAGAGAATGCCCATGCCCCATATATAGGAAGAATTACTGATTGAAATCATCACCACACCCCCTCTATGGAAAATAGCCCACTGCTGGGTCCTAAAGCTATTTGCTGCGTGTGTCACTTCTATGAATTAAATAAAATGAAATAAATGATGCTTGTACAAAGATGTGTACAAACGGTGAACTGTATGCCGCAAGCTTAAATTATATGAAATACTTACTGTATATGGTATGATGTAGAATGGAGAAGAGGTGGAGATGACTGTGCAGCCTCATAGAATCTGCAGTGTGTGGAGCCATATGGAGTGTGGAGCGCATGCCATGATGGCACCGGATATCGCTCCGGGAACTGCACATGTGCATCACTGGGAATAGTGCTTCATTTGCCCATTTTCTCGGTGCACTTCCGCCCTACAGATGATGCGCTTCCTGTGGGTGCGTTTGAGATAGCGCCCTGTACTATTCCCACTGGGCAGGATCATCACAGGACTCCAGTCATGTGACATTGACCCATTTGGCTTCATGTTCGTTTTTTACATTTGTTTTGTGAGTGTCCATTTGTTACGTTTTTAATAAATTAATTTGTAACCACGGTAATGCATGAGGAGAGTGCGCCCTTTTGTGTTTTTATTTTGATGGTTTAACATTATTATTTATGCTTTTATTAATTTTTAGATCTACAATTCACAGTGAACTGTAAATCAAAAAATTATTTCAGGCGTCCCTCAAGACTTGAAAATTATTTCAAGGTTGCTCAAGCATAAAACATTTGAGAAAGTCTGCTGTAGGAACAATATTTCTCTAAACATGACTGTTTTTCTGTGTAAATACAGTTTTGTCACCAAGACATTTAGTTTGCTTTTTAAAAGAGAAGTTTGTGGAAAAAAAACAAAGCCATCAGTAAAATGTTGAATCTGTCCCTCGCCACCTCTAAGACCAAGAACTGAGCAATCAAAGACTGATGGACACTCAGCTCTAGGTCTTCAGTGAGCAGAGAGAGATGACTGTCAGTCACCGCTCTCTGCTGTGCCCCTCCAGCACTCACTGGAGCACCGGATTGTGGAGGGGGCAGGAGTGTCTGGCTCAGGCTCTCAGTTTCCCAAAGAGAGGCTGAGTCAGCTGCCAGTCAGGGATCTGGGTGGATCCCCACATTAGAGTTAAGATCTCTCCAGAGCCTGGACCTGCTGAATGATGTCAGCCAACAGAGCGCTTTAGCCCACTGTCAGCTGAAAAGAACTGAACGTAAAAGAACATTGGCCCTACTTCTCCTTTAAATCTAGAGCTTACTATACTTGTTTCAATGACATAACAAAAAGTAATAAATATAATATGTTTACAGTACAGGGCACGAACATGACTTTTAAGATGTGTGGTCATGATAATAATGGCTTTGAGAAAATCTTAATTACTAACTGATGAAGTAATCAACAATGACATTAAATGAGCAATTACAACTTAATTAAGTTTCAAGATTTTTTTGTTGGTGCTGGAGAATGAACATTTCTTTTATGACTCACAAGTGTGTGACAGGAACAAATAAATTATCATGCGTATGCTTTTATTATTTTAGGTAGAACACCATAGTACTGACATGGGAATATTATACATCTGCAACTCGAATAACAGCACCAAAGGTGGTTCTGAAAGTGTCTGCTGTTAAGTAGTTTTATAGAAGCCCTATGCAGTTGAACAGTTTGGCACTCTTTTTAGTTTAAATATGTCTTTATTCAGCTTTTTAGGTTCACCATTGTATTGGTAAACATACTGACAAACAGAGAGCAAAGGGAGTGAAGGGAAGGGGAGAAGAATGGAGGGTAGAGAGGGAATAGAAGTCATGGTGATGGTCATGTCTTCATAGGTTATGATTGGCATTTTAAAAAGACATGGTAAATATAAGAAAACGTAAACCTGAGTAGGGATGGAGGAGGGAGTATATCCAGCAGTGCTAGTCAGGCAATCAATAGTCAATGGATTCAAACATGCTTGGGACAAATATACAACTATACTCGGACAAAAAAGTAAAAAAAAATAAATAAATATATATATATATATATATATATATATATATATATATTGTATAATTAAAAATAGGGCAGACTCAATGGTCTTTTTAGTGTCATTACTCTTCTATATTTCTATAAGCGTATTTTGCCTTTCATTTTTAAGAATTCGCAGTTTTTGGTTCTGTTGCCACACTCTAGACTCATTTCAACAAACCATAATCAAACAAACAAAAAAAATTTGGACTAACCCTTTAAAATGATGTTGTCTTCATACAAAGGGTTACATAACTGAATAAAATAGTTGAATTGTGTGCACCTGTTATTTCCTTTTGAAACCACATTTGCATTTGTTCTTTAAACATGAAGGTTATTTTTGCTAGTTTGTACTTAGTTTGTTAAAACAGAAAGGAATCTGTGTCACCTATTCAATCTTCTAAAAGTTCAGCTGGCATTATGATAGAGTAAAAGAATTTTAAGAACAGAAGTAAAGTGTTTGGTAGCCCAAGATTTTATATTCCAGATGTGTGCCTGCTGTGCCATTTACTTCAAAATATCTTGTTTCCTTTGCATTGCTTCCTTTGTGTGAATTACCTGGTGATCCTGCCAGCTCCCCGCTTTCCCATTGCAAACTGACCATGATAGGCATGAGAGTACATCTATCTCAACATAGTCAGTTTTCTGGCTGAAGCTTTGCATTGAGAAGTCCAGAGTACTGCTGTTTCTCTGCCTCCTGCTGACACATCCCCCTGTAGTCCCCACCCCCAGCTCTGTAAGCCCCTTTTGCAGCTGAGAACAGAGGTCATGTGATCACTTATTTATATATTTTCTTATATATATACAAATGTTTTGCCTTACACCTCTATTTTAACCTGAATTTGTTTTGTAAACAGGTAAGGGTTTAAAAATGTGCAATTATACAACCTCTTATTGATTGATGTTGTGATGTAACTCTAAATAACTTTTAAAACTACAGTATAATTAGTCACTTATTGGGGTCATTAATTGGACATTTTTTCATTAGAAGTGACCAACAGTTGTAACTGTTTATTAATAGACATAGCTATGGTTAAATGGTCACTGGAACAACTGGTATTATTTAAAGGATAAATTCAACTTTCAGAACATGGTACATGTTACACCTGTATTTACGATGTAACATGTTCAAAAACCTCACACCGCACCCTGATCCCCTCCTTGTGACAACAGGTGGGGGATTCTGTCTCCACACTTGCTGTCTTATTTTGGAAACAGTGGGGCTGGAGCAGGGGCGGACTGACAACTCATGGGGCCCCCGGGCAATAGGGGATCATGGGGCCCCTGTGTCCTTGCCCAAACTCATGGGGCCCCCTACTGACCCCGGGCCCTCGGGCAGTGCCCGAGTTTCCAAATGGTCAGTCCGTCCCTGGGCTGGAGGAATCTGTGCATGGGAAAACTACATGTACTGTCTGCACCAGCACAGATGGACCTGTAGTTTGAATGGGCCATGAGCATGCTGATCAGCACGCTTGTATTCCATTCACACTTCCACCAGCTAACAAGCTAACAACCTTTACAAATGTAGAGCTATTCTTGCGAGGGCCGCTATGTTGTGGGTATCCCTAACCTTCCCTCTGCACAGCCAGGCAACAGGTATTTTTCACAAAGACTTGTATCCAAAGACAGCGACCAGTCCATGAACTCTGTTTTGTATCTTTATTTGGGGAATTCAACTTGGATAGGAAAATAGGGATTATGGGATGCCCAATTTGACTTGAAACAATGGAAGGGGGATACTTCCTTCCTATGTACAAAAGCAGATCCTGGGCTGTTGTTTTCCTGAAAGCCATCAGTCGTTATGGATCAGTAGTAGTTGCTCCTTATGGGCGAGGAACTAGCAGCCCCTTAAAAATCACTTTACTTCTCATAACTACAGTTGTGTTCAAAATAATAGCAGTGTGTTGAAAAAAGTGAATAAAGCTCAAAATCCTTCTAATAGCTTTTATTTCCATACACACAAATGCATTGGGAACACAACACATTCTATTCCAAATCAAAACATGAAGAAAAATATATCACATTTTTTGTCAAAAAAATAGCAGTGTTTGTATTCTTTACAAACTCAAACATTCACTATATAAACTGAAAAATGTTTGAAGATTTTGCTTTCCTTTGAATCACTTAATGAATATTTAGTTGTTTAAGCACTGTTTCTGAGAACTGCTGGACATCTGTGTTGCATGGAGTCAAGCAACTTCTGGCACCTGTGAACAGATATTCCAGCCCAGGATGATTGGACTACATTCCACAGTTCTTCTCTATTTCTTGGTTTTGCCTCAGAAACTGCATTTTTTATGTCACCCCACAAGTTTTCTATTGGATTAAGATCCGGGGATTGGGCTGGCCACTCCATAACATCAATCTTGTTGGTCTGGAACCAAAATGTTGCATGTTTACTGGTGTGTTTGGGGTCGTTGTCTTGTTGGAACACCCATTTCAAGGGCATTTCCTCTTCAGCATAGGGCAGCATGACCTCTTCAAGTATTCTGATGTATTCAAGCTGATCCATGATCCCTGGTATGCGATAAATAGGCCCAACACTGTAGTATGAGAAACATCCCCATATCATGATGCTTGCGCAACCATGCTTCACTGTCTTCACAGTGTACTGTGGCTTGAATTCAGTGTTTGGGGGTCATCTGACAAACTGTCTCTGGCCACTAGAGCCAAAAAGAACAATCTTACTTTCATCAGTCCACAAAATGTTGCGCCATTTCTTTTTAGCTCAGTCAATGTGCTCTTTGGCAAATTGTAACCTCTTTAGCACATGTCTTTTTTTCAACAGTGGGACTTTACGGGGGCTTCTTGCAGATAGCTTGGCTTCACATAGGCATCTTCTAATTGTAACAGTACTCACAGGTAACTTTAGACCTTCTTTCATCTTCCTGGAGCTGATTGTTGGCTGAGTCCTTGCCATTTTGGCTATTCTATCCATTTGAATGGTAGTTTTTCGCTTTCTTCCACATCTTTCAGGTTTTGGTTGCCATTTTAAAGCATTTGCGATCATTTTAGCTGAGCAGCCTATCGTTTTCTGCACTTCTTTATATGTTTTCCCCTCTCCAATCAACTTTTTAATCAAGGTACGCTGTTCTTCTGAACAATGTCTGGAAGGACCCATTTTCCTCAGAATTTCAGAGAGAAATGCACTGTAACCAGCATGTACAACATTTGCTGCCTTCCTTCCATAAATAAGGGCAATAATTGCCACCTGTTGTTCAAAGAATGAATGACCTCACTAATAGAACTCCACACTGCTATTATTTTGAACATGCCCCTTTCAATTAGTGATTCAATTACACAGAATCCGCAGCATGCATGTCATGACTGTTGGGTCTGTTGGATTTCTATTACTCTACTACAGCTGCTAGTAAATTATTTGCCATGTAGAAATATCATTTCTACCAAAAACAGTGAGTGATCAGGTTAGTGATGTCTGACTGCTATTATTTTGAACACAACTGTACTTAGCAAGACAAAGGAATGCTTTTTAGCAAGACTCATCCAATAGTTATTGACAACATGATGGCTATTTACATCAAGTTAGATGGGTTACCTGCCATTTAACACCTGTGAATTTTTCAGAGCATGATCCTTCAGCTGCAGGAGTGCACCCTGGGCAGGTCTGGCCCTTGCTTGCTGAGCTGTGTATCATTTCCCGTTGTCACCTGGATGAGCATGTTTGAGCAGGGTTCAGTCATGTGGAACGTTGTGGACACAGTCATGACAAACAGTACATTTAACTACAACTCAGCTTCAGTAACTGCCTATTTTTAGACTGGTCTGTGACAGCTAGAGAATGTTACAAGAAACAGATGTTTCTTTATGAAAAGGAGAATATGTTATGAAAGGACATATTGTTTAAATCAGGTGTTTTTAGTGCAGCAGCATAAGACTCGTGTTTGTAATAGAACAAAGAATGCCCATACTTTTTACCCTTCAGTAAAGTTACTGGGGGTAATTCAATAAAACTTTAACAACAACTTTCTGCTGGCACGGCCCCTTTAAAATGTCATGTGCCAGATTAAAGTGTTACTAAACCCACAACAGTAAAATCAGTCTGTATATGCAGTAAAGCATGCTTGTTATACTCACTGTGGAACCTAAGGGGTTAATCCTCTGCACTGTGCAAAAAGGCTGTTTGATCCTGAATTCACAGATCCTCCTCTTCTTCTACTGTCCCCAATCAATCTACCATAGTACAGAGCAGCAATGGAAAGCTCTTGCTCTGTTTGGTGTGTATTGCTTGAGAGTATTTTTTTGGGGAGGGTAATCAGCATAGGGCCAATCAGCGCTTTCCAGACAGAGTCAGGAGTTATGCAACCTCATAGGACAGCCAGAGGAGAATGAAAACTCCTCCTATAAGTTTAACCAGTGCTCGGCCGGACAATGATAGAAGTCACAAGACTGCAATATATTGGTGATGAGAAAGGGTATTTAGCAGTTTATATTTACTAAAATAATTGCATTTCAATGTTGTGTGTATTGTGGAAGACCAGATATAGTGAATGCAGGGTCATAGGTTTAGTGACACTTTACAAATTCCCGTCACCCTTTTCCGCATGTTCGTCAGATCCTGGTAGTTCTTCATAGATTTAAAGTGTTACTAAATGCAGATTTTTTTTTTACAACTAAAATAATAAACATGTTATATTCACCAAACAGTGGTATTGCACAGAACGGCCCCGATCCTCCTTTTCTCTGGTCCCCCGCCGGCAATCCTGGCTCCTCCTCTTCTTTGTGTGTCCCCACAGCAAGCTGGTTGCTTTGGGGACACACACAGCATACTAGCTCCAAACCTGTGGGTCTATGGAGCTGCACTCCATAGACACACACACAGCCACTCCATAGAGGGAAATGGATGGTCTGATTGGGTCTGCCTGAAAAACGGACAGGCGGTCACAATCGGTCTGCCCGTGTGAAAGGGACTTTATTTTCATTTTCTACATATTCCATGGTACTTTGCTGCCTGAAACAGGGGCGGACTGACAAATCATGGGGCCCCCGGGCAATAGGGGATCATGGGGCCCCTGTGTCCTCGCCCACACTCAAACCACACCCAAAAAAGCCTATGAAAGTTACCAGGGGCATCTCATGGGGCCCCCTACTGACCCTGGGACCTCGGGCAGTGCCCGAGTTCCCAAATGGTCAGTCTGCCCACACTCAAACCACAACCAAAATATCATATGAAAGATACCAGGGGCATCTCATGGGGCCCCCTACTGACACCGGGCCCTCGGGCAGTACCCGAGTTCCCAAATGGTCAATCCGCCCCTGGCCTGAAAGCCGTGGTTCCTATACTGACTCCGCCTACTGAAACTTCTCCTCTCAGCACCTCTGTAGACCAGAAGGCAGGCTCTGTGAAATGTGTGACACAGCAGTGCCTACTTACAGGACATAGTGAATATGTGTTATAAAATTCAAGGAAGTAAATGTGTGGGACTTCACAGAGTAAGTTTACAAACTTCAGGATTGTTCAGATTAATTGTGGTAGGCTATAAATAATTGAAATACAATGCAGAAATGAAAATGATTTTGCATAAATATGAATGGTTTTACACTTTGACTATAAATATGCTTTAAATGATAACCAGTAATATATTGAGCGTAACTATAAAAGAAAAAAAACGGGAGCAAAAAATTATTATCTTAGATTGTAAGCTCCAAGGAGCAGGGCCCTCCTAACCCTCTTGTATTGAACTGTATTGTTGCTGTATTGTCTCCCTTTGTATTGCAAAGCGCTGAGAAAACTGTTGGCACTATATAAATCCTGTATAATAATAATAATAATAATAATTATTAAGAAATTGAAACAGCCTGTAGCAGCTTTATATGAACTATACCTCTTTCCCTGACTTTACAGTAAAACGATCAAATATAGCATTGATAGAACTTTTCTGGACATGGGCAGCAATCTTTTTCCCAGTATCATCATATTTATTAATAATAAGCTTTCAAAGATCACCAATGCCTTTAGAAGTCAGTCGCATTCCTAATGGTGCTGTTTTTGGATCAGTTTCTGAAAGCTGCTGATGTCAAAATCAATGTTAAAATGCTCTAAAACAGTCTGTAACGATCTTGTCTAAATATGTTTCTATCTGTAGCAACAATTATGAGTCCAAACTTGGATTTCCTGGCATGATAATATAAAAAAAACATACAGATATGCAAAAAATATTTGTTTGTAAATGTATTTAGAGGTCAGGTTGAAATAATTGTTTACATTATCAGTTAACTAAACAATACAGATGAAATAAGTTTAAAATATATATTTAAGCAACTATATGCTGTAGATCATTGTGTAAAAAACAATTAATTCATAGCAGTTTTTGTAATCTTTTAATGCTTGAGGAACCCTTAAAACATTTTCAGGAACCCATTCTGAATTGCGGCGCCCAGGATCTAGTGTGATCAATTAGTTGAAAAAATAATAATAAATAAAAGCATAAATATTAACATTAAACAATGGGATAACCTGCTGGTTTTGGTCGGAGAGGGAGATGACGGAGCAGCTTGCGCTGTACTTTCACACAACATAAATTTTGGTCCCATAATGTGGGAAGATTTAGAGCCGAGGGGGATCAGGAGGATTGAGAGAAAGATCAATCAAAATAACGGAACTGAGGAGGACACAGATCTATAGCTGGCCATACATTATACAATTTTCTTGTTCAATTTCCTTTAAATTTACCTTCAACTATGTAGTGCAAAGGTCAGTCTGATTGCATACAAATTGAAAGTGTTTAGGTGTGACCTCATTATATGGTTTCTGTAAATCTAAATGAAAATTGTGCAAGAAAATTGTATAAACTATGGCCAGCCTAAGGGATTGTCGGAGACTTGGAAGCTCAGTTTGGAGAATCAAGTCTGGGTGACATTGTTGCCATGAATTGAATTGAGGGCTGGAGACTTTGTAAATGTAACAAAAGGACATTGTTACCATAGAAAATATTAGCGGAAAGGGTACAGTATATATAAGACATAGCATACACAGTAGGTCTCATTGATTTGTCACATTTTCGCACACTTCACCATGCAGCCCATCTCAACCACTGCGCAGAGCAAATAATACATAACAGGAACAAAGCATGTGGCCTTACTTTTGCAGCTAATGGCAATTATTTCACTTTCACCAGCAACTACTTATCATTCCATACTGTTTGTGACATCATTTACCGGAACTAAGAGAGTAATACCAGGCGAATGGCCATCCTGCTCAGTGACACTCAGTGCAAACCAAAGCACCATTCGACAGTTGTCAGTGATTATCCAACCGTTAGATCTGTTGCAAGGGACAAGGTGAATAACCCCCAAGGGATCTTTCACAGAACCCTAAGGTTTTGTGAAAACCCGGTTGAGAAACCCTGTTCTATAGCAAGCCATCAGGTGTTACTTTGTACTGAATTCTGACTTGCTATTGGTTGTTATATTGTGCACATTATCATTGTTAATTGCACTTTTCTACTGGTTTAGCCAATTATAGCACTGATTTGTTCAAATGGTAAGGCAGTGCAAGTCATGCTCAGTCATATCAGTATATGTTAATGTTTTAAATGGACTGGGGCTGATTTACTAAAACTGGAGAGAGCAAAATCTGGTTCAATTGCGCATGATAGCCAAGCAGCTTCCAGGTTTTTTTTTTTTTTAATTGAACAAGGTGAAGTTAGAAGCTGATTAATTTCTATACAGATCTGATCAGATTTTGCACTCTCCTGTTTTAGTAAATCAACCCCCTTTGTGTATTTTGTAGCTAATGTATATTGGGCTATATTTGCTTATTACAAATGCGGGATCTGCTTCCAGTTGTGCTGTAATGCTCCTTTTCACAATGTACCTGCAATGAGTCATCTGACTTACTTACTAAAAACAATGCACTCCCTGTGTTGCTGATATCAACAGTTGTTAAGAGACAAAGACAGGGTAAGAATAACTTGCTGCTAAGAGCTTCCTCTAATGTCTAATCTCCATGTTTCTATATCCACTTAACAACCGTCTGCCCACCCGCAATGTACTACGAATGGGCAGGTGCTGTAGGCAAAGCAACGCATCCATACTTTGCTGCCTACATCTGGGTTTCCGGCACACGCATATGCCCCCCCATGCCAGCACCTGCTGTGATTGTACACAACGGGAGCCTGTCAGCAAGTTCCAGGCAATGATTCACGGCCGGAACCTGCTGATTGGCTGTGCACAATCACAGTCCAGGGCTCTGTGTTGACATTCAACACAGAGCTCTGTATAGAGAAAACAATCTCTGTGTTTCTCATCCCTGACAATCCAGTCCAGGAAGCACTGCTCCTTCATTCACTCCGGCCACTCCCTCACTCCCTCACTCTTTATAGAGAAAACAATCTCTGTGTTTCTCATCCCTGCAAAGCAGGGGTGAGAAATTTAGAGATCTATTAGTGAAAACAGCACACTTTACACTTAGTTAGGTGCACATTTAGCCCTTTGATCGCCCTAGATGTTGAACCCTTCCCAGGCAGTGTCATTAGTACAGTGACAGTGTATAACAGGGGTCCTCAAACTACGGCCCGCGGGCCACATGCAGCCCGCCGAGGCCATTTATCCGGCCCGCCGGCAGGGACACTAAGTACAGGGGTGGGCAGGGTGCTGCTATACCTTACCTGGCTCCGGTCCCAGTCCCACGACAATCCAGTCCAGGAAGCACTGCTCCTTCATTCACTCCGGCCACTCCCTCACTCCTGCCGCTCGGCTCCACCTCCTCTCCGGTGATTGGGCGCCAGAACTGTAGCTCAGGAAAAGCACACAGGTGGCCAATCACCTGCGAGGAGGCGGAGCCGAGCGGCCCCGCGAACATCGAGTGAGGGAGAGGCTGGGGTGAAGAAGGACAGCTGATAGGTAAGTGTGCTGTGCTGATGGTGCTGCTGCAAACAGGTATGCTGGCTGCAGCAGCACCATGCTGGAGCAGGGGTCAGCAAGTTAAGGATCATTGGTGTCATTGGGAGGAATAGTGCCCCATCATTGGTGTCACTGATACTAATGATGGGGCATTATTCCTCCCACTGACACCAATGATGGGGCACTATTCCTTCCCCCACTGACACCAACGATGGGGCACTATTCCTCCCCCCCACTGACACCAACAATGGGGCACTATTCCACCCCCCACTGACACCAGCGATGGAACACTATTCCTTCCCCCACTGACACCAATGATGGGGTACTATTCCTCCCACTGACACCAATGTTGGAACACTATCCCCCCCCACTGACACCAGTGATGGGGCACTATTCCCCCCCACTGAGACCAATGACGTACTATTCCTCTCACTGACACCAAAGATGGGGCACTATTCTTCCCACTGACACCAATGATGGGACACTATTCCTCCCACTGACACCAATGTTGGGACACTATCCCCTTCCCCCACTGACACCAATGACGGGGCACTATTCCCCCCCCCCACACTGACACCAACGATGGGGCACTATTTCTCCCCCCCGACACCAACAATGGGGCACTATTCCTCCCCCCCGACACTAGTGATGGGGCACAATTCCTCCCACTGACACCAATGATGGGGCACTATTCCTCCCACTGACACCAATGATGGGGCACGATTCTTCCCACTGACACCAATGATGGGGCACTATTCCTCCCACTGACACCAATGATGGGGCACGTTTCTTCCCACTGACGCCAATGATGGGGCACGTTTCTTCCCACTGACACCAAAGATGGGGCACTATTCCTCCCACTGACAGTAATGATGGGGCACGATTCTTCCCACTGACGCCAATGATGGGGCACGTTTCTTCCCACTGACACCAAAGATGGGGCACTATTCCTCCCACTGACAGTAATGATGGGGCACGTTTCTTCCCACTGACGCCAATGATGGGGCACGTTTCTTCCCACTGACACCAATGATGTGGCACTATTCCTCCCACTGACACCAATGATGGGGCATTATTTCGCTCCATAAGACACACTTGGGGGGAAATGTCTTTGCGTCTTATGGAGCGGCCGGCCCGGTATTCCCGCCGCCGTTGTATGTCCGCAGTCTCTGGTCATCTCCTGTACTGTGTCCGCATTTGTTCATAGTTTTTTTTTTAAAACTATAGTCCAGCCCTCCAACGGTCTGAGGGACAGTGAACTGGCCCCATTTAAAAAGTTTGAGGACCCCTGATGTATAATATTATCACTGTATTAAAGTCACTGGTGATGTCAATGGCAGTTAGTCAGTTCCTCCCAGTGTGAGTTGGTGCCCACTGCACTATCATAGTCCCATTATAAGTTGCTGACCACTGCCATTAGTGGTATTAGTCCAGCATATATACCATAGTTTGTAGGTGCTATAATTTTCTAGCAAAGCAATCAATATACACTTATTGGGATTTTTTTTTATCAAGATATGTAACAAAATACATTTTGGCCAACATTTATGAAGAAATGTGATTTTTTAAATTTTTTTTACTGGATATGTTTTATAGCAGAAAGTAAAAAATATTGTTATTTTTTTGAAAATGTTCGGTCTTTTTTCATTTATATTGCAAAAAATAAAGAACCAGATGGTGATCAAATACCACCAAAAGAAAGCTCTATATGTGATATCAATTCTGTTTGGGAACACCATTGCATGACTGCGCAATTACCAGATAAAGTATTGCAGTGCGATATAGCAAAAATGGCCTGGTCATGAGGCGGGTAAAATCTTCCAGAGCTCAGGTGGATAGTCATTAAAATAACACAAATATATAAAAACAAGTTTGTGAAAGGCAACAGTAGTATCGAATATTATTTGAAAGCATACATTACAATGACTTTAAAATGTATTCAGTGATCGCACTCTTTATTTTTGCTTTCAATATTCAACAACTTGTGATGTTTAAAGAAGGACTTAAAGGAAGAAAGACCCATCAGATGAATTCAAAGAAAGGACATGCAGGGGCAGTTGTTTTGGAGACCCTCCCTTCGACTGCTGATCATCCCCATACTTTTGTATTGAAACCAGACCTTGCTAGGGGTGCAGTGTGTTTGAAGTGAACTCCTTCACTGTGCTTATAGTCACCTCTGCTCCATGTACCATCTGGGGAGGTGTAAAATATCTGGAGCTTCCATGTATGGGGGAGCAAATTACACCTTCCCGTTTCTCCCATGATACAGACTTGGCTGTCTGCATGGCCAAAGCTCAGGCCCAAGCACACTCCTTCAAGACAAAAGGAGAGTACCTAACCCTATGACGGGGCTTTTTCACTATGTCTGCCACAGAATGAGGAATTAACAGGAAACAGAAGAAAGAGAAGTATTAATGTAAATTTACCACTTGATTGTGTTCCTTCTCTATCAGTCTATATTATTAGATGTTTGTATTAGTGAATCTTTTATATGGTACATTTATCATTTATTATTTCCATACTTTTCCTATAGTGATACCAAACCTAAAAACTTTTTTTTTTTACTTTAATGCATTGCTTGCATAAGGTAAAAAATGTTTTTAATTTCTCTGTGCTCCCCCTTCCTTGTGTGAAGGGGAAGAGAAGGGAGAGGAGATCAGCACTGTGCATGGCTGCATCTCTTCTCCCCTCACTTCCACTTCACACACATGGACTCAAAAAGCAGCAGGGGCCATTGCCTCATCAAGTGTGGTGAAGAGGAATTGGGGGGTTTGCAGCTTCATAGACACACAGGTCATGAATGAGCACGCAGTGTTTAACCCCATAGCAAGTCATTTGCACACAAAGTAGAGGAGGAGCCAGGATTGGGACCCGAGAAGAGGAGGATCAGGGCTGCTCTGAGCAATACCACTGCACAGAGCAGGTGAGTATACCTTATTTGCCATTTTAATAACAAAAAAAAATTCTGCCTTTAGTAACACTTTAAATTGCCCTATAAAATTGTTTAGTAAAGCATGCTTATAACTAGTAATCTGGAAAAATATCTGTCCTGTGATATATTGCATGGCATGTCGTTTGGCTGTCACGCAAAGTATGTGTGGTGGGAAAAAAAACAAGTTTGGTTTCTTTCACATTTCAGTGTCAATATGACACATAACATGGGAAAAAGACAGACATCTGTACTGACATAAGTGAGATTTTTTTTCCTTGTGTGCAGTTACTGTTAAGAGATTTTGCTAAAAAGCTGATTATTTGTTTGAAAGGAAAATATTTGTTTTGGTTTCTGGAGGAACAGTGCTTGAACAGACTGTAGCTGCTGACTACTCTTACCTGTCCAGGGATTCTGCGCTGTACGTACCGTGGCAGTTCTTTGCTGGTCTTTGGGTCCCGCATTTGTTGGGGCTTCACAGCTGGCTCCATGCTGCACATGCGCAAGCCGTTCTGCGCTGTGTGAATGGTCCCAAGTTGGTGTTAGGTGATTCCAGCAGAAATTGGAATGGGTACCTGATAAAACTAGGTACTCTGTCCCCCCTAAAAAAAGGTTTAAAAAGTAATGGTGGTGGTGGTGGACACATAAAGTGGAACTTCTCTGTTGGGGTAAAGTACCACTTTAATTTTAAAATTAGAACAATAATGTTTACTGTAGGGCTTTTTTTCTAATAGATTATTATAATATATAAATGCCATCACATAATAAATTGGCCTTGCCATATGAGTGTTGTTGCCTGTCTCTTGCACCTGGGTGACGAGCCTTTGACCACCACTAATGTAAACCTATGCTTTACCCATGTAGGCACTTTAAAGCCGAACTCCAGGATTAACAGTTATTGTCTAAATGCAAGAGGCATGTGTATTCTTACCTATTCTCTTGAATCTGTGTTTTCTGTACTTCTTTCACATCTGTGCTGTAATCCAGTGTGAAACTTTTCCTCTGTGCAGGAGCTTCTTCTGTGGACCTGTGCACTAGAGCTGACACACATGTGTGGTGCGGATTGAAGCTCAGGATTCACAGCTAATTGACACAGTAATTGTTCAGCGGTTCATGTCAGGTATAGATCAGGTTCAGGACAGGATCAGATCAGGATCTTATCCTTTTCACACGTGTGGTTTAGAAACAGTTCCCACAGAAGTCAATAGCCTGTAATCCTCACCTGAACCTGACCGCACTGCTCAGAAATTGTACAGGACTCTTTTTCAAACCACACTGAATCCACACTGCCAGTACACTGGACATATGTGAACAGGCACCAGAGGAAGCAATGTTATTTCACATGTCACACCCAATCCGCATATATGTGAACCGGCACTTAGGCTGGCCATACATTATATAATTTTCTTGAGATTTTTGGTTTAGATTTACCAAAAACCATATAATAGGAGGTCAAACCTAACAACACTTTCAATTGTATCCAGTTAGGCAGGCTCTTGCACTACATAGTTGAAGGTAAATCTAAAGGAAATTGGGCAGAAATTGGACAGAAAATTGTATAGTGTATGGCCTGCCTTAGACTTCAGTCAGTTAGTGTAGTAATTCAAGTATTGGATGCATACTTATCTGCTGGTACTTATTAAATAAGGTCTCCTTCCCTCACAAGAGTTTGGCTTTTGCTCTCTGGTTCTGCCTGAAAATACTTAAGTCTACATTGAAAGGTCATTGAAAACCGATTTATATTGCTGTTGGGGCACACTATAGAGCTGGCAAAAATGTAATTTAAAGAGTGCAGAGCTTAGGAGTATGTAACATACTCCTATCCCATATGATAGCAGTCAGTGATGAAAACCTCTTTAAATTAGTGGTCAGTGGAGAACTGCCTCTTTACATTGTTGGTCAGTGAGAAAGTGTCCCCTTATATTGGTGGTAAGTGAAGAAGTTTTCCTTTATATTAAAGTGGTAGTATAGACTTCATCCCTACATGTATGCCCATAATAAGGCTTGCCTATAAGTACAGTAAATATATCCTAAATGTGTACCATTTAGGAGATATTTATTTGTATAGCAGCCGGTGATGTCAGTGGCATGTGCGCACAGGTCTCTCAATTGCCAGCATGCTGTCCATTGAGAGACCTGTGCTCTGCCCGGAGCCTACAAACCTGGAAAGAAGACCATGGGAAGATGGAAGCCCTGTCAGCGGTGACTGTCTGCCGCTGGATGGCTTCGCTTTAAGGTAAGTCTTTAATAATGTGCTAGTATGCAATGCATACTATGTGATGGGGCTTTTTCACTATGTCTGCAACAGAATGAGGAATTAAAGTGTTACTAAACCCAGGACCCTGCATTCCCTATATCTGCTCTCCCACAGTACACAGAACATGGAAGTGAAATTATTTTACTAATATAAACTGCTAAATATCTTTTCTCATTAACAGTTTATAGCAGGCTTGTGACTTCTATCAGTGTCCAGCTGAGCACTGGTTAAATCTTGTAGGAGGAGTTTTCATTTCCCTCTGACTGTCCTTAGAGGCTGCATGACCCCTAATCCTCTGTTTGGACAGTGCTGATTGGTCCTGTGCTGATCACATGCACCCCCCCCCAAAAAAAACAACCCTCACTAGCAATACATACCAAGCGGAGCATGTGCAGAGTGACTCCTAGAGCTCTGTACTATCAGCAGATGGATTGGGGACAGTAAAAGAAGGGGAAGATTAACACCTTAGGTTCCACAGTGAATGTGAGTATAACAATCATGCTTTACTGCATAAAAAGATTGATTTTACTGTTGTGGGTTTAGTAACACTGTTTTTTTTTTTGCAGTTTACTACCATTTTATTGGTCAGTGGAAACAAAATCCCCCTCCCCCAGCCCAATGCATTCAAAAAGAATGCCTCTTACATTGGTGGCCAGTAGAAAGAATGCCTCCTTACCGAACGCTAAGGGGATCATTGGCTACCTACCTAAGAGACAAGAGAAGACAATCCACTAGCTTTGCCAAGTACATTGGCACCAGAATTATGTAGGCACAGCTGGGCGGGAGTTCAAAGTCGAACAAAACATTTGTGGCACATGCCCAACTGGTTACTAGTGATGCAGTAACCAGTTGCTGCTATTCAGAAATCATTTTTTAGCATTCTGAACCATGTAATAACTGTTGATTGGTGGCTTCAATATCCACAGTCAGATAGTTCATTGTAATATTAAACAAATGCCATATTTGGTGGCCCTGTTACAGCACAAATATATATAATATGAACCTGGTGAAACTCCATTTCTTATCAAGCAGTTTATATGATTATAAATGATCTTTTTTGACATCCTTCAATTTTTCAGCGTGACAATGATTATTTATACATATTGCTCCGTTAATATCAACACTACACTGGTTCTGATATACTGAAAGATACTTTCCAGAGAGAACTGAAAGTAACGTATGAAAATACATAGAGGGGGTACAGCCTCCCTGCTCAGGTATGTAGTATTTCAAGCCAGCCTTAGCAGAACACACCACTTTCTTTGTTCTGGGAGCCCATTTTTCTTGGCTGTATATGGCAAAGGAAAGGTACTCCCAAAGTCACTGTAAGCTCTGTGTTGTTGATTCTGTACAGAAAACCCAATACAATGTGTCAGTACTAATGCAGGCCATAGACGGGTCGTTTATCAGCCAAATTTTCGTCCGCACGAAAAATCGGCCGATATTCACGCCTTTTGTGGGGCAATACCGTTGGCTGTTTTTTGCGAATCTTCTCGTTTACTTTTCTCGGCCGTTTTTCATGGACATTGGTGGCAGCATTGCTGCCAGCAACAACCGATTTTTCGTTTATCGGCTGAAAATTCGGCTGATAAACGACCCGTCTATGGCCTGCCTTAGCAGTTCTTCAAAGTTACCAATCAGATTAAAATAAGGTTACCTTTCAACCTTATCTCCAAGGGACAGTCCCCATTGTGATGGGTCTGTTTTCAGGAATAAGATATCTCTGAACTTATCTCCGGGAGCTGGGCACCATAGAGTAAACATTGCAGTGCGCAGGCTCCAGCTTAATGCAGGCCATAGACGGGTCGTTCATCGGCTGAATTTTCGTCCGCACGAAAAATCGGCCGATATTCATAAGGTTAGTGGGGCAATGCCGTCAGATGTTTTTGTGGATCTTCTCATTTCTTTTTATCGGTCATGCTGGAAAATCCACGAAAAACAGCCCTTTTTCATAGACATTGGTGGCAGCATCAGCAATGGCAACGACCGATTTTTAGTTTATCGGCCAACAATTTGGCCGATAAACGGCCCGTCTATGGCCAGCCTAAGCCACACTGCGCAACCTTTAACCCGAAATGGAGTAGTCAGCTCCCAGGAACAATGCTGGGGTAAGGTGATGAAGGCAGACTAAGCACATGGGGCGAGCAGGTACAATCTGGGAGTTACTTGCTGCAGACCTGACCTCTGAACATTGTGCTGTAGTCAGTCCTGAACCCACAACTTTGTGTGTTACTAAGTGTTACTACAATTTTTTATTAAAATAATAAGCATGTTACACTCACCTGCTCTGTGCAATGGTTTTGCACAGAGCAGCCCCAAACATCCTTTTATGGGGTTCCCCGTTGATGATCTGGGCTCCTCCTCTTCTCCGAGTGCCCCCATAGCAAGCCATAGCAACTGAAAATATTAAGTGCAGCGCTAAATAAACAATGTGAAGTGACAAATGAACTGATTAATATAAGTGCTCAGAAATAAATGTCACATAAAGAAAGTGTTCAATATATCCATAAGCAACTAAAAAAATGTTCAATGAGTGTCCATCCACCACCCTAAAACAGTGTTCTTGATTGCAGACAACACAATTCTGTTGTAAATGAACCACCACTGTCTCCCAGTGTATTTCAAACAATAAAACAATGTATGAACTCAGTTGCACAAAACAAAGAAAAGCCAGCTTACATATGTGGCCGCTGCCGACACAGGACCGCGCAGTAGCGTGACGTCAGCACTGTGACTGACGTCATGCCGCTGCATGATCCCGGGTTAAATTCCCATTTTAGGCTAAACTATTTTTACCATTCCTCCCATCCACACCCTTCTAACCCATCCTACCCCCATTACCTTGTGAAGCCAGATAATATATACTCACCTAATTCCCCCCCACCAGGTCCCTCGCCATGGCCAACTCCTGGTGCAGGAGACCATGAATCCAGCAGTATAAATGGAGCCTGAGATTGTTGGTCCTCTACCTCATACCTCTTGTGGATCCCGAGAGGACCCCACTGCTGGACATGCAATAGGAAGTGTTCACATCATGCACTGACATGGACACCAAAAGAAAAACCTTTCCAGGAAGTAAACAGAAGAGGAGAAGGCTCAGAGCTGCAGCCCACGTGACTGTGAC
Source organism: Staurois parvus (assembly GCF_062004578.1). Lineage (NCBI taxonomy): Eukaryota > Metazoa > Chordata > Amphibia > Anura > Ranidae > Staurois > Staurois parvus. Next base: position 3,527,805 of record NW_028319228.1, on the reverse strand, counting down.
TTAAAATTGGATTTAGAAAAGATTTGTACGGATTTATTTATTTTACCAGATTTCCACCAGTGGTGGAAAGAAAGAAAATCGACTCATCTATGGGCTGCCTAAAATTCACTTCTACTGATGTTTATCTGTGAATACACAGTATTTGTGCCGCAGTTTTTCAAACGCAATTTTTTTGGGAAAAAATAACCTTTTTTTAATTTTAGTGCAAAAAACCACAATTTTTAAAAAAAGTATAAAAGATGATGTTACGTCAAGTAAATAGATACCAAAATATGTCACACTGTAAAATTGCGCACGACTGCACACTGCCCATGATCTTGCGTTTGCGGCGATACCTCACATGTGTAGGACAATTGCTGTTTGCGTGTGTGCGGGACCAACTTGTGAGTTCACCTTTGCGTGTGAGAAGGGGGGACAGGGGCATTTTAATTTTGTATAAAAGAGCCGACTGTTGGCTCTAAAAAAATGGTACCAGGGTGATGCAGGCAGCATTCTGGTACAACCACCGAAAATCCAGCAAGGTGTATGTCGCTGGTCCAAGTGGTACTAAAGGCAAAATCAAAATTAACATGCCTTTTATGATGCTGTTTTTCAGTAGCATTAACACAACCATTTTTATTTTTCTCCCTGTCCTCTCTGTAACTTGTTTTTTTTTTACCTATTAATCCTGCTGTTATTTTTCAACTTCCTTTAACAGATAGAGCTGTGCAACAAAATTGGAAGTTAGAGCAGTGGTGCATTTAGTTCTTGTACTGCCATAAGCAACACTAAAATTGGGCACCCCCCACCACCACCAGCACACCCCCACCCAGCTCCTGCCACTTACACTCTCCACTTCCAACCACCCCAACCAAGCACTAACCTTAACCTCTCCAGAAAGCAGCCGGCCATCCCCAGAGCCAAGCCCAGTGTTTTCCATCCTTGTGCGGGACTCTTACACCCTCCAGGCATGTGCAGCCTCTTCGGATATCATGGCAGAGCCACACCAGGTCCCTTTCCCTGACACATGTCTCTTCTTCTGGGGGCAGCGCCACCCCATTGAAAAGTGCCACCCTAGGCAAACACCTTGTTTGCCTCACATTAAAAACTTTGCTGAGTTAGAGCATTAACATAAACCATTTAACTCTAACCTGGATGCTTACAATAGTCAGCTTGTATTCATTTATGTAAAACCTTTATCCCAAAACCAAAAAAAAGTTTCTGTAATTTGTTAGTCACTTATGTAAAGTCCGTTTAAATCTACTAGGCCATCTAATACTGTCCTCTCCAGACAGTGCTACTGTCCAAAGGTGTCTCCTTTGCACCTCCATAAATAAAGGAGCCACCCTAAGACAGGTAGTGTGTTACTGGTCAGACCACCAAGTGAAAATAAGGAAAAAACTGATTGATGTTCTTATCTTGAGGTCATTCTGCTCACTTCTTCAATTAGCATGTCTCTGGTTAACATATTAGCACTTGAACACATCTGATTTACTCTTAGTTCAGCTTCTCTTCCTACTAGTCAATGCTCTATGTACACTATAGTGCAATGGGCTGATAACTGGTCAAATTCCAGCACTAAGGCCCTTTTCACAGTGATGGTCCGGTAGGTGTCAACGGACATCTGCTGCCATCCAATCTGATCCTGTACGCTAAAAACAGACAGATGGGGATCTGATCGAATGACAGTCAGATGGAAACAGAAAAGTGGTCCATTTCAATCTGACTGCACCATATAGAACAGCAGGCTGTGTATGCTTTGTGGAGTAGACACAGACCTTCCATCCTCCTGATCAGCGGGGATAAGTGGTGAGATTTCCCTGTTGAGCAGGCGGATCCGCTTGATGGAGTCTGCCCTGTCTGAAAGGAGCCTTACACTGATTGCATGTAAACATACATTTAAAGTTATATTAGACCCCAAAACAACAAATAATATATTGTTGCTAACCAGTCTTTAACCGTGGTAGCTTTTTTAAGCTTTTTTCCTTTATTTTTCCTTGGTGATCCGCCCAGGAACACTTCCTGTCTTAGCCCTGGTTCACACCGATGCGGTGCGGAATTCACAGCGTTTTCAGTGCGAATTCCAAACCGCATCAAAATCGCACCCCATTCATGCGAACCGCTGTGGGTGTGTATATTAAGTTAACAACACCCTGAAAGCGGTCCACAAAATGCGGTGCGATGTGCAGAATCAGATCACATAGGTGTGAATACCTATGCGATACGATTCTAGTGCGGACCCAAAAAAAGCTCTTGCGTGTTTTTGGTGCGGGTGCAGTGCGAATAGAGCCATACAAAATGTATGGCTTCAATCGCACGGCACACAAATCGCATGTGATTTGCACAAGAATGTGGTGTGGTTCCTGTGCGAATCACATGCGATATACCGCACCACATGTATGTGAATCCAGGCTTAAGGTGTCTCCACTATGGTTGGAGAAACAATGGAGACATCTTTGGACGCAGGATTGTCAATCTGGGGAGAGGATATTGTTAGATGTACTAGCTGATTTAGATGGACTTGATTAAAAAATTAAAGCCAGATGACTTGCTTAAGTAATTAAAGCCAAACTCCAGCTAACACTTTTCATATTTTTAATTTTTCAAAATTATTTTCTCCTTTTGGCATAAAGATTTTTACATAAATGAATAAAATCTAATCATTTTAGGTGCCCCTGTCAGTGTTTAAAGATTTGTCTCAACCTCCTAACTGCCACTTTTGCAGGACAGCTTGGTCTTTTAAGGGATGTTGAAAAACATCAAATGTACTTCCAGGATCATCAGGTGAAAATAAAGGAAAAAAGCCTTAACAAATACAACTAATGCAACCAAAACATCCAATTGCTAAGCTGCAATATATGACATTTTTGTTTGTGAGTTTACATAGTGCATAGATATATGATATTAAATTACAGGAGAACTTGGGAAATTAAGCCTGTTGTCAAGTCTTTTCATCTTTACTGAGGAGGGGTTTGTGTATAGAAGTGTCTCAGCTTTGTGTCAGTATCAATTGCTCCTGGACTCATAAAAACTAGACGTTAAACCAGGATCTATATACTCTATAGAAAAGGCTGTATAGAAACTGGATTTAACTGTCTACATTAATTGATGACACTTCCGCTTAGCCAGCTTTCCTACTGGCATCCGTAACACTGAACAAAAAGTTTTCTGACACTAGTTTTTGTACTGAAAGAGCTGAAGGAACAAATTTGCCAGGTTTTGCCTGATTGGCGAACTTTTTGACTGTGTTCACACTTTTGCGTGCTTTAACACCAAAGTGCATTGACACAATGCCGTGCATGTTCCAACAGTGTAATCATGTGAACTGAGTACAATTCATTTCAATACAAGAGAGTTAGGAGGGCCCTGCTTGTGAGAGTTTACAATCTACAACGTAAATGGTGAAGTAACTTATATTTAAATGTAAAGGGTACTTTATGTGCAGAGTCCAAGAATTATATACAGATATTATGCATTTTGTTTTCTTTGTGGACTTGGATTTTTCACAGACATACAAAAATTATGATTTGCTTTCCTTTATGGTATTTTATGTCAAAATTACAAAATTATTATTATTATACAAGATTTATATAGCGTCAATAGTTTGCTCAGCTCTTTACAATATAACAGGAGATAATACAGCAACAATACAGTTCAATACAAGAGGGATAGGAGGGCCCTGCTCCTTGGAGTTTACTTACCCCTTGTTTTTTGGAATACCTGTCTCTTAGGCTTTTCCCACAAGCCATGCATGTTCTTTGTACATAGAGTATTTTCTTTTTTCACATATGGTAGCAGAAGTCCTTATGCCTACAGTGAAGGCTGGAGGGAGTTTTTCTGCATGTAAGATATGTTTTTTTGTTTGGGTTTTTGTTTCTATAAGATTTCTCTGGAATATGTACAATTACAGTATGTGTGTTTACTATATGTCTTCCTTTATGGAAGTGTTGATGTCTGGATTATTATTTCTGGAATATATATTGTTTATTGATTCTTAGATGAATATGGAAAGTAGCGAGCTGTTTTCTTTCACTTCTTATTGATGTAAAAAAGCCCAATCCTGATTAAACAGATGACTTTGAAATATAGGCTCCCACAGTACTGTTGTACTGATAGGAACATCTGTGTGGTTATATAGTTTTATATTTCTAATGAGTGACCTACTTTTCATAAACTATGTGCATCACATATTAATATTCCTAAAAATGCAGTTGTTTTCACTATTGTGATCAAACAATAACATTATGTATATTATTTGTATAATATTTGTATATAATCTTTGACTCCACATAAAGTCCCCTTAACGTTTAAAAACTCATTCTTGAATGGGGATGGTGGAAAAATATGGTAATCGTCTTTGAATATACAACTCCTTGAATATTTACATGAATATTGATATAAGAGGCAACTGATAAAAAAAGTAAAAACTGTAATGAGTTGATGGAGAAATTAAAATTCTAGTTATTAGGCAGAAGTGGCATAGACTTCCCAAAAGATATGCGTTTTCAAGGATCACCTGTAGGAAGACAGAGTAGAAGATAGCCATAGGGATGAGCCAAACTGCCCTGGGTTCAGCTTGAGCAGGGTTTTGCAAACTTAAAGGGGGTTAAAGGGGGCTCCTAGATTCTGATAAGCCCCTACCTGCAGACCCCCACAACCGCCATCCAGGGTTGTGGGGAAGAGGCCCTTGTCTTCATCAACATGGGGACAAGGTATTTTTGGGGCCCTGCCCAAAGTACCCCCTCCCCCATGTTGAGGGTATGTGGCCTGGTATGGTTTAAGAGGGGGGGGGGGGTGCTCGTTCATTTTCCTGGCCTGCCAGGTTGCATGAGGGTCTGATATGGATTTTGGAGGGGACCATCACACCATGGATTGGGGGGGGCATGCTGGGTTTTTTTTACATTTTGGCATGGGGTTCCCCTTAAAATCCGTACCAGAAACATTGAGCCTGGTATGGATTAGGGGAGAGACTCCCACACTGTTTTTTGTCTGTAATTTTTAATTGCCAGCAATTGTTTTGTTTGCATTCAGCTGTCAGTGGGAACACCTGATTACTTACGGCTCCTTAACCAGTTACCGCCCGGCCTATAGCCAGATGGCGGCCGGGAGAACAGTTCGTCCCTCCGGGTGGACGCCATATGGCGCCCTTTCAGGCAAGCGCATTGCGCCTGCCCGCAGGGCGATCTGTCACCAGTCGTGTACCTCGGACACGGCCGATGACAGATCTGTGTACCGGCCCCGTTGCCAGTACCATGTGTCCTGCTGTGACCAATCACAGCAGGTCACATGACAGTTGTATACAATGGATGGCTTCCTTTCATGCCATCCATTGTATACAAGGGTGTCTAGCTGTGAATGGTCACATTGATCACATGCACAAGCTGGGCCAGTCACAGCCCAGCTGTGTCATGTGATTAGCCGTGGCCAAATCACAGCTAAGCACAAAAAAACCCCTGAATGAATCGATTTCATTCAGGTAAATGCTTTCTTATAGTGAAGAAATTCTTTGCTATAAGCAAATTGTGTAAAAAAAAAATAAATACTGATCACTTCCCCAAAGTAGTACAATGTTACTATGTTAACACTGTACTACTTTGGTCATAGTGAAATGTGAAAAAAAAATCTTAAAAAGAAAAAAATAATAAGAAAATTAAAAATAATAAAAAAATTTAAAACAAATTATAATTTTTTTTTTTACTGTCATCAGTCAGTGTCCCTGATCACTGCCATGCCAGTTATATGATGACACTGTACTGCACTGGTGACAGTATGTAAAAAAAAAATTGTCAAAATAATTTTTTTAATTTCTTAATTTCCGAAAAATTATGACAAAAATATTACAACTTCAAAAAACTCGCCATGCCTCTTATGTAATCCGTCGGACTGTCTACTTTGCAAAAAGGGGTCATTTGGGGGATATCTGTACTGTTCTGACATTCTTGGACCTCAGGAAATTAGATTGGCTGTCAGTACTTCAGGACTGATCAATATTCAGATCTATACCATAGTTTGTGAACTCCATAACTTTCCTACAAACTAAATAATACATCCTAATTTGGGTTATTTTCACCAAAGACATGTAGCAGAATACATCTTGGCCTAAATTTATGAAGAACAATTATTTATTTGCAAACTTTTATAACAGAAACAAAGAAAAACGTGTTTGTTTTTCAAAATTTCTGTATATTTTTGTTAATTTAGCAAAAAATAAAACCCCCAACGGTGATTAAATATCACCAAAAGAAAGCTCTAGTTGTGTGAAGAAAATTATAAAATTTTAGTTTGGGTACAATGTTGTATGACCGTGCAATTGTCGTTCAAAGTGTGAGAGCGCTGAAACCTGAAAATTGGCCTGGGCAGGAAGGTGTAAAAGTGCCCTGTATGGAAGCGGTTAACAACCATGACAGATACTGGTTGTTAAGAACACCACCAGCCATCGGCTGCTTAACAGCCAGTTAAAATAGAACACTTTTGTTAGCTACCATATGCCTGGACAACTACTTAAAACAGAGTTCCAGATTAATTGAAAATGAAAAAAAAATGAACTCATGGACTTTTTAGACACTACAATGATATTTCATAAAAATAAAATTTTATTGAACGTTTACAAGCATATAAGATCTTTACAGAATGGTAATTATACTCTGTAACATAAAAGAATTCACCACAGATACACATACTATTGATGGACCCCACAGACTTAAGGGAGTGCAGCATCTCGGCAATAACTACAAGGGGTATTCTTTATATGGTGATTGAGTTAGGCTCAACATGTTTCGCGATGATATCGCTTCTTCAGGAGCTAAGAGAGGATTTCTAGATACAGATATAAAATATATGAGTAACATATATAGATCCTACATACAATGAAATAATAGAGACATGCAAATATTCAGACAGATGGTAAAAACAATAATGTAGTAGATGTACACACATCTTCACAGAGAAAATGGAGGGAAGCACCCAGAAAACCCATGGGCGGCCAATAGATGAGGAGATCCTGAACACAACAGAAGAGCGGGCAACAAGCCCCAGGGCAACACCTGGTTCATAAGGGATATAATAGTAATATTATTAATAGGGGGATATAAGGGCCCAGCTAAATCACAAATATATCATAGAAGTCAAGAGGAGTGAGACTCATCTCCCCATTAAATGAGCATGATAGGGCCATTGGGTGTTTCCTTGATACTACATACTTTAATAAACTTGGGGAGGCCAATATTGTATATACAAATCTATGAGAAAACACAGAAAAAAGGAATAACTGGTTTATAGGGCTCATGAGTTCCAATAACCTTCAAAGCAAATCCCAATTAGTGGTAGCTGACTGGGCATCAAGGACCATACACAACATACCTCACTATATTGGTCAGTAGGGAATCCACAGCCCTGAATAGGCCCACTAGTGTTAGTCACCCGACCCAAAGCTTCACATTCCGGGACAAAATGATAATCTCTGTTGCTGCTCTACTAACAGGTAGATGGCTACAAGTCAATATATAAGAAAAAGGTATGTGAATGTACATAGGTGTCTGTTTATGACACAGAGAATAGCTGCGATTCAGAGGATCGCAGCTATTCTCTGGTCATTCACAGTTTATGACACTCAGGAGATCAGCGGAGAACATGTTCAGCCCTTCACTGGAGATCTGTGTTCTCCCTCCAGATTCTCCAGCCCAGAGCTGGAGAATCGGAGGAACTGCAAACTAAGCAGCGATAATTTACCTCTGCTTAGTAAACTGATCTCTTACTGTAATCTCGCAAGATTATAGTAAAATCAGCCGTTTTCCAGGGTTTGTAGACCATTCTCCAGCGTTTGTAGACCGCTCTCCCTTCGTTCGGAGAACTGATCTACACCGCTTCATAAACTGCATTCACAGGAGAACTGTGTTCTCCGAGAATGCCGGAGAACTGAGCAGTGATCATTTACCGCTGGTTCATAAACGAACACCATAGTCCCCTAGATGGAGCCCCAATAGTTAACATGTTAACAGATTCCCCTTACAACAAGGGAATCTACTGTACCTATGTACAGTCAGGTCCATAAATATTGGGACATCGACACAATTCTAACATTTTTGGCTCTATACACCACCACAATGGATTTGTGGCAGTAGGACGAATTCTGTAGTGTTTTGGGCAATATTATCTGCTCATATTCAGCCAAATGCTTCAGAACTCATTGGACGCCGCTTCACAGTGCAGATGGACAGTGACCCAAAGCATACTGCAAAAGCAACCAAAGAGTTTTTTAAGGGAAAGAAGTGGAATGTTATGCAATGGCCAAGTCAATCACCTGACCTGAATCCGATTGAGCATGCATTTCACTTGCTGAAGACAAAACTGAAGGGAAAATGCCCCAAGAACAAGCAGGAACTGAAGACAGTTGCAGTAGAGGCCTGGCAGAGCATCACCAGGAATGAAACCCAGAGTCTGGTGATGTCTATGCATTCCAGACTTCAGGCTGTAATTGACTGCAAAGGATTTGCAACCAAGTATTAAAAAGTGAAAGTTTGATTTATGATTATTATTATGTCCCATTACATTTGGTCCCTTAACAAGTGGAAGGCACACATGCAAACTGTTGTAATTCCTACACCATTCACCTGATTTGGATGTAAATTAAAGCTGACAGTCTGCAGTTAAAAGCACATCTTGTTTGTTTCATTTCAAATCCATTGTGGTGGTGTATAGAGCCAAAAATTTTAGAATTGTGTCGATGTCCCAATATTTTTGGACCTGACTGTAATAATGACAACGAAAAGCTTGATAAGTGGGCCTCCTAAGAAACCACAGGACACTGCCGCTGTCTGAGAAACCACAGGACACTGCCTCCGCCTGAGAAACCACAGGTCGCTGCCACCATGCTGCAATGAATCGCTACCCGCCCCCCTATATGAAGGGATCCCAACTCAGGATGCCCATGCCGCCAAGATGGCATGTGACATCACTGGGCCCGGCCATACACGGCCGCGCATGCCACCCAAGGCCACCATAAAGGTGGCGGGGAGCACGCCAGCGGGTCCCGCACGCCAGCCATGATGAATAACCACCCAAAATACAGACACTTACCTGACCGTCGGCCCAGCGGTGTCCTCGGCATGGCTGGTTTTACTGGCCTTCTTCTGTCCCTGGCATCTTTAGTGTGGGCACTAATAGCTTGCGGCTTCACAGGCGGGTGCCCACTATGCATGCTTGAGTAGGGTTGCACTTTGTGAATGGTCCTGTCATGTGTCCCAGAAGACTACGAGGAGGGAGAGGTTAGGACAACTTCCACTTCCGAACGCCTTAGACCAGTGGTCGGCAAGCCGCGGCTCGCGAGCCACATGCGGCTCTTTACCCACTCTAATGCGGCTCTTCTGTGTGCCGGGCGCCTGCTCCCCTCCCTCCTCTCGGTCGGCCGCTCCCCTGCCTCCTCTCGGTTGGCAGCCCCAAAAGTCCGCGCGGACCTTTTAATCCGGCCCGCGGATGTGGCTGTCAGGATGTGTGTAGGCGGGGCAGCGTGCCGAACGTGAGGGGAGGGGAGCTAGGCTCCTCTCACAGTCCGCCCTGAAGACCCGAACGGCGCGGGAAGACAGCGAGAGGAACGCAAAAGGTAAGTGAATTGACACGGGGGACTTGGCTTACTAGAAGGGGGGGGGGGATAGTACTGTGGGGGATGAAATACTATATGAGGGATGAATTACTTTATGAGGGATGAATTACTATATGGGGGGATGAAATACTATATGAGGGATGAAATACTATATGAGGGATGAATTACTATATGAGGGATGAAATACTATATGGGGGATGAATTACTATATGGGGGGATGAAATACTATATGAGGGATGAATTACTTTATGAGGGATGAATTACTTTATGAGGGATGAATTACTATATGGGGGATGAAATACTATATGGGGGGATGAAATACTATATGGGGGGATGAAATACTATATGAGGGATGAATTACTATATGAGGGATGAATTACTATATGGGGGATGAATTACTATATGGGGGATGAATTACTATATGAGGGATGAATTACTATATGAGGGATGAAATACTATATGAGGGATGAATTACTATATGGGGGGATGAAATACTATATGAGGGATGAATTACTATATGAGGGATGAAATACTATATGAGGGATGAAATACTATATGAGGGATGAATTACTATATGGGGGATGAAATACTATGAGGGATGAAATACTATATGAGGGATGAAATACTATACGGGGGATGAAATACTATACGAGGGATGAAATACTATACGGGGGATGAATTGCTATGGGGGATGAATTACTATATGGGGGATGAATTACTATGGGGGATGAATTACTATATGGGGGATGAATTACTATGGGGGATGAATTACTATATGGGGGATGAATTACTATATGGAGGATGAATTACTATATGGGGGATGAATTACTATGGGGGATGAATTACTATGGGGGATGAATTACGATGGGGGATGAATTACTATATGGGGGATGAATTACTATGGGGGATGAATTACACTATGGGGGATGAATTACTATATGGGGGATGAATTACTATGGGGGATGAATTACTATATGGGAGATGTATTTTCAGTTTTAAAAATGTGGCTCTCAAAATAAATTTCAATCATGGTTTTGGCGAGATTTGGCTCAGTTGAAAAAAAAGGTTGCCCACCACTGCCTTAGACCATTGGTCTCCAAACTTAGGCCTGGGGGCCAGATGTGGCCCTTTGCTTACCTTTTTCTGGCCCTTGGAACACTACTCCTTCCACTGACACCAACGATGGGACACCATTCCTCTCACTGACAGCATTAATGTTGCACTATTCCTTCCACTGATACCAACAAGGGGCACTATGTCTCCCATTAAAATCAATGATGGGGCATCGCTTGCTCCCACTAACCACAGTCTGGGCCAACCCAAAGCTTGAAGGACAGTACACTGGCTTTTTGCTTACCTACCCTACCTTAGGTGATCGCAGCGGAAGTGGGACTAGGTACCTGTCAAATGTGGGTACCCACTCCCCCCTCTCTCCACAAAAGTGCCAATCCTTAACGGGGAGCGGGGGACAAAGGCTTAAAGGGGAACTTCCCCTTTTGGGTGGAGCTCCATGCATTTAATTATTTATTTCCTTCTGTGAATTTAATTAAACCCCTTTATTAATGTAGTATTTACCAAGCATTTTGGTGATTTTGTGGTAAATACCACATAACAGTATAGTGAATTGACAGCTTCAGGATCACATGCGATGTTTAGGGAAAATGTGTCCACTCACCTAAATACCACATGCAATCTGCTTTTGTGAATGGAGCCTAGTATCACCAAAATAAAGTCTTGTTCCTGACAAAAAAAAAGTTAGACAAGGTTATCACTGAATAAACAGGTCGTTAACAAAAATTTAAAAAATGCCTTTAGTCCATAAGGGGAATACAGATACGAGAGCTGAAGTGGTAAAACTTTGAAAAAAAAGGTAAAATAAAATAGACACAACATTGCTGTAATATAATGTATATCTTTACCAGAGACCTCCTCCAGGTTACACTGAGTAATTTTTCCAGGTCATGGTACTCAGGTTCCCCCTACTGGTGACTGCTGACATAGAGGAAGGTGACTACAGGAACGCACGGAACCAGTAAAAAAACAGACATAAAAATCCAGGGGAAAGACCGGGGTGATAACCAGTAAGCTATAGCAGAAAGACACACCGAAGCACTAGAAAGGATCAAGAGGAAGCATTTGCTCAGGCTACGTGTAGAAAGTGGAAAATCATCCATTTTAAGTATGTTTAACCTCCCTGGCGGTATTCCCGAGTGTAGCTCGGGGTACAGTTTCAGCACCACAAGCGGTAACCCCAAGCTGCACTTGAGAATACCCTGCAGCGTTGCTCCGGGATCCCTTCTGCACTTACCTTGTCCTGCGCTCCCGCGATGTCCCCCCTGCAGTGTCCCTGGCAATGTCCTCCGGCAGATGCCGGCATCTGTCTTCCGGGTTCAGTTCCCTGCGACGTCGAGACGTACGGGGCGGAACCGGCGGGAAATTTAAAAATGTCAAAAAGTGACATTCACTAAATACACTAAAATCACATAGTAAAACATTACTGTATCAAACCATTTCACATACATTTTGTCCCGAGTGCTTTGTCCTGTGCCCTGCCTGCATTTTTACTGTTCTTTCTGCCTGGAAACCGAGAAATGTCCATGGCGTCCAAAAAGCGTCCCTTTAGGTCAAATTCGGTTTTAGACCAGCTAGAGAACAGCGATAGTAAATTAGAACCACTTGCAGAATTGAGTGATAATGATTCGTGGGGGAAATTTGTCATCAGACACTAAAAACGATTTTGCGACTTTGCTCAGCGATGTGCGAACTTGGCGCTCTATTTCATATTTCAGTGTTTTTGGTTTGATGACATTATTGAATTAAATTTATTATTATTATATTATTATTTTTTATGATTATTTATTAAATTATAATTTATGATTTCGTGTTTCAAATTTTAACATACCCGGGATGTTTACTAGACTCTTGTTTGGACAGATTTCAGTGAGTTATTCCTAAAAATTACAGGCCTACAATAAAAAAACTACATATTTCCATTCAAAAAAATGTACCACTTTGAGCACAGAAATATGGACATAATCAGACCGCTAGGGAGGTTAAAGCTCCATGCACACTGGGCATTTTAATGATGCTGGTAGCGTTAGCTGTGTAAAGTCGTGTTTTTCAGCATTTTTTAGCGTTTTTGCATTAGCGTTTAGCTGTGTTTTTCCATGTTTGCAATTTTTAGCATTTTTTTACACCAATTTTTTTTTTTTGCTAAGAAAACACCCCAAAATGCCGCTTTGCCAAGTTTTGCCATGTTTTTTCAGTGTTAGGGCGTTTTTACATTTAAAAAACTCCTCTAGAAACCCACTAGCTGTTTTTTTTTCCAGCCAAAAAACGTCCATGCCAAAAAGTGCTGATTAAAGCTTATGTGTGCGTGGACACATAGGATAACATACTGGGGGAGCTTACTGGCTGTAGGAAAAACTTCCAAAAGCCAAAAACATCCAGTGTGCATGAGTGCTAAGTGTATTTTTAAGTTGTTTATTCCTATCTATCCACAGCTTTACAGTAAATGATGTATGGATAAAAAAAATGCACATTACAAGGCAATCAGATTGTAGGCAAGAATGCATCAGCAAAAGTTCCTTTTGCCCTCAACACTGAAAACTGTTATATATTGTGGGTGTTTATGGTGTACACAGCACCCACTAATATATCTTCAAAAAGTTTAGAGCAGTCAAAAACATCAAACTTTCAAACTATGATATCAACCTTTTTCTTCAACACTTTGTGTTCCATGGTTGGTGTCCGTTAGTGTCTGGACCTGCTGAAAGCTCAGATTTTGGGAAAAAATGGTAACCTAAATGTATAAATAACAGATAGATGCAGATAGCTCTGCTCCATCATAACAAAGGTGATGCTTTTACTGTCTTGGTCCCTTTTGTGGACCCTTCATTGTTGTGTCAGCAGAACAGGATTGATTGGGAAAGGTAGAAAATGGCAGATGTTTTAAAACATTCCTACAAAATAATACATTTTAGCTGTAGTTTTGCTTCACAAGCAGAGTCTAAATGCTGATTTTACCTATAAAAAATACCTATAAAAAAATGACTCACATCAAGTCAACATCTGCTTGGAACCACTGTAAAGTATGTGTGAATACCGAAACCACAAAAGGTGTTCTGCTTGGGACTCAACAAGGAACAACCAGGAGTTGTTATTGGTTAATCCTATTATTACGAAACAGATCATAATGTGCTCACATACCTTCACTTCCTAAAGCCAACAACAACACGAATGTGACCAAGCACAAATTTTGTGTGGTCTGCATTCAATACCGTATGAATTGGGCAGTACACGTTATTTAAAATAAGAGAATGCAAATGTGGTTATGGTGTGCTTACTGTTGGGCAAGCTGGCCTTACCCTATTCATACTAATGGGTGCTCCCTATTCTCTATGCCTTGATAATGCAATATTATAAGGACCCAATAAATTGTGCAGATGCTATGTCTCAATTTACCTTCCCTATTCTCAAGAAGCAAAAAGCAATAAGGTGAGTGCTAAAGTAAAAGCAGCTAGCACCAGAGATAGTGACAATGAATCTCAGTATTCAAAATATAAAGATAAAGTGCAGCGCATATACCAATTCTAGTGCCTCAGAAAGCCGGCCATCTTGGTATGCTGCGTGTTTAATGCATAGAAGCTATTTCCATGCGGAATGTTTTTATATATATTTTAAATAAATACTACACTATGTACACCATCTCTTTGGGCTCCATGTGGTGAGCTTTTCCCCTAGGAGAGTAACCTGACCAGCGGATGTTGGAGAGTGGATTGCATAGGTCTTCTGTTACATTGACTAACAAGTAGCCCTCTGGTGAGTGCATAGTGGTGGTGGACCCCAGAGCACTGTGTGGACCGGATACTTTTTTTTTTTGTGGTTAGCATTATCACATTTCCTTCACACTAATTTATATTAGAAGCACTTTACATAGGATATTGGACTGATTGCACTGATATATCCATTGTTATTTTTTTATATACCTTCCCTATTGTCTGCATTCTCAACATTGTTAGGAAGCCTGAACTACTTGGGCTCTCAGCAAATTTAAATGGAACATTTCTAAATTATATTTTCTCAACATGTCCCACCCAACTCATGACTATTTTTAGTTTATTGGTACGCCCCTTCTGGTGGCAGCCCAAAACCAGACATTATTTAGGGAAGAGAGCCTATCCAAGCTGAGAATTCTGTTTAAAGCACAACTACACTGTATCTGAGCACCACAAACCAAAAGCGCTATTTAATTTATTTTTAATATTCATAGCAAACTCCCCCATCCATCCATGTCTCTGTGTTTTATTTTTCTGAGAAATCACCCCTAGCAGTTCTGTCCATGGCATAAGATAGAGCATTTACTTCCTGGAATCCATCTGCCCTTAGCTCAGGCATACAAGCAGAAGGATGTGCAACTGAAGAAATTTAAAAAAATAGTTTAAAATAAGTAAATGTGATATACTTTCCTATTTGTTTACTAATGATGGTAGCATAAGGATTCAAAATAGTCAATGTTGACTGAGAGAGTTCTACTTTAACTTCAACTAGGGGGAACCAGCTAAGAAGATCTAAGAAGCTGAGAAGATCTAGAACTTAGCCAAATGGGGTAACTCCCCTTGTTCTGCTCTTGGAGAAGCAGTTCTCTGCACACTTTCTAAGCAATTCCCATTCATTTGCAACCCTTACACTTTAGGCAGCTAAAATACACTTCCAATGAATGTATCTGGAAAAACTATTTTTAAGCTTCAAAAACCTAGTTTTAATCTTTTAATTTTTAGTTTTTAATTTGTCACAGCACTAGTAGTGCTTATCTGTCTCATCAAACACTTTCAGTGCAATGAAGAGAAAACGGGAGTTTCCTAAAACATGAAAACTCCTCTGTGGATCCTAAAATATTACCTTGGGTTTTTGTCAAGCCGATGACCCCCCTGCAACAAGTTTATTACACTTGTATTTGTTCCTTTTGGGTGTTAGGATATTGAAATCTTTGAAGTTATAATTTAGGTCCAAATCCCTAACCCGATTACCAAAGTGTGTTAACACTTTTAAGGTCACAATGATCTAAGATTAGGCACATTTTATATTGCCCTCTGGTTCTCTGTGAAATAGTTAAAGTGATTCTAAAGGCTAATTTTTTTTTTAAAGAAAAAATAACAAACATGTCTATACTTACCTGCTGTGTGCAGCAGTTTTGCACAGAGCAGCCGGGATCCTCCTCTTCCTGGGTCCTCCTCCAGAGCTCCTGGCCCCTCCCTCCTGTCGGGTGCCCCCACAGCAAACGGCTTGCTATGGGGGCACCCACTGTTCCATGTGTCCATTCACACATGGAGCCGCAGATCAGCCTCGCCCTCCAATTTGGATGTACATACCCTCAAATTAAACCTGAGAGTGTGCACTTTCAGCCCATATCCATTATAGAACTAGAGCTTTAATATGTTTTGGTAAATACCTGAAAAAAAACTAAAATTGTGTCCAAATACAGTCATGGCCGAAATTGTTGGCACCCTTGATATTTTTCCTGAAAATCAAGTATTTCACACAAAAAAGGTATTGCATTAACACATGTTTTGCTATACACATGTTTATTCCCTTTGTATGTATTGGAACAAATATAAAACAGAGGCAGAAAAGCAAATATGACATAATGTCACACAAAACCCCAAAAATGGGCTGGACAAAAGTATTGGCACCCTTAACTTAATATTTGGTTGCACACCCTTTGGAAAACATAACTGAAATCAGTCGCTTCCTATAACCATCAATAAGCTTCTGACACCTCTCACCCGGAATTTTGGACCACTCTTCCTTTGCAAACAGCTCCAGGTCTCTCTTATTGGAAGGACACCTTTTCCCAACAGCAATTTTAAGATCTCTCCACAGGTGTTCAATGGGATTTAGATCTGGGCTCATTGCTGGCCACTTCAGAACTCTCCAGCGCTTCTTTGCCATCCATTTCTGAGTGCTTTTTGACGTATGTTTGGGGTCATTGTCCTGCTGGAAGACCCAGGATCTTGGACGCAAACCCAGCTTTCTGACACTGGGCCCTACAGTGCGACCCAAAATCCTTTGGTAATCCTCAGATTTCATGATGCCTTGCACACAGTCAAGGCACCCAGTGCCAGAGGCAGCAAAACAACCCCAAAACATCATTGAACCTCCACCATATTTTACCGTAGGTACTGTGTTTTGTTCTTTGTAGGCCTCATTCCGTTTTCGGTAAACAGTAGAATGATGTGCTTTACCGAAAAGCTCTATCTTGGTCTCATCTGTCCACAAGACGTTTTCCCAGAAGGCTTTTGGCTTACTCAAGTACATTTTGGCAAACTGTAGTCTTGCTTTTTTATGTCTCTGTGTCAGCAGTGGGGTCCTCCTGGGTCTCCTGCCATAGCGTTTCATTTCATTTAAATGTCGACGGATAGTTCGCGCTGACACTGATGCTCCCTGAGCCTGCAGGACAGCTTGAATGTCTTTGGAACATGTTTGGGGCTGCTTATCCACCATCCGGACTATTCTGCGTTGCAATCTTTCATCAATTTTCCTCATCCGTCCACGACCAGGGAGATTAGCTACAGTGCCATGGGTTGCAAACTTCTTGATAATGTTGCGCACTGTGGACAAAGGCAAATCTAGTTCTCTGGAGATGGACTTGTAACCTTGAGATTGTTGATATTTTGCCACAATTTTGGTTCTCAGGTCCTCAGACAGTTCTCGTCTCCTCTTTCTGTTGTCCATGCTTAGTGTGGCACAGACAGACACACAATGCAAAGGTTAAGTGAACGTCTCTCCTTTTTATCTGCTTTCAGGTGTGATTTCTATATTGCCCACACCTGTTACTTGCCCCAGGTGAGTTTACAGGAGCATCACATGCTTGTAACATTCTTATTTATCCGCAGTTGTGAAAGGGTGCCAATACTTTTGTCCAGCCCATTTTTGGAGGTTTGTGTAACATTATGTCGAATTTGCTTTCTTTCCTCCCTTTTTTTGTTTTGTCCCAATACACACAAAGGGAATAAACATGTGTATAGCAAAACATGTGTTAATGCAATACGTTTCGTGAGAAATACATGATTTCCTGGAGAAATATCAAGGGTGCCAACAATTTCGGCCATGACTGTATATATGGACCTAACTGCAATTTTTGGTTTATATTGTGTGCAGGTGAAGCAATTGCATGGGAGTTCTGGTGCAGTATTTTTCTTATGTTAGGCCAAGCAGAAAATGAACATATAATCACATATTAAATGAACATATAACCACATATTAAATGAACATATAATCACATATCAAATGAACATACAAAGTATACAAGGCACATAGAGCTGTACAACCACAAGCATCTGTTGTCATAGTGAGTATTACAATAAAAGAACATCATTGAAGACCTGCAAACTGAAACTACACTGAAACTGCAAATAGTCATTCTGTTGTTGATTATCCCCATATGTTTTTGCTCAGTAGGTTTCTGACGTGGTCTGTGAGACTTTGCATGTTTTTATTGCAGATGTAAAAAAAACACAGAAGAATAGTTCTTTTGTCTCCTGAAAGCTTATTAGATTTTTTAAATTATTTAGCCATTTATTGGTCATTTCTGAGATTAGCCTGTTACTTAGTTGCAGAGCTCTGGTAAATCATTTACTGAATAAAAATATTGGCATTAGCTAATGTAATCCACTGCAATCAGATTTATACATGGTTCATTATTACAGAGTACTGTACTTAGTAAAGTATGAACTGAAGCAAAGGGTGCAGCGCCCTCTAATGTTCACATTGTAAATTGCAAGAAATTATTAAATACTGCTTTACACGTGTTTCTGCTTGGATGATACAGTATCATGCAGCAACATTTAGAGCATGTGACAGTACAAACATAAAACATTATCTAACATTTATAGAAAAACAGAAACAATACAATTACAATAAGGGTGTTACACTACTTATAGTGACACAATACCATCATGCCTAACTCATGTGCAAGAAAATAAGGTAATATCTGTGCATAGGATAGAATAGGACCACATTACAATTTTACAGTGGTACATCAGTTTATGAATTGAATGCTTTCTGTGGGACTTTTCGTTTTGCAAATAAATTGGTAAACCGAAACGCGGTTTGCCATAGGAATGCATTGAAAACCAATTAATCCATTCCGGAGGTCAGAAAAAAGTAAAAAAAAACCTCTTATCTGTTCAAAACTCTTTATAAAATGCACTTTAAGGGCATAAATATTGTACAGGGACATGATTAAAAATTAATTTGTAAATACATTGAAAACCAATTAATCCGTTCTGGAGGTCAGAAAAAAGTAAAAATAAAACCTCTTATCTGTTCAAAACTCTTTATAAAGTGCACTTTATAGGCATAAATACTGTACAGGGACATGATTAAAAAAAAATTTGTAAATGCATTGAAAACCAATTAATCTGTTCCGGAGGTCAAACAAAAGTCAAAAAGGTCTTATCTGTTCAAAACTCTTTATAAAGTGCACTTTAAAGGCATAAATACTGTACAGGGACATGGTTAAAAAAATTGTAAATGAATTGAAAACCAATTAATCCGTTTGTATTGTGAAAAAAAATTGTAAACCCAGGCATTATTTTCAATGGATTTTTTGTCGTAAACTGAAAATTGCAGATGCATTCATAAACCGAGGTACCACTGTATATAAATAATTAAAAAAGAGTTTAGTTTGTGTATCAACTTTTGTTCAAGTCAGCAGCTTAAAACAGTCATAAGTCACAAGGCATCTCTGTATACAATGAACCACTTACTATTACAATGTTTTCTTTTCACTGAAGATTTCATGTGTCTGCAGAAAAGGCTACACTAAATCACACACAGCAGAAGTGACCCAGTTATCACTCACTATCCTGATAGACTTGGCTTTCTTTTTGCCTACATTCAGACATGCAAAAGACATGCTGGTTGGTTAATTGGATCCTGTCTAAATTGGCCCTAGTATGTATAAAGGGGAGTTAGGGACCTTAGATTGTACACTCCTTGAGGGTTAGGGACTAATGTGAATGTACAATATATATGTAAAGTGCTGTGTAAATTGACGGCGCTATAAACTGTAAGTATCTGAAATAAATAAATACATACATAAATAAATATCACAGGAGTTGGTTCTACTTTGTATTTGATCCCTTTTAAAAGTTTGTTCTTACAGTGGTTGTAAACCTCAGACATGAAATATGAACAAAGTATATCCCTCTATAGTCTGTACTTGTCTCAATTCAGAGCACAAAGTATCATTTCTGTCTTTGGCCTCATTCCTCTGCAAACAGCATGAATCACGTCTGATATAAACACCAGGGATTTCACACAAAGGAAGCAATACAAAGAGAACAGGATAGTTTTTCATGGTAGAGTGGACACATATCAGGAATATAAAAAAGTTAGGTTGGCATACTCTTTAATTTTTGCCGGGGCTCTGCCAATTCCTGAAACAAGGACCTGAAGTCTCTACTCACCTAGGGCAGCACCAGTGGGTGTGAAGATCATTACCCCCTTGGGAACACTGGGAAGAATTTAACCTGTTAGAGTCAGATTAACAGTAACGTGTTGGGAGTATTTCAGCCAGGCTTCAGGAGGTACATAAATGACCTTCACCTATAGCAAGGGTATTATTTAACTGTAGGCAGAGCTGAACAGTTTGTTTTCATTTACAGCCGCCCCTTGTCTGCATAGGTATTTTTTGCTAAAGTTGAACTAACCCTTTATATACCCCTAGGTAGACAAGCATTTGTCAGGGAACACAGCAACCATCTGGACAGGACTATGCCCAAAAGTAATTTACACTAAAGAAACAGGGTTGTGTGGGGATATCTTGTGGTGCTTAAAAGAATTACAACATAAATGTGAAAAACAATCGTACCCTACATACTGTATAGTCAATAGTAGGGATGTACCAATACCAATTGTTTTAACACCAAGTATGAATACCAATACTTTTTTTAAGTACTCGCTGATACCAATTACTGACACCTATTGCCTTGGAAAGGTAATTGGAAAAGGAGCTGTGGGTAAAGGGTGAGGAAAACAGGCTATGGTTGGGAAGGGGGTGGGGGTCGGGATAGAGGGGCAGGAGTGGGGGGCTTGGGGTGGGATGGGATAGGTAGACAGGGCTGGAAGTTAATATGACTGCTGGGGGGGGGGAGGAAGAGAAGATCGGAAAGTTGCTAGGTGGCAGAAGGAGACCTTTAACCTGTACAGTGGGGTAGCAAAGGAAGGAGGACTGTGACTAAACTAGGAGTAGGATAGATGGTAGGAGAGTAGGATAATGACAGGAATGTTTGACAGTTGTGGATTGGAGGTTTTAAAATGTGCAGGGGAAAGAGGGGGGGATTAAACTAAATGGGCAGAAAGTGGTGACAGTAAGATCAGAGCAGGGCAACCATCAGAAATTTTGGGGCCCCTTACACAGCTTGAGCCCACCCAGGCCTGACCACTAATATTCCCCAGGGCTCACCCACTGGCCTTTCTGACGAATCTGCCCACTGGCCATTCCACCGTGTCCTCTTCCTCCTTCATCCTATCTCATTCATCCCATGTCCTCCTTGTCCCCCATCCCATGTCCCCATCCTCCTCCTCCTCCAGTCCCATCTCCTCCATCTCATGTCTTCTTCCATCCCATGTCTAACTCCTCCTCCAGTCTCATCTCCATCATTTCATGTCCTCCTCCATCCCATGTCCTACTCCTCTTCCATCTCATGTCCAACTCCTCCTCCAGTCTCATCTCCCCCATCTCATGTCTTCCTCCATCCCATGTCCTACTCCTCTTCATCCCATGTCCAACTCCTCATCCATTCCTATCTCCCCCATTTCATGTCCTCCTCCATCCCATGTCCTACGTCTCGTCCAACTCCTCGTCCATTCCCATCTCCTCCATCCCATGTACTTCTCCTCCAGTCCCATCTCCTCCATCCCAGGAAAATACAGGTGAACGGTTCTAATAAATGATGCCCCCTGAAGTTACGCCCACAGTCCGGTCTGGCATACTGAAACCCAGATACATGATTCAAAACCTGGACTGTCCAGATGAGTCCCAGACAGGTGGCAACCCTAGTGTCACCCCCATATACTGATAGCAGCCAGTCTGGCCCCCAGACAATGCATAGAAGAGCAGCACAGTGTTGGGCCCCAAACACAATAGAGTAGCAGAATGTGGCCCCTTGGTGCCACAGAATACAATGTAGGAAAGCAGCAGAATGTGGCCCACAATAAAGAATATAAGTGCAGCACAGTGTGATCCCTGGTTCCCCAGCATACTATCAAGGAGGGAGGCAGTAGAATGTGGCCCCCCTACACAATATAGAAGAGCAGTACAGTGTGCCCCCCCGGGTGCCCATAAGCTGCCCAAACCATAACATAACACATGAAGCCAGTCCCTGTGTGGCCTCCAGGTCCCCTCCTCACACATTCCAGCACAGCCCCATGTCAGTCTCACCTGGATGAATTGTATGGTGAGATATCCTTCAGTCCATACCGGGGCCTCATTGACTGAGCAGGAAAATTCTGGAGGTGGGGCCTACAGCGGGGGGGGGGGGGGGCTACAATGGGGTCTACAGCTGTGTGTGAGTGCAAGTGACAGGCAGGAGCACCCACATAGTGGGAAGGGAGGAGGATGCGGGGAGCCATCGGGCTGGCTGGATTTAGTTGACAGCAGTGGATAACAGGTGGGAGTGGCTAAGGCGTTTGAGCCATCGATTGTTAAGGACGTGGCGGCCCGTTCCTTAACAACTGATAATTGCCTGTATTCTTTTTTTACATTTCCTGAAAGTATTTGTTTTTAGTATCGTTGCACTTGCATGAGTACCAATCCTTGTGCAAATGCCTAGTATCGGCACCGGTATTGGTATTGGTGCAAGCCTAGTCAATAGACATTGTTATTATTATACAGGATTTATATAGCGCCAACAGTTTACGCAGCGCTTTACAACATAAGGGCAAACAGTACAATTGCAATACAATTTAATACAGGAGGGCTCTGCTTGTCAGTGCTTGCAATCTAAAAGGGGAGGTCAAGTGACATCATCATGCCATGCATTTTTTACAGTCTCTGGATGTCCCCTGCTTGAGTAAGCAATCCATTAGCCAGAATTGGGTTTTCCAGACAAGTTTTCCAAAATCAAGAGTGCAATCATTCATAAGTCTTATTCAGTGACTAGATTGGACATACGAGGCCAGATAGCATCTTGAAGTGGTTGTAAAGGCTGAAGGATTTTTACCTTCATGCATTCTATGCATGAAATTAAAAAAACCTTCTGTGTCCCACTCCCCTCCACAGCCCCCCTTATACTCACCTGAACCCCCTGTCCATTCAGAGATGTGCACGGTAGCCTTGACTGTCTTGAGTCTGTCAATCACAGCTAGCGAGCCAATGAGGAGAGAATGTGGGTGGAGCCGAGCCCCTTCCTTTAGATTGTAAGCTCTACGGGCTGAGGAACCTGTCATATACGCTCATCAGGAGTGTCAACTATGCTCGCCCTTTCGCCCCCCCACTTCATTCAAAGAAGAATTCTATAGCTTCCATGAATGCAAAGATATCTATGAATGGATAAATTAAAGGCCCACCTCCTCCACTGATACAGCATTTTTCATTCATAGAAGCTATATTACAGCATCCATGAATAGAGGAAGTGGGTGAAAAGGACAGGCATAGTCAGTACTAATGAGAGCCTGTTTCCAGTCCCTTGGCTCTGTTAACCACTGCAGCACTGCAAGATTACTGCTGTTGGGTATGGGGAGACAGAAGACAGAGGGTTTCAACTATAACAGCAGGCACCAGCACAAGGGACACTTTGAATTAAACCCTAAGTTTGGTTAAAATAAAGAAAAAAAATCAGCACAAGGGACATCACCTGTGCTCCTGGCTTCTTTGAAATCGTAATCCTCCAACCACCCCTACTGCCATAATCTTCTGTGGTGGGGGTTAATAGAACTGAGGGGGCTCAGATTGCCTGCCCAATTATTTTTCCCCCTTTTACCCAGCTACTCCATTCATAAAAGCTTTTATAAATTAAAAGTGTTATATGAATAGAGGAGGTGGACCTTTCAATCATCCAGCCATCTTCCATTCATAGATCAAGCTACTTTAATAGAAGCTGTAGTACAGCTTCTATGAATTGAGGAGCTGAGAAAAAAGGGCGGGCATAGGGGTGGAGGGTGTTGGAGGAGGAACATTAAAAAAAGCAGGAGCCAACAGCGCAAGGGACACAGCAGAGTAATGTCCCTTGTGCTGATCTGTTTCTTTTGACTAAACTGGGGCTTTAAGTGTTACATGGTTACATAGTCTGGTTGAAAAAAAAGGAATTTGCCTAATTTGGGGCTTTAAATTGAAAGGCATGGAGCAAAGCATATAATAGAGCAGTGGTTGCCAATGTATTAACTATAGTGAGCCTTGACTGCGGCCTCTGACACCACAAAAGGGCCGCTCAAAATGTTCAATATATTTAATGCTTGAGAGGACTGCCAGACTGTGCACATGCTACATTTTTGATCTGGAGACATGCTGCAGAAGACAATACGACAATTGGAAACATGTTACAGAAAGCTGGTAGAGAACAGTCCTATTACCTTAATCAATGTTCCCACTACAGACTGCTGAGGGCCGCACATCATATGCCAAAGGGCCACATGTCGCCCTCGGCCACAGCTTGGGCACCAAGGTAATAGAGAGTTAGAAATCATTGCATGTAAAACAGGGGCTTCTGATAGTGTGCTTAAAGTGTTACTAAACCCAGGACCCTGCATTCACTATATCTGGTCTCCCACAGTACACAGAACATGGAAATGCAATTATTTTAGTAAATATAAACTGCTAAATACCTTTTCTCATTAGCAGTTAGAGCAGTTTTGTGACTTCAGCAGAGCACTGGTTAAAGCTTGTAGAAGGAGTTTTCATTTTGCTCTAGGAGGATGCAAAACCCCTGACCTCTGTTTGGGAAGTGCTGATTGGCCCTCTGCTGATCACATGCACTCTCCCAAGAAAAAAAAACCCTCTCTAGCAATACACCCCAAACTGAGCATGTGCAGAGTGACTCCACAGGATATGTCTTATCAGGAGATAAGAGGAAGACAATGGAAGAAGGGGAGGATCAGAGAAGTCAGGATCAAAAAGCCTTTTTACACAATGCAGAGGATTAACCCCTTGGGTTCCACAGTGAGTATAACAAGCATGCTTTACTGCATATACAGACTGATTTTACTGTTGTGGGTTAAGGCAGGCCATAGACGGGCCGTTTATCGGCCGAATTTAAATAAATGAAAAATCGGTCAGCCCCGTTACCGATGCTGCCACCCATGTCCACGAAAAATGGCCATTTTTCGTGGATTTTCCAGCATGACCGATAAAACTAAAAGAGAAGATCCGCGAAAACCGGCCGACGGGCTGGCCCCACTAACGGCATGAATATCTGCCGATTTTTCATGTGGACGAAAATTTGGCTGATAAACGACTCATCTATGGCTAGCATTAGTAACACTTTAAGGTAATTGTTTGAGTACCCGATGTCTGCTTGGTTGCATGTCCATTTTTTCTCAATAGGTGGCTTGTGATTGCTTTTGATTATGCCACACAGGACAACGCCCATACAACAGCACTAAAGACAAAGGAATGGCAAAGATCCAGGGAAGGTTCCTTGTCTCCTGTGGCCAAAAGAACACAACTACAGTCAGTTATACTTAAATATCACAACACTTAAACCTATAATAACCCAGAAAAGTGATCTACCTTCACCCTTGAAGGCCAGTAAAACTATATATATGTGACTTTTCTATGAACAAATACATCAAATCAAACCCAGAAATTATATAAAATTATAAAATAGTAAAAATCAAATATAAAATATAGAGAATTATGTCCAAAAGTCCCACCGTGTCCAAAAAATAAAAATAAAAATAAAAGTAAAAACAAAAAAGTCCCAAAGAAAAAAAAAAAAAATAATCCTCACAAGTGTAAACTCAAACACTTAAACTTTTTCTTCTTCTTGCATCACCACAAACCTTCTTAATACCCGCAGATCCTGATATTCATACACCTCAAAAAAGAAAAAGAACTCGACATAGTGTCATACCTTAAATAATGTAAACACACGTGCCACTATATGTGCCGCATGCAAAATAAATGTGTATACTCCAACCAAGTGTCAGAACACATAAGAGTGAAAACACATTCCCATAGAATATGTGATACAATGTGTGAGAAACCACTCCACAGATAAACTGCCAGTGTATCACACCACACCCTATGTATATGTAAAAGTGAAAACCAAAACCCAAATCACCACTCTCCAACTCTAATGAGGATGGGTAATTACCCTATAGAAGAAACAGCAGGGCGGATTAACCACTCAGGGTTACAATCTCCTCTCATTAATTTTCTCCAACGATTAGGGTCACCTCCTCCACTTTCCTCCAGAAAACCAGTCACAATAAAAAGGTATTCTTCTTTATTAATAACTCACATAACATTCCGTGGTAACAGCTCCTCACATAATATTCCGTGGTAACAGCTCCTCCTCACAAGCAGTGTGTACATGGACAGGTTCAGGGAAACATAAACCACATGTTCCCACTTCCAAGATGGCCGCGATCGCACTTCCGGTCAACGGCGATGCGTATGACGTCACGTGTCACTGACGCGTTTCGTCACTTCCTTTGACTTTTTCAGAAGGGTAAGGACGTCTATGCATCGACTCCTTATGTACCGCCCTTCCTACATGAACGGCACCACTCGACGCCATCTTGGAAGCTGGAAAACGCTGCCCACACTTGACTGTATTGTATTTAATACAAAAAATCAAACTGCCACCTATAGATAATTAAGACCTAATGCCTCTATACAATAAAACACCACATATAAGGTACCAATACAGTGTGCATTAAATATAAGTACCAAGATCAAATACATTACCAATCCTATCCCAATACATAAATACAGGTGTATATTTCTTATGACCACACATATGTATATATCCAAAACCATCAAAATCACACTATTAGGACATATGATATATATGATACATATATATATCAGGATATGATCTCAAAATAAACATATCTACAATTATTAAACACTGTTTTATTGCGGATTTTTAATAGTAAATCTTTCAGTAGATATTTTATTCTTATTTTAATATTTGATCTATATTCATATTATAGGATATGGTTTGTAATATACCCCATATGTATGAGGGAAGTGTATATGGATTCATGAAAATAACGGGTGGAACCATTGAGGTAATATAATTTTAAATGAAATAATTGTTAATAATAATGGTAGGATTTTGGTATTCTTTTAACGTATTATATTTATGCATAAAAGAAATATTAATTAATCTTTTAGGTGTTAAGTTATGTGTCTTGAATCACGGGCGCAGGATAAGGGTAAATATTGATATCGATATATAGATTTAGTATAGTGCGGGTGTCGGCAACCCGCGGCTCCAGAGCCGCATGCGGCTCTTTTTCACCTTTGCTGCGGCTCCGGAGCACACTGCCCACCAGGTGACAGGCAATAGGGTTGCCGTAGCTCAGTGGTCGGCAAGCCGCGGCTCTTTTAACCTCCCTGGTGGTTTTCCCGAGTGTAGCTCGTGGTAGAATTTCTATACCACGAGCTACACTCGGGCTTACCATGCGGCGCTGCTCTGGGGGTCCCTGCAGCACTTACCTTGTCCTTCGTTCCCGCGATGTGTCCCCTGCAGCGTCCCCGGCCATCTCCTCCGGCCGATGCCGGCATCCGGCTTCTGTGTTCCGGTCCCCGTGATGTCGGGACGTACGGGCGCCGCCGGCGGCGGGAAATTTAAAAAATTAAAAAAAATGTCTTTTTTTTTTTTTTCAATTTTCAATAGTAAAACATTGCTGTTTCATCCCATTTCACATACATATTGTCCCTAGTGCTTTGTCCTGTGCCCTGCCTGCATTTTGTCTGTTCTTTCTGCCTGGAAACTTCTGGCGTCCAAAAAGCGTCCCTTTAGGTCAAAAGCGGTTTTAGACCGGCTAGAGAACAGCGATAGTAAATCAGAACCACTTGCAGAATTGAGTGCTAATGATTTGTGGGGAAATTTTCCTAAAAATTACAGCCTACAATAAAAAACTATTTCCATGCGAAAAAATGGTACCGCTTTCAGCACAAAAAATCGGAAGGAATCATACCGCCAGGGAGGTTAATGCAGCTCTTCTGTGTGCCGGGCGCCCGCTCCCCTCCCTCCTTTCGGGCGGCCGCCCCAAAAGTCAGGACTCTGCAGCTAGCCTAGCAATGGGCAAACTACGGCCCGGCGGACCTTATAATCCGGCCCGCGGAGCGTGGCAAACATTGGCTGTCAGGATGTAGGCGGGGCAGCGTGACGAACTCCTCTCCTCTCACAGTCCGCCCTGAAGACCAGAACTGCGCGGGAACACGGCGAGAGGAACGCGCGGAGTACAGGTAAGTGAATTGACACAATATGGGAATGAATTACTATAGGGGGGATGAATTACTATAGGGGGGATGAATTACTATAGGGGGGATGAATTACTATGGGGGATGAATTACTATATGGGGGATGTATTTTCAGTTTTAAAAATGTGGCTCTCAAAATAAATTTTAATCGTGGTTTTGGCGAGATTTGGCTCAGTTGAAAAAAAAGGTTGCCCACCACTGACCTAAGGCTATGATTGTGATTATGATGATACACTGTGGCCCTGATTAACCCTTTGCTTACTGGGCCCTTAAACCCCCTTCATGACCAGAGCGCTTTTTGCAATATATGCAGTGTCGGATTTGTTTTAAATGTTGCAATGGTTTTGCGGCTCCCAGTCTTTTTTTTCCCTCTCGGAAACGGGTCCAAGTGGCTCTTTATGTCTTAAAGGTTGCAGACCCCTGGTATAGTGCATTGGGGATGAATAACAATATAGGACAGAAGTCTAGATGTTATAGAAATGTTTTTAATTTTTTGACCAGCAGAGGGAGCTTTAAGCATGTGTGTTAGTTGTATATGCCTAAAATGATATGGATATATAATGTTTAATAATTGTAGATATGTTTATTTTGAGATCATATCCTGATATATATATGTATCATATATATCATATGTCCTAATAGTGTGATTTTGATGGTTTTGGATATATACATATGTGTGGTCATAAGAAATATACACCTGTATTTATGTATTGGGATAGGATTGGTAATGTATTTGATCTTGGTACTTATATTTAATGCACACTGTATTGGTACCTTATATGTGGTGTTTTATTGTATAGAGGCATTAGGTCTTAATTATCTATAGGTGGCAGTTTGATTTTTTGTATTAAATACAATACAGTCAAGTGTGGGCAGCGTTTTCCAGCTTCCAAGATGGCGTCGAGTGGTGCCGTTCATGTAGGAAGGGCGGTACATAAGGAGTCGATGCATAGACGTCCTTACCCTTCTGAAAAAGTCAAAGGAAGTGACGAAACGCGTCAGTGACACGTGACGTCATACGCATCGCCGTTGACCGGAAGTGCGATCGCGGCCATCTTGGAAGTGGGAACATGTGGTTTATGTTTCCCTGAACCTGTCCATGTACACACTGCTTGTGAGGAGGAGCTGTTACCACGGAATATTATGTGAGGAGCTGTTACCACGGAATGTTATGTGAGTTATTAATAAAGAAGAATACCTTTTTATTGTGACTGGTTTTCTGGAGGAAAGTGGAGGAGGTGACCCTAATCGTTGGAGAAAATTAATGAGAGGAGATTGTAACCCTGAGTGGTTAATCCGCCCTGCTGTTTCTTCTATAGGGTAATTACCCATCCTCATTAGAGTTGGAGAGTGGTGATTTGGGTTTTGGTTTTCACTTTCACATATACATAGGGTGTGGTGTGATACACTGGCAGTTTATCTGTGGAGTGGTTTCTCACACATTGTATCACATATTCTATGGGAATGTGTTTTCACTCTTATGTGTTCTGACACTTGGTTGGAGTATACACATTTATTTTGCATGTGGCACATATAGTGGCACGTGTGTTTACATTATTTAAGGTATGACACTATGTCGAGTTCTTTTTCTTTTTTGAGGTGTATGAATATCAGGATCTGCGGGTATTAAGAAGGTTTGTGGTGATGCAAGAAGAAGAAAAAGTTTAAGTGTTTGAGTTTACACTTGTGAGGATTATTTTTTTTTTTTTTTCTTTGGGACTTTTTTGTTTTTACTTTTATTTTTATTTTTTATTTTTATTTTTATTTTTTGGACACGGTGGGACTTTTGGACATAATTCTCTATATTTTATATTTGATTTTTACTATTTTATAATTTTATATAATTTCTGGGTTTGATTTGATGTATTTGTTCATAGAAAAGTCACAACTACAGTCAGGTCCATAAATATTGGGACATCGACACAATTCTAACCTTTTTGGCTCTACACACCACCACAATGGATTTGAAATGAAACAAACAAGATGTGCTTTAACTGCAGACTGTCAGCTTTAATTTGAGGGTATTTACATCCAAATCAGGTGAACGGTGTAGGAATTACAACAGTTTGCATATGTGCCTCTCACTTGTTAAGGGACCAAAAGTAATGGGACAGAATAATAATCATAAATCAAACTTTCAATTTTTAATACTTGGTTGCAAATCCTTTGCAGTCAATTACAGCCTGAAGTGTGGAACGCATAGACATCCCCAGACGCTGGGTTTCATCCCTGGTGATGCTCTGCCAGGTCTCTACTGCAACTGTCTTCAGTTCCTGCTTGTTCTTGGGGCATTTTCCCTTCAGTTTTGTCTTCAGCAAGTGAAATGTATGCTCAATCGGATTCAGGTCAGGTGATTGACTTGGCCATTGCATAACATTCCACTTCTTTCCCTTAAAAAACTCTTTGGTTGCTTTTGCAGTATGCTTTGGGTCATTGTCCATCTGCACTGTGAAGCGTCCAATGAGTTGTGAAGCATTTGGCTGAATATGAGCAGATAATATTGCCCGAAACACTTCACAATTCATCCGGCTGATTTTGTCAGCAGTCACATCATCAATAAATACAAGAGAAGCAGTTCCATTGGCAGCCATACATGCCCACGCCATGACACTACCACCACCATGCTTCACTGATGAGGTGGTATGCTTAGGATCATGAGCAGTTCCTTTCCTTCTCCATACTCTTCTCTTGCCATCACTCTGGTACAAGTTGATCTTGGTCTCATCTGTCCATAGGATGTTGTTCCAGAACTGTGAAGGCCTTTTTAGATGTCGTTTGGCAAACTCTAATCTGGCCTTCCTGTTTTTGAGGCTCACCAATGGTTTCCATCTTGTGGTGAACCCTCTGTATTCACTCTGGTGAAGTCTTCTCTTGATTGTTGACTTTGACACACATACACCTACCTCCTGGAGAGTGTTCTTGATCTGGCCAACTGTTGTGAAGGGTGTTTTCTTCACCAGGGAAAGAATTCTTCGGTCATCCACCACAGTTGTTTTCTGTGGTCTTCCGGGTCTTTTGGTGTTGCTGAGCTCACCGGTGTGTTCCTTCTTTTTAAGTATGTTCCAAACAGTTGTTTTGGCCACGCCTAATATTTTTGCTATCTCTCTGATGGGTTTGTTTTGTTTTTTCAGCCTAATGATGTCTTGCTTCACTGATAGTGACAGCTCTTTGGATCTTATCTTGAGAGTTGACAGCAACAGATTCCAAATGCAAATAGCACACTTGAAATGAACTCTGGACCTTTTATCTGCTCATTGTAATTGGGATAATGAGGAAATAACACACACCTGGCCATGGAACAGCTGAGAAGCCAATTGTCCCATTACTTTTGGTCCCTTAACAAGTGGGAGGTACATATGCAAACTGTTGTAATTCCTACACCGTTCACCTGATTTGGATTTAAATACCCTCAAATTAAAGCTGACAGTCTGCAGTTAAAGCACATCTTGTTTGTTTCATTTCAAATCCATTGTGGTGGTGTATAGAGCCAAAAAGGTTAGAATTGTGTCGATGTCCCAATATTTATGGACCTGACTGTACATCTAAAAATTTAGGTGGATATGAAGCCACTCTAATGTCACTGTCCCAAAAGTAGTATAGGACTAGTCCATGTGAGGGGGAAGAATTGGATTCATTTGTGTATGCTATGTCAATTCTCTGTAGCAGCATGGATACTGGTAAGTGAGCTGTGTGTAATGGGGAGAGGAGCTTTTACGAGTGGCAAAAGTCCTTTGGACCTCTTTGGACCTCTTACCAGTCTTACATTAATGTAATGCTGTACAGACTCCTCATACCAACCTAGGAAGCTTCTGTCTGTGAGTTCTCAGGATCCATCGAGAATCAGATCTGTAGTTTTTGCCAGTGACAACTTTGCACTTGAAAATTTTTACACCTGCAAATCACCTCCCAAATTCCAGACTTAAACAATGTTCTAAGCCAAATAGCTTCGTAAAACCTGTACATTACCTAACGCGGACATTGCATGCACCTGATATCCCATTTATTTCAAATGAACCTTTCAAAAGCTCCCCCCCCCATAAAGACCAGAATTGGTCTACAGAAGCTGAAACATTATAGGTCCCTAAGGATGCACCAAAATTTCGGTGGCCAAAACGTTTCGGCTGAAAACATATCTTTCGGCCGTTGGCCAAAATGAAAAAATAAAAGCACCAATACAGGTGCTGAAAAAACCCCGCCCCTAGCAGCCACTCATCTCTATGCCCTTGGAGGACCGGAGCGATGTCACTTCCCGTTCCCAAAATTAAATTTTTTTTTAAAGCGCTAGATCAATGCTTTTTTTTGATCCAGTGCTTTACATTGCAGAGGAGAGCTGTGGGGTCTTATTGACCCCATATCTCTCCATAAAGAGGACCTGTCACTAATTATTTCTATCACAAGGGATGCATGTATTTCTTGTGATAACAATAAAAGTGATTACATTTTTTTTTTAAAAGGACACTGTAAAAACAAAAAAACCCCCCCATTAAATAAATAATAATAAAAAAAGTTTAAAGTGCCCCTGTCTCCTCGTGCTCACATGCAGTAGTGAACGTATATGTAGGCCATGTCCACATATGTAAACTGTGTTCAAACCACACACGTGAGGTATCACCCCACAGTCAGAGCAAGAGCAATAATTCTCGCTTTAGACTTCCAATGTAACTTTACTCTGCTAACCTGTAGAAATTTTTAAAGCATTGCCCATGGAGCTTTTTAATTATCCCAGTTTCATGGCATTCCACGAGCATGCGCAATTTTAAAGCGTGACATGTTAGGTATATATTTACTCGCCGTAACATCCTCTTTCATATTTTACAAAAAATTGGAGTAAATATATATATATATTTTTTAATCAAAGTGTATTTTTTTCAAAAAATATATATATTAATTTTTAAAAACTGCGCATTTCGGTTTCAGTTTTCTGCCAAGTGCATTTTGAATTTTCGGTTTTGGCATCAGAATTTTCATTTCAGTGCATCGCTAGTTATAAGCACTGTTGTCTTTCTGCGCCCATCACCCATACTCATACCCATAAGACCTTAGCTTTAGAACAACATATCTGGGGTCACTGTCTCTCCACATCAAGTTTTTATATTGATGCCTCCAAAGCAAGTTTATCAGGTTGGGTAGTATACTTATGCAAGAAACAACAAAATAGAAGCAAAAAAAAAAAAACCCAAAACCCCAAACAATCCAACATAAAGCAGCAGAGTAAACAATATCCATAAAATCCAAAAGATTTTTAAGGGATGACCAGCAGATGGCAGTATTGTACTTTCTGTAGACTTGTCTGGCCAATAATACCCAGCCAGCAATATCTTTTACATTTTTATTCAGACTGAAGTTTTTCATAAAGGTTGCATCTTTTGTCTGCAATAAAATAAAATAGTTGATATCATCATGATATAATTCTAATTAGAAACAGAAGTTTTGGAAAAAGTAAAGAAAATGTAAATGCATTTTTAACATTTATTTATTTATTTAGCCAAGGCGATGAAATCCAAGTGACAAAAATAAAATGTAATGCTAGAGATCTTTCTGCCTGGTGTAAAGACATGACATTATGGCTGATTTATCAAAGCTGGGGAGTGCAAAATCTGGTGCAGCTGTGCACGGTAGCCAATCAGCTTCTAACTTCAGCTTGTTCAATTAAAGTGATTGTAAAGCTTGAATTAAAAAAACAAAAAAAGGGGCCGCATGCGTGGCCGGCTCCTGGATGGACGCGCTGTAAACTCCGCTCCATCCACCCGCCAGACCCGACACGGCACACCCCGGCCCCAAGGGATTTAAATAGCACAGTCAGTAAGTGAAGAGGTGTACAACCTTCCCCAACGATGCCCCGCCGCCGCAAGACCCCTGGACAGCCAGGGAAATTAACACACTCCTTCCCTACTGTCACAGCAGGGATCCAAGATGGCGCCAGCTGCAGTAACGGAGGACACAGATATCCTGAGGAGGATAACACAGACCAGCAAGCGGATCCCAGGCTGCAATACCCGCTTTACCCAGGGGACCCTGGTGAGTCATCTCCTCCCCTATCCCCTACGACAAGCAGCCCAGCCAAGTCCAGACCTCGTTTGAACACAGACCTTACATTTGCCTACCAGGCCCTCATCCATCCATCCCCTCACCACAGCACTGACTTGCCAGTAATAGAGTCGTTCCCTGTGTCTGACCAGCCTATCTCCGAAATCTGCATGAAAAACATGCTTCTTTCGCTCAGGCAAATGCTGCATAGTGATTTAACGTCATCACTAGCCCAAATTACAAAAGTGATTCAAAAACAAGATCACAGATTACGCCACATTGAGACAAAAATGGGAGAAATAATTGTAGCCCACAACGACTTGATTGCGCACATACTGACCATACTTCTGACATCGAAGAAATTAATTTGAAACTAGCAGATCTGGAAGATTGTTGCAGGTGCAACAACATTAAATTTAGGGGTATTCCTGAAAATATCACCAATGAGGCACTGCTACCCTACATCCAGCAATATATGAAACACCTCATCCCGTCTCTCTCAGATACAGAGCTCGCCATAGACCGAGCTCACAGAATACCCAAACTGTCATTCCTGTCAGCATCAATCCCTAGAGATGTTTTGGCTCGCATCCACTTTTACCACATAAAGGAAAAGATAATGAAGGCAGCCAGAAACCCCCCTCCACTCCCGTCATCACATGCAAATATGAAATTATATGCAGACCTATCAAAAGCCACGCTCCTTAACCGTAAAAAATTGGTCACCATCACTAAAGCCTTACGAAACCACGGCATAGGTTACCAATGGGGCTTCCCCACAAAAATAACTGTCAGACATCAGGGAAGAGTCTACACAATTAAAAACCTAGAAGCGGGCATCGATCTATTGAAGACCCCCAACAATCCGCCTCTACTAATATGCAACAAATGGAAGCAGAATGACTCTGACACACTATACCTCCAGTCCACTTCAAATTCTTCACCTCGGACGCTTCATCCTACTATATCCCATCCTACTAATCTCTGGCGATCGGCCCGATTAAAAAATCTTCACGTTACAAGAAACTGTTTGGCATGACCTTCTCTATGGTCAATGCTTGTTCAAACCCCCCAGTTTTAAAGTAGCACACCAAGCTACTCATGTTACTTTCATTTAACGCAAGCTTTTTTTTACCCCTTTTCACCTCCTTCACCACCAGTCGACCAAATATATCACCAGTTCAATTAAATCCTCCAATTAAACATGAAACACGTCCTCTGACTCTTTGATCGAGCCAATTCTGCACTGCCCAGACTGCAGAATTCTCCTTCTCACAACCATATCCATCCAACCTCGTTCAACATCTGAAACAACAACCCTACTACCCCAGTAAACAAACCACGGATCTACATTATGATTAATATAACATCTCTAAATGTTTGTGGCTTGAACTCCCCTTTCAAAAGATCGATGCTCCAAAAGGAAACTCGGACATTTCATGCGGACATACTCTTCATACAGGAAACACATTTCGCAACAACCAAGACCCCCAAACTACAACTGCATCGATTCTCCAACGTCTATATGGCCACTAATTCTAAGAAAAAAAAAGGCATTCTTACAGCTATAAAGGACTCTACACAGTTCCACCACGTATCAGAAATAGCTGACCCTCAAGGTCGCTATCATATTTTAATCTGCAAACTCAACGATATCCCCTACACTCTAGTCAATGTCTACGGTCCCAACAGCAACCAGATCCAATTCTACCAGAAACTCCACACCATCATCTCTTCTCAAAAACAAGGCAGACTTATCATCGGAGGAGACTTCAACGTCATCGGCAACCCACTTCTAGACTCGTTCTTCCAACAAAAACTTTACGACATTTGGAGATGCCAGCACAGTACCGAAAGAGACTACACCTACTACTCCCCTTCTCACCTATCCTACTCCAGAATCAAACGTAACGTCATCCAACATTGGCACCATCACATGGTCAGACCATGCTCCAATCAACATAATCTTAGACGACTCTCAACGTTCAGCAATTCCTCCCATATGGAGACTGAATTCTACAATATTAAAGAACTCAGATAACCAAAAATATCTGTTAGAAGCTCACAATCTATTCTTTGACTTTAATGCTATGCCTGATATCTCTATAACCACACTATGGCCCGCTTACAAAGCATATATGCGAGGTATTCTCATATAACTAAATTCCCGAATCACTAAACAGAGATCACAACAAATTGACCAACTTCTAGCCTCCATAAAACTAAATGAAGAAATTAACAAAAAAAACCCAAACACCTCCACATCTGCATCTCTTACCTCAGGCAGAAACCAGCTCAGAACCCTTTTACTCTACAAATATGACCTCAAACTCCAAAAAAACGAAAAACTCAATTTTATTCCCTAGGTAACAAAGCAAACTCACTACTAACAAAAATAATCAAACAATGACGCCTTAAATCTAAAATCTCAATTCAACACCCAACTACCCACACATCGCTTACAAATCCACAGGACATAGCTAATGCCTTTGCAACTTACTACCAAACTCTGTACAATATCAAAGACGACCCAGATACACCCCAACCAACAACACTATCCATACAAAACTTCCTAACCACCACTAATCTACCCCACCTTACTCTGTCACAACTCATTTCTATCTCTATCCCATTCTCTCCCACGGAAATAGAGAATACTATAAAAACCTTACCTCTTAATAAATCTCCGGGAAATGATGGCTTCACAAACAAATTCTACAAAACATTTGCCCCAAATCTTACACATCTAACCACTCTCTTTAACCATGCCACTTCTAAAGGTAAATTCCTTAATGAAATGCTGCAATCCATAATCACAACTTTTCCAAAACCCGGCAAAGACCCCCAACTTGTTCAGAATTACAGACCAATTTCACTACTAAACACAGACATAAAACTCTACGCCAAAATAATAGCCCAAAGATTGCTTCCCCACCTTCCTACATTAATCCACCCAGACCAAGTAGGATTTGTCCCTGGTCGCCAAGCACCGGATGCAACTAGAAGACTCATATCCCTCCTACACAAAATAGAAACCACAAAACAACCCTCCTTACTCTTATGCCTTGATGCTGAAAAAGCATTCGACTGAATACAATGGCAATTTATGAAACTCACACTTCAAAAGTTTGGAATTACAGACTGGATGCTATCGGCAATCCTTGCCCGCTATTCCAACCCTTCAGCAAGAGTGCTAACACACGGCACTCTCTCACAGATCTTCCGCATCTCCAACGGTACCAGACAAGGCTGTCCCTTATCCCCCATAATCTTTACTCTACTTATCTACCTTTAGCCTCAAAGCTTAGAGATTACCCAGCATTCACAGGAATCATCCACCTCAAAAGAGAACACAAAATTAGCCTATTTGCAGACAACATCATACTAATGATTACCAAACCATACAAATTGCTCAAAACGATCCATACACATCTTCAAAATTACTCAGAAGTATCATACTACAAACTCAATGCACCCAAATCCTCTTTCTTAAATCTTAATACACCCACTAAGATTCAGGAAATACAGTCAGGTCCATAAATATTGGGACATCGACACAATTCTAACATTTTTGGCTCTATACAACACCACAATGGATTTGAAATGAAACAAGATGTGCTTTAACTACAGACGGTCAGCTTTAATTTGAGGGTATTTACATCCAAATCAGGTGAACGGTGTAGGAATTACAACAGTTTGCATATGTGCCTCCCACTTGTTAAGGGACCAAAAGTAATGGGACAATTGGCTTCTCAGCTGTTCCATGGCCAAGTGTGTGTTATTCCCTCATTATCCCAATTACAATGAGCAGATAAAAGGTCCAGAGTTAATTTCAAGTGTGCTATTTGCATTTGGAATCTGTTGCTGTCAACTCTCAAGATGAGATCCAAAGAGCTGTCACTATCAGTGAAGCAAGCCATCATTAGGCTGAAAAAACAAAACAAACCCATCAGAGAGATAGCAAAAACATTAGGCGCGGCCAAAACAACTGTTTGGAACATTCTTAAAAAGAAGGAACGCACCGGTGAGCTCAGCAACACCAAAAGACCTGTGGTGGATGACCAAAGAATTCTTTCCCTGGTGAAGAAAACACCCTTCACAACAGTTGGCCAGATCAAGAACACTCTCCAGGAGGTAGGTGTATGTGTGTCAAAGTCAACAATCAAGAGAAGACTTCACCAGAGTGAATACAGAGGGTTCACCACAAGATGTAAACCATTGGTGAGCCTCAAAAACAGGAAGGCCAGATTAGAGTTTGCCAAATGACATCTAAAAAAGCCTTCACAGTTCTGGAACAACATCCTATGGACAGATGAGACCAAGATCAACTTGTACCAGAGTGATGGGAAGAGAAGAGTGTGGGGAAGGAAAGGAACTGCTCATGATCCTAAGCATTCCACCTCATCAGTGAAGCATGGTGGTGGTAGTGTCATGGCGTGGGCATGTATGGCTGCCAATGGAACTGCTTCTCTTGTATTTATTGATGATGTGACTGCTGACAAAAGCAGCAGGATGAATTGTGAAGTGTTTCGGGCAATATTATCTGCTCATATTCAGCCAAATGCTTCAGAACTCATTGGAGTCCGCTTCACAGTGCAGATGGACAATGACCCAAAGCATACTGCAAAAGCAACCAAAGAGTTTTTTAAGGGAAAGAAGTGGAATGTTCTGCAATGGCCAAGTCAATCACCTGACCTGAATCCGATTGAGCATGCATTTCACTTGCTGAAGACAAAACTGAAGGGAAAATGCCCCAAGAACAAGCAGGAACTGAAGACAGTTGCAGTAGAGGCCTGGCAGAGCATCACCAGGGATGAAACCCAGCGTCTGATGATGTCTATGCGTTCCAGACTTCAGGCTGTAATTGATTGCAAAGGATTTGCAACCAAGTATTAAAAAGTGAAAGTTTGATTTATGATTATTATTCTGTCCCATTACTTTTGGTCCCTTAACAAGTGGGAGGCATATATGCAAACTGTTGTAACTCCTACACGGTTCTCCTGATTTGGATGTAAAAAAACTCAAATTAAAGCTGACAGTCTGCAGTTAAAGCACATCTTGTTTGTTTCATTTCAAATCCATTGTGGTGGTGTATAGAGCCAAAAATGTTAGAATTGTGTAGATGTCCCAATATTTATGGACCTGACTGTACTTCTCAAACGCTTCCCTTTCTCCTGGGAACACCACAGCATCCCTTATTTGGGAATTAAACTCACCCCTTCGACAGATCAACTGTACGTCTCAAATCACAAACGATTAGTCGAATCCATCCCTCAAGAACTTAAAAACCTACTCACGTCAACGCTGTTAAAACTGGGAAGAGTAGCTACTGTAAAAATGTGCATATTGACTAAAATCCTTTATATATTCCGCACACTCCCCATACCCGTCCCCAATACCTTCTTCTCCAAATTACAAGCAGTACTTGCCAAATCCCTCTGGAACTCAAAGAAACCTAGATGTACCACAAATCTCCTAATACGCCCAACCTCTAGAGGAGGAGCAGGTCTCTCACACTTAAAATCATACTATAATGCCACTCTTCTAGACCAACTCTATTTTTGGTGGCACCCAACTATCGAAAAAACATGGACTACCATAGAAACACTCCCTTACCTTCCGCCAACACTACGTGATATATTGCATCCTTGCATCCAGACCTCCCTACAAGCCTGGTATGACCTCTTAGCATCTAACCCACCAGATTCCAAAGCAATACCTACCCCGATCACCGTGCTACACTTTATTATCCCTTCTCTGAATCTACTACATTGGGATCGAGGTATAGCCCGTATACAAGACCTCTATACAAACCACAAACTAGACTCCTTCTCGACCCTCCAGGAGAAATTTTACCTCCCTGACAATGAAATCTTCAGCTACATGAGAATAGCTCACTCCTTACAAAAAATGAATGTTCCACATCTTTTGAAAATTCCTACTACCACGTATCACTTTCTTAACAAAGCGCAATACCCTAAGAAAGGGATTTCGACCTTTTACACGCTTATAACCAGGTCACAATTTACCCTATAAACCACCTCTATATCTAACTGGGAGAAACCTTTTTCACAACCAATACAACCCTACACATGGGAAAGAATCTTTAACATTACCCACAAAGCATCTAGATGTAGCTCCCACTGGGAACCGTATATGAAAATTTTACACCACTGGTATTTTACACCTGTCAAACTCTCTCTATACTACCCTCAACACTCATCCGCTTGCTGGAGACAATGCGGAGAAACAGGATCAACCCTGCATATACTTTGGAAGTGCAA
This sequence comes from Staurois parvus, assembly GCF_062004578.1. Lineage (NCBI taxonomy): Eukaryota > Metazoa > Chordata > Amphibia > Anura > Ranidae > Staurois > Staurois parvus. Next base: position 3,487,475 of record NW_028319228.1, on the reverse strand, counting down.
ATCTCTAAGATAGTACTGGAACAGCGTCTTCCAATTGCTGGAGCCCAAGTAGCTCCAAACCCTGCTCTCGCACTTCTCCATATAGGAATCAACAAATTCTCTAACGAATCTCGCACCATCACTATCCAAATATTAGCAGCTGCAAAAATTAACATTACTAAACTATGGAAATCTTCCAAAACTCCTTCTCTCTCTGCCCTTATAACAGACCTCAATTTCCAATGCGATATGGAAAAAAGATTAGCCCTCAACAACTCTTCTCATGACAAATTCAATTACCAATAGTCTCGATGGCTACAAAACCCAAACTGCTCTATAAAATTATAATATATATATAATATATAATACTACGACCCTATGCCCTAGACTGGTGCCCCCTTCACCCCCCTCCCTCCCCCCCGTTCCGTACCCACTTTATACAACATTTCACCCCTAGATGGTTCACACCAAACAGACAATACCTCTTGAGAAAACCGATATGCGTTCATATTGTCCCCAGCCAAATGGTGGGGAATCTATTTCATACAAAGTATTACTGTACTCAAATGTGAACCATATTGATGCATACTGTTTTGTATTGTACTAAAATCTCTCAAAAAAACCTTTGAAATAAAAAAGCAAAAAAAAAGCAAACATGGTATACTTACCTGCTCTGTGCAATGGTTTTGCACAGAGCAGCCCTGATCCTCCTCTTTTCGGGTCCCCCGCTGGCGCTTCTGGCTCCTCTACCATGGCTGGATCTAGAGGGGGCAGGGATGGGCTATGCCCCCCCAAAGATTTTAGTTGTGCCCTCCCCAAAGCCAACCCCCAACCTGCCACTATACTGCACTAACCTGATACTATACTACCCTAACCTGCCCTAATCTGACCCTCTGTCTTCTGCCCTGCCAGCAGTGACCTCTGTCCACTGCCCCCCCTGATCTCCCATCCTCTGTCCCCCTGACATTTATTACTGCACCCCCACATCAGACAGGCTAGATCCGGCCCTGTCCTCTACCCCGCCGAATGCCTCCATAGGAAGCTGCTTCCTATAGGGCACTTGTGCATGCGCAATGCCAAGCCAGGCAGTTTGATATACTCAAACACACAGCCCATTTCAGCCCCTCCCCCTTGCTTTCTGCTGACAGGTTTTGACTGACAGCAGAAGGAGCCAATGTCTCCCTCAGCTCTCAGCCAAGCCTGTTAGAGCCTGGAGAGGGGAGAAAAGCTGCTGCAGACGTGCACAGTGCTGGACCGAGATTGGGTTCAGGTGAATATTTAGGGGGGGCTGGTGAGGAATTCACAATTAACCACTTGCCTACTGGGCACTTATACCCCCTTCCTGCCCAGGCCAATTTTCAGCTTTCAGCTCTGTCTCAATTTGAATGACAATTGCGCGGTCATGCAATACTGTACCCATATTAAATTTTTTGTATTTTTTCACACAAATAGAGCTTTCTTTTGGTGGGATTTAATCACCACTGGGTGTTTTATTTTTTGTACTATAAACAAAAAAAGAGCAAAAATTTACAAAAAAAAAAGTTTTTCTTTGTATCTATTATAAAATTTTGCAAACAGGTAATTTTTCTCCTTCACTGATGTGCGTTGATGAGGCTGCACTGATGGGCACTGATAGGCAGCACTGATTGGCACGGATAGGCAGCACTGATAGGCATGGATAGGCAGCACTGATGGGCACTGATGAGGTGGCACAGATAGGCAGCACTGATGGGCACTGATAGGCGGCATTGATAGGCGGCACTGATGAGCTGGCACTGATGGGCAGCACTGATGGGTGTCACTGATGGGTGTCACTGCAGGGCACAGGTGGGTGTCACTGATGGGCACAGGTGGGTGTCACTGCTGAGTGGTATAGGTGGGTGTCACTGATGGGCACAAGTGGGTGGCACTGCTGCTGCGTGGCACAGGTGGGTGGCACTGATGGGCGCAGGTGGGTGGCACTGCAGGGCATGTGGGTGACACTGATGGGCACAGGTGAGCGGCACTGCTGGGCACAGCTGGGTGGCACTGCTGGGCACTGATCATCAGGACACTGATCATCAATGCCCTGATGATCAGTGCCAATCCCTTCGCTGACAATTGCCGGTTCTCTCTGACAATAGCCTGGGACTTTGTCCCAGCATTTCACAACCGTGCTTCGGCTATAGCGCGGTTGGGAACCGGTTAAAAGGTTTTTACCTTAATGCAGAGAATGCATTAAGGAAAAAAACCTTTTGTCTTTAGAACTACTTTCCCTTTTGATTAAAATTCCTAGAAGCTAATTGGTTTCTATGCAGAGCTGCACCAGATTTTGCATTCTCCAGTTTTAGTAAATCAGCTCCATTGCACGCAGCTCACATTCACCTATGTTTTGAACATGGACTAAAGAACACACATGGTTAAAGCTTTAACAGCAAAAATAAATTTCAAATTAATGAATAGTTAAAAAGTAGGTGACAGCTCACATATTTTCCCAAGGATCACAAGTAGCATTATTACCCATTGACCTTGCTCAGGCATTGATACAGTTTTCAGAATGGAGTTTCCTACACCAAAAAAAAAATGTGAATGAAAATATGTGCTTTTATGCACTCAACTTGAATCCTAATTTGAGCCCTCAAAATCTGCTCTGATTTGAATGCTAATAATTGTAAAATTAACCCAGGACACTTACGTTGTAGCATTTAGTGCACACCTTCATTCCTTCTTTCTTTGTTTTGGTGAGGAGCTGGAGTAAAGAAAGTCCCCAGCTTTTGTTTTTGGTTAGGAAGATACAAAATAATGCATAATGCTATGTAGTCTTCTGTCCAGCCAACAGGTGTACCTATAAACTCATTTTCACAAGCTATACACTTTCCAGTAACCACAGTTTTATAAAAGGTCAATTGTTTACATAGGTCAATAGCTCAGGATGTATGAGACCACTGCTTTCAATGCACTCATCCCTTAACAGACAACTCAGTCCAAAATTTTAGACAGTCAGCCTGAAAAGAGATGGGTTATTCTGCATTTTCTGAATGAGTACAAGGCTTTCTCTGATTGACTGAGGTGGAGAGGCAGGTGGATGATGTCAGAGGAAGCCTTGTACCCATTCATAAAATACAAAGCTTCATGTAAATGGCTGAACAACCCTCATCCCGACTCAATTTTGTTCTCCCGGCACCATAGTAAGGTGGATGAGTCTGGCAGCAGCATCATGATAGACTGAAGAGGGGATTGCCTGCGATGAGGTAGGCCAATGAGGAGGGAGTTACAATTGTCTTCTGTTATAAAAGTCCTGACTGTTAGCTTTTTTTCTAATTGTCACTTTACTACCGCTTTAACAAGGAAGCATATTTGTTCTTTAATAGGTCATTGATATTGGTGAGGCGGGATTATTCACTAAATTCAATTTAGTGTTAAAAGGGGATTTCCTGTTTGTAGACACATACTGTAGTATTTCATCCTACTTCTTTTAGTATTCAAATAAGTAGTACCTTGAATATAACTGTATTAAGTTCAGATTTTACATTATCATATATACTCTGTATATATTATCTGTATATTTCAAAGAGAAAGTATGCACAGGTGTCAAACTGCGCGGCCCTCCAGCTGTTGCTAAACTACAAATCCCATGAGGCATTGCAAGATTGACAGTTACAAGCATGACTCCCAAACTCAGAGTCATGATGGGACTTGTAGTTTTGCAACAGCTGGAGGGCCACCAGTTTGACACCCCTGTGCCTATTTAATGCAACCCCTTCTCCCATTGAACTACTGGCATAGCAGTAAAGAATACAGTAGGAACATCCTTTAGTTATAATTCAGCTGTTTGATGAAAGGAATGTGATTGCACTTTCTAATTGTAATAAATAATCCAGTGGGCATTTGACAGTAAATCAATGGAGAGTGATCAAAAAACGGATCTTTTACCACTTAAAGCTGTGATTAATAAAATACGTGTGCAGCATAGGTGTTAAAGAATCATTAAATCTAGGAGTAGAGGAATAGGCTGTATAACTTACCTTATTCCTGTGCCACTGCTGATGGTGCCACCACCAGAACCATACCTGCAATTCAATATCAGGAATGCTGAACAGTATCTTGATGAGGAGGTGGAGACTTAGCTCCTTTCACAGGTAGAAAGGGCTGCAAGCTCTGGGACAGTGACAATAATGGGGACTTTTACCTACCCTGAAATTGACTGGAGTAATGGAAGTGCAGGAATAGTTAAAGGGCAAAAATGTATAAACCTGTTGCAAGACAATCTATGGTACTGTTTAAAGTAGCCCAAACTAGAAATGATACTTTGCTGGACCTGGTAATCTCAAACCATGCAGAAATTTTTAATAATGTTAAAAGAACATCTGGGCAGCAGTGTCTATACCATGATTTAATTTAATGTTAGAAAGAAGACACAAAAAAGTGGAAATATAATTATAAAAACACTTTTTATTATGCAAAGTAAAAGTCTTTTTTTCGTTTGTATAAAAACGTTCAACACCAGCTACAGTACAAGCAGAAAGGTACATACAGTGCCTTGAAAAGGTATTCATATCCCTTGAAATGTTCCACATTTTGTTATGCTACAACCAAAAACGTAAATGTATTTTATTACGATTCCATGTGATAGACCAACACAAAGTGGCACATAATTGTGAAGTGGAAGTAAAATGATAAATGGTTTTGAAAACCTTTTACAAATAAATATCTTAAAAGTGTGACGTGCATTTGTATTCATCCCCCTTTACTCTGATACCCCTTAATAAAATCTAGTGGAACCAATTGCCTTCAGAAGTCACTTAATTAGTAAATAGAGTCCCCCTGTGTGTAATTTAATCTCAGTATAAATACAGCTGTTCTGTGAAGCCCTCAGTAGTGTGTTAGAGAACATTAGTGAACAAACAGCATCATGAAGGCCAAGGAACACACCAGGCAGGTCAGGGATAAAGTTGTAGAGAAGTTTAAAGCAGGGTTAGGTTATAAAAAATATCCCAAGCTTTGAACATCTACGGAGCACTGTTCAATCCATCATCCAAAAATGGAAAGCGTATGGCACAACTGCAAATCTACCAAGATATGTCCGTCCACCTAAACTGAGAGGCCAGGAGAGGGGAGCATTAATCAAAGAAGCAGCCCACGGTAACTCTGGAGGAGCTGCAAAGATCCACAGCTCTGGTGGGAGAATCTGTTGTGCACTCCAAAAATCTGGCCTTTATGGAAGAGTGGCAAGAAGAAAGCCATTGTTGAAAGAATGCCATAAGAAGTCCCATTTGCAGCTTGCAAGAAGCCATGTGGGGGACACAGCAAACATGTGGAATAAGGTGTTTTGGTCAGATGAGACCAAAAGTGAACTTTCTGACCTAAAAGCAAAACCCTATTGTGACGAAACACGGCGTCAGACCCCAGCCCTTCTCACCAACTCGTGACTGAAGGACCAGCCAATCTTACACCACGCTGTCACTTGCATAAACAATGTCACTTTCAGCTGCGCCCTGCACAAAGATTTTCCAGCTCGCGGGACTACAATCTATGTGCTGAGAGCCTGACAGCGATCGTTTCTGGGTCAGGTTAATTACACAATTAACCCTTCACACTGCCACCACCACCTTTTTACAGAGAAGGAGGAAACTCACAAATCTTAGCAGTAACACTATGATACTAGTATAAGCGTCTGTAACACACACTGTCACTATAGACAGGTATATTCAGAGGATTATTACATACAGTAGCACTCTTTAAGAGACAGGGATTCTTTAGTTTGCATTAAAAGCTTTAGAGACAGTTTAAACACTTTTCAAAATAGGATTTATTACTAAAAAGGTCAAAATGGTGCAATTAAAAATATTTACAGAAAAGATGTAACAAACATATAAAGAGAGCAACAAAACAACAGAGAAATAAAAAAAGGCGTTCAGAAGGCAGAATACTTGTCCTTGTTTTAGCAGAGTCCAATTGTCTAAACAATAAGATTGCCTTGGCTCTCAAGTCTCTTAGATGGTGTCAGGGCTCCCAGGTGTGACCAGAGGTGTGTGGCTGACGCAGGGAAACGCAGACCTCAGATATGTTATAAACAATATAATTTATTAACACTAACAATACAAACATAAACGCAGTGCAATACTAAAACATAATACAGTGCAACCAAACCAAACCAAACCAACCACCCACAGATAACAGTACATACAAGCAAGCATCGTCAGGCAGGCCGGGTCAATATCAATAGGGCAGGTAGGTACAGGGGGAGCAAGCGGAGATTGGACGGGGTCACAGGCCAGGTTCAGCAGGTAGCAAGCAGCGTAGTACAGAGGGTCAGGCAGAGGGATGGTCAGGGTCACAAGCCAGGGATCAGAACAGGTAGCAAGCAGCGTGGTACAGAGGGTCAGGCAGAGGGATGGTCAGGAGCGAGCCGGGATCAGAGCAGGAGAAGTCAGCAGCGGTTCAGAAACAGGATGCAGGACAGAAACAGGATACAGGGCCCAGGACAAACACAACACCAAGGCAGAGTCTGTGGGTCTGGCCATCCCTTAAATACCCCAGCATAATCAGTTCCAGGTGTTAGCTGGCTGCAAAGTTGAGTCTCTGATTGCTGGGAGCATCCGCTGGCCAGCCCTGGTACTGCAGATCAAAAGGCAGGTGAGTCCCACCATTGCTAGCCAGTCCATTCCTGACAGATGGTTCCTGATTGATGTTAAACGAGAGCTGTGTTTCTCCAGGCTGTCAGTTCTTTTCTATCATATCAAAGGGGTGTCTCCTGAGAACAAATGACCAATCATCCAGTTTGGGGATGGGTGTTAGGCGGTAACCAAGGTTATGACCAAATCCCTTACAATTTCATACTAAGGTCAATAACTTTCCTAGCAACTGGCAGATTAATATTTATAATTATATTACAAATGCAAAGATACCAAACATAGCGTACCCTTGTCACTCAGGATAAAAGAGACTGTTTCTTCTCTCTTGTAGGTACTGATATAGTCATGTATGGCTTTGTGTGACTCATATTAAAATGATCTATCCGAATATATACTTTATATTAATGTGCCCAGTTTCTGCTGAAGTTTATGAATTGTATGAAAAATGACTCATGTGGAATGTACGTTTTATGGTACGCTCTAGCCCTAATGGCCTAGCAGCTCATTACTGACTGAGTTATTGTTTTACAATCAGGCAGAGGAAAGTGGTTTTCAAGCAGACCCCCTGGAACCAGACTAATTAGAATTTTACAGCCCTGAAGCTTATCTGTGTTTTATTTAGAATAAGAGATCCTCTTGACCTGCATTCAACTTATAGGTATGCATTTCATTGAAAAGGGAGGAGGGAGGACAGGAGACAACATGGCCTAACAAGATGGCTGTCATGTACAGTGTCCAAGCCTCTATGGTGCACAATCGTCACAGCTATGTGTGGCGGAAAACTAACATTGCATATTGCCCTGAACATACCATCCCGACCGTGAAACATGGTGGTGGCAACATCATGTTGTGGAGATGGTTTTCTTAAGCAGGGACAGGGAAGCTGGTCAGATTTGATGGGAAGATGGATGAAGCCAAATACAGGGAAATCTTAGAAGAAAACTTGTTAGAGTCTGCAAAAGACTTGAGACTGGGTTGGAGATTCACCTTCCAGCAAAACAACGACTCTAAACATACAGCCAGAGCTACAATGGAATGGTTTAGATGAAAGCATATTCATGTGTTAGAATGGCCCAGTCAAAGTTCAGACCTAAATCCAATTGAGAATCGGTGGCAAAACTTGAAAACTGTTGTTCACAGATGTTCTCCATCCAATCTGACAGAACGTGAGCTATTTTGCAAAGAAGAATGGGCAAACATTTTACTCTCTAGATGTGCAAAACTGGTAGAGACATCCCCAAAAAAGAATTGCAGCTGTAATTGCAGAATGTGGTTCTACAAAGTATTGACTCAGGGGGGCTGAATACAAAAGCATTCCACACTTTTCAGATATTCATTTGTAAAAAATGTTGAAAGCCATTTATCATTTTCCTTCCACTTCACAATTATCTGCCACTTTGTGTTCGTCTATCACATAAAATCCCAATGACATACATTTACGTTTTTGGTTGTAACATGAAAAAATGTGGAAAATTTCAAGGCACTGTATGCTTCCACTAAAAAAACACAAAGAGCAGAGGGATCAGCACAAAGCATCCTCAGGATCCACTTCATTTTGTACATTTTATAATATTGTAGCTGATAAACAATACAATCTATACATTAATATATACACAAAAAAACAAAAAAAATATTTACACCATACATAATCTGTATTATAATAACAGTAAAATACCGCGTATTAGATCACCATGAAATTCCCAAATGGGGGGGGGGAGAAAAAAAAACTCTAAATAAATCCCAACAGGAAGGCTAGGTGTCACCAGCCTGGACGGACGGCAAGTCATGAGGGGCAGAAACACTAGCAATATACTGATACAAGAGAGTACATAAAATGTGGGGTGCAAATACAATGACCCAAAATATACTTACCCAAAATAAGAGAATATGAAGAAAAACAAAAATATGCAGCCAACCAACACATTTTATTGCCACCATGTAGATAACATCAGAGGTATCATGGTCAGAAGAATAACACTGAAAGGACTGGATAACCTTCAAGGGCACAGACCTACCAAACAAAGAATATAAAATACACATATATAACCTAAAGCTCCAAAGTTAATTATTTGTGATATACACAAAATAAACACATATCATGCTAGCCAAATCAAAACACATACCCTCATAAGAAAGCCAGCCAGTTGTCCAACCCATAAAAACAAAAAGATCTATGAGCAAAACTGACAGAAGCCTCTCTTGAGTGTACCCTTTGTCGTTTAAGATGAAAAGGAAACCATTCAACACTAAACCAGTAGATAGGCAAACATAAAATCAAAAGCTACTTTTATTAAAAATAAAACTTAGCAAATCACTGAGAAGAAAACAAAAAAATGATGTCCAAACTACATTCTCTGCACTTTTTCCTGTTGGGATTTATTTAGGGTTTTTTTTCTCTCCCTCCTCCATTTGGGGATTTCATGGTGATCCAATACATGGTATTTTACTGTTAATATAATACATACAGTGCCTTCAGAAAGTATGCATACCGCTTGAAATTTTCCACATTTTGTCATGTTACAACCAAAAACGTAAATGTATTTCATTGGGATTTTATGTGATAGACCAACACAAAGCTGGCACATAATTGTGAAGTGGAAGAAAAATGATAAATGGTTTTCAAGATTTTTTACAAATAAAAGGTGCATTGCATTTGGCCAATCACAATGCACTGTGAGAGCACAGTGTATTGTGGGGCGCGGCGGGCAAACAGCCTGCCGAACTCGCTTATCGTTGGTGTGTTTGCCGAACACATGAACGGTTGATGTCCGAATCGAACTTCTAGACCATCACTAGAAAAAGCTGGTATTAAAAGTTTTTATACAAAATGAAAAAATTATTTTAATTTGCATAATAAAAAGTGTTTTTATATTTATATTCTACTTTTTGTGCACCTTAAAAGTCCCCAATTCTCCATGGTCTACTCCCCTCTTTCTGGGGGGGTTATTATGGAAATTATCATTATGTTATTTCATACTTTTGCTGATGGTGCCATTGTATTATAAATGACAAAACCTTCCACCCATTATTGATAATTTAATGTTAGCTGTAAACAAGCTATAAAAGATGTGCTTGCAAGATAAAACACTTAACTATAAAAGAGCAAATTTTCCAAGACTGGGGGCTGCACTCCAAGACTTAGACTGGGAAGGAATATTGGCATCGAAGAACATAGAACAGAAATTGGACTTCTTCAATAACCATATGCAAACACACTGAAAAATAGATTCCTTCGGGCAATGAGTTTCAAAGATTAAAAATAAAACCTATGTGGCTCACAGCCAAAGTTAAAAAACCTATAAATAATAGGAAAAGAGTTTAAAAAATATATAAAAATAAAGGAATACTATCATCACTTTAATGTTACAAAGAATATAACAAAACATGTAAAAAGGAAATCAAGACTGCAAAAATTCAAAATGAACGACAGATTGCAAAAGTACCGTATTTTCCGGCGTATAAGACGACTGGGCGTATAAGACGACCCCCCTACTTTTCCTGTTAAAATGTAGTGTTTGGGCTATACTCGCCGTATAAGACTACCCCTCTTCCAATGCACACCAGTGGGAAGAATCGTGCCCCATCATTAGTATCAGTGGGAGGAATAGTGCCCAGTCATTGGTGTCAGTGGGAGGAATAGCACCCCATCATTGGTGTCAGTGGGAGGAATAGCACCCCATCATTGGTGTCAGTGGGAGGAATAGTGTCCCATCATTGGTGTCAGTGGGAGGAATAGCACCCCATCATTGGTGTCAGTGGGAGGAATAGCACCCCATCATTGGTGTCAGTGGGAGGAATAGTGTCCCATCATTGGTGTCAGTGGGAGGAATAGCACCCCATCATTGGTGTCAGTGGGAGGAATAGCACCCCATCATTGGTGTCAGTTGGAGGAATAGTGTCCCATCATTGGTGTCAGTGGGAGGAATAGCACCCCATCATTGGTGTCAGTGGGAGGAATAGCACCCCATCATTGGCGTCAGTGGGAGGAATAGTGCCCCATCATTGGTGTCAGTGTGAGGAATCGTGCCCCATCATTGGTGTCAGTGTGAGGAATCGTGCCCCATCATTGGTGTCAGTGGGGGGAATAGTGTCCCATCATTGGTGTCAGTGGGGGGTGGAATAGTGCCCCATCGTTGTTGTCAGTGGGGGGGGAATAGTGTCCCATCATTGGTGTCAGTGGGGGGGGGGAAGTGCCCCATCGTTGGTGTCAGTGGGAGGAATAATGCCCCATCATTGGTATCAGTGACACCAATGATGGGGCACTATTCCTCCCACTGACACTTGCTGACCCCTGTTCAGTATGGTGCTGCTGCAGCAAGCATATATGGTTGCAGCAGCACCTGTGCACGGCACACTTACCTTCACTTGATTTTCGCGGGGCCGCTCGACTCCGCCTCCTCCCCGGTGATTGGCCGCCTGTGTGCCTTTCCCGAGCTACAGTTCTGGCGGCCAATCACCGGTGAGGAGGCGGAGCCGAGCAGCCGCACGAACATCCAGTGGCCGAACTGAAGGCAGGAGCAGCTGCGCTTCCTGGACCGGATCGTTGTGGGACCGGAGCCAGGTAAGAAACAGAAGCCCCTGTCTACCCCTGTACTTAGTTTCACTTCCGTTGGAAGGGGGGGCGGCGGCGGCACCGCACCGCCCCCCTAAAAAGTGTCAGCATGCCGTATACCGGCGTATAAGACGACCCCCGACTTTTGAGAAGATTTTCAAGGGTCAAAAATTCGTCTTATACGCCGGAAAATACGGTAAGTAGGACAAACCCAAAATAATTCTTCAGATATATTAATAGTAAAAAGGTCCAGTCCGAGCATGTAGGCCCTTTACAAAATAATCTAGAGTGGATGACTGGGGACAAAGAGAAGGCAAATATATTAAATACCTTCTTCAGCTTTGTGTATACAAAGGAGAATAGGGGAGCTCATGTCCATATTGGGGATGATATCAACACAGCACTAAATGATCCACAATAGCTCAAAATTGATATGATCCAGAAATATTTAGACAGAATAAGGCCTTATGCACACAGGGCGTTTTTGCAGCCACTTTTAGGGGCGTCAGGAGTTTTTTTTTTACTGCTTTCAAATGACCCTCTGTGTTATCCTACGTGTCTATGACTTTTAGAAGCTTTTAGTAGCAGTAGCGTTTACCAACAGGAAAAAAATCCAGGGTCAGTGGTTCCAGGAGCAGTAGCGTTTTAGCAGAAATAAATGCGTTTAGTGCTTGAACATTAATTAATTTCAATGGCCAGAATAAAGTATCATTCTGGCCTATGAAAAGAATTACCGCCCAAGCGCTTGACGCTTGTAAACGTGCCAAAACGCTCGTAAAAACATTAGATATTTTTACAAGCATCAGGCTTTTTTTCTGCAAAAATACTGTTGTGAGTAGAGCAGCTTCTAGGAGTGTTTTTTTTTTTAATGTCCTGTGTGCATGAGGCCTAAAGGTGATGAACGCACCTGGATCGGATGGAATACACCCACGGGTCCTACAAAATTGAGCTCTGTCATTTCAAAGCCATTGTTTCTAATATTAAAAAAGAAATCAGTCTTTACCAAGTAACTACAGACCTGTTAGTTTAACTTCCATAGTTGGGAAGATACTTGAGAGCATAATAAAAGACCACATAGAATTAGAAAAAATACTTTAAACAACAGACAGCATGGGTTCATGAAAGACAGAAGTTGTCAAACAAATCTGATTTCTTTTTATGAGGGGGTGAGAAAACCTTGGACAAAGGGGTGGCGGTGGACCTGGTATACTTGGATTTTGAAAAAGTGTTTGACATAGTTCCCCACACACAACTAATATGTAAGGTAAAGTCTACAGGTTATATAACTTTAAAGGTAAAGCTGATTCAAGGAATAACTGATTCAATCTTGGTGGATTGGGAAGGATTTTTTTTCCTCTGTTGGAGCAAATTGGATCATGATTTTATGTTTTTTTTTGCCTTCCTCTGGATCAACTGTGGGTATAGGATTTTGTATAAGGAGGTTTTCTATTTGTGTGTGTATGTTTTTCCTCTGTGGGTTGAACTGGATGGACTTGTGTCTTTTTTCAGGCAGACTAATTATGTAACTATATATCTTTGTCAATGTCTAATTAAAGCATTTTTTAATATTGGAAACAAACGTTGCAGGGTGCCAAGTCAGTGGAATAAGGTGGTTGATCAATTTGTGGAATGGATTTCTAGGCCAGGAAATCGCAACACAATGCATCATCTGCAGGAACATTGCTGTGGTAGAAAATCCACTTGTCAGGTCAGAGTTTCTTTCTTTTCCTCCAAATAGATTTGTTTTGCACTCTGTTCACATTTGCATCTGTCTTTTTTGTGGTTCTAGCTGCCCACTGTTTGTATCATCATTAACATCTTCCCGCCCCTCCCTAAACCTCCTATGCCATTCAAAAACACTTGATTTCTTCATGAAATGTTCACCGGATGCCTGTGGTAACAGAGCTAAAGTTTCACTTACACTTTTGCCAATTTACACACAGAATTGAATGTTAATCTACTGCTCCATATTTCTGTCACCTATTTCCTGCGAACAGCCCAAAGCACACACATATCATTTCTGTTACTACTCTATAAAGACTGAGTCAACTGGTCTGCGACTGTTGCAAAACTACAAGTCCCATCATGCCTCTGCCTTTGGGAGTCATGTTTGTAACTGTCAGCCTTGCAATGCCTCATGGGACTTGTAGTTTGACAACAGCTGGAGGGCTGCAAGTTTGACAGCCCTGTGTTAGAACATGCTCGAGTGCAAATGGCTGTGTGACTTACCACCATAGTTCTACGCCATTGGCATTTTGGAAATTAAACTGTTACACCCTGTAAGTAATACACTTTAATCCTCTACCCCTAGGCTTAAAGTGTTACTAAACCCAGGACCCTGAATTTACTATATCTGGTCTCCCACAGTATATAGAACATGCAATTATGTTAGTAAATATAAACTAGTAAATACCTTTTCTCATCAGCAGTTAGAGCAGTCTTTTTGACTTCTATCAGTATAAAACCGAGTACATGTTAAAGTTTGTAGGAGGAGTTTTCATTTTGTTCTAGGAGGATGCAGGACCCCTGACCTCTCTCTGGACAGTGCTGATTGGCCTTGTGCTGATCACATGCACTCTCCCAAGAAAAAAAACCCTCTATAGCAATACACACTAAACTGAGCATGTGCAGAGTGACTCCACACGATATGTCTTATCAGGAGATAAGAGGGGGACACTGGAAGAAGGGAAGGATCAGAGAAGTCAGGATCAAACAGCATTTTTACACAATGCAGAGGATGAACCCCTTAGGTTCCACAGTGAATATAACAAGCATGCTTTACTGCATATACAGACTGATTTTATTGTTGTAGGTTTAGTAGTACTTTAACTTTTAACCTTTGCAGTGTGGGGGGCCAAACTGCATGGGTATTTTTTTCCTTCCCGGAGCCGGGCTTTAAAAATCGTTTTGCAATGATTTAAAAATAATTTTGCATGTAAAATTTTCTAAATTGACAAGCACGAAAAATGTTTTTGTACGATACCAGAATTAGTGATTTTTGTTGAATCAGTAAAGTAGTCGTCCGAAAAGAATAGTGACCAAGACCGCGCATTCTTGAAAACTAAAGAATACATTACAATACAATACATTACATTACTTCCAAAGTTATATTCTGTCTTTCGAGAATTTATGTAACTTTAGTAACCTATTTATTTTCGATATGAGACTAGCATGCAAAAAAATACCAGACAATTATTCGTCCAATATTCTCATCATGTATACGAGGCTTAAGAGATATGATAATTATATAAATCCTGGTTCCTGTGCAGTTGCTGGCTGTTTTTGCAAATATCTGGCACAGATCAATCTCTTACTGTAGCCTCTCAAATTGTGAGTACAGCTTTTTAAAAATGTTGTACTGTTGGTGTATATTGTGACAAGTCAGTAATTTATTCACACATACCTGTAAAGTTATTTAAAGTGTTACTAAACCCAGGCCCCTGCATTCACTATATCTGGTCTCCCACTGTACACACAACATGGAAATGGAATTATAATTAAAGTAAATATAAACTGCTAAATACTTTTTCTCATCAGCAGTTAGAGCAGTCTTGTGACTTCAGTAGAGCACTGGTTAAAGCTTGTAGGAAGAGTTTTCTTTCTGCTCTAGGAGGATGTGAAACCCCTGACTTCTGTTTGGACAGTGCTGATTGGCCCTGTGCTGATCACATGCACTCTCCCAAGCACAAACCCCCCAAAAACCTCTCTAGCAATACACACCAAACTGAGCATGTGCATGTGGCTACAGGTTCAGTCTGTATCAGGTGGTCATTTCAACAAGAGGAGGTGCAGAGAAGAAAGGATCAAACACCCTTTTTACACAGTGCAGAGGATTAAACCCCCTAGGTTCCACAGTGAGTATAACAAGCATGCTTTACTGCATATAAAGACTGATTTTACTGTTGTGGGTTTAGTAACACTTTAATATAAAGTGGAATTAAATTGAAAAAAAAAATTAAACATTTATGAAAGAAGAGGCGACCCTATTAGTCTCTTCTGTTATAACTGTTTCTCCCTGCCTATCAGCAATAATGTACACTGAGCTGCACATACACAGCTTAGCTATGGCACTGCCTTGTGACTTGATGATGTGACTCCCGTGCACATACATGGAAGTGACGTCATCATGGCCTGGCCAAACAAATGGATGAAGAGTTTGAACTCAGAAGGAAGACTGGGAGAAGGTGGAAGCGCCCATGATAGTTAGGAGCATTGACACTGAGAGGAACACAAGGCAGGCAAGTCTACCATAGTGTACTGATATGCAGTGCATACTAGTACATTATGGCATAAATCTCCCGGGGGTCATTTTTAAATTTTTTTTATGCATGTTTAATTCCGAGTTAAAGATCCGCTTTGAGAAATTAATCTGTTCTGATTATTTCTCCTAGATTGTAAACTCTAACAAGCAGGGCCCTCTCTTTCCTCTTGTACCAAATTGTATTGTAACTGTTGTCTACCTTCATTTTGTAAAGTGCTGCGCAAACTGTTGGCGCTATATAAATCCTGTATAATAATACTACTAATATTTGTGATTTAATGTACTTGTATAACCATGTGTTAATGATAATTGTGATTTAGTCTTTCCTTAGGACTACAAGTAAATGATTGCACTGACATTTGGGTAAGTATTGAATTACTAAAGATAATATTAAGTGTGTAGAGCTGATTTACAATGCTTCACCTTACAAAGGCCAAAACAAACAAATGGAAGTTAAATATAACTGTGTGACCCAAGACAGCGGGCTGAGACTATTTACAGAAAGCAGATGTCACGCTTGGGGGTATCGCCACAAAAGTATACAGTTAGAGATGTATCCTATAAGCTTTAAAGAATCAGTCTAATATTTACAAAGAAAATAGTGACTTTCATTACAAGTATCGGGCCCACTTTCATTCATGTATTAAAGATGGTGAACTCTTTGTGAGCCTAGGGCAGAAGTACGGGCTATATTTAGTATTACCAGGCAAATCTAGGTACATTTATGGGATCTTGGAACTAGCATTTGCATTTTATAGGGTGCACCTATGTCACAAGGTATTCAAAACACTATAGTTTTTCAAAAAGAGATCACAACTAGAGATGAGCGAATTATTCAAAAATTCGATTCGGCTGATTCGCCGAATTCGCGGAATAAATTTGATCGAGGCGAATATATTCGCTGCGAATTTAACTTATAAAAAGGGTGTTTCTAGGCTTCAGAGAGCCTTTATATTAGTGCAGAACACTGTACCTTTAATTTAAATGCCCTTGGAGTCTGCTGGGGAAGAGAAATAATACTGTCAGTCAGTATGACATGCAGATGAGTGCCGTCGATCTTAGAATCACCGCACACTTCACTCATTTGGGCAGTCACGGGGCCAAAACCAGAGTGTGGAGCCACAGTGTGGCGGTGGAGGCAGCAGCAATGGGAGGCCATACAGCACCCTATGACAAAATGGAACCCACCAGCAGTGTGAGGAGACCTGAAAGTGGCACATGGCAGAGTGTGGCGATGGAGACAGCAGCAATGGGAGGCCGTACAGGGACCCATGACACACTCTGGACCTGGCAGCAGCATGAGGAGGCGGTACAGGGGCCCATGACAGATTACGGGCCTGGCAGCAGCATGAGGAGTCGGTACGGGGGCCCATGGCAGATTACGGGCCTGGCAGCAGCATGAGGAGTCGGTACGGGGGCCCATGGCAGATTACGGGCCTGGCAGCAGCATGAGGAGGCGGTACAGGGGCCCATGGCAGAGTGGCGGAGCGTAAGCAGCTAAAATTGAAGGCCATACAGAGGCCTATGTTAAAAAGTCCCACCAGCAGCAGCGTGGGGAGACGACTATCAAGAGTCCAATGGCAGAGTGGCGGAGCAGAAGCAGCTTCAATTGAAGGCCATACACAGGCCTAGGTTAAAAAGCGGAAGCCGTCAGCAGCGTGAGCAGACGACAGAGACACATGGAGCAGGGTGGCGGTGGATGCAGCAGTATTCGGAAGCCAAACACAGGCCTCGGTTAAAAAGTGGAAGCCGTCAGCAGCGTGAGCAGACGACAGAGGCACATGGCGCAGGGTGGCGGTGGAGGCAGCAGCAATGGAAGGCCATACAGCACCCTATCACAAAATGGAACCCACCAACAGTGTAAGGAGACCTGAAAGTGGCACATGGCGCAGGGTGGCGGTGGAGGCAGCAGTATTCGGAAGACATACACAGGCCTAGGTTAAAAAGCGGAAGCCGTCAGCAGCGTGAGCAGACGACAGAGGCACATGGCGCAGGGTGGCGGTGGAGGCAGCAGTATTCGGAAGCCATACACAGGCCTAGGTTAAAAAGCAGAAGCCGTCAGCAGCGTGAGCAGACGACAGAGACACATGGCGCAGGGTGGCAGTGGATGCAGCAGTATTCGGAAGCCAAACACAGGCCTCGGTTAAAAAGCGGAAGCCGTCAGCAGCGTGAGCAGACGACAGAGGCACATGGCGCAGGGTGGCGGTGGAGGCAGCAGCAATGGAAGGCCATACAGCACCCTATCACAAAATGGAACCCACCAACAGTGTAAGGAGACCTGAAAGTGGCACATGGCGCAGGGTGGCGGTGGAGGCAGCAGTATTCGGAAGACATACACAGGACTAGTTTAAAAAGCGGAAGCCGTCAGCAGCGTGAGCAGACGACAGAGGCACATGGCGCAGGGTGGCGGTGGAGGCAGCAGTATTCGGAAGCCATACACAGGCCTAGGTTAAAAAGCAGAAGCCGTCAGCAGCGTGAGCAGACGACAGAGACACATGGCGCAGGGTGGCAGTGGATGCAGCAGTATTCGGAAGCCAAACACAGGCCTCGTTTAAAAAGCGGAAGCCGTCAGCAGCGTGAGCAGACGACAGAGGCACATGGCGCAGGGTGGCGGTGGAGGCAGCAGCAATGGAAGGCCATACAGCACCCTATCACAAAACGGAACCCACCAACAGTGTAAGGAGACCTGAAAGTGGCACATGGCGCAGGGTGGCGGTGGAGGCAGCAGTATTCGGAAGTCAAACACAGGCCTCGGTTAAAAAGCGGAAGCCGTCAGCAGCGTGAGCAGACGACAGAGACACATGGCGCAGGGTGGCGGTGGATGCAGCAGTATTCGGAAGCCAAACACAGGCCTCGGTTAAAAAGCGGAAGCCGTCAGCAGCTTGAGCAGACGACAGAGACACATGGCGCAGGGTGGCGGTGGAGGCAGCAGCAATGGAAGGCCATACAGCACCCTATCACAAAATGGAACCCACCAACAGTGTAAGGAGACCTGAAAGTGGCACATGGCGCAGGGTGGCGGTGGAGGCAGCAGTATTCGGAAGCCATACACAGGCCTAGGTTAAAAAGCGGAAGCCGTCAGCAGCGTGAGCAGACGACAGAGACACATGGCGCAGGGTGGCGGTGGATGCAGCAGTATTCGGAAGCCAAACACAGGCCTCGGTTAAAAAGCGGAAGCCGTCAGCAAACTGGAACCCAGCAGCGTGAGCAGACGACAAAGACGCACATGGCAGAGGATGGATCTGGCAGCAGTATGAGAAGGCGGTACAGGGGCCCGTGGCACAGTGTGGTGATGGGGGCTACAGCAACTGGATGCCAGAAAGTGGCCGATAGGGCTATATACTGCATGGAATTATAAAGTTGTAAAGACAGCGGCCTATTTGTCCCTAATAACATGTTTGGGGCATGATTCATGGCGGATTTAGTCAGTTGTGTCAGGAACTGGTGGTTTGAAATCCAGACTAATCCACGCCTGATTCATTTTCACAAACGTGAGTCTCTCCACACTTTGGGTGGACAGTCGTGTCCTCCGCGGAGTTACAATACCTCCTGCCGCACTAAACACGCGTTCCGATGCCACGCTACTGGCCGGGCATGACAGCCTTTCAAGGGCAAATTCAGCTAGTTGGGGCCAAAGGTCAAGTTTTGTTGCCCAGTAGTCAAGGGGATTGTCTACCTCGGTTGGCAGGGTGCTGTCCAAGTAGGCCCAAGCCTGTTGTTTGAGGTCCTGCTCCAGGTCCACCTGATGCTGCTGCTGCTGCGGCTGGTTAGTAGTTTCCTCACTGCGCTGGTGAAGAAAGCTACTCATCATCGACTGCAGACTGAGGCAGCCGCTGCTGGTGGAGCTGCCACTGCTCCTACCACCCCACCCCTCCCCTGCTGCCATGGCAGCGGAACGCGAGTGCACAGGGCCCACAGTGTCTGAGGATGGACGTTGGCGCAGAAAGGCAGAGACCAACTGACTACATAGGTGGTTTTTATAGTACTTTATTTTGGCCTCCCTCTCAGCAGGTGTGAAAAAGGCCACCATTTTTGAACGGTAGCGAGGGTCCAACAAGGTGGACAGCCAAAAGTCATCCCTCTGTCTGATGGTTATTATTCGGCTGTCGCTACGCAAGCAACCGAGCATGCTATGGGCCATTTGTGCTAAGGAATGCGAGGGACTCCCTGCCTCCATCTCCACAGCATACTGCCACGGTGCGTCTGGGTCTGGGTCCTCTGTCTCCTCCTCCTCCTCTACCAGATGCTCCTGCTCCTCCACTCCTGTCCGCTGAGTGGAAAAACCACCCATTTCACTCAATAATTCCTGAGCACCAATGTCCTCCTCTACCTCCTCCTCTTCTTCCTGTCCTGCCCCCACAGGGGTCATGTGGCGTTGAGATCTGTGCGCCACGTCTACCGCACCCTGACCAGCCATTGTTAACAGCATTTGTTCCAGGACGTGCAACAGAGGAATGACGTCGTTCATCCCATAGTCCTGCCGACTCACGAATAGCGTGGCCTCCTCAAAGGGCCTGAGCAAGCGGCAGGTGTCACGCATGAGCTGCCAATGGCTGACATCTAAGTTACACAGGGGAGTACCTTTATCCGCTTGTAACATCAGGAAATCGGTGATGGCCTTTCGCTGTTCGTAAAGGCGGTCTAACATATGTAGGGTTGAATTCCACCTTGTTGCAATGTCGCAGATCAGGCGATGCTGTGGAATTCCGTTCTGCCGCTGCAGCTCAAGGAGGGTGTGCTTTGCGATGTAGGAATGGCTGAAATGCATGCAAAGTTTACGTGACATTTTAAGGATGTCTTGCAGTGGGATGGTGGATTTTAGGAACCGCTTGACAACCAGATTGAAAACGTGAGCCATGCATGGCGCATGGCACAACCTTCCTTGACGCAGAGCAGACACCATGTTCTTTCCGTTGTCGGTCAACATGGTTCTGATTTTCAGTTTGCGCGGAGACAGCCATCTGTCGATTTCTCTGTTCATTACACTCAGAAGTTCCTCCCCTGTGTGACTACGTTCGCCAAGGCATACCAGGTGCAGCACAGCGTGACACCGTTGCGCCCTGCACATGTGATATGCCGGTCGGGTAATGGGACTTGGCACGGGGGTGACGGCTGAGGACACGGCGGAAGAAGAGGTGGTAGAGGCGGACATCTTTGCTGGACCAAGGACGTGCAAAAGCGGCGTGACCTGTCCAAGTTGCTGGTGCGGCTGTGCCGGCACCACGTTCACCCAGTGGGCCGTAAATGACATGTACTGTCCCTGACCGTAGTTACAGCTCCACACGTCGGCGCTGCCGTGCACTTTGGCAGAGACCGACATGCTCAAAGACTGGCCCACCATCTCTTCTACATGTGAATGCAGGGCTGGCACTGCCTTTTTGGCGAAGAAATGCCGGCTTGGCACTCTCCACCGCGGCTCGGCACAAGCCATCATTTCTCGGAAAGGTGCTGAGTCCACCACTTGGAAAGGGAGGGACTGCAGCACCAGCAACTTGGACAGGAGGACGTTCAGCTTCTGCACCGTCGGGTGCATGCTCGCAAACTGTTGTCTCTTGGAAACGGATTGCAAGAAAGACTGCTGACGGAATCCGTGAAGAGGAGTAGCAGGAGAAGGAGCATCTGAACGAGCGGAAGATGCCAACGAGCGACAACTCCCCTCAGCAGAGGTGTTGGAGCCTTGACTGGCTGATAGAGGGCGATTGACGTCGGGTGACGGAGCAAGTAACGGAGCGGGTGATGGAGCGGGGGCTGGGGCAGGCAGAACCGCCGTATCTTTATCACGGTTTTCCCAGGCCACCGAATGGCGACGCTGCATATGCTGACGCAACGCTGTAGTCCCAACATGGGCCCCCTGGCCACGCTTGACTTTCTGGCCACATAGTCGACATACGGCTACGTTTACTTCCTCGGGCGGCTTGACGAAAAATTGCCACACCGCCGAGTAGGAAACTTTGCCCCCGCTACTCCTCACTGGCTGACTGCTACTTCCTCCGTGCACACCGGCACCACTACTGGCCGTGGTGGTAGGCTGCAGTGGAGCTGGTGCTCTACTCCGTGGCCGTTTGCCTCCACTGACACTGCTTCGACCCTGCTGCCTCCTGGGCAACCCACCGACTGTTTTGCTCGCTGGCAAGCTGGCACCCTCTTCTCCTGATGATGCGGAAGCAATAGCCTGATGACGACGAGGCTGCCAAGTGCGATCAGCTTCATCATCATCAATTAGGGTCTCCGCGTCACTACTAGCCCCCTCGGCTGCGTGTGGGTCAGGAGACAGACCTGTCTCTAGACTGGCTACCGAGCCACTCTCCTCGCCAGTACTTCTTCGCCTGGCTGCTGAAGAGACGGATGTCTCCCCCCGTTCCTGACCGCCCTCTGTTAGCTCTTCCTCACTGTACAGTGGGGCTGAGCCCACAGCATGCGATACTTCGCTTGGTGAGGGAACAGCAAAGGACAGGGGCAGGTCGAGGACACGTGATTTCAGTGGGCTTGCTCCCGGGCCATGCCAACTAACGGTTGTGTCTGACGTAAGCACCGACCGTTGGCTGTAGGTGTCAGAGGTGACCTGGGAAGAGGAAGACGACCGAGTCAACCAATCGATGACGGCAGGGTTGTCGGTGGAGACACGACCACTGGATGACACCGGGAGCACTGGTCTCTGGCTGCGACTAGTGCTGCCTCGACCCCTTCCTCTGCTGCCACGTCTGCTCGCTCCTGAAACATTGCCTCCTCTGCCACTCCTCTGCGTGTTGTCTGACATACTCTTTAATTCAATAAGCACCCCAAAAATAAAACCGGATTTAACTCTTTGAACGTACAATAGTGGTTGTGAAGCAGAAAGTCAGTTTATTTAGCACAATCGGTCAATTGCAGCTTGCCGTTGGCTGGAAACTGTACGTTTATGTCACTGGAATGCACTAATCACCCAAAAAATATTACCGCCACCCGGCGTGTATATGGATTTAACTCTTTGAACGTACAATAGTGGTTGTGAAGCAGAAAGTCAGTTTATTTAGCACAATCGGTCAATTGCAGCTTGCCGTTGGCTGGAAACTGTACGTTTGTGTCACTGGAATGCACTAATCACCCAAAAAATATTACCGCCACCCGGCGTGTATATGGATTTAACTCTTTGAACGTACAATAGTGGTTGTGAAGCAGAAAGTCAGTTTATTTAGCACAATCGGTCAATTGCAGCTTGCCGTTGGCTGGAAACTGTACGTTTATGTCACTGGAATGCACTAATCACCCAAAAAATATTACCGCCACCCGGCGTCTAAATGGATTTAACTCTTTGAACGTACAATAGTGGTTGTGAAGCAGAAAGTCAGTTTATTTAGCACAATCGGTCAATTGCAGCTTGCCGTTGGCTGGAAACTGTACGTTTATGTCACTGGAATGCACTAATCACCCAAAAAATATTACCGCCACCCGGCGTGTAAATGGATCTAACTCTTTGAACGTACAATAGTGGTTGTGAAGCAGAAAGTCAGTTTATTGTACACAATCGGTCAATTGCAGCTTGCCGTTGGCTGGAAACTGTACGTTTGTGTCACTGGAATGCACTAATCACCCAAAAAATATTACCGCCACCCGGCGTGTAAATGGATTTAACTCTTTGAACGTACAATAGTGATTGTGAAGCAGAAAGTCAGTTTATTTTGCACAATCGGTCAATTGCAGCTTGCCGTTGGATGGAAACTGTACGTTTATGTCACTGGAATGCACTAATCACCCAAAAAATATTACCGCCACCCGGCGTGTAAATGGATCTAACTCTTTGAACGTACAATAGTGGTTGTGAAGCAGAAAGTCAGTGTATTGTACACAATCGGTCAATTGCAGCTTGCCGTTGGCTGGAAACTGTACGTTTGTGTCACTGGAATGCACTAATCACCCAAAAAATATTACCGCCAGCCGGCATCTAAATGGATTTAACTCTTTGAACGTACAATTGTGGTTGTGAAGCAGAAAGTCCGTTTATTTAGCACAATCGGTCAATTGCAGCTTGCCGTTGGCTGGAAACTGTACGTTTGTGTCACTGGAATGCACTAATCACCCAAAAAATATTACCGCCACCCGGCGTGTAAATGGATCTAACTCTTTGAATGTACAATAGTGGTTGTGAAGCAGAAAGTCAGTTTATTGTACACAATCGGTCAATTGCAGCTTGCCGTTGGCTGGAAACTGTACGTTTGTGTCACTGGAATGCACTAATCACCCAAAAAATATTACCGCCAGCCGGCGTCTAAATGGATTTAACTCTTTGAACGTACAATAGTGGTTGTGAAGCAGAAAGTCAGTTTATTTAGCACAATCGGTCAATTGCAGCTTGCCGTTGGCTGGAAACTGTACGTTTATGTCACTGGAATGCACTAATCACCCAAAAAATATTACCGCCACCCGGCGTGTAAATGGATCTAACTCTTTGAACGTACAATAGTGGTTGTGAAGCAGAAAGTCAGTTTATTGTACACAATCGGTCAATTGCAGCTTGCCGTTGGCTGGAAACTGTACGTTTGTGTCACTGGAATGCACTAATTACCCAAAAAATATTACCGCCAGCCGGCGTCTAAATGGATTTAACTCTTTGAACGTACAATAAGTAACGATTCTGTGTCCCTGAGTAACGATTCTGTGTCCCTGAGTAACGATTCTGTGTCCCTGAGTAACGATTCTGTGTCCCTGAGTAACGATTCTGTGTCCCTGAGTAACAATTCTGTGTCCCTGAGTAACGATTCTGTGGCCCTAAAGTCTCTGTGGCCCTAACTCTGTCCCTCAATACACAGAGGTCTGTCTCTCTTGAATGACCGGAGGCTAATGGAGAATTCGAAGATGGCCGCGATTTATAGCTCCACCATTACACAGTGCTGGCTGGCTGGCTGCTGATTGGCTAATGCGATCACATGTCATGATTCATGACTCATGAATGCATTATGGGTCAGCGCGCCTTGTCTGCGCGCCTTCCCAGAGATCCCCGCCCCATCTTCTCTGTCCATTTTCTCCTGTCGCCACACATGTCGCCGCCATTTTTGGGAAAATTCGATTCGTGCATCCGAAGTTTGCTAATCTTCGGATTCGTCGCGAATCGAATTTTTCCAAATCTTCGAAACGAATTCCACTTCGTCATGTTCGATTCGCTCATCTCTAATCACAACTGAAGAATTTTGTTTTAGAATGAGCCAGAGAAGAGGAGAGAAAAGGTGGAGTTACTGTCCTGACATTTTCACGCTTCAGCTATTGAAATATGTAAACATCAGGTGTTTTTTTCTAACAGATTAGAATAATCTGAAAACATGTGAAAGTGGAGCATGCTAGCTGCATATGAAAATAGAAACTATTAACATCTACTGTTTCATATTCCCCTGACTTGACCTGACTTCCCCTGACCAGAAGAAAAAAAACTTTTTTTTCTTATACTTGACCATAACAAATACGGTAAATGCACAAACCCACTATGTATTCCCTTTAAAACTAAACTCAAGGCAAGTATTAAAACCAAATTCAATGCAACTCTGTATTTATCAATACATCCTTAAAATGGTTTTATACCTAAAACAAATTATATATTGCAGCTTATGCCTTTTTAGATGTGCTGTCTAGTTTTCTTTTTTTTCATTCCTTTATTTTCACTTGGTGATCTGGCAAGTGAGTCTGTTATTTTTCAGCTTCCTTTAACAAAACAAGCTGTGCAGACAAAGTAGTAGTTAGAGGGGGTGCTTACAGTGGTCTCCTTTTATTCATTTATGTAAAACCTTTATTCCAAAAGGAAAAAAGCTGTTGCTGTAACTGCATAAAAGTGTTAAAGTTAGGCTTTAATTTGTTAGTAAAATTGAAATCTGCTACTCCAAACTTATTAAGAAAAGAGCCAGTTTATTTTGATTTAGACATTAAGAGGGCTGGACTGTGGCCAATGGGAATAGAAATTTTCCTGGCATCAGTGAGAGAATACATAACCACATTTGGTATAATGGGGAGGAATATTCCCCCATCGATGGTATCATTGGGAGAAATAGTGCCCCATTGTTGGTGTCAATGGGAGAAATGGTGTCCCATTGCTGATGTCAGTTGGCAGAATAGTGCTTCGTATCAGTGGGAGGAATAGTACCCCAAGTGCCAGATAAAGGCAGAAAAAAGGGCTGCATCTGACCCCCGGGCTGCCATTTGGAAACCATTGTGCTACTCGAACACTTCCAATGAGTCTCTGTTGCTCATTGGAGTGGAGACGCCCCAAGGGTTTAATATCTTTTTCAATGTATTTTGTACCTATGAGGAGTGTAACTGCTAGAACCTGTCCTGGTATCAGTCTCTTGCAATCCAGTGCACAGTAGAGCTTCGCCTGGCAGAGAGAGAAGCTGAAAAAATGTCAATCAGTGACTGTACTGAAGTGCTCATGTGTTCCCAAGGGGTCCGCTGATTCTGACGCGAGCAGAATGATATAAAGATAAGATCATTAGCGTGCTGCTTTTTGTTTTACTGTCCAGGGACATCCTGGGGTAGGGACAAGACCTTTTCGTATTACCTAACTATTGCAGAGCAGCAGAGCAGAGCCAAACAGTATTGTGCTGCATAGCAGGGCTGTAAATATTTGTGGACTGGATGGACAGTCATACAAATCCTTTGATAGTAAAACAGCTGTTGTACATGTATTTAATCTGTGTATTTAGCTGTTTTCTTGGAGTTCAGGTTAAAGCTAAAATCCTCAATTGCTACGCATTAGGTTCCTGACGAATGTGTGTGATGGAGAAGTGCACAGGAACATTAGGAAGTGGATCAAATGGATTACTGAGAAAATTAATTGATAAAAACATCATTCACTCTCTCTTAGCAGAAAATGTCAAATTACATGTTTGAATGAACTGTTTACAATATATTGAATGACAATTAGGCCTGGATTTCCTATTGAAGTATATGAAATCCAACCTTATTAGACCCATATATAGCACACTGCAGCCTTGCCTAGGACTGGCCCTCTGTAACGCTTCAAAATACGAGCCTATATTGAGGTCCTAGGAAGACTACAGTGTACTATGTCTGAGTCAAGTGAAGTTGTATGCGATCTGAAGCCAATGGTGTGTGACTTCCGTCTTTCTTGTTAAGTTCATTGTTGGGTTCCCTTTTTTTGCACCCAGAGAGAGAGATTTTCCTGTAGTCTTGGAGCAGTGACATTTTTCTCTACATGTCCAATGTAAAATTTAGATGAGCAGCAAATGTTAGTGAACAAAACCTAGCAATTGTGCAAAGGGGTGTTTTATAATAGCATTAAACAACCCAACAGGAATGAAAACTTAATGATTGTCTAATGATTATTCAACACTCAATAAATATAACTATAAAGATGTTAAATAACAGTAGGTGTCATAATGTAATTCCTGGAATGTCCATGGCGTAGCACTGTGGTAGTGAATCACACAGTCATTCGTACTCGAATGTGTTCTGACATGTTCTAACTTGCACTCTCCTGGGTCTCAGACCAGTTGACTCAGTCTTTACTGAGTAGTAGAAGAAATAACACATGTGTGAGTTGCACTGTTGGCGGAAAAGGAGTGATGGAATCTGGAGCAGTGGATTAACATAAAATTTTGTGTGAAAATTGGCAAAACTGCAAGTGAATCTTTAGCTCAGTTACAACAGGCTTATGGTGAACATTTTATGAAGAAAGAGTGTTTTTGAATGGCATGAGTGGTTTAAGGAGGGGTGGGAAAATGTCCACAATGGCGTGTGCAGCCAAAACTGCAGAGGGCGAATGCAAGTGTGGACTGAGTGTAAACCCTCATACGCTGAGATCGAAGATATGTTTGAATGAAGGCATCAGAATTGAACATGAACAGTGTGCCATATTCTAAACAAGGAGTTGGGAATAAGAAAGATTTCCGCAAAAATGGTGCCTTGAATTTTGAAGAAGATTAGAAAGAACATCATCTTCAAATTGCATCAGATCTTTTGAAGAATGCAGAAGTATTTGCTAGGGTTATTAGCAACGATGAAACATGACGTTTTCAGTATAATCCGGAAACATAACAACAGAGTGTAGTGGAAAACAAAGAATTCATCTTGCCCGAAGAAAGCATGCATGTCTTGTTCCCAGTTCAAAACCATTCTCGTGTGTTTTTTTATCGCAAGGGGATAGTTCACTACAAGTTCACAGAACAGGGTACGATGGTCACCCAACATTGTTACTTGGAACCTTTGAAAATGTCACAGTAATCCGCTTGGAGGAAAATACTGTAACTCTGGCCTGACAAGTGGATTCTCCACTACAACAATGCTCCTGCACATGATGCGTGTTCGGGAATTCCTGGCCTGGAAATCCATTCCAAAACTTGACCAACCACCTTATTCCCTGATATAGCACCCTGTGACTTTTGGCTGTTTCCAACATTGAAAAATGCCTTAAAAGGATGTGATGACATTCTGGACATCCAGTGTGCTTTCATAAAGATACTGCGCGACGCCCTGGAAAACAAATTCCAGGAATGCTTCCGGTAGTGGTACAGTTATCTAGAAAAGTGCATTGCTTCACAAGGGGACTACTTTGAAGGTGATAACAGCCGCTATTCTATAGGTAAGCAAACATTTATTTTTTTCTTCCTTTATTGTAAAGCTCTGTGCAAACTGTTGACTCTAAATAAATTCTGTAAAATAATAATAATAAACACACCCTCTCCTCACTAAACGCACTCTTCATTCACCAAATTGACCCACAGCCATTACAATCCTTACAGAAGTGGTCACAAGATTTACAATTGACCCTGACACAGGTACAGGTGGATAGGATACTTTAGTTTGCTTACAAAATCACCAGCAATACCATCACCGAAGAGATGGGGTACAAAACCCTTACATGTTGGTACAGAGTCCCTAGTATCCTCAATGCCTTCTCTCTGTCCATGCCTGAAACCTGTGGTTAAGGAGAAGGCATAGTTCTTCATATATGTGGGGCATGTCTCAAACTTACTGCTTACTGAAAAGGAGCAGCGCAAAAATTTACTGACTACAGTATACTGCATGAACCAGCCCTCTTTCTTCTCCACCACAATACAATGTTGAAAAAACATACGAAAATTCTCTAATCAGCACCGTGGTAAATACTGCTAGATCCTGCATTCTTGCAAACTTATTTAGGGAAGAACCACCAACCTTGCAGCAATGATTTACCTGAATAAATGATATTAAAACCATGGATAATCTCTCTTCCACCATTAAAGAGAAGGAAGAATCACCACAGAATACCTGAAAAATGCTACCCTAGGGTAAAGTAGATCACTCTAGTGGACCCTAAATTGCATTGCAGAGGTGAAATTGTTTGATGGCTAATGCAAGACTAGACAACATGCCCCATATTTTACAATTTTGAGCTGTCAGTGAAATTGCAAAAAAATAGGGTACTATATCATCTAATCAGTGCGGGTAAGGGTCTGATTCCCAAGTTTTGGCAAGTCCCAGAGCTCCCAAGTATAAATGATTGGATAAACAAGTTGAAAATATACACAGGATGGAGGAGCTATATCATATGGAGGAGGATAAAATTGAAAAATTTAGGGAAATGTGGAGTAGTTGGTCAGACTTTAAAACATGTAAAAGATATCTGGAATTGGTTGGAATTGATGGTGAAAAATTTAGAGAGAGTATGATGGAGTATTTGAAAGGGAGAGTGGAGGTAGGAGGGAAGAGAAATGGATATAGACAGAAAAACATGGGAGGAAATAGAAACTAGGAAATAGGTTATGGACAGGGGTAACTGGAGGGGGTGGGGGATAGTGAGAGGATGGGTGGGGTAGGGGATAAGGTAATGCAAAATGGAATTTGTGTATATGTTAATTGTAGGAGTGCAAGGCTGTTCTCTTTTTTTTTATTGAAAAATTTTATAAAATATATAATTAAAAAAAAAAAGACAACATGCCCCTCGCTCCTCTGACCCCTTTGCCTTTTTCCCTCCTCATTCCCTTCTTACCCAATTTCACCTCACTGCTTTTTTCCCAACCTCACTTCCTTCCTATTCTGTCTCCTATTTTCTACCTATTATCCCGACATGGCACCATATGGAGGTACTGCCTACAATAAAAGGAGACACATTATCACCTTATTTAGCCTACCTTATTATTTTATAAAAATGTTTATAGCGATGGGAAGGCTCTGATAATTTTAAGCTTGAGAGGCAATAAGTCTGACTCCTGTTTGAGCAAGTATGAAAGAGTTATCTTGTAAACATTCATCCATTATTAAATTAATGTTGAAATGTTTATTACATGTGCAATTGTGTACCGACTGTCTTGATGTTCTAAGGCATTCTGTAATGTGATAACTGAAAATTCTCTGTTCTCATTTTTCTGTCAAGTATAAAACTAAAAATCTACAAAAAACAAAAAGTTCCAAATTAGACTCTGATTGAACACTTTGCTAAAGGATAAATCTTGAGATTGATAAACAACAGGCTTTTGTCATCAAGGAAACAAACTAAAAGCCTGGAAAAAGAGCCTAAAACACTACCTGTTGTCTCAAAATCAAAAATTCAAATATTTAGAATGCCGTGTTTTATATTCACTTGACTAAATAAAAGAAACAGCTAAAAAATATGATTTTTGGTCCTAGCTCTACTAACTATAGAAATGTATTTTCTTTAACTATTCACAAATGCCTGTGTACAGTAAATTGTTAAATTAGTGTAAGTTGCACAGAGCATACAGAAGATGAGAATAATCGCATTTCACTAAAATATACTATCAGACAAATCTCGAATCATTAAAAATGACATGTGCAGACAAAGTACACTTAGTCATTGCACCACATCATAAACCATCTCAGCCTGGTAGACTGTTTTCTACATTATTTAATGTGAATAAAAGAATGAAATAAATATCTGACTGTCTGTTCCTTGTCCAGTGTGCAAGATTTCATTTCCTCCTGGTAGCCTTTAACTGGGCCAGTTATGGAACTTAGATTTGTATGAATTTGGCGTCTTATTTCTCCGTCTCTGTCTGCAAAACTAATATCCTTTGTCTGAGGTAGCATTTCTGATTTTATCCCCGCTGGGCTCTACTTCCTCTTTTACAGCAAGCAGAGGGATATTTTTCCTAAGCCATTTTTTCTTTGTCCTCCACACATCTTGACAGGTACAAGATTGCTTTTAATGTAAAGTGAATAATGTAATATCAATTATTCTTTCTCATTTCCTTGATAAATGCATTTGATCTGCTTAAAAGAACTTTGCGGCTTCATTAAAGACTGAATGCATTAATGCACCAAGAAAAATAATGTAAGTTCAAACCACAAGAATAGACAGCAGTTGGCACTCATTGTAAATGAACTGTGCATAATGTAACATTTAGGATTTGCATTGAATTTATGCATTTTTACACCATGACCATTTAGCTAGAAAAATTTCTAGATTAGGAAAAACTAATGGGTTTTTAAGTAAGTAGTGATACAATCCTGGCATAGATGGTAGTTTTCATTGCCATCTCTAATGTATGATATACTGTACATGTTTATTACTTCTCATTATGTATACCATAAGTCGAAATCTTGGGTGGTTTACACAGACCTTTTTTGCCTGTAATTTCCTCAATTTATGAACTTTACCTACTTTTGTCTGCTAGACTGAATTAACATTAAGGCAGTAGTTAAGACCCCTGTCAGTTCTACTTTTTGGGGGCCCTCAGGTGGGTTATGCCATAACGTCAAACTGAACTCTGCAGCACTGTGCTGTGATCGTTTCAGCAGCTCTCAGGCGCTTCCATCTTTGTCCAGTTATACTTCTGGGTTCCGTACCTTTGGACGCTTAAATGGCTGGGCTGCGATGATGTCACTTCAGTGCATACGCATGGGAGGCACATTGCAGTGGCACAGATCAGGGCCGTAAATGTTCACTGAGCTGCGCATGCGCTGCTCAGTGCACACGATGGCTGACAGGCAGGAGGAAGCATTTATAACAGAACAGACCGATAGGGTATTTTCTGTCATAAATACCGTCAGTCAGCAACTTTTCAAAAACCTAAGTTAACGACCTCTTTAAAGCAGAACTAAACTCTCTTAATCATCATTACCTGTTTTTAATCCTTCTACTACTAGCCTATATAGGAAGGTACATTATCTTTACTTGTTTTAATATTTTTTGTTTTACATTTCTTCAGTTGCTTCCTGGTTTCTGTCCTAGGCCAAAATGTTTTCGTACATCCCAGGAATCCTCATGGGCACTTTTTTCTTTCATCTGGAGGAGGGAAGGGGGTGGGGATTTCACAGCTGAACACAGCCTCCTGCCCACATACCTGACCTAAGAGCAGATGGAATCCAGTAAGTAAATGTTACATGAATCATCTGCCCTTACTCAAGATAGCCATGGACTAGAAATGCTGGGGGGGTGAGATCAAAATTGTTTCTCAACAAAATAAAGCATGGAGACATGGATCGATGCGTTACTTTGCAGACTTTGCTACTGTTGAGTTCTGCTTTAATTAAAATAAAGCTATGATTAATGCCACATTCTGGCTGAAACGCATTAGTGGACTATGTTCTTCTTCATGGATTTTTCTAAACTTTATTAATGCATTTTGGAATGGCACATCGTATGTAGAATTTACATTTACAATATTGGGAATATGGACAGTTGGTTGTCCTTCCAAGCACTGACATCTCCTTATGCAGTCTACTTGATAGTCAGGTTGTGCCATAATACTGTTTGTTTTTGTCATGTTTATTATGATGATTGTTTGCACAGTCCTGTCTAAACATGTTTTGTTGGAGAGATGGCAAAGAGATGACCTCATTGTGTCCTACTTCTACTTTTTTGTAGAGTCATCAGATTGGATGGGTTCTGGTGCAAGCTCTATGACCTAAAGCCCAACTCCAGGTTCTCCTTCTCCCCATCCTCACTTGAAGCACCACATGCTGCTGACATTTTTTTTTTCTTCTTCTAAATGTGATTTTTTTCTACACGTCTTTGACCCAGTCACATGACATCACAAATCCTCTTCATCCTCTGGGAGTGGGCTGGTGGCAAAGAATAGCACCACAAAGTACAGCATTCCCATTTGAGTCTAGGACACATTGACGATGCTTCACCAGGGAGTGGGTCCTTTACACCCTGGGTTCACAGGAACTGGGTTGTTACTTTAGCTGCACAGGTTTTAAAAAGAAAGACATATTCTAATTGTTTACTATGTACATCCATTCACACATGGATTCACTTGCTCTGTTTGTGATGAAGAAGTCAAATGTGGTTCGAGTCTTTTTCATTCTATTAGACCTAAAACAAGTCTGGTAACACATGAATATATGGAACAAAAGTAAAAGTAAATTGTGCACACAGTATCTAGACTAATAAACGGTTTCTAGATTGTAAAAGGCAGGTGAGAAAACAAGGAAAACATTTATTACAAGAGTGGAGAGACCTGATCTCACAAAACACATCTGATATATTGTACTGTTTTACACAGACCTAATATGTTGAGATACTTTCAGTTGGGTGAGATTTGCTGGCTCTGGAGTACATAATGAGGTGGGGTGATGGAAACAGTCTACTGTTACTATTTTGACATTTCAGTAGACTTTTTCTCGCAACAGCTAAGAGCAACAACCCTTCAAGCAATCTGTTTTGTTGCATTTCATACCATGCTTTTTTTCGGGTCAGGGTTGTGTAGACTAAATGTGAAAAAGTCTTAGAAGATCACAGGGCCACAATCTCAAATATTGAAATGGTGGTTTAAGATGCAAATAACACAATAAATTTAAATTGTACCTATTGGCAATGTAAAAAAATGACTAGACCCATTCTTTTTCTACTTCCTGTATTTTTATGGCAATTCTGTTCACTCTGCAGTGAAATTGCAAAACAGCATTGTTACCCTGTGAGACAGCAACTATGGGAAATTATAAATATTAACCAATCTGAATAGTAGATATCTGAGTCCCTTGCTACACAAGGGAGTTAATCCCCCAATATGGCTTCCCATTGCTCCGTTATTAGCTGGAACTACAATACCAGGTTTTACTTGCAAAGGATACATTGAGAACAGCTAAAGAGTCTTTAATCTGACTAAGAAAACGGTGTCTCTAGAGACCAGAATTATGGTATTTCTGTAATGAAACAGGTTCTGGCAAACAACCCAGCAGGTGGTGGAATGTAGGAATGTAGGTATGGGTTAGTAATACAAAGTAAACAAACCCCGATTTATAGATTCAAATTAGCATTTATTAATTTCTGTGCTCGACATTTCATTTACATACCTCCCAGTATTTAAAAAAAATAACACACTGTTTATTATGATGAGACACATTTTTAAGCAATTTAAGACCGGTGTGTGCTATTCTACAAAGCTACACTTACAAATGGTGAAGGAAAACACATAAGTAAATTTAAATACAATTATGGTGTACATAAGGATTGTAACAATAGAATTGTTCTAGCTTCACTAAAACTTATATAAATATTTTTTATGCAAGGAAGATTACTAATAAGAATATATAAATATTAGAAATATAGTTATGCACTGAAGAGGTAAGAGTTCAGAGTCTTCAATTGTCAGAAGCATTCTTCAGATTTTTTTTTGCAAACTGCAGTCATTTTAAGAAATACATGTGCAAAGAAGGGAATGACATATATTTATTTATTTTAGGTACTTATATAGCACTGTCAATTTACGCAGCACTTTACATATATATTGTACATTCACATCAGTCCCTAACCCTCAAGGGGCATACAATCTAAGGTCCCCAAGTTACATCCATACATACACATACTAGGGCCAATTTAGGCAGGAATCAATTAACCTAATTGCATGTCTTTGGAGTGTGGGAAGAAACCGGAGGAAACCCACGCAGGCACAGGGAGAACATGCAAACTCCAGGCAGGTGGTGCCGTGGTTGGGATACGAACCAACGGCCCTAGTACTGCCAGGTGGAAGTGCTAACCATTTAGCCACTGTGCTGCCCATATAGAGATTACAATATGGTGCATATTTATACATTCAAATATGTAGGTGTAAGTGGCATTTGTAGAATCAAATTTTTTCTTTATGTTATCCAAGAGCCCACTTGTGATTTCTTTTATCTACTGGATTGTCTTCACTTAGGCTGAAGTCCTCATTTATTCCATTTAAAAACAGCCATATGTTTGTTTTTATCAGCTGTCTTTCCTTCCTCCTCCTATACATACCACCATTCTAAAGTAAGATCTGGGAGCCTAGGGATTAGAGGATTACATGACTTGGCAGGCATGTTTATCTTGGTTTGTATATCATCCTCATATAAAGCAATGCAATTGTTACTTCACTTGAAACATATTTTTAATTTGGTAGTGGCAAAAGGTTATGTCCTCTGTTAGGGCATTATCACTGCTCAAGGCTATGTTCGGAGCTCTTCCCCATTACTGACAACATAGTAACCTGGACAAGAAGTGAGGGAAGATCTCAAATCAAACCGGAACAAAGAAAGCAATAAAGAAACTGTTGAGGCTGTAGTCAATAGCCATCAACTACAGCACAAAAAAAAGAGTTTTAGGAGAATGTACAGTTTAATGGCATTGTGGTCCTGTTTAATTCAGATTTGTTAGAGTGTTGGTTATTATTTCATTCTCCTTGTCTTCATGGCAGTTATAATGAACTATACTGTAAACTGGATACTTGTCATTTTTAGCTTTGCAGTCTAAATGATCAATATTCATTATTTTCTTGAAAATACTAAACTTCTGCCGCATTTGGAAGACAGGACTGCTTTGCTATTGGCCCACAATTTACTATGCCATTATTTAGTGAAAAAAGGTTGAAGGAGTTCAGGGTCATTAGTTTTGTGATCATTCAGTTGTCTCATGTATTTATTTAATCTATTTATGCACCCCTTCCTCTAGGTGCACATGGCAGTTTATTGCAGCACATTATATCCTGGATTCTAGAGACATCTGTACAATGTGGCTTTCAGAGCCTTGAGTTTTACTGAAGGCCGAATTGGTGTGAGATGTTTTGGAAACAATTTTTGTGAGATTTTTTTAAGCCACTGTATGAAATTTTAAGAATATCTCTTTGCTAAACTAAATTGAGTTAAGGGTTTATTTGCATGAGTTTATTTTTAAGCTGACAACTGTCCCAGGGTGCTGAGCTGTCTGGGTTGGGGGTGTCCTTGTGCATGTGTTCCCTATTTTGAGAGGTTTTACTACTTTTCCTCTGCTGCGCTTTAGTAATGTTTTGGCGACCCTTACTTTGGCTCCTGAAGAAGTGGACTATGGCCAAAAAATGCATTGAGTCCTGCATTACTGCTATGTATTATCAATGATGTAATTCTGGTGGTTTCCCACTGGATATATTTCGGCATATGTTTAAAAGGGTTGTAGAATGGTGTCTGAGAAAAAAATTCCTATTTTTGTATATGTTTTGTTTTGCTGAATGTGTGATGCATATTTCTTGCACATTTATTTTAAAGAAAAACAATGCCATTAACAAAAATAGTAGAATTGTATTATGTAGTACATTTTGTAGCCCAAAAAGCCCACCAATGCAAGACATACATTTTATCTGGTTGATATTTTATTATCTGAAATGAGGAAGCTTGGCCCAATTAAATTGTTTGCGTCTTAAATAATTTCTGACACTTCAACTATACCATCTGCACTAATATCTTTGAGTAGTAGTCTGCAAAGGGTATCAGTAACTGAAGTCATGTTCACAGATTTGAAGGATATTACATGTAATTTTGTTAGGGTAGATGCAAGACTATTAATGGTTATCGTCAAGAGTTGGTTACCTGATAGTAGTTTCTTCAAGAATCATCCTTCATTATCTCTTCTTTTAACATTTTATAGTATGCAAACTCCCACGCATTCGCAATTAGTTGTTTTAAATGCATTATAATGTTGAGCCTCCTACTGAAAAAGAGAGTGGATTCATTTGGCGTGAATGTGAATTGATATGACTATCACATGTTTTATGAACAGTTTTAATTGCTGTTCCTTTCTGGAAATAATGGCAATTTTTCCTAGTGTATGCAATGATTCAGCCATGAGTTTTCTGGTACCAAAGAAATATTTATTGAATAGATCAACAGAGCATGGGAATGTAAGCGATACATAATTAAACAGTTGTTCAAAATAAAAAAACAATGTACAGATTTATAAGAACAAATATGACCCTCGCAGGGGTCCATGTAACAGCAACCATGAGTTTTCATTGTGCCCAGTGGCTTATTATCTTGGGTGCAAGGCGATAAGATAAGGTGGGCTGCTGTGACAATTTTAAAATAGAAAATCTATGTGCATGTAGAGATAATACAGATCCAGTACTGAATCATTAAAAGGGTCATTTCATGCAGGCTTTGTCCACTCATTTTCCCTGGAAATCAATGAACAGATCCTCTTCTAAATCAGAGCATAATGGGACAGATATCACTTCTGTGACATCCATACCCATTCAGTTTTTGTCAGAATTTTCACAGCAGACCCTTGCGGACCCATGTTGGATCTGTGGGCAGCTGGATGAAAACAAACTTGCGCCCATTTACATCAGGCTTCCATAATTTTTAGTTCCAGAAAAAATAAAAAGAATGCAGTGATTTTCCATTTTCTTGGAGGCCTAGATGGACTCGGAGTTATTTGAATGTAAAAAGACACATGTCCATTTACATCTACCTGCCCATAGATTTGCATTAATCATCTGATCAGGCCCAGCTTAAAAACTGAAGGCAGACAAGATCGGAAAGGATCCAAAGGACTTCAGATACCATTGACAGTGACCCTCTACCTCACTTCAAATCTAGAAGACTTGATGTCAGATGCACAGGAGGACTTTTCAGGATCATTGTTGTTCGTCATAGATCCCTCTTTAAAGGCTGTGCAATAAAAAGAATTTGATTGGCTGTATTGTGCATATATTCAATGCTCTTTAGTGCTTCTGACCATCCTGGCTAGCACCCTGTATGCCTAATGCGATCTTTCTCAGGATAAAAAAAATCCCAGTGTGTCTCCTAATTACCTGATCCTTCACTCCTACAGGCTGCTCCACATCACTGGACCAGTCTTTGCAGTCTCTTCTTCCATTTGCTCCAGTGTTCTAAGGTTTTCTGACATCAACAAGACTAATGCAGAGACCATAGTCTTGCACTGGACATGAGAATGCTGATAAAAATTCCACCGCCAGGGAATGGGGTAGCTGAGGATCAGGTAAAAAATTGCTTTTATGTCCCTCAGACATAAATGGGAGGGGAGGGTTAACCCTTGCAATACGGATGTAGCCATACTGCAAGAGAGAGACTCTTATGTTTCCTGGACTTGGGCTTTAAAATATCAAGACCTAAAATTCCAAGATCATGGCTTACATAGTCATTCATAGAATGTGACTTCTGATATTTTATTATACAGTGGGGGTATTGTATTCCTGTTATGCTTTCCACTTCATGACGTCACAAAGATATAAAGTAATTACATCAATTATCACTGCCTGCAAAAACATAGCTCACAGTTATTTATGCAAGTATTCGCAGTACTCATGTATTATAGTGTGTGTAATGGCTCAACTGCAGTTACGATAAACTATACTGGGAGTGAAATGATACCATGTGGTTGTGCTACATATAGATACTACCCAAGGGGATGTGTCATTCAGAGTTCACATTATTGCAAACTACAGCTGTATTTAAATAGAAGCTCCTACAAATTTAAAAATCAAATAAACATCAATTAAAACCTCTCAGCGCTAGTTTCACATTTCAGCAGCTGAGTTACATAAAGAAGTAACATGTTTTTTTCTGTATGTTATCCTTAGTAATTCATTACATCTTTTACCGTAGGGCATTTATTTGTAACCGTTTGGAAAAGCCATTGTATGCTAAAATGCTAACAATTATGGAACCTGCTGCAAGTGTACAGTACTAAACTTTAGGAAAACTTTCACAGTACAGATTACCGCAGCCCTAACCACTCTGGTTTCTGTGAATTTCACTTTAGCTTGGTTTTTGACATTGATGCCTGATGTGATTGTAGCTGTATCAGTGGATTTGTTACACAACAATAGAGTACTGTGAGTACTGTTTTGAACCTTGAAGAAAGAGGTACACCCTGAAAGCTTGTACTTAAAAACATTTGGATGTTAGTGCAAATAATAAAGTATCATAGACAGTACTCAATTGATTTTGAAATTGAAGTGAAGTTGCTTGTTGACCAGATTCTAAGGTGTGTAAGTAGGAAAGTATTCTTGTTTGATTGTACCTATATCCACTGGTCAAGAATCAGCCTGTTCTTATTTTAAGAAGTGTATTCTGATTTGAGTCTTATTGTATCCTTTTCTAAAAATAAGAATAAGATACAGAAGTTAAACAATTAATTTATTAAAATGGAGGAGCTGAAGGATTTAGACAATCGCAAACCTGATGGGTTAAGGTCTATTTTGTGGCCTTCTAAAGAAGTCAACTATCTGTTGGCATATCTTGCTTATTATTATCTTTAACTCTTCTTGGATTTCATCTGTATATCATATGTTCTACTGACCTGCTACTTTATGAAAACAAATCTACTGTATTGGCATAATACGCTTGTCACATTATTTTACTATTTTTTTTTAGTTAGTTTATTCATTTTTTTAAAAGGTCTAAGCTTTTGGACAGAGGTTTTTTTTACATTTCTGTTATAGCTTAATAATGTTACTTACTACAGTAAACTAGATAAGGGTAGAAGTGAATAACAGAAAATAACTAATTGGTCTGAGGTTCAGAGAAAGGGCAACAAAGCTAATACGAGGGCTAGAGGATCTCAGTTATGAGGAATGACTACAAGCATTAAACTTATTCATCAAGAGATGCTCAAGAGGGGATATGATAGCTGTCACGGATCCACGGTCGCCGCCACCAACAGGCGTCAATCACACGACCGCGACTAACAGTAATACGTCACGCCCACGGCGTCAGACCTCAGACCTTCTCACCAAACTCGTGACCGAAGGACCGGACGATCTAAAACCGAGATGTGACGCGCGTAACAAGGCCCCACCCAGCTGCACCCTGCACAGCGATTGTCCAGCTAATGGGCTACAATCGGTGCCTGCAGCCTGAATGCGCTTGTTACTGGGTCGGGTTAATTACGCAACTAACCCTCTACTGCCACCACCACTTTTGTCGGAGACTGGGAAACTCCCGTTATCAAATATACACTATAATGATTGAAATATTGATCTATGTAGCACGGCCCGCGGAACTGTTATACAGAGATATACCAAACAGTAGCGTCTCTTCAAAGTCAGGGATTCATGAATTGCAAGTAAGCGCTTAGAAACAGTTTAACACTTTCAGAAAGAAAGATTTATTACTAAAAGAGTCAAAACAGGTGCAATACAATATTTACAAAGAGATGTCACAAAAAAAAATATATATGTATACATAGACACAGCAAACAGAGAATAGCAAGAAAATTACAGGGTTAAGTTACTTGCCTTGCCTTGGGTTTTCAGACTCAAGCGGCAGAGCAGGGTGATTCGTGGTCTCCTTTTGTTACGATGTTCACCTGAGGAGACCCTGTTAAAACTCTGACTCTCTCCAGGCTTGTCTGCCTGTCTCTCTTAAAAGTCCCTCTCAAAGGGGAGGGGGGGTGGGCTCTGACTACACGTTTTGGGAGTGGTCATTGGGAAGCTCAGTTAAAACTAAGGCTTCATAATCCATGACATGAAACATACAGTTGACCTGAGGAATGTGCAATTACTCTGGTCAGTTTGATAATGTGTGGGCTTACATAGTTTTGGGTGACAAAAGATACACTTCAGCAGACGGCCTGGCTCCAATCTCATGTCTTAACCTGGTTGTCCCACACCATCTGTCAGGAGATAACGTTTGCCTCTCAGGACTGGAAAGGGGGGATGTGAGGAATGATTCGAGGAATACCTCAAATAACAGAAAGGAAAAGAAGAACTCCTCTTCCAGCTCTGATGAGCTAGTTTGTTACAATAGCGATATACAAATCTTAATGGTGATTCCAGCATTGGGAGGAAACTATTCAGTCTCAGGCCACTCATGAAGATATGTGGCCACTCAATGAAGTTGGATGAAAAAAGGTTCAATCTTAAACTACACAAACGTTTTTTTAACTATTAGAGCTGTAAGGACGTGGAACATTCCACAATCGGTGATTGCAGCTGGTAATGTTGCTAATTTCAAAAATTATCGAACACAATATACAGGGATATGGGAAATGGTAGGGACATAATACTTACACACACACCCACACAGGTTGAACTGGATGGACTGAAGTCTTTATTCAACCTTAAAAACTATATAACTATATATGCTACATTCAGTACTATTTCAAATACATTTATATGGATATTCAGCCAAAATCTTTTTTTTTGCAGTCTGTACTCCAGTTGGGCAAAATTTGCTCAACCTCATGTCCCAAAATTAGGGAAGTAAGGAGATAGCTCTCCAATAGCAGGTGTATATTTAGGGTGGGACGGGAGCAGTCCACTCCAGGTACAGCCAGCTGCAAGGTTGGGCAGCAGTTGCCCTGGGTCTGATATGGCCATGCTGCACATCACCACTCTGCAGTAGTTTCTGCAATCTGCGGATTTGCAGGAGTACTTAAATAGTGCAATAGTGGTAATGTGCAGGACTCAGATTCAGAGCAGTATAGAGTGGAGGAAATGGCTCCCAGGCTCTGAACTGTCAGATGGAACAAAATTGAGGGTAAACCTGGAAGGACATCTCATTCTACACAGGGTGCTGTTGTGCTTTCGAGATCTGGTGAGATTTTTGTTTGTGGGGAGATCTTTTTTTGAAAAGGGAAATTTTGGAAGGGGGTAGGACATGGGAGAATTTTAGTGTGGTTGGAGGGGAATTTTTACTTGGGGGTTGACCTTTGGACTGTATTTTTCATTGTCTCCATTTCTTTTTTTTGCATCCTATTAATATTTTTTGCATGTCATGATTATTATTACGGAAAGTAATTTTTGACATATAGAGGAGGGGAAGTAGACATTTGAACTGTATTTTTTCACTGTCCCAATTTCTTTTCAGCATATTATTAGTATTTTTTTCATTTCATGATTATTGCTGAAAGTAATTTTTTACATATAGAGGAGGGGCGGTATTGTCAAATAAGCAAATGGGCACACATTTAGTCTAGGGAGAAAATTACTTATGCCATGATTTTATTGATTTCTGTGCCCTCATTGGGAAGATTTGATGCACACACTGGATATCTAAAAGAAGCAGAGGGGCCCCCGACTAAGTGCAGCATTAAAACGTATTTTATTGTAGATAAAAAATTCGCAACTCACAGGAGGAAGGTAAAAACAGGCATGTTACAGAATGGGTCTGGACTCCCGGAACGGCAGGAAGCAAGCAAGCGATACCCACGCATATGGTGTAGTACGGGAAGGGTATCTTGGTGCGGCCGGCCGACACAGGAAACCAACGTGGACCGCAAGATGGTGCCGGGCCAGGCGTGACATCAGCCAAGGACGTGCTGACGTAGGTGGTTGGTGATGCGTTTCAAAGCAGAAGCTTCTTATTCAGACCGCACCAAGTAACCATTCCTGTACTACACCATATGCGTGGAGATCGCTTGCTTGCTGGGAGTCCAGACCCATTCTGTGACATGCCTGTTTTTACCTTCCTTCTGTGAGTTGCTAATTGTTTATCTACAATAAAATACTGCACTTAGTCCGGCGGCCCTCTGCTTCTTTTTCATACACAGAGTTCAGCTTTGCTCTAGGGGTGCTGCTTCCTGCTTCCATACCCCCACTGTGAATACCAATGCTCTTTCATTTGGACTTTTATGGACTATTTTCCTTCCATATAGTCATACACCTCTCCAGTGCCAATTATTATTGTTTTGTGACACACTGGGTATCTTCAGCTGCCTTGAGGGCTTCTGGGCTTCTGGTGTATTGGTAAACCTTTAAACAGGACAGGGCTACATCTGCTCTCAATTTATTTTTTGCTGTACTGTATATATGTTCCAGGTTAAAGTCTCAGTGTAAAGTTAGGAGCACAATTTGCAGATGTGTCCTGTTGCAGCCAGTGTGGCTTTATATACTTGCAAATGTATGCATCAAAAATTATATTTTTAATCTAAATTTTAAAATGTGTTTGTTGTTATATTGGGAATGTTCTCCTCACTTTCTGTCTCACTGAGTGGTTAGTGAGAGAGGAAACGAACACTTACCTCTGCAATAAGAAACCAGATAGCATTAAAAAAGGGTCCTAGCTCTTCCTCACTCTACTCTAAATTAAAAAGAAAAGTTTAGGCTTGAGTTACATTTTTATGCAAGACAGTAATTAAACATACTCACTCAGTAATGACCCATGCTGTTCATTTCTAAGGTTATCTAGATGGTTGTTTAAACGGCAGTTTGAGGCACTCTGACCTTTGCCCTCAGCTGTGTCAGCACCGAGTTCATTTTGAATTTTATGGCAGATGAAGAGTTTTCGTGCAATTTGTGCCTTTTAAAAATAGGGTTAAAAACATTCTGAGAATGTAAAAACATTGATTATTTGCAGCACGGACACTGTTCCAGTGCTTCGTTTGGGATTTAAGCCTCCATCTAAACAAAGAGACCTTTTTCCTCTTGTAA
This sequence comes from Staurois parvus, assembly GCF_062004578.1. Lineage (NCBI taxonomy): Eukaryota > Metazoa > Chordata > Amphibia > Anura > Ranidae > Staurois > Staurois parvus. The sequence goes on along the minus strand of NW_028319228.1, from coordinate 3,444,533 downwards.
TAGTACACCTATGCTCTGGGGGTCCTAATGCATTTTGAACTAGAAAGGAATTGTTTTTGAGATGATGAAGCCAGAAATCCGACAACAGCAGATGGATAATACTGAGCTAATAGGATTATTAATCTTTCATAAAAGCAAACAGTTGTCAGGAGAGTTATTTTCTAATATTTTATTGGTAGGGTTATTACCATGACGGTGGTCTGTACAAATTAAATGCATGTAAAGGAGTGGCATTTCAGACTAATAGTATGTCTAAGAGTCTGACTATAATAGCAGTTACCTGATGAATTCTCTAAATTTTAAAATACAGTGGATCTATTACATTAAACGTTAAGTATAACAAATGTCCTCAAACCAGGTATTTTTTAAACAAACTTTCTTAGGTTTATGGAAGCTAGAGTGATCTCAGATCATTTTTTAAACAGTTTTTGAAAGTTTAAGAGTATATAAACTGATATTGTATAATATTATGTTTTACTATTATACTGTATGTTTAATACAACATTCCTTTAATTTCCAGTGTGTTCTGTGCATAATAAAAGGGCCCAGCACTAGCTCCTGCAGTTTGGGGATGAGGTTCAAGTTCACAAGGAATACTTGGGATTTGAAAAACTTTTGGCTGAAAGGTTTACAGGTTCACAGCCAGAAATAAGGAACCACACTATGCAATGCAATGTCATGCATAGCCTTTGTCCTTTTTGTAGAAGAGGTAATTTGAAGGCAGGGGCGGACTGACCATTTGGAAACTCGGGCACTGCCCAAGGGCCCGGGGTCAGCAGGGGGCCCCATGAGGTGCCCCTGGTACCTTTTTCATAGGCTTTTTTGAGTTTGGGCAAGGACACAGGGGCCCCATGATCCCGTATTGCCCGGGGGCCCCGTGAGTTGTCAGTCCGCCCCTGTTTGAAGGAATGTATGGCCCAGCTCCTTTTCTATAAAAAGGGTGGCATACAGCAGACTTATTGTCAGTGTGTGTTTGCAATGTTACGGAAAGATCACAGTGCCATATGAATATGATTTTGTCTTAGGTACACTTCATCCATGGCAGTGCATGAAAACCACTGTTTCCTTTTAAGCCTCTATGTGAGATCTATACATCGATAATCTGTTAGTTAACAACTTGAGTCCCTTGTGACATTTTGAATGGGCACTAGGATAGAGGCTATTTGTCCCAGTGCTATTTTAAAATGGCAGCTGGTCTCAGCAGCTCCTGTGGGTCCCAGCTGGGACAGTCAGCTGCCTGTGAAAGCTGCCATCCAGCACTAAGCCTGGGGACTGAAACAATGCTGTTATAGATTGCTGCATACTATAAAGTGAAAGTAAACACAATGTTTCCAGGCTGTCAGCCTACATGCATTGGTCATTCCATTTACACTACAAACACTGCCCACAGTAGCACCCTCTGATCCTCACTCACCGACTGGAATAGCTTCCTCTGATTCACATGAACACAAGGTATGCAGCGCTAAACAAAAATTAAATGTAGAGAACTAAGTTCCCAATAGTTCCGTATGAATAAAGTTATGATGCTGGTAGCCAGTTCAGGTTCCAAATGTGATAGTTGAACCAAACCCGTTAGAGAACAAAAATGTTCATAACATCAAGGCATCAATATACAATCCTGAAGAAACCAACAAAATTATGCGCTTACCACAAGGGCATACAAACAAGGCGTTGTATGCATATACTCTGGTGTGTCGTCAGTGGGCAGGAGAGCCTGGTTCACATTGCAGACAGCATCCGGTCACCAGGAGGAGATATCAGCACACACTCTGGGATCCCATCCAGCTCATTAGATAGGTCCAACGGCGTCCAGCCTCCCAGCATATACTTCTCCTATGGTGGTCCACCTTTCATGACTCGCAAATGAATGAGTCATAAAGCAAAAACGATATGATAGTGAAGTATGTCTTTATTATAAATCTTTCCAAAAGAATGTATATGTGACTCACATGAGCAAAAAGCCAGGTCAGATGTCAACCTTCCTGGTGATCTAGAGCTCCCTGGTGTATAATGGCGTCAGCTGGGCGAGTCCCCTAACATGTTTCGAGCTATCCACGCTCGTTATCAAAGGGGTGACTCATGACCCAGGACGCCTGCTAAAATAAACGCGATCGCGCATGCGCATTCAGCACCGCGCGCCACTACGAGCCAGCGCGCATGCGCCGATGACGTCACCCGCCGACCACGACGGCACCTAATGCGCATGCGCGGGAACGTCAACCGCTGTGCATATAAGGAAATACCACAGCACCATTCACTAGTATAGAACTGGGAGACAAACAGGAAGTTCATTGGGTGCAATACACCAGATTAACCCCATACAACCCCAAGAACTCCATTTTCTTGTAGCCCATATGTTCATTATATATAGGATACTCTGCATTGCTCAACTCAATTAAAAATGAGTATAACAATATATATACATAAAATTAGCAATGCAGCATAATCAGCTAACAGTCCCCATACACAACTCATTACTAGTTCAAATGCAAAAAATTCATAGATAGATAAAATATGTACAAAAGTAATATGTACAATAGAATATATATCGATTCACATGTCCCTTAAGATCACATAAAATATTGCGAAAAATCTAAAAGGACCTAGATCTGTTAAGATTTATAACTAATTAAAATATAAATATAAACCAGCCCCTTTTTCTATTCAAAATCCAAAGTATGGCACGTAGGAATAAATAAATATTAGTGTGTTGATATATCTAAAATATATTTAAAATTATATATAACACACTAAAAAACGGACCTCTATACTTGATAAAAATAAGAATAATATAACCCCAATATTTAAAAATATAGTAGATAATCAAAAAAAGGGAGTATATATATAATACAATTAGCTATTGTCAATAAAACAATTAATGTCTAGTTCCACATTGAGGCCCTGGGGTTGCAAAGATCTGAGTTCCACTATCCATTTAGTCTCAAGTTGAGACACTGCTCTCCGTTTATGCCCACCCCTCCAATGCTGCGCAATCCTATCGATTGCAGTGAATCTCAAAGTTGAGGGATCCATAGCGTGATGATCTCTAAAATGCCTAGACAATGAGTGGTCTTTAAATCCTTTCTTGATATTGTTATAATGTTCTCTAAGACGATCCCTCAAACGCCTCGTTGTTCTACCTACATATTGGTAATTGCAAGAGCATTGTAGGAGATACACAGTATGTGTTGTATTACATGTAATCATTGGATTAATTGTATATTTCTTTCCAGTGACACTAGATTCAAAACCCTTCACTTTAATTTTGTGTATACCATTGAACCTACAAGCAACACACCTGTTGCAAGGATAGAAACCCTTCAGCCCGAATGCTGAGGACATGCTTGTTGGTGGGTCCACAACGTTGGGGGCTATAGAGAGTCTGAGCGGGGGTGCTTTTCTAAACGTAATTTCAGGCTGCTCAGGAAGAGCTTCCCCCAACACTGGATCCCCTTTCAAGATAGGCCAATTTTTTCTAATAATCTTAGAAACCTCCTTGTACTGAATCGAAAAGTTTGTGATAAACGGACAAAATTTCTCAGGCCTCACCGTTTTTTCCATAGTGAGCAGCCTTGTCCTATCAAAAAGCCCCACTTCCTGAATAATCCGATCCAGATTATTCGATTCATAACCTTTTTCAATGAATCTGGTTCTAAGCACTCCCACCTGATCATGATAATCCGATATATTAGTGCAGTTCCTTCTGAGTCTCAGAAACTGACCCCTTGGAATATTATTCAGCCAAGTGGGATGATGGCAACTATCTATAGGGATGTACCCATTCCTGTCCGTACTTTTAAAGTGTGTTTTTGTTACAATATTATCTCCATTATTTACCAGGACCAAATCTAAAAAATTTATCTCTTTAAAATCATAATTAAAAGATAATGAAATATTAAGGTCATTATTATTTAGGGTAATAAAAAAGTTTTTAAGAGAAAATTCATCACCCTGCCATAGGAGAAACACGTCATCTATATATCTCCGATAAAACAAGAGGGAGGGCCACTCACGGGAATAAATTACATCCTCCTCCCACCTGGCCATAAACAGGTTGGCCAGGCTGGGGGCAAATTTTGCCCCCATAGCAACACCAGTAACCTGCAGGTAATATGTATTGCTGAACCAAAAATAGTTTCTACGCATGGCAAAATCCAGCAGATGGAGAATAAATTCCTGTTGTAAACTAGGAACATCTAGTGCTGTATTTAAATAGAATCGAGCTGCCTCCATTCCATCCCTATGCTTAATACTACTATACAGAGATGAAACATCTGCTGTCACTAGATAGGTTTCCTTATTCACCTTAAATTCTGCCAGATCCATTAACACCTGTTTGGTATCCCGCAAATAAGCTGGCGTCGATTTAACTAAAGGCTGTAAAAAGAAGTCAACATACTCGCCTATGCGAGAATTTAATGATCCGATGCCACTTATAATTGGCCGACCTGGGGGACACTGGGGATTTTTATGAATTTTTGGGAGGCAATAAAACACTGGAAGACGCGGGGCTACCGGACATAAATATGATTTTTCTTTTTTATTAATAATGCCTGATTCAAAACCCTTAGTTATAATGTTCTTTAATTCCTTTTTATAGGGAATTAGTGGGTTTTTAGGGAGAAGATGATATGTTTCCCTATCATTTAATAGAAGGAAGGCCTGATTCATATAATCCCCCTTATCCATAATAACAACCCCTCCTCCCTTATCTGCCGGCCTAATGACAAGATCTTTATTTGTTAGCAGGGATTTGATCCCGTCATTTATTGAGCGTTGATTACGTAATTTCTTAACTGCCATTTTGTCCAAATCTTTTAATGTTAAATTCTTAAAAGCATTAATATGGGAATGTGCCAAGGGGTTAAAAAGGGATGCGTTTTTTAAATTAGAAGATTTAAAATCACTATCTGTATGAACCTGAATGCCCCTAGTAGGGGGCAAATTCAGGAAATATCTCTTAAGAGATAATCTACGCACAAATTTATTTATATCCACATACGTGTTAAATTTATCCAGCTTCCTCTTAGGGGCAAACTTCAATCCCTTATTCAATAAGTTAAGCTCATTATCGGTCAGTACTGCTTTACTTAAATTAAATATACCCTTAGCTATTACATCTTCCTTTTTTTTTTTTTTTTTTTTTTTTGTGATCCGTTAACTCTCTTTCCTCCTCTCCTTCCTCTGCACGTATACTTCTTTTGCGATTTCGGCCATCCTCTAAAAAATGGTTAGACTGAGGATTACGAGGAGTTGATGCCATATTTGGCCGAGTATTGAAATTGGGAGGCAAATTGTGTGATGGATTATAAGCATTATGATTACCATTATTATTCCACCCCTTATTATTCGGAGGAGCATTACGATTGTAGGGTACATTATAATCACCACGTCTAGGTGATTTGCCCCGTGAATAATAGGAATTTCTAATACTGTAATTCTGATCATGCTGGTACTTATCCTGTGGGTCCCTCCAAGATACTCTCCGTTGTCTATTGTTAGAGGCAGGATGGTATTGAGGTCTATAGTTAGAGTGGTAATCCAAAGGGTGTGATCTGATATCCCTATTGAACATGTCCTCATTTTCATATTCATAAAGATCATCAAACCTATTATGTATAGGGACATTATATTCTACCCTTGACTGCTCTCGTTTATTCGGTTTTACAGATGGGGCTAAAGGTCTGAAAACCTTAGGATTCACATTCTGGGCGGATGTATGTTTAAAACCAGTGTTCATATTGTTTGCCAAACTGTGGCTAGTTGGATTCTCAATTCCCTCGTTATCCGATTTCTGCCACCTAAACACAATATTGTCTTTATAGTCGGCCAAATCTCTATTATATTTCTTCCTTTTCTTACTCCTTTGTTCTTTTTCAGTTTTCTCCAGAAGGTTTTTTAGCCTATTAGATTCAAGTGTATATCCCTCACTATGCATATAGGGTACCAATTTCTCCCTTGTTTTGCTAATCTCATTATCAAGATATACCAACTTTTTCTTTTTCCGTATTACTAAAAATTTTAATAAATCTAGGCCCATATTGTTAAAAAAAGTAAACCATTCTACTTCGCAGTTGATATCTCCATTTTCTGGAGGAATATCCCACCTTAATGACCTGGGTACCATATTTTCCTTAATATATTTTTCCAGGAAACTGATATCCCAAATGGTTCTAATTTCTGAAGTTACATGATTAGTTAAATGAAGGAAGATCCCATGCAGATCATCCTCAGGTGTATCCTGAATAAAAACATCATCAGTGATAGCTGTTCTTGATGCTCTTAGCTCAAAAATATCCATGACAAATAATTGCTGCTCAACTCAAACAAGAGATGGTAAAACGTACAAATAACAATGGGGTAAGTGAGCGCAAAAAGTAATGAAAAAAGACACCATACAGCAGCTAGCATACAAGGTAAATCTCAACACCTTACAACTTAAAATCACATGAACACAAGGTATGCAGCGCTAAACAAAAATTAAATGTAGAGAACTAAGTTCCCAATAGTTCTGTATGAATAAAGTTATGATGCTGGTAGCCAGTTCAGGTTCCAAATGTGATAGTTGAACCAAACCCGTTAGAGAACAAAAATGTTCATAACATCAAGGCATCAATATACAATCCTGAAGAAACCAACAAAATTATGCGCTTACCACAAGGGCATACAAACAAGGCGTTGTATGCATATACTCTGGTGTGTCGTCAGTGGGCAGGAGAGCCTGGTTCACATTGCAGACAGCATCCGGTCACCAGGAGGAGATATCAGCACACACTCTGGGATCCCATCCAGCTCATTAGATAGGTCCAACGGCGTCCAGCCTCCCAGCATATACTTCTCCTATGGTGGTCCACCTTTCATGACTCGCAAATGAATGAGTCATAAAGCAAAAACGATATGATAGTGAAGTATGTCTTTATTATAAATCTTTCCAAAAGAATGTATATGTGACTCACATGAGCAAAAAGCCAGGTCAGATGTCAACCTTCCTGGTGATCTAGAGCTCCCTGGTGTATAATGGCGTCAGCTGGGCGAGTCCCCTAACATGTTTCGAGCTATCCACGCTCGTTATCAAAGGGGTGACTCATGACCCAGGACGCCTGCTAAAATAAACGCGATCGCGCATGCGCATTCAGCACCGCGCGCCACTACGAGCCAGCGCGCATGCGCCGATGACGTCACCCGCCGACCACGACGGCACCTAATGCGCATGCGCGGGAACGTCAACCGCTGTGCATATAAGGAAATACCACAGCACCATTCACTAGTATAGAACTGGGAGACAAACAGGAAGTTCATTGGGTGCAATACACCAGATTAACCCCATACAACCCCAAGAACTCCATTTTCTTGTAGCCCATATGTTCATTATATATAGGATACTCTGCATTGCTCAACTCAATTAAAAATGAGTATAACAATATATATACATAAAATTAGCAATGCAGCATAATCAGCTAACAGTCCCCATACACAACTCATTACTAGTTCAAATGCAAAAAATTCATAGATAGATAAAATATGTACAAAAGTAATATGTACAATAGAATATATATCGATTCACATGTCCCTTAAGATCACATAAAATATTGCGAAAAATCTAAAAGGACCTAGATCTGTTAAGATTTATAACTAATTAAAATATAAATATAAACCAGCCCCTTTTTCTATTCAAAATCCAAAGTATGGCACGTAGGAATAAATAAATATTAGTGTGTTGATATATCTAAAATATATTTAAAATTATATATAACACACTAAAAAACGGACCTCTATACTTGATAAAAATAAGAATAATATAACCCCAATATTTAAAAATATAGTAGATAATCAAAAAAAGGGAGTATATATATAATACAATTAGCTATTGTCAATAAAACAATTAATGTCTAGTTCCACATTGAGGCCCTGGGGTTGCAAAGATCTGAGTTCCACTATCCATTTAGTCTCAAGTTGAGACACTGCTCTCCGTTTATGCCCACCCCTCCAATGCTGCGCAATCCTATCGATTGCAGTGAATCTCAAAGTTGAGGGATCCATAGCGTGATGATCTCTAAAATGCCTAGACAATGAGTGGTCTTTAAATCCTTTCTTGATATTGTTATAATGTTCTCTAAGACGATCCCTCTGATTCCTCCGCCCACCTCCTAGTTTAAAGGTTTTTCTAACCTTTATGCCATCTTCTCCCCTAACAGAGCTGCACTCTGCCTATTTTATAGAGCAGAGCCAGTAACTGACCAAAATGTCAGCCCAGTTCTCCAGGAACCCAACACCCTGCTTTATGCACCAGTTCCTCAACCACGTGTTAAGTTCCCCAAGCTCCTGCTGTCTTTTTGGTGCGTTTCAAGGTACAGGCAGAATTTCTGGGAATATCGCTTTGAAAGTCCTTTTCTTTAATATAGTTCCTAAGTCCCTGAAATCATTTCTAGGACACCTCATCTTCTTCTAGCTTTGTCATTGGTACCAAAGTGTACCATGCCAGCTGGGTCCTCCCCAGCCTCACCCAACAAACTGTTCATCCAATCTATGATGTGCTGAACTTAAGCGCCCAGTAAACAACATACTGTTTGGTGATCACGGTCTTTGTGATAGATTGCCTTACCTATCTTAATACTTCTACTTCTAATGATTTATATAAATAAATACAAATATCCCCTCCCCATGTAATAAAAGGCAAAACTTGTTTTTTTCATTTTGGGTAGAGTAAGGGAGGGTTATAACCTATGTCAGTTTCTTTCTTGCAATCTGTGTCCCATAGGGGAGATTTCTCTTCACTTCCTGTCCCGTAGCCAAAACAGAATGTGAGAGGAAATCTCTCCAAAGGGAAGGAATCCGGGGGTGTCACCAGAGTCACCAGAATTAGTGTTCTCATTAGAAGATTTCCACTTCATTACTGTTTTGATGACAACCCAACATTTGGGATATTCTTTTACTTTCACTCTTGATAGTAATGTCAAACAAGACAAATAAAGAAGATGAGTCTCCCTAATAGTGTTGGGCTCGATGTTCGAGTCGAAAATATGAACTTCGCCAAACATATGATAGGTAAGGGTGTTCGTCAGGCTGTTCGCCTGCCGAGCGCCCCGAAATGCACTGCTCTCTCACAGTGCATTGTGAGAGCCATGATTGGCCAAAGCAATCCACCTGAAAAAAGGTCATGCGCAATGCTTTGGCCAATCATAACACAATGCGCTGTGAGAGTCATGATTGGCCAAAGTCATTGTGACTTTGGCTAATCATGGCTCACAGCTAAGTCCACGCCCCACACTATATAAGGCTGCTTACACAGCAGCCTTGTGTAGTGTGTTTCTGGAGTTTAGTGGATTTAGTGGTGTGTTAGGAGTGTAGTGTAGCGTAGTTCAGTGTTGTGAAGAGCAGCATAGTGGTGTCAGTGAAGTGTCATCGTTTTTTTACAGCACTTCTGCATCACAGCTGTTCCCCTTTTTTTTCCTTTAGATTTTTTTTTTTTGCAGCATCAGGTTTTGTTGCTCATTAGTGTTCCCCCTTCTGTGTTTCTGTGTTGCAGTGGCTTTTCTTTTTTTTTTTTTTCTTTATTAATTTTTTTTTTTACAATTTATCTAATTTTTTTTTTGCAAAGAGCAGCAGCAAAAAAAATTTCTCCATAAATGTGTTTTTTCTTCTGCATCACCAGTGTTTTTACTTCATTTATTTCATTGTAATTTTCTGCAGCAGCAGTAAAAAAAATCTTAATAATTGCTGTACCCCCTATTTTCTGTATAAAACAAAATAATGCTAAAATGGTTTATAGCACACCAAGCACTAAAGTATTGCAGCACAACACCAAGTTCCCATCCCATACTCTAAAAGAAAAAGTTATAAAAATCCCCCCCAAAAAATCACCATCATGCGCTAAAGGCCAACAAGGAGAGGCAGATGCTCACAGGCAGCTAAAAGAGGGCAAGCAGCCTCTGTGTCCACAGTGAAAAGTGGTGGTCATGGACACTGTGTATTCTCTGCAGGCAGGGCACACTTGTCCTTTTTTGAGTCACAACATGCAGAAGAGGTGGTGGAGTGGATAACCAAGCCATCCTCATCCTCCTCATCCTCTGTATCCCAGGCTCATACTACTTCGCCTTCCTCTGCAGCTGCCAAAGTGGCCTATTCCACAGGCTCCTTGTCCACAGCTACTCCTGTTGATTTCACCATGCAAATTTCCCTACCCCAGTTGCTGAACAATAAAAAAAATACTGTCCCACCCCTCGTCGTGACAATGCTGGACGCCATGATTGTCAATAGATTACAACGCAAAATTTAAAAGAATGTATCCCGCGCCACCTATATGTAAAATGTATTTGTAAACCATAAATATATTAACCAGTATGAAATCCTGTCCTGAGGGTGGCTGCAAACAATAAAGTGTTCCCACAATAAATGTGATACTCTGAAAAATATATAATGCTGCGCTTCCCTATGATATAAATTGCCTTACAAAGAAATCAACATCACATAAAACAGGAAATTAATTATCAACAATATACAAACTTTTCCTTACACCAAAACCAAATATCATGTAATGTCCACAGTTCACAGATAGTGCTTGTGATTTATCTTCCTTCTTAAAATGTGCTGCTTTATTAACGTCACAACCGTCTACCACCTCCTATAATGTAGTGAGTAACCTCCTATAACATTGTGAGCACCTCCAGTTTTTGACCTGTCCTCTTACAGGTCAAAATTGCTTATTTCCCTTTTATTGGGGTCCTTTGATCACCTCCTCTTCCTTCAGTTGTGATTTTCCATCCAGGGATCATTTACTGGTATACGTTTTCCAGGTGTCTGGCCCTTTAAAAATGCACTCCCCATCCTGACGACATGATGGCGGGCGTCACATTCCAAAGCTCCGTAGCGTCCGTACGTGCTCATGCAAGGAGCGTCACCTTATCATTTTCCTTCCACTTCACAATTATGTGCCACTTTGTGTTGGTCTATCACATAAAATCCCAATAAAATATATTTACGTTTTTGGTTGTAACATTACAAAATCTGGAACATTTCAAGAGGTATGAATACTTTTTTAAGGCACTGCAAGTACACTTTAAGCCCTGGGTCCCAGAAATTATGTTATATGATTTAGATAATACAACGTATTTGCGCAAGCACCAAATGCAAATATAAGTGATTGCAATCTCATTTGCAATTTTAGCAATTGAAAACCTGTGAAACAGTCTTGATGTTGCTGGTGTTCTAGTGTGAACAAGGAGTAGTTAAAATAAAATAGATGAGACATGTACAAAAATCTTCTCTTCTGTATAAAAAGTCTAGACGATCCACTCCACTTCTTTCCCAAAGCCCTAACCCACATGAAGACATAGCAATGACTTTATGGCAAAATTCTGGTGGAACCCAGGTTTATTAGATAATTTCAAACATCTAAAAAAACAACAGAGCCCTACCCAGTACCCAGAAACTGAGGACTCCCTTATTTGAAACTGCATCCAGGCCCGTATGAACCCCCCATATCTCTGGGTGATACTGGGTGATCCTGCAACATCTCTGTCTCTCTTCCCCATTTTTTGCCTGCAGTGCTATAGTCAGAGCTCATTCCTACTTGCAATCATCAGAGAGTACAAAAATCTGCCTTGCAATGTGCCCCAATCTGCCACTGCAAACAAGGTAGGCCTCTAAACCCCCCTTTTTCACACTAAATGCCCCGTATTTTGTTTACATCATTCACTGGCAACCTGTCCATCATCTCAGACTGTCCCTTCTGTTAAGTCAGTGAACTTGTAGGCCTTCTTGCTCTAAACTCAGGTAAATGCCATAACTTCTAGTTCTGGCCCTGTCCAGTAGATGATGGAGTGGTCCAGAATCCATACATTTTCCTTAGAGCCTGAAATCAGGAAATAGTCCAGTCCAAAAGCAACTTTTTAATATCCAAGAGTCTAACCCACACAATTGAATTCAAGCATAAGCCCTGTATGCCCTGGATTTCTATCTCCCAGCTGCCTTTTTTTTTTTCCGCTGACTTGCCTCTGCCCATCTGACCCAATCCTGAATGAATGCTTGCCAAAATTATCAAGGTTCAAGCACGCCTGCTTCAGGCTTCAGGCGCATTTAAAGTTTGCATTGAAATTGTGAAGTGTGAATTTAAATACTGACAAGATGATCCCATCCCTTTGTGTCAAAAGGTATGATGCTTCATCATCCATGATTGTCAGGTATTTCTCTGCCAGAACATAAGCTATCATTGTTCTTGTTCAAGAACATGCAGAGACACGGTCATCTTCTAGGGGATTGTCACCTTTCTTCTCTGCCCCAGTTTCTGCATTGGCTCCTTCATCCTTGTTGACAGATCCAAATGATTTTGTGCTCTGGTCCACTTTGAAAACACTACCACGTTCCGCTCCAAAGCTGTTCTGGACTCCAATGCAGAGGCTCAAACTCTTGCCTTGTAGTTTCTCAACATGGACACAAAGGGGGAGAATTACTAAAATGGGTGCACACAGAATCTGGTGCAGCTGCACATAGTAACCAATCAGCTTCTAATTTCAGCCTATTCAATTAAGCTTTGACAATAAAACCAAGAAGCTGATTGGTTACTATGCACAGCTGCATCAGATTCTGTGTGCACCAGTTTTAGTTAATCTCCCCCAAACTGTCTGGGTGAATACTGGGGTTTCCTATAAAGAACTGTAATGGTCACTTACAGGACTTTGTAGTACATAGCATGTATGTTGACAGGGTCACTGGAAGGGTCTTTGGCAGGATCACATAACTTCTTAGAGCCTCTTTCACACAATTAATAAATGCTACCCTTGCTCCTACCCCTTTCTCACTTCTCAAGGAACCATTAGCAATCTCAGAAGGAACGCTAGAATTGCATGAAACCCTGGTTGCGAAAGGTGGTTGTGGATGCTCTACTTATTGATCAATTAAGTTTGGTTTTACCTGTTAAAAATAATACAAGTATATCCATTAAATACAGATAAGGTTCGATCCTGGAATTTTGGGAATGTGCTTTTCAGTTTAGATGTACACAAATTGCTTTATGTTTGGAAAAGTAAGACGTTTTTGTGTTTAGGGTTTCAACTGATATCCTCTGTTTTTGCATTTAAGGTATGAATACCCTGCATAAATAATAAGCATGACTAGTTTTGTACACTAAACACAAAGAAATGATTTGAAAATGAAAATAGGGAGCTTTCTGTCATGCAGGTGAGTTCTGAAAACAAGTAATTCTTTTAGGAGCTAAGGGTAGAATGATTTATATCCAAATAGCTGAGGATGTATTTTCACTGTAAACATTTGAGAAATGTGAAACTATCATAGTGAATGCTGACTAAACTGAAAAAGATAATAATCACGATAATACAGGAAAGTGTCTGGTCTTGCCATCATGTAAAGAAACTCTGACATTACAAATGCATATAAAGTTTTGCATGACACTTCATTCATATCCAAACTCCTCTATGACTCCTATGAGCTACCTTATTGGAGCCATGCCACACAGAATATTTAAAAAGGGTGATTAAGCATTGTTCCCTGAATTGAATCCCAACACCAGATTAATACAAAATGTAAAAAAAGTCACTTCCTGTGTGTCAAGGATATAAGAACCAACCTGTTGGGTGTGCATCATCCAACCACTCTGTTCTCACAAGGAATGATGCTAACATGCAACCAAGTCATTATGTGGTGCTGAAGTCTGCAGCATTTAGGACTCACACCCTTGACCGAGGACAGAAGAAAAGGAGGAGAACCTGTAACATCACGTTACTGGTGTCAGGGAGCCAGGAGCCAGACACACAAGGAGGTGCAATTAAAGGTAGGTTTATTAATATGAAAATAAGACAAGAGTCTATGCAAGTCCAACAGCGGAAATCGTAGCCAAAGCCGGGATCAAGAGCCAGGAAGAATCGTCGCCAGAGCCAGAATCAGGAGCCAGGAAGAATCGTCACCAGAGCTGGGATCAGGAGCCAGGAAGAATGGTGGCCAGAGCCGGGGTCAGAAGCTAGGAGGAGTCTTAGCCAAAGCCGAGTCGGTATCCAGGAGAGCAACGAGTAGATAAACAGGAGCTTGCTGCTGTGCAAGAGACAGGACACGAATGCAATGGACAGCTACAAACAGCAGACTTATATGTGATAAGCCGCCACCTCCTGGGGGAGGAGCCGCGGGGGGCTGAAAGCATAAAGGATAACACAATGCTTTGCAGACACCTAAGATGGATGCCAGCACATGGAGCAGAACAAGCCCTGAGGAATGGTAGGACCTTGACAACTGGACTGGAGACCCATGGTAAAGTGTTTTTATATAAAAAGTGTAACAATTCTCAGATTTGTAAAATCATATACTGTAAATAAATTGTTACTGTGAATAAATAATAAAGTTCCATAAAATCAACCAAAAAGTGTCCATGAGATTTTTTTGAGTCCACATGTACCTTGCAATGTCAAAAAACATGCAAAACAAATTGTTTGTATGTTTATAATGAGTCATTGCATCCTCCAGAGAACAGTATTTTCTACCTAATGTAAAGAGCAATCTTGCCGTGCATACTTTACAAAAAGTGCTGTACCTACTTGTAATATCAAAAACATGCACAACAAATTATTATATGTGAGTCCTTGTATTAAAAAAACAATATTTCCTTCCTTGTGTACAGTGAAATCTTGCCATGTGTTCTCCACAAAAAGTGTGGTGCATACTTCACCAAAGTGCACCACCAACTTTAGTTCAGAAAGCTTACCTCAAAGTTTGACCCACACTCTGGTAAGGTCAACATTCGCTTTGTCCTTTACCCTGGGTAGGTATTCACTGCAGGAGTTCACCAAAATTTTCAACCAGTCTACAATCTTCCTTCCACCTCCCCTTTTGTTAAGGCAAAAAATAATAAAAATGCCTCTCATAGTGTAATATTTTCACAAGCATCACCTTTTATTGAACTAAAATAGAATAGCACTCACAAGAAAGGTGCACTTAAATCCAGTGCACACAGTAACATCTGCTATAATGTAAAAACGCTGGCCCCTGAAGGATCAGCATCAACTCTTCAGATATGTATAAAGATGGCTTACTTCCAGGTGTGATGACGTCACTTGGCCATGTGTCTGACGCGTTTCATCACATGATCAATGACTTACTCAAAGTCAACTACTTTTTCCCTTTGAGAAAGTCATTGATCATGTTATGAAATGATGATGCTGATCCTTAACCATTAGCCACCCAGCCAATGGCCAAATGGCGGCGTGCAAAATACATTAGCGTTTGCGCGCCTGCAGAGCCGTGCAGCGGTGCGATCTGTCTCCGGCCATGTACCTCAGACACAGCCGATGACAGATCTGAGTACCGGTCCTGTTGCCGATACCATGTTACCTGCTGTGACCAATCACAGCAGGTCACATGACAGTTGTATACAATGGATGGCTTCATTCATGCCATCCACTGTATACTAGTGTGTGTAGCTGTGATTGGTCACAGCGATCACATGCACAAGCTGGGCTAATCACAGCCCAGCTGTGTCATGTGATTAGCTGTGGCCAAATCACAGCTAAGCACAAAAAAAAAACAAAAACCCCTGAATGAATCGATGTCATTTAGGTAAATGCTTGCTTATAGCAAAGTAATTCTTTGCTATAAACAAATTGTGTAAAAAAATAAAAATAAATAAATACTGATCACTTCCCCAAAGTAGTACAATGTTATGATGGTAACAATGTACTGCATTGGTCATAGTGAAATATGAAAAAAAAAATTGTAAAAATTAAAAATAATTAAAAAAAAATAATAAAAATTTATATATTTTTTTTTTCATGCTGTCACCAGTCAGTGTTCCTGATCACCACCATGCCAGTTATATGACGACGCTGTACTGCACTGGTGACAGTATGTAAAAAAAATAGTGAAAATAATTTTTTTAATTTTTTCATTTTCCGAAAAATTATGACAAAAAAATACAACTTCAAAAAACTCGCCATGCCTCTTAAGAAGTACGTCGGATTGTCTACTTTGCAAAAAGGGGTCATTTGGGGGATATCTGTACTGTTCAGACATTCTTGGACCTCAAGAAATTAGATTGGCTGTCAGTACTTCAGGATTGATCAATATTCAGATCTATACCATAGTTTCTGAACTCTATAAATTTCCTACAAACTAAAAAATACATCCTAATTTGGGTTATTTTCACCAAAGACATGTAGCAGAATACATCTTGGCCTAAATTTATGAAGAACAATTATTTATTTGCAAACGTTTATAACATAAAAAAGAAAAACGTGTTTTATTTGCAAAATTTTCGGCCTTTTTTTGTTAATTTAGCAAAAAATAAAAACCCTGGCGTGATTAAATACCACCAAAAGAAAGCTCTAGTTGTGTGAAGAAAATGATAAAATTTTAGTTTGGGTACAATGTTGTATGACCGCGCAATTGTCATTCAAAGTATGAGAGCGCTGAAACCTGAAAAATGGCCTGGGCAGGAAGAAGGTAAAAGTGCCCGGTATGGAAACGGTTAAAGTGGTAGTAAAATCCATTTTTCCACTTTTACCCACAGGTAAGCTTATAATAAAACGAATGTGTAGGTAAAATGATTATCTTCTAAATGTGCACTGTTTAGTAGATATTCTAGTGAGCAGTAGCTGGTGACGTCACTTGCGCATGCACTCTGAAGGAACGCCATACCTGTGCTGTTCCTCAGAGCTCTTTGCCATGCTCGGGGTTCCTGCTCATAAGCATCATTGTGACATCATTTTGACTCAGCCAGTCAGACGGCTGGAGACCGCAAACCTGGAAAGAAGGCCGGGTAAAGATGGAAGCCCTGTCAGTGGTAACAAGACACCACTGGAGGGCTTCTATTTAAAGTAAGTCTTTTGCACATACTAGCACATTATGATATTACCTTCCAGGGGGGAAACTTTTTTTTTTCTTCAGAAACTACTGCAATGTTTTTACATTAAAGGAGGTGGTGTCACCGTGTGCACTGGATTTAAAGTTTTACTAAACTAAACCCAGGACCCTGCATTCACTACATCTGGTCTCCCACAGTACACACGACATGGAAATGCAATTATTTTAGTAAATATAAACTGCTTAATACCTTTTATCAGCAGTATATAGCAGTCTTGTGACTTCCATCAGTTTCCAGCTGAGCACTGGTTAAAGCTTGTAGGAGGAGTTTTCATTCTGCTCTGACTGTCGTATGAAGCTACATAACCCCTGACCCTCTGTCTGGACAGTGCAGATTGGCCCTGTGCTGACCACATGCACCCTCCCGAAGAAAAAAAACTCTCTCTAGAAATACACACTAAACTGAGCATGTGCATAATGACTCCTAGAGCTCTGTACTATAAGCAGATGGCTGGGGGACAGTAGAATAAGGGAAGGATCAGAGAAGACAGGGTCAAACAGCATTTTTACACAATGTGGAGAATTCACCCCTTAGGTCCACAGTGAGTATAACAAGCATGTTTTACTGCATATACAGACTGATTTTACTGTTGTGGGCTTAGTAACACATTCCGAAACTTATCTTTTAGAAACACCTGTATACAAACTGTATAGTTGTATCTGCCTTAGTAAAAATGTGTGTGTAAATTTATTCTTGTGTGTGCACAAGAATAAATAAGACCTTCCTCAAATGTTGAGCTGATTCAGAAGGCATCTTTAAATGTCCCTATGCTGTTACTACTTGGAAGAAACCTGTCATTAATAATATGCCTACCTTTCCCTCAGAAGAGGGTTTCTGTACCTATCTGTAACTTCCCACACTGCGGGTTTCACCCAAGTAACCCAGCAGTGGCTATATTTAATGCCATATTCATTCAAAATCTTGTCTGGAGTATGCACTGGTCCTCTGGTAGGCTCTCTTCTACTGCCCAGTCGTAAATAGCACCAGTGTCATGTACCTGGTAGAGGTCAAACTGATGAGAAGGCTTACTTTATGCCTCATATCTAATATCCACTTTAGTTGATGACAGGGTATAGCAGAACAAGGAGTGACATGGGTGCCTCCTGCAGTAGGTCCTGACACAGGGCATGGTCAGATAACAGTCAGGATACTTCTGGGATGCTGTTGATACTTAGATTGGAATTCAGCTTAGTAAGGTGCTGCCCTGGATGGGAGGGTTAGGGGTTAAATGTGTTTTCTGCTTCTCTGGCTTGGTGGGTTTTTTGGTTGAACCCACTCATCCTGTTGATATAAAAAGGGACACTGGTCTTGAACCAGGGAGACACACGTGGATAGTTTGTGATTGCCTGTTGTAAGGAACCTGCCATCATGTAAGGGGGCCGCTGAGACCTGTGGAAATCTCCCAAGACACCAGCTTCTGGACTTTGCTGATACCTATGGACTTGCCACGAATGGACTCTACCTTTGCAGGTATGCCAGGGCAGCACACACACGACTTAATTAAGGATTAGGGACATAGGGATGAACTGTTACTTGTGCTTGGACTCTATTAAAGAAGTGTAATGTAAGTCACCAGCACTACACATAGATTCCTGCTTAGGTCAATAGCACATTGGGATAGTAAGACAACATATTACCGGGGGTTAAAGAAACCAACAGCCAGTCAAGCAGCCTGTCGTTAAGTGTCAGGTGGTTCCATACCTCTGAAGATGTGCGTGCGCACGTAACGCGTAAGGAGGAGCCTGGACGTCGAGACGCTACGCCGCCGGTGCCACGTGGAGGCCCGGCGGCCACTATTCAAAGTACCAGGGTTAGTTGTCTTGCTGACACATCTGTATGATACCTGCCTGCTTTGAATTGGATATCATTATTGTGAATAAAGCTGCCTTTTATTACCTACTTCACTATGGGTGTCCTTCCCTAAAACTCCCTTGAGGAGCTTTTGCTTGCAGAACCCTGGTCTTGGAATTCTACATCTAATCGTGTTAAGGAAGATCTGTTACTGCATCTGCGGAGGAGGGATCCACCATTCCTGTAACCGGATCAGCTTTACTTCCCTCTGGATTGAAGATCCATGAGCTTTATATACACACTGCGTTTATGTGTCTTACTTCTGGTGAGTGCGTTTTCCAGCCATTTCCACACGGATCACCTATTCTGAATCCACATCTGACACTGGATACGTTTATATGACATAGACTTTTAGTGGACTACTTTTTTTGTCATTTTGTCATTATTTTCAGCGCTGCACTATTTTTATGTTATTGCTTTTAAGTGTTATTGGTTGCTTAGAGTGCTTAGCCGCTTTCAGGATTAGCGCTCACTGCTGTTTCTTCTTATTTCATATCTCAGAAGAACCCACCCCGGGGACAGCCCTCTTGTGTGACCCAGATCCAGGAATTAAATACATACTTAAGAAGAGCCAATATCAGAAAAAAAATTTCAAAGGCAGGAGCAGGGTCAGAAGCCAAGCTGTGGTCGATATTAGATGGGCAGTAGAAATACAAAAACTGCTGGAGGAGGATGGAGACAGAACACAAATAAAGTTCAAGAACAGGAGATCTGGAAAGTGGAGTCATAAGGCAAGCTGGGTAAAACACAGGATAATCATGGTGCAGGTCTGGTCACAGAAGCTGACAATCACCAGCGATTCTCCGTAGTTCTCCTGTACTTTAGTAAAAACGTGGATACAAGCACAGCTTTGATTCCATGCTCTGGACCACGAGTTGCATTATGCACATGTGCATGTCTTATGGCATGGCCAAGCACTTGATATTCGTGATAAGCAGTCATGTGATTGCTTTGTATATCACAGAAGAAGGATGTGATTTAGCAATCTTGCAATAGCTGCACCAGGTCCTAGCCTTGCTATCTGCAGCAGTGTCACTCCTCAGATACAAAGGACATTCTTAGCGATGCATGGTCATGTTTGCGTCCTTGCAAATAGGTGCACATATGTGTACAGGATTGTATATTTGGGTGTATATATCAGTCCACTTAAAACAAGAAACATACTCCCATTTTATACTAATGATCATATACAGTGAGGGAAATAAGTATTTGATCCCTTGCTGATTTTGAATATTTGCCCACTCACAAAGAAATGATCAGTCCAAAAATCGAATGATAGGTGCATTGTAACACCGAGAGACAGAATAACAACAAAAAATTAAATAGAAATGCATGTCTAACAAATTATGCACTGATTTGCATGTTCATGAGCAGGGGTGGACTGACCATTTGGAAACTTGGGCACTGCCTGAGGGCCTGGAGTCAGTAGGGGGCCCCATGAGATGCCCCTGGTACCTTTTTCATAGGCTTTTTTGAGTTTGGGCAAGGACACAGGGGCCCCATGATCCCCTATTTCCCAGAGGCCCCATGAGTTGTCAGTCCGCCCCTATTCATGAGAGAAATAAGTATTTGATCCCCTTCACAAAACATTACTTAGGTAGTAAATCCCTTGTTGTCAATCACAGAGGTCAGACGTTTCCTGTAGTTGGCCACCAGGTTTGCACACATCTCAGAAGGGATTTTGACCCACTCCTCTTGGCAGATCCTCTCCCAGTCGTTAAGGTTTGGTGGCTTACGTTTGGCAACTCGAACTGTCAGCTCCCTCCACAGATTTTCAATTGGATTATGGGCTTGGCCACTCCAGGAGCTTAATGTGCTTCTTCTTGAGCCACTCCTTAGTTGCCTTGGCCGTGTGTTGGGTCATTGTCATGCTGGAACACCCATCCACAACCCATTTTCAATGCCCTGACTTAGGGAAGAAGGTTCTCACCCAAGATTTGACGGTACATTACCCTGTCCATCGTCCCTTTGATGAGGTGCAGTTGTCCTGTCTCCTTAGCAGAAAAACACCCACAAAGCAGAAAGTTTCCACCACCATGTTTGACAATTTGGATGGTGTTCTTGGGATCATAGGCAGCATTCCTCCTCCTCCAAACACGTCGAGTTGAGTTGGTTCCAAAGAGTTCGATTTTGGTCTCATCTGACCACAACACTTTCAATCAGTCCTCCTCTGCTCTGTTCATTGGCAAACTTCAGATGGGTCTGGACATGTGCTTTCGTGAGCAGAGGGACCTTGCGGGCACTGCAGAATTTCAATCCTTGTCGGCGTAGTGTGTTACCAATTGTTTTCTTGGTGACTGTGGTCCCAGCTGCCAGGAGATAATTGACAAGATCTTCACGTGTAGTTCTGGGATGATTCCTCACTGTTCTCATGGTCATTGACACTCCACGAGGTGAGATCTTGCATGGTGCACCAGACCTAGGAAGACTGACAATTGTTTTGTGTTTCTTCCATGTGCGAATGATTGCACCAACTTTTGTCACCTTCCCACCAAGCTGCATAGCGATAGTTTGGTAGCCCAGTCCAGCCTTGTGTAGGTCTACAATCTTGTCCCTGACATCCTTGGACAGCTCTTTGGTCTTTGCCATGGTGGAGAGTTTGGAATCTGATTGTTTGATTGCTCCTGTGGACAGGTGTCTTTTATACAGGTAACAAAATGAGATTAGCAGCACTCCCTGAGACTGCTTCTAATCTCAGCTTGTTACCTGTATGAAAGATACCTGGTAGCCAGAAACCCTGCTGAATGATAGGGGATCAAATACTTATTTCCCTCATGAACATGCAAATCAGTGCATACCGTATTTTTTGCTCCATAAGATGCACTTTTTTCCCCCCAAAAAAGGGGGGAAAATGTCAGCAGCCATATGGAGCGGCCGGTCCGATATTTCCGCCGCCACCACGGTGTCAGAATACCAGGCTGGCTGCTCAGCCCTTCTCTGCAGCAGGAACTTACCTGTTCCACGGTCCAGCGCTGTGCAGTCTTCCCGCACCGGCATCTTTAGTGTCGGCACCTGGCTGTGAGAGCCGGATGTCCACTGCGCATGCGCGAGAAGCTCTGTGCTTTTTGAATAGCCTGGTGTCTTCTGGGAAACATGACAGGTCCCAGAAGACGTCGGGCCATTCACAAAGTGCAGCGCTTCTCACGCACACGCAGTGGGCACCCTCCCCAAAGGTCCGCAGTCTCTTGGTCATCCCCTGTACTGTCTGCAGTCTCCTGGTCATCCCTGTACTGTCTGCAGTCTCTGGTCATCCCCTGTACTTTCTGCAGTCTATGGTCATCCCCTGTACTGTCTGCAGTCTCTGGTCATCTGTGCTGTGTCCGCAGTCTCTGGTCATCTGTGCTGTGTCTGCAGTCTCTGGTCATCCCCTGTACTATGTCCACAGTTTCTGGTCATCTCCTGTATTGTGTCCCCAGTCTCTGGTCATCTCCGGTACTGTGTCCGCAGTCTCTGGTCATCTCCTGTACTATGCCCGCAGTCTCTGGTTATCTCCTGTACTATGTCCGCAGTCTCTGGTCATCTCCTGTACTATGTCCGCAGTCTCTGGTCATCTCCTATACCATGTCCGTAGTCTGGTCATCTCCTGTAGTATGTCCGCAGTCTCTGGTCATCTCCTGTACTATGTCCGCATTCTCTGGTCATCTCCTGTACTGTGTCCGCAGTCTCTGGTCATCCCCTGTACTATGTCTGCAGTCTCTGTTCATCTCCTGTACTGTGTCCGCAGTCTCTGGTCAAATCCTGTACTATGTCCGCAGTCTCTGACCATCTCCTGTACTATGTCCGCAGTCTCTGGTCATCTCCTGTACTGTGTCCGCAGTCTCTGGTCATCTCCTATACCATGTCCGCAGTCTGATCATCTCCTTTAGTACATCCGCAGTCTCTGGTCATCTCCTGTACTATGTCCGCAGTCTCTGGTCATCCCCTGTACTATGTCCGCAGTCTCTGGTCATCTCCTGTACTATGTCTGCAGTCTCTGGTCATCTCCTGTACTGTGTCTGCAGTCCATTGGTTCAGAATATTTTTTTTCTAGTTTTTCTCCTCTAAAACCTAGGTGCGTCTTATGGTCAAGTGCATCTTATGGAGTGAAAAATATGGTAATTTGTTACACATGCATTTCTTTTGAATTTTTTGTTGCTATTCTGTCTCTCGGTGTTACAATACATCTACCATTCGATTTTTAGACTGATCACTTCTTTGCGAGTTGGCAAGCATTCAAAATCAGCAGGGGATAAAATACTTATTTCCTTCACTGTATATATATATATATATATATATATATATACACTGTATATATAATTTTTTTTTCTGCAACTCACAAGAATTATGTTGGCAGGAAGTGAACCTACTTAAGCCACATTCATGGTCATAGCCAGGGGGAGCTAGCTAATTATTTTTTAGTTAGGAGGTTGAGTAGCAGCAGGGAAAGATAGTTAGAGGAGTCAAATTTAGATCAGGGCCAAGAGGCTCTGCAGATCAGCTCTTTGAAACCTTCCCCTGATCTAGAGACTTGGAGAAGTCTCTAGAACTCAGGTGGTGGGGGTGGGGAGGAGCTGGTCTGCACTCTTAAGGGATCCTGACCAATCCCCAAGCAGGAGACTTGGCATGGGGCCAGGACAGCTTTTCAGAGTGACTGAGCCTGCTCAGCAGCAGGAGAGTTTGTGAGGAAGATGTAGGAGCAGGAGCTGGAGTGTGGAGACTTGGAGGAGGCCCAGGGAAGGGGGCCTGCCTCCAGGAAGGATACAGACAGGAAGAAAGCTGGACCTCTCTGGCCCCCCTGAGGGAGGACCATCTGTGGATCTAAGGAAGGAGCTAGCCCAGCAGAAGGCCTGAAGGCAGCTACCAACCTGTGGCTTGCAGAAGAGGGATAGTGGGTACTTCTACACCCCCTGGACTGGCGTAGGGGAGAGGGCATCTGGGTGAGAAACCTAACTAGCCCCAGCTGGACTGAAGCCCATGTCCAACCTCAGTCCACTCCTTGTGAAAGTCCCCAACACTTTTGAATGGCCTTTTCCTGACAATCCTCTCCAGGCTGCGGTCATCCCTGCTGCTTGTGCACCTTTTTCTTCCACACTTTTTCCTTCCACATAACTTTCTATTAATGTGCTTTGATACAGCACTTTGGGAACATCCAACTTCTTTTGCAATTACCTTTTGAGTCTTTCCCTCCTTATCGAAGGTGTCAATGATGGTTTTCTGCACAACTGTCAAGTCAGCAGTCCTTCCCATGATTGTGATTCCTACTGAACCAGACTGAGAGACCATTTAAAGGCTCAGGAACCCTTTGCAGGTGTTATGGCTTAATTAGCTGATTAGAGTGGGACACTTTGAGCCTAGAATATTGCACCTTTTCACAATATTCTAATTTTCTGAGATTGTGGATTTGGCGTTTTGATGAGCTGTAAGCCATAATCGTCACAATTATGACAAATCACGGCTTGAACTATCTTGCTTTGCATGTAATGAGTCTATCTCATATATTTGTTTCACCTTTGAAGTTGCATTACTGAAATAAATGAACTTTTGCACGATATTCTAATTTTTCGAGTTTCACCTGTAGTTCCAGAAAGTTGTCCTTAGTTTAACAGTTCCTTGGGCATCCCGTGTATCCATCCCCATCCTAGTTATCAACCCCTTCATAAAATCACAAGAAAAAAAGTTCAAGGACTGTTTACTGTCTCTGGAGTGCAAGTCTGGAGGGGAATGCATGATGCCTGACTGTGCAGGGGGACCCAAATCTCTAGAGACTCTTAAGGGGGTAGTGATATATATATATATATATATATATATATATATATATATATTTGTTTTTGTGGACACTTTTTTTTTTAAATAAATTTTGTTGTTTTTGTCTGGCAGTTCCATGCAGTCCTTTCCAGCCACCCCAGTGGTCAGCAGCATTATTACATTCCAGTAACTGTGCCTCCTTGGGCTGTGCTTGAGGTGCTCTCTGATCTGCCCTTTACAAATTCATATAAAATCAGGGGGGTATCCCTAGTATAGACAGGTTGTGGAAGAAATTTGGAAATAGGTCCCTGTATCCTACTGCTCATGTGAACATCAGTTATGTCGGGCCACCTCCACCTCCAGTTTTGTGCATTGGTGACAGTGTCCCTCTAGTGACAGCGACTTTATTCCATCACAAGTGTACTCTTATCCTCTTGCCAGTGGCCAAGGCAGGGTTTATGGTTTACATTCCATCACTTTTGGCTTTCAGGCAACCCAGACTGTATGCCTAGCACATGCTATCTTTGTAAGTGTATTTTATTCATTTTATAAACGCTTTCTGATTAATATACTACATTATAGGGTTTGCACTCATGCCTTTCCTTTTGTACATTGTTAAGTGACAGAGTACTTCCAGTTTATTACTAGATTAAGAATTGTTCACTTTTCTGAATAGGAAAGAGTCCTTACAGTAGTTTGATATCAAAACTCATCCAGGTATTTAACACTAGTTGCATTTAAAAATATATGTTAATTTGTGTTTTTAACCACTTAAGGATTTTAAACTTACATAATATGTCCTAAAAACTTCAACAAAGTTTCTATAACATATCCTGTTCTGCTCCTCTCCCCTTGCTGCCAACCCTCCTTCGCTATTACTGTCATTGCTCTGGTCCATAAGGGGTATAATGGTAGTAGTTGAAGTGGTTAATGTCTGCCTGGAGATCATCTTTAAGCTGGTATGTAATACATAACAACTGGCTATTAAGGAACATGACAACTTCTGGAAATCTTTCCTCTTCCTAACATTTCCATACATTTCCATACATATGGATATTCATATAGGCAGTGTTTCTGCCCTAATATCTGAACCTGATGCATTGTCAGTACAATTTTCTGTCTATATTGTTTGTATGTAACTATTAATATTTATACGGTAATTACATAATTCCCCATACTGCCCCTAAGCAGTAATAGCAGTTTTTTTAACAACATTGGCGTGGTAGACTGGGTCTATGCTAGTGCCTCCCTCGTTCCTTGCAGTGCTGAGCTGGCTATATTTCTTCTAGCAACTCCTGAGGATGGTGTCCTAGAATAATGGCCATGATACATGTTCCTGGAATTTTTTATGTCAGACCTCTTTTCACCAGAGAAGACGGATTGTGTTTCCGTCTTTGGCCTTAATAGCACCAACCAAATTATCGACAGCAATGGCTGAACTGGCACACACAAGAGACGCAGAGGGTAGGATGTGTGGTCAATGGAGAGATACTGTAATTAGAAATGGGTGGTTTGCCAGATGTTAATGACCAAGGTGGCCAAGCACAAAAGCAGGATAGAAGGACCCAGCTACTGCCTACTTATGGGGTATAAGCATGGCAGTGTTTGTAATAAAAAATAATTAGATTGTAAGCTCTCACGAGCAGGGCCCTCTGTTTCCTCTTGTACCACATTGTATTGTAACTGTTATGTCTACCTTCATTTTGTAAAGTGCTGCACAAACTGCTGGCGCTATATCAATCTTGTGTAATAATAATAATAATTTCTTTGTATTGATTTTTGATTAGTCTAGTTACGAAGACTTTGAAGGATTGGTTAAGCATTTTCGATCAAGTCAAACTTACATACTGTAGTTTTAACAGCAGTCTCGAAAAGGCAGTTATGAAACAAACATGTCAGAGTCAAGGAATAAAACATAAGAAGCAGACAATATTCTATGCTGGTTGTTTGACATATACAAAAAAGGAAAACAATGGTGATGTTTTGTCTCTTACATTTTAAAGATTCTGATGCTGGAGCCAATATCATATTTTTTTCTGTTCCCAGTCATTTATAACCAACACTAGAAGCCTAGAGGGAATTGTGTTCTGTTACAGGCCAAGAAAAGCAGAGATAAGTAATTAGACTTTGATTATGTTTGTAATTTGCAAACCTAATTACTCTCTTCATCCTTAAGCTTTTTTCCCAGATAATGGTGGACCATTGCTGTGTTGTGAGCCATGTAAACCACTGAACAATTGATGAAATTAAAATACAGTTTAAGGTTTAACTTGTTTGGCTTATTATCAAAACTATCTCCCTTGAGGAGTTATAATTGTGTGACCAGTGCTGAAAAGTCTACAAATGGCAAGTAAACCAAGGAAATGTCAGATAAGCACAATTAGATACTCAAGAAAAGCCAGCTCTTTGTCTGAAATATCACAGCACTGTAATTAATATGATAGTGATTGGCAAGAGAAAACATGTTAATGTTCATGGTTTGCATTTTGCCATGACATTCCATTATGGTTGACCTAAAGTTGCTTTAATTGCATCTAGTAACAAAACGCAATGTATTGTTTTCTTTCCCAATTTCTATAGCTAGTGACTATTTTGCTGCATTTGTTTTTATTTGGAAAATTGGCTTAAAATATTTAAAGCGAAGCTCCAGTCACCATAATCACTTTTTTTCTAAAAGCACCCCCATGATTGGCACAGATTGTACATTACTATTTGGATACTGTCCCAACTGTAATTATGTGTGTTTTTTTAAAATCTCGGAAGCAGGCAGGGGTCATCGCGGTTCTGGGCATCTGAAGCCCACACAAGCCTATTTCTGGGATTACGTGCAGCTGGCTCCCCAGCATGCATCTCCCGATCTCAAGGGCGGACTGACAACTCATGGGGCCCCCGAGCAATAGGGGATCATGGGGCCCCTGTGTCCTTGCCCAAACTCAAAAAAGCCTATGAAAAAGGTACCAGGGGCATCTCATGGGGCCCCATACTGACCCTGGGTTCCAAATGCTCAGTCCACCCCTGCCCGATCTTGCACCTGTGCAATAATGACACTACATTCATTGCCATAGCAATGGCAGCAGTGGTGGAAGTTCTCGCCCTGTTGTTATGGCAACTTGTCAATCAAAAGAGAATCAGGTGATTCCCTTGGACTTCAGGAATAGAAGACGCCGATATCCCAGATGTCCAAGGGAATCACTTGATGATGACAGCACCTAGGCAGCCGGGACCGGAAGTGCCGCTGACACATTTAAAGTGTTACTAAACCCAGGACTTTGTATTCACTATATCTGGTCTCCCACAGTACACAGATCATGGAAGGGTCTTTTAGATCCTGCATGTCTCAATAAAGAGAACCTGTCACCAAAATATCATCACATAGGGGACTTTGTGTCCCCTATGTGATGAAATAAAAAAGATAAGTAAAAACATTTTCACATAACATCCCACCCAAAAAAACTTGAGGCCCCCTTCACTCCCACGTATATGCACATAGAAAACATAAATGCACACGTCAGAGCACCTACGCGTGAAAACGCTGATTGCGATACACATGCTACATATCGCCACGCACGCCGGAGTAAGACCAATAATTCTAGTACCAGACCTCTTCCGTTCTGCTAAACTGATGACTTATAGGGGCTTTTGAAGCGTCATCTATAGAAAATATAGAGTACTGCAGTTTGATGCAATTTCATAGGCACACACATCTTTATGGTTTGGCATGTTGGGTATCTCTTTACTCATCACTACCTCATCTTTTATATTTTACCAAAGATGTGGGTCATTTATTGCATCTGTTTGTCCCTAAAATTCACTTTAGTGTGATTTTTGCTCTAACTACCACTATTTTATTCTCTAGGGTGGTTGCTTTCAGAAAATATATAATGTTTGGAGGTTCTGTGTAATCTTCTGGCCTAAAATGATTTTTTTTAACGTGTACAAAAAATGAAAAAAAAAAAAAACAGCTATGGTAGCAGAAGTGTTAAATGTACCTTGGAATATTAGAATATCTGATAAGTGTTAACCTTGCCACACCTTGTTTTATCATTGTTCTATTTGCAGGACTTGTTGCAGCCCAGATAAAGCTCTTTTTTATCACTGCTGAGTCAGTGAGTATGGGGTCCAGTTACACCCTGGTCCAGGGGCGGACTGACCATTTGGAAACTTGGGCACTGCCCGAGGGCCTGGGGTCAGTAGGGGGCCCCATGAGATGCCCCTGGTACCTTTTTCATAGGCTTTTTTGAGTTTGGGCAAGGACACAGGGGCCCCATGATCCTCTATTGCCCAGGGGCCCCATGAGTTGTCAGTCCGCCCCTGCCCTGGTGACATCGGTCCGACTTTGAAATCGTGTGACTTCCAGTGAAGTCGCTTGATTTCATATTCGGATGGAATGCCAACTGTAGGTGCAGCTTGCAAGACATCTGTGGCTTGCAAGACACAGAAATCTATGCAAGTCGCACCTAAAGTAGTACATGCACTACTTTAGAAATCAGTGTGGCTCCGACCAAGTCGGAATTGCACCGATATGACTGCTGTAATTGGGTGCAACTTTCCATGTGATTTGCAAGTCGCATGGCATGGCAAATTGCATGCCAAGACGCATGCCAAGTCGCACCCAGTGTGACCAGGGTCTTAAGGGCAGGTCACCACAGGAAAAGGTAGAAGAACCCAATAGAACAGCAGCTCCTTATGGATTCTTTGCAACATTTGGATAAGGGCCTTATGATTGTTTCAGCATATTCAGTTTAAACTATGTGTATGCTTGCCTGTTGGAAAGTATAAATTTACATAACCATAGACCATTCACAAAATATTACTGCCCTTTCGAGGAAAATCCTATATGGTGAAAGACAATTTCAGTTGATATAACTTTATTCATTTGTCAATGGTACTTAAATAGTGCCATCAATTTATGCATTGCTTTACATATATTGTACCTTCAAACAAGTCCCTAACCCTCAAGGAGTGCACAATCTAAGATCACTAATGCTGGCCAATTGCTATGCAATTTTCTTGAGAATTTTGCTTTAGATTTACCAAAAACCATATTATATGAGGTCAAACCTAAACAACACTTCATTGTATCTAATTAGGCAGGCCCTTGCACTACATAGTTGAAGGTAAATCTAAAGGAAATTGGGCAGAAAATTGTATAGTGTATGGCCAGCCTTACATACACATACTAGAGATAATTTAGACAGGAGCCAATTACCTACCAGCCAGAGGCGAACTGACAACTCATGGGGCCCCTGGGCAATAGGAGATCATGTGGCTCCATGTGTCCCAACCCACACTCAAGCCACACCTACACAAAGATCCACCTACATATTGCACTATCTACATTACAAGCATTTGTGGCAGCCATCTTACACAGATTGCAACCCAGCTGCATAGAATGGCCTGTCAGCAAACTGCAGAAGCAGTTGGGCCCCCATGTTCAGGAATGAGCCAATGCCCAATTCTTGTCTGCAGCTCAGGCTCACAGAGATTCCCCTTACCATTGCTGGGAAGCCACCAAAGACATGACAGGTTCAAAGGTGGCGGCAGTGGACCTGTGTACAAGATCGTAACTTGGGCCCTAATACTAGATGAAAAAATGTGGTGCACACAGCGCGCTCCTACAAAAATTGGGTGTAGTTTTCAGGGGCTGTAGGTAGCACCTGCTGGCTACATAGTACAGTAAAGATTGAGGGGTTAAAGTGGTTTTAAAGGCTCAAGGTGTGTTACCTTCATGAATTCTATGTATGAAATTAAAAAGCTTCTGTGTGCACCAGCCTCCCCCCCCAATACTTACCTGAGCTCTATCTCGATCCAGCAATGTGCACGAGAGCAGTGCCTGTCCCAGGTCTCTTTCTCCTCGTTGACTGAAACAGCATTTGGCTCCCACTACTGTCAGTCACAAACAGTGAGCCAATGAGGGGAGAGCGGGGGGGGCAGGGCCGAGCCACATCTGTGTGTAAATGGACGCACAGACCAGCAGCTCAGGAACCCCATAGCAAGCAGCTTGCTATGGGGGCACTTGGCAGGAGGGAGGGGCCAGGAGCACAGCAGGGGACTCAAGAACAAGATTGAGGCTGCTCTGTGCAAAATTACTGCACAGAGCAAGGAAGTATGATATGTATGTTATTTTATAGAAAAACAAATCTGCCTTTACAATCATTTTAATTGCTTTGTTCGGCTCCCACTCAGTTCCTTCCTGAAAGGGTTGCCAACTTCTCCACATGGAAACTTTACTGACAGAGTGCATATTTACTGAGATTCTGAATTATGACTGAATTTCCTATTAGCATCTAAGAAGTGAAGAGTGGGGTGGAGGGATAGAGACAGAAGTGGAGAGGGGGAGGGGGGGGGGAGATAGGAATAGGAAGGAGGGAGAAAGAGATGGAGGGGGATGGAAAAGTAGGAGAGAGATGGAGAAAGGGGAGGGGTGGAAGAGGGGGGGAGGGGAGAGAGGTTGGTGAGAGAGAGGGGGTGAGGGGGTAAGATGGAGAGGGGGTGAAAGAGAAAGAGGGGGTGAGAAAGAGAGAGGGGGTGAAAGAGAGAGGGGATAAGAAAGAGAGAGGGGGTGAGGGAGAGGGAGGGGGTGAGCTGGAGAGGGGGTGAAAGAGAAAGGGGGGG
Organism: Staurois parvus; assembly: GCF_062004578.1. Classification (NCBI taxonomy): domain Eukaryota; kingdom Metazoa; phylum Chordata; class Amphibia; order Anura; family Ranidae; genus Staurois; species Staurois parvus. The sequence goes on along the minus strand of NW_028319228.1, from coordinate 3,413,482 downwards.
TAAGAGAGAGGGAGGGGGGGCAAGAGAGAGAGGAGGGGTGGCAGGAGTGAGAGGGGGTATGAAAGAGAGAACAGGCGGTGAGAGGAAGGGGGGTGAGAGAGAGGGAGTTGAGGGAGATGTGACATACGCGGCGTCAGACCCCAGCCCTTCTCACCAAACTCGTGACTGAAGGACTAGCCAATCTAAAACCGCGCTGTCACGTGCATAACAATGCCACACCCAGCTGCACCCTACACACCGATGTTCCAGTTAATTGGACAACTATCGACGTACTGGCAGCCTGAATGCGATTGTTACTGGTTCAGGTTAATTACGCAATTAACCCTTCACACTGCCACCACCTCCTTTTTATACAGAGAAAGAGGAAACTCAGCACTACACTAGGATGATTGGTTAACCGTCAGTATCTCGCTATCTCTACAGACCGGTTATACAGAGAGTTAAATACTCATAGTAGCGTTCTTCAGCGGCAGGGACTGGTAAGTCACATTCAGGAGCTATAGAAACAGTTCAACACTTTTAAAAAGTAAGATTTATTACCAAAAGGTTGAAAGGGTGCAGTAAAAATATTTACAGAAAGAAGATGTAACCAATATATATATATATGTATATATATATATATATATATATATATATATATATATATATATATATAAATATACAGAGCACAACAGCACAGCAAACAGATAACAGAAAGAAGTTTAGGCAAATAAGTACTTGCCAAATAAATGCCTGGGGTTAAGCAGTTTCAAGTCTGATGAGCTAAAAGGGGATTTCTGGTCTTGCACTCGGTTTCGTTGTTGCCGCGAGATTCTCCTTTGCTTTCTGTCCGATAAATGTTATGTCGAGGACGGTCCTCACTTCTCAGACTACCCACAAATACTAACAGCTTCTTTTTCTACACAACATCAACTAGTATCTTCACTACCTTATCTGGCAGAGGAATTGTTAGGCAGGGCTCAGCATCATATGCTGCTTGCATTCCTGAGGGAGGGGGAATGAGGAGATACATGAGGCCTTCTTAATACAGCAAGAGCCTGTGCCTGGCTCTCGTATGCACGATACCACACCTCCCCCTCTCCGGTGACTGCATACAGTATTAGTTTAAGAGAAATACCACAATGCAGAAATTTGGAGCAAAATGGAGAACTGTGCCTCTCCCTGTGGGCATGATTGTGACAGGAGAGAGTGAATGTGAGAGAGAGGGGAGGCAAGAGGGGGTGTGAGAGAGAGAGGGGGTGAGGGAGTGAGAGAGGGGGTGAGAGAGAGAGGGAAAGAGAGGAGGATGAGTAAGAGGGGAAGGCGAGAGAGAGAGAGGAGAGGGAAAGAGAGAGGGGGTGAGAGAAAGAGGAGTGGTGGGGGTAAGAGAGAGAGAAGGAAGGTGAGAGAGAGGGGAGGTGAGAGAGGGGGGTGGGGCTTGCCATTCATGGCTTTCCCGGAGGGGGTTTTCCCTGTTCGGTGGCCAGACACTGGACTCTCTGTGCTGTCTGCTCTTGGCTGTCTCCATTCTGTCCTCAGGTTAGGTGATCTGTGTGACCTTCAGGTCACTGATCTATGGGGAATGATAGGAAGCTGCTGAGGAGGGCACCTGTACAGAGATTGCTGTATGACTGGTGCTCTGCAACAAGTAGAGGGACAGTGACAGAGCCCCTCATGGGGCCTCTACTGGCCCGGGCCCTTGGGCAGTGCCCGAGTGCCCGTATAGTTAGTCCGCCCCTGCTACCAGCATGTCTTTGGCGTGTCGGAGGAAACCCACGCAGCCACATGGAGAACATGCAAACTCCACACAGGTAGTGTCGAAGTTGAGATTTAATCCAATAAGTCTAGTTCTGCTAGGTAGAAGTGCTAATGACTTAGCCAAAGGAAAGTTACAGGAAAGATCAAGAATATGACCCAATAATCTAAATGTTCTTGAAGTTTGTAAATTTACTTTGTGAAGAATCCCCAAACATTTACATTCTGTGACACGTAGTCACCATGCCCTGTGAGTAGGCACTGCTGTGCCACACATTTCACAGAGCCCACCTTCTTATCTACAGAGGTGCTGAGAGGAGGAGTTTCAGGAGGCAGAGTCAGTGCAGAAATCACAGCTTGCAGGCAGCAAATTACCATGGGACTTGTAGGCCTTAGAGATTGATAGTAAATGGCAGTGAAGAAGCTACAAAGCATGCAGGGAATTCAGGAAGTTGTAGAAGAGATGGTCAGCAGACAGGCAGAGCTCAAAACATGAAAGGAGATTTTTCAAATAAGTTTATATTGGATTGTCAATAATAGCCTATTGCTTGTATTGTTATTACAATGCTGGTGTTATAAAATGAATGTATGCTGTGACTATAGAACTCATATAAAGAGGTTGTAAAGGCTTGTTTATACCTACAGGCTCTGTGCAATGGTATTGCACAGAGCAGCCCTGAACCTCCTCTACTGTGGTCCTCCAACGGTGCTCTTCTGCATGCTGTGGGGGTGCACAAGTGGATTTGCTACGGAGCTGGGCTATGTGTGTGTGTTCATAAACACACACAGGGGAGCTTGACCCCACTCCCTGCTCCTTCCTCACATTATTTATTTGACAGCAGCATGAGCCAATGGCTCCTGCTGCTGCCTCTATGTCCTGTGAGGAAAGAGAGAGACCAGCGCCGCTGCAGAGGGGCACAGCACTGTATCCAGAGAGGGGGGCATACAAATACTGGAACATTTTTTACCTTAATGCAGGAAATGTTATGCATTTACCACCACTTTAAGTTGTGTTTTTGAATTCAAATAAAAGCATTGTAACTCACAAACCATATAAAGTAAACAGGATATAAAGTTTAAATTTGTGGCTGTAGTAAAACAGAATTCTATTACAGTAAGTATAATTTTAATGTCTACAAAAATACTCAGATCTTTGGCTTCAGACATCTTGAATATACTGCTAATGTCATTAGGAGTTCCCTTGTTTCAACTCAAGAATAATCATTTTTTTTCTGCCTCCATAGTTTTCTGTGATGTATAGTGCTGAATAATATTCCCTGCCCTGAAACAGGATATCAATCCAAGCTGCTGTCCCTGAAGAGTTATGTTTCTGCAGCATTATCCTAAAATCTCTGATATTACAGGGTCCCTCATTAACTGTCTCCCCACTGCAAGCATTGTCCACTGTGATTAATAAAGAATCAGGATACAGGAAGACCATTCAAATGTTTTCTGGTTAAAGCCTCCAAATCCCCAACAGCCACATCTGGAATTCATTCTATGTGTGGCACACAGTAATTGTAATAAATAGGGCTAGATCCAATAACATCTGCTGCTTCAGGTTTCAGGTACTTACATAGTGAAATAACTTCTGAAAGTGAAAACTTTGATGTGATTCCTGCACTTTTTAAATATGTTATATCTATAATTAAAGCAGAGTTGCGGCCTCCATCCCCCCCCCAAAAAAAAAATTAAAAGTCAGCCGCCTCAAATACTGTAGCTGCTGACTTTGTATATTAGGGCACTTACCTGTCCAGGCATCCAGCGATGTCCTCACTTGAGCCGATTCGTCAATCGACTTTGAGTGCAGGAGCCAGCATCTTAGGTGAAGGAAACCGACTTTCCAGCTGTCGTGGCAAACTGAGACGGTAGTGGGACTGGGTGCCTGTCAAAACCAGGCAGCAACCCCCCCTCCCCACAAAAGTGCCAAATGTGGCAGTGGAAGGGGGGAGGAGGCAGATAAGCGTAGCTTCCAGTTTTGGGTGGAACTCTGCTTTAATAAAAATGTATGTTCGGCCTAGCAACTAGATTTCAAGGTATTGTAGTTGGATCACAAATAAATTAGTCTTTGGGTTGCTATTGGCATTTTTCTTTGCCCATGCTGTAGCGCTGTGCATTGGTAACAACCTAAACCTACACTGCATCTGAGCAGCACAAACCAAAAATGCTATTTAATTCCTTTGAAATATTCAAAACAAACTCACCCATCCATCCATATCTCCATGATTTATTTTGCTCAGAAATCACTTTGAACTTGTGCCCATCATATGTAAGGGCAGATGATTCATGTAGCATTTACTTCCTGGAATCCATCTACCTTTAGCTCAGGCACGTAAGCAGGAGGGTGTGCTTAGCTGAAAAAACCCCCTCCTCCCCTGAAGACTCCTGGGATGTATGACATCATTTGCCTAGGCCTGGAAACCTGGAAGTAAGTGAAAAAATGTAAAAAAAAAAGATTAAAACATGTAAATATGATACACTTTCCCATTTACAGTATTTCCTAATGCTAGCGTCACAAGGATTAAAAATATTCAATGTTTGATTGAGAGAGTGAAGTTCCACTTTAACCTCCCTGGCGGTATTCCTGAGTGTAGCTCGGGGTAAAGTTTCAGTACCAAAAGCGGTAACCCCGAGCTACACTCGGGCTTACCATGCGGCGTTGCTCAGGGAGTCCCTGCAGCACTTACCTTGTCCTTCGCTCCCGCGATGTGTCCTCTGCATCATCCCCGGAAACTGTCATTTTCTAATAAATGAATTTGACATAGTAAAACATTACTCTATCAAACCATTTCACATGCATTTTGTCCCGAGTGCTTTGTCCTGTGCCCTGCCAGCATTTTGACTGTTCTTTCTGGCTGGAAACTTAGAAAAGTCCATGGCGTCCAAAAAGCGTCCCTTTAGGTCAAAAGCGGTTTTAGACCAGCTAGAGAACAGCGATAGTAAATTAAAACCACTTGCAGAATTGAGTGATAATGATTTGTGGGAAAATTCGTCATCAGACACTGAAAACAATTTTGCGACTTTGCTCAGTGATGTGCGAACTTGGCACTATATTTCAAATTTCAGTGTTTTTGGTTTGATTATATTATTGAATTAAATTTATTATTATTGTATTATTATTTTTATGACTATTTATTAAATTATAATTCATGATTTTGTGTTTCAAGTTTTATCATACCCGGGATGTTTAATAGACTCTTGTTCGGACAGATTTCAGTGAGTTATTCCTAAAAATTACAGGCCTACAATAAAAAAAATACATATTTCCATGCAAAAAATTGTACCGCTTTCAGCACACAAATATGGGCATAATCAGACCGCTAGGGAGTTTAAGCTGGCCATTGGTGGTTAGTTTTCTTTGTTCAGCCATATCTTATATCATATTTTTAGATTTATGACATGGAAATTATTGTTGATTTTATTATTTATTAAGAGTCACATGGTTTATGAGGGGGTGTTATCCTTAGTGTCCCTGCACACAAAGGCTTTAATCAACGTTTTTTGGCAGATACATTTTCTGGCTGGAAAAAACCTTAGAGCCAGTGGGTTTCTATAGGAGTTTTCAGCTGTAAAAACGCTCTATCACTGCTAAACGCAGTAAAATTTGTCTAACCGGCATTTTAAGCATTTTTTAATCCAAAATGTTATTTTTTGTGTAAAAAGCACTAACACAGAAAAATGTGGCAAAACGCGCCTAAGCACTAATGCAAAAGGACTAGAAACGCAGAAAAACATATTTTTTTTATATTACTTTATCAGTAGCTGCCAGCATTTTAAAAACACGCAGTGTGCATGAGGCCTTAGAGTGCTGAATACTTTATATATAAATGCTCCTAGAGGTAAATTGTAACAGATCATCCACAGACAGAGTTGTATGAATTTCCTCCTTGCCTACCCTTTTGCTGTGTATACTTTCTTTGAGTCTATTTAGAAACTTAGGCCATAAATATACGGAACCATTAGCAGTAAATGTTTGCTGATTTACAGTTATCTAGTGGAACTAATTTACTGGTACAGAATCAGTGACTAAGATGAGTGACTAAGTTGTTAATAAATGGCATACTTGTGTGGTGATAATGCCTTCTGTCAAGTTATAACAGCCAGAATAGATCATTATGTTATTAGCATTCCAATTTACTCTGTGGGACATAGCATGCAACCCAATTTTTTCAAAAGCCCTCCAGACATAAATCTACTGCTTTCTTTTATAGCTGGTATTTTAGTATTAGAATGAATGCTACTCATAGTTCGCAGAGCTATAAAATACATTAGCTTCTCCGTTTCAACCTGTCAATACACATTTAATTGGCTTCATCTATTAATTACATTAATGATCAGCAATATAATATTGTTGCTGCCAGCATACTAACTCGCCATGGGATTTTTTTTTTATTCCATATTTTATTTTTTTTACTTTTTTTTAAATAAAATAAATGCAAAAAGAAAAAGACCACTTAACACAGACAAAACATGAACATTTCACAATTTTAAAACATAAAAAAAAGAAAAAAACCCATACCCTTTTTTCCTACATTTTCACCAAAGAACAACCATACAAATGCATTATTTAATACCACACCAAGTATATGGCACCATTCCATCCAAGGTTTTTTAATTTTATGTAAAGCCCCATTGTGTTAAAAATGTCAACTATTCGATTTTCATATTTAAATCAAAGTAGAACTAAAGGAAGTACTTTCATTAAAAAGACCTAGTCTCTCTCTGGCACCAGCATCTTCTTCTGTGTGCTGGTTTTTGTCTATCAGCACAGTGGCTAAATGGTGAGCACTTCCATCTGGCAGTACTAGGGTCATTGGTTCAAGCCCCAACCAGAGCACTACCTGCCTGGAGTTTGCAAGTTCTCCCTGTGCCTGTGTGGGTTTCCTCCCACACTCCAAAGACATGCTGGTAGGTGAATTGGTTCCTGTCTAAATTGGCCCTAGTATGTGTATGTTTGTGAGTTAGGGACCTTAGATTGTACGCTCCTTGAGGGTTAGGGACTGATGTGAATGTACAATATATATGTAAAGCGCTGCGTAAATTAACAGCGCTATATAAGTACCTGAAATAAATAAAATATCTCTTATACTACCTCACCTGTTGTTGATGTACTTTTTAATTAGAATTACCGTTTAATAATGTTCAAGGCATACAAAATTGGTACATACAACTAAAAGAGGAACAAGAAGAAAGGAAAAAAGAACTTCCAGTGTTTCCAACCAACTATTATTATTATTATTATTATTATACAGTATTTATATGGCGCTAAAAGGTTTGCAATACAGTAACAATACAATACATGAGGGGGTCAAGGGCCCTGATCTTTCGAGCTTACAATCTAGGAGTGTACAAATGAAGAGTAGCTGCATTATACAGTAAATAATACTAAATTATACTAAATAATACTAAACTATACTAAAACCCATATGTAATGTAGTAGAACTCCCACTCTAGCGTCAACTTTGTAAGAAAGTATAACTCTTGTTGATGTACGATGTGCATTCTCACTGACCAGTTGGAAAACAATGATAGCAGGAAAGCTTTGGTGTACAGTAGGGTTTCTCAGCCAGGGTTCCATGGAACCCTAGGGTTCCTTCTGAGGTTGCAAGGGGTTCCTTGAGCAACGAGCAATCTATAAGGGGGTAATTCTTCCCCATGACCTTAAGTGTAAGGAACATTCTTCCCACTGACCATCACACAAATGTATCATGAGCTGTAGATACAGTCATTTTTAGCAGGGGTTCCCCGAGACAAAAAAGTAATTTCAAGGGTTCCTCCATGTTAAAAAGGTTGAGAAAGGTTGGTCTACAGTAAACATGATCTCATTTGAAAGAGATGTAAATTAAGCATACAAATATTTATTACCTATTAAACACAGTGCAGGATAAATAAAATGATACATTTGCCTGAATTGTTTCTTGTAATAGGTATCAGTAGTTATTAGTTTTAGGAATACACATTTTACACTTAAACTGTATTTTCTCAATCTATTTGGGCACGATATATCACAGACCATAGTCTACTAAATACAGCACAAAAGAGACAATGTGACTTTAGCATATTGTAGATGGGACTAAACTGTCAATATTTTTCAAAATTTTCCCAGAATTAGAGCCCCAAGTAAATTACATCCTCAGGAAATCCATGTAATCAAGACATAATTTAGGGACAACTGTTTCATTTTCCAGGAGATGAACTAAATGGGTTCATCATTTTTGTTATTAAGTAATTGTTAAGGCTTCCAGGCAATGCCATTTACTGAGTAATATAAATTCCAGTCGGGTGGCTGACAAAAGAGAGTGGAGAGCTGACAGCTAGCCCAGTCTTGCAAAGCAAATGTTATATTGTCTACATAAATAGAAAAATAATTGTACACTGTACTTAAATAGAAAGTCTTTATTATTTATGTCACAGTATTAGATTTCATTTAATGCAGTAATAATAATTACCAAGAATACCTGTATTTACAGTATACTACATAGACACTGTATGGAATATGTAAAATACTAATGCTATACAAGAAAAAAGGTCACTATGTCAAAAGCAGAAGATCCTTCTTTCCCCTAAAGGAGAAATCAAAAACATAACCTTTTTTTTCATTTTGGATAGAGTAAGGGAGTGTTATAACCCTGTCCGGTTTTTTCCCCCTTATATCCCATTGGGATTTTCCCATAGCCAAAACAGGAAAGGAGAGGCAATCCCTCGAAACTGAGGGAATCCCTGATTGTCACCAGGGTCACCAGAACTAGAGTCCCTATTGGAGGTTTTTCTCTTTATCCCTGTTGTGGTGACAATCCAAAATGTGCGACTTTCTTTCCCTTTCATTCTCAGTGATAAAATAAACAGCACAAATAGAGAGGATGATTTTCCCACAAATAACAAAAACACATGTAAACCGTACAAAAATGACTTAGCCCTGGTTCACACCGATGCGACTTGTCATGCAATTTGTTCCAAATCGCTTGACAAGTCGCACCCCATTTGCGCCTATGGAACTGTTCAAATTGATGGCACTCCGAATTTGTGCTACGGCACCGATTTTGAAGATTTCATGTGCGGCTTCCATAGCCATCTGTGCATGAAGTCACCCAGATGTCAGGTAAGCCACACATGAAATTGCACTGTCCAGCGGCTTTGAAATTGCAAAGCTTTACAAATTTCAAAGCCACATTCAGTGTGAACCAGGGCTAAATCATGTACTAACTTTGTATGTGCTAAGGTATGATAAGACATATTCAAAGGGCTCAGAAATTGATCAGGAATCCTACATAGTTTAAAAATAAACATAGTTGCATTAATACCTTGTTAGAATGAGAGCTCAGCAGTGGTAATCTATTGTAGGGCAAACCTGTCAGTCAACACCTGGGCCAAGAATATTTTTAGGAATGATTTTTAGTAAACTTGTGAGGAATTTGGAAGTTTCCACAGCTGATTTCTCCTTAAAATGCTAATTGGCTGATTAAACTGGTGCACAACTGGTGAAGGAGCACACAAGATAAAGATTGGTGGACTATGTGATACCTATTTTTTACACTAGTGAAAGACACACCATAGTCACGGATTATTTAAAGACAAGCACGCAGCATTAGTAAGATTGCAATATCATGCTGCTGAACTAATGTTGGACTCACTCATGTTATTTTATTAATTAATTAATTTAATTCCATATATATATATATATATATATATATATATATATATATATATATATATACACAATTGTGCATGTTTATATTTCACACTTTCATTTTTATTTTATTAGTGGAGTGCGACACACTTGTAGTTTTGATTTATTTATAGTGGCACACCTGTATGAGTATGTGTATAGGGTAGGCGACCCACTCATTTATTTAAATATTTATTTAAATATTTTACATACCAGTTTATTTAATATTCTTTATTTCTGCACATATTTCACTCAGTTTGATTTTAAAATATACTGATTTTTTAATTTTATTTATTCACTTGATAAAAGAAAATCTTTTATAAGATACACCATAGTAATTCACAAGAATCACGTCTCCTAATTGGCTGATTGTTACACTGATTTTCTTGCATCAATAATGTGGGGTGGATTTACTAAAGGCAAATTGACTGTGCAATTTGCAATTGCAGTTGCACTCTCCAGAGCTTAGTAAATAAGGGGAAGCTCTGCTGACTTCCATCATTCAATCCCTCTAATCATGTGCAAGCAAAAATTCTTTTTTTTCCTCTCATTTTCCTTGCATGTGATTGGGTATTGTTTGCAAAGTGACTCTTCATCTCATTTACTTGACCTCCGGAAGATTTACCTGACCAGACCATTTTTTGCGATAAGGCACTGAGTTATTTTAACTTACAATTGCGTGTTCGTGTAATGCTGTACATAAATGAAATTTATATAATTTTTTTCCCACAAATAGAGCTTTCTTTTAGCGGTAATTGATCACATCTGGGTTCTTTATTTTTTGCGCTATAAACAAATAAAGACAAATAAAGACTGAATAAAAAAAAAACAATATTTTGTACTTTCTGCTATAAAACATATCCAATAAAAATTTTTTTAAAAATCAAATTGCTTCATAAATTTAGGCCAATATGTATTCTACTACATATTTTTGGTAAAAAAAATCCCAATAATAATAATGATTGGTTTGAGCAAACGTTATAGCATCTACAAGCTATGATATATATTGGAATTTTTATTTTATTTTTTTTTGTATACTAGTAATGGTGGTGATCAATAACTTATAGTGGGACTGCGATACTATGGCGGAAATTCAGTGATCAGTGCTACAAATATGCACTGACACTGTACTAATTAAACTGGCTGGGAAGGGGTTAAAAATATAGGTGATCAAGGGGTTAACTGTGTGCCTAGCTATGTGTAACATGTACTGTGTGTGCTGTTTTCACTAGGTAATGTGCTGGATTCTCTTTCCCTGCCTCCTGCGGAGATCGCTGGCTTGCTTTAAAACTTACCTTTTCGTGGAGAGATCAGTTAACCCCGTATATGTTGCATGCCGACGATCCCCGCAGGATGGATCGGATCTGCGAATTGGGGAGGATAATGTATCAGACACCGATCCGTTATGCTCAATCCGCAGATCCAATCCATTCTGTGGGGATCGTCGGAGGGGGTGTCACCAAGTGTTACTGCATTGGGTGACACCAACCCTAGGGACGCCCCTGCACACTGGAAGCGCACACCCATGACCAGAAAGTGCAGAATTACATTTATATATGTGCTTCTTCACAGTATGGCCACCCTTTAACAGTATATTTGCTATGGGGCGGTCAGCAAGCCTGTGCAGAGTGTATCTGCACTTGCAAAGTGCACAGTCAGTTTGCCTTTAGTAAATCTACCCCATTGAGTCACCAACTTTCAGTACTTTTGAGTTGTAGCTTTTTGACTTTCCTGGTCTGCAAATTTGTTTTAGACTGGTGACTCAAAGTAATGAAGCCAACAGGTAACATCCAGGCAACTAAAATTTGGCAGCAGAGTGGCTGAATGTTTAGCACTTCCACCTGGCAATACTAGGGGCATTGGTTCAAATCCCAACCACAGCACCACCTGCCTGGAGTTTGCATGTTCTCCCTGTGTTTCCTCCGTGTATTCCATTTTCCTCCCACATTCCAAAGACATGCTGGTAGGTTAAGTGGATACTGTCTAAATTGGCCCTAGTATGTGTATGAATGTAAGTTAGGGACCTTAGATTGTATGCCCCTTGAGGGTTAGGGACTGGTGTGAATGTACAATATATATGTAAAGTGCTGCGTAAATTGATGGTGCTATATAAGTACGTGAAATAAATACATTTGCATAAAGAGACAAGCAATAGCTGCCGCCATGAGGCTTTTAGGAAAGATTTATTTTAAGCCTCTTCAAAGTACAAATGGTGGCATGCTATTAGAAATCTAGTTCAATACTGCACATGAAGAAGAAGATGATATAGTAATGGGAGAAACCTGCAACTTGCCAGACACATGTCAGAAGTTACTACTTCAGACTAGTCTGCATAGCTTAGTATAAAATATATACTCATACTTCTCAGTGTAAATGAAGAATCAAAGCACTTCTGAGTAAAACACAATAAAATATTACAAGGCATACACAGTAGTTATGATTTATGTTTTCCCTAGAAAAGAAATGTAAGAGGTTTTACCTCACACAGAAGATCATCTGCTTTTTGTCAGGAGATTAAAATATTTACTTTATATCCAATCATAGACTCTGATCAGCACTTTCCTTATATTTATAACAGTGATCACAATGTTAATCCTCCGGAATGTTCCTTAAAAGACTGGTTAAGAAAGGTTTTCGTGTGCAATATATTTTTCATTCTTATCCATTGAGGGACACAGATTGTTGATAATTAGGCAATGTATGGTTATAGGTTATAGTGCCGCCTACAGGAGAAATGAACACTAGGCACATAAAAACTGAAGGCCACCCCCCCTTAAGGCTCTAACGGTAACCCCTCCTACCTCACAACTGCTCAGTTTCTCTTAGTGTCCTCTTGAGAGTGGGTATGTTTTCTTCAGTTTTGCTTTTTTTTTATCTTCATTTTCTTCTATCAACAGCTACTGGTAAAGTCACACCAGACATTGAAAATACTAGAAGTCTTTCCAGTTACCCACTGAGCACAGGATTTCCCGGTTTGTATACTGATGTTCCCTCTGTGATAGTTCTGTATTCAGCAATGACTTCCTAGCTATGCTCCAGTAGATAGAGGACTTGGTTATTTAGCCCAGGCCAATTTCCTGGGGATTCCTTGCTGATTGTTGGGAACACAGTTGTGGCAGTTCACCTGTTCCCATCTCTGGAGACTTCAGTTTGTGGCCCACACTATACAGTTCCCATGCTTTCCATATAGCAACAAGTTTTATCTCTACATGTTGCTGTTGTTTCTGAAACAGTGCTATTCAGCCATTGGCATGCAGTTAGCTCCTACACAATCTTTTCTATTTAAATACCTCTAAGTAGTCAGCCGCCTATAGCTCTTGATTGGACTGACAATCACCGCTCTCTGCTCAGAACAGCGGTGAGAACTCAGCGATCAGCGCTCATGTGATTGCTGAGTTCCCACACTTAGAGCCAGCAGGGGACAGAAGCAGCATCAAACTGATGATGCATCCAAATAGGTAAGTATAACGGGGAAAAAAAATAAAAGCCATACTTGTAGTGCAGGAGCACTGTTTTCCCGGATATAGCTGACTGGTCTGCAGCAGCATTCATCATGGACTGAAGGGGGGACAGCCTGCTTAGTGGTAGGCCTATGAGAAGGGAGTTGCAATAGTCAAGGCAAGAGATAACAAGTGAATAGCTTGGTAATTTTATTGGTTAAAAAGTGGTATATTTTAGAGATCTTACAGAGATGAAATCTACTAGCTTTTGTCAGTGATTGGATTTGTGGCTGAATGGATAGGTCAGAGTCTAGGATTACATCTAGTACCCTGGCAGGACTGCTAGTTGTATTAATGATCTTGATGGAAAAGTCAAGGAGGAGGGCACAAGCGGGGGGGGGGATTTTTATGAGTTCAGTTTAAGAAAAATTTAGTTTGAGGAAATGGTGTGACATCCATGCTGATATGTCAGTTGGTAAGTTAGTAATGTGATAGGAGACTGAAGGTATGAGGTAAGGAGTAGAGTGATAAATTTGGGTGTCATCAGCATAGAAGGGAGGTTATTAGGTGACCAAGAGAGGATGTTGAGTTGGAGAAGAGAAGGGGTCCAAGGGCAGAGCATTAAGGGACCCCTGTGACGATCGTGGTGTCAGACCCCAGCCCTTCTCACCAAACTTGTGACCGAAGGACTAGCCAATCTAAAACCGCGCTGTCACATGCGTAACAATGCCACACCCAGCTGCACCCTGCACAAAGATTTTCCAGCTAATGGACCACAATCTGTGTACCTGCAGCCTGAGAGCGATTGTTACTGAGTCAGGTTATTTACGCAATTAACCCTTCACACTGCTACCACCTCCTTTTTATACAGAGAAAGAGGAAACTCGGCAATATCAGCAATAACACTATGATGTTGGCATAAGCGTCGGTATACCACTGTCACTGCAGGCAGAGATATACCGAAGTTTAAAACACACACACAGTAGCGCTCTTCAGAGGCAGGGATTCTTAGTTTGCATTAAAGAGCTTTAGAAACAGTTCAACACTTTCAGAAAGTAAGATTTATTACTATAAGGTCAAAAGGGTGCAATAAAAATATTTACAGAAAAAGATGTAGCCAATATATATATATATATATATATATATATAAATATACAGAGAACAATAACACAGCAAAGAGATAACAGAAAGGAATTTAGATAGAAGTACTTGCCAAAAGTCTTGGTTTAAGCAGCTTTCAAGTTTCAGAGCCAAAAGGGTGCCTTATCTCCCAGAGTTAGTTCTGATGTTAAAAGGGAAAATCTTCAACTTCAACTCAACTCAGCTTAGCTTAGCTTTTCTAGGAACTCAGCAGGGTGTCTCCCTAAAGCAGAGAACCAATCACCTCATTTGGGCGGGTGTTGCAGGCGGAGACCCAAGCTAGAACAAAAATCCCTCCTAGCTTAACATCTAGGTATGAAATATGACATACCTGCTGTGAGATATCATTTTCTGCTCTCCTGTATATGTCAGCTAGGGGATGTAATATATCAGACGATTTGTATTAAAGTGAGCCATCCGAATATGTGCTCCCTGTTTGTGTAATTATTTCCTATTTGGAGATATAAAATTATATGGGAAACTGGGTTTTTAAATATAAGTCTGTTTCACAGCTAGCTGGAATGTCTTTGAACTCAGTGAAGGACTTGGTTTATGGCTTTACGATCCTTTGCCAGCAAGAGTCTCGCAGACATATGGGGGCCAGGCTAATTGGGGTTTATAGCCATGAGCTCTCCCGCTGGGCCTTGATGCCTTTTTGAACTCAGCAACCAGGGACCACGTGTCACTCAGCAGAGAGGGAGGGGGGGGGGTGAGGGAAGCTGATTTTGGAGTAGAAAATGATAGAAGATGGAGGCCATTGCCAAAATGGAGGTTTGCATCCATCTCTGTGTACACGATTGCTACAACCCCTACTGAAAGAGGAAGCAGACACACTATTCAGATCTACAGGGCACTCTGGCTAAGTGCTGATGAGCGGAACATCAGTGTTGGAAGACTGTGTTATACTTACCTTTTGCTGGGAATATCTTTTCGGTTCTTTCGTGGATGAGATCATTATGTTGCAAAGGGGGAATATGTATTCACTTATTCTTGCTGCTAAAAACTATGCACCAACATCAAGGTTTACATCCTCCTATCCTGCATCTAGCATTTGTTTTGCTTTTTCCACATCAGGTTCCAGTTCAGAAGTCTTCTTCCACCTCCTTTGCCTTAAGAACTTCTAAATCTCCTTGATGATCTAAACCTATGCAGTCATCTGCCATTGCATGAAGGTCTGCCCTCACCAGCTCCATCACAGGCAGGAGATTAGAAGGAGAGCATCTCCTGATCTCTGTTTTGTGCTACAGAGTACAGAACGTTTCTCTCTATTGCTGCCACAGAAAGAATCATATGGGATATTCTCAAACCTCCCAACTTTAGGACTTGAGAATGAGGGACACTTGAGAGAGATATTGTGTTATTCATGCAAGCTGTGTCAAAAAGGGGCACCAGAGGCATTGCTTGGATTGTAAAAAAATGTAGGCACCTTTGAGCATCCCAAGTAGAGTGAACAAAAAATAAAATATGCTTTCATTGCTGTGCCACACTCAAGAGCCTTACAGAAATGCATAAACCTCAGCACATTCGAAAAAAAATAAAATAAATAAAACACTGTCATTATATATGATTTTGTGTATACTGAATATAGACAGTGAGCTAACACTTTGTCTGAGCCTACCTTAAAGAAAACCTTCAATAAAATAGTCAGAGACTGCCAGCAACTGTTGAGATAGTGAACACTTTGGTGAGAAGTGAGCAATGTACTAAGAGTACTAAGTATATTTAGAGTAGGAGTCAGCAAGACAGAGCATTGAGGTCAAGAGTGCAGAATGCTCTGTGCAGTGATGCAGTCATTGCCAGGTTTCTGAATACAGAGTTCAGGGGTCTGGGTTGTGAAATTCATAGGGGAATGCAGGGGACATGAGTGTGTAATGCATAGTATGGGTCAGGAGCAAAACAATCTAGCACTAATTTGCAGGCTTACTACAATCTCCCTCCCAACATAGATCCTCCCTCTCAGCGCAAATCCTATCCTTCCCCAATCCTCCCTTACGGCACAAATTCCCCACCCAAAATCCTCCCTCCTAGCACAAATCCTTCCACGTCCCCTCTCATAGCACAAATCCCCCTCTCCCCAAATTCACCCTTACCCCAAATTACCCTAGTACAAATTCTCCTCCCCATATCACCCTCCGAGCACAAATCCTCTCCCCACTCTCAGCACAATCCCCCCCCCAATCCCCCTCCAAGCCCAATCTTTCCATTCCATAAATCCCCCTTGTAGTGTAATTCCTGTTTCCCCCCCAAATCCTCCCTTTCTCTCTTCCTCTTCTAGCAAAAATCTCTGTTACCTTCCCGCAAACCCCCCCTTCCAGCACAAATCTTCTTCCCCTTTCTGCATACATTCTCTTTGCCCCTCTCTTTCCCCCAATCATTTCTCCCTCCTTTAGCACAAATCCCCTAACACAGATTGCTCCAGCATGAACCCTGTCCCCTTCTAGCAAAAATCCCCCCACACAAATCCTTCTTCTTTCTAGAACAAATTCCCCCCCCCACCTTCTAACACAAGCCATCTCCTCTCCCAAATCCCCCCCCCCCATACGTAACTACTCCTCCAGCACACCTTTTTGTTACCTGCTTTCACATGTCTAACTCTCCCCCCTTCCCCAGGTCATTTTGTCCCCCAGTGCAATCATCAGACCTCAGATCAGCAGGTCTCCATCCAGGCATCCCTGGGCCCCTCCACTTAATGTGTCATCATACACGTCAGAATAGAAGGGGAGCCTAGGGGATCTCCCCTTACTCTTTTGCATGTACATTTTCATAGTCCCATGTAGTCTGTATATCTACCTTAGTAGATGCCGACTTTTGGCCAAATGCTTTGGTAAGTGGCAATTGCACTTTGTTTACCTTTTACCCGAGTTTGGATTGTTGGGTTGAGTTGTTTCGCCTGTATTTGTGTTGGTGTGCTTACCCCACTGTTTGGACTGCTTTTGGATATTCTTACATTCCTTATTTATCATCAAGCTGTATCCATCACTCAGGGGCGGACTGACAACTCATGGGGCTCCCGGGCAATAGGGGATCATGGGGCCCCTGTGTCCTTGTCCAAACTCAAAAAAGCCTATGAAAAAGGTACTAGGGGCATCTTATGTGGCCCCTTTCTGACCCCGGGCCCTCGGGCAGTGCCCGAGTTTCCAAATGGTCAGTCCGCCCCTGCCATCAGTGGACTAGAAAGGAAATGGGACTTTTGTACTCACCGTAAAATCCTTTTCTCTGTGTCCATTGAGAGACACATTTTCTATTGACCTCTCTTGGACTGCTTGCTAAACTAAGCAGATGTGAGGTGGCGGGGGTTTATAGCCGTAAAGGAGCTAGCATTTAGATTGTATGTGCCTAGTGTCAGTTTTTCTTGTAGCTGGCAGTATAACCATAATTTGCTTAACCACTTGCCGCCCTGCCACTGTAGAAATACGTTGGCAGGGCGGCACGGGCAGGCAAAACCACATTGTAAAACGTGTGTCTTGTAAACAGGTAGGGGACGCGCGCAAGGCGCGCCGCCGCCTGCCTGTCCTGCCAATCACAGCCGCGGATGTCAGCCGCTGGGTCACAGCCGGTCCTTACCGGCTATCTCCCGGCGATCGGCGGCAATCAGTGACAGAGAGCACAGCTGCAGTAGCTGTGCTTTCTGTCACTTCCCTGACAGCTCGAGAACGCGCTGACCGGGACAGGAGAGTTTCTCTCTCCCGATCAACGGTGTTCCCTTCAGTACACCCCCCCGCCCCCTAGTAAAACACTCCCCCTCGCACAGATAACCCTTCCCTGAAAAATAAAGTTAACCCCTTCCTCCCCAGTGCCATTAGTACAGTGTCAGTGTTTTTTTTTTTTGCACTGATCACTGTATTGGTGTCACTGGGGATGTCAGTGACCCCAAGTCAGTACCCCCCAATGTCAGAATGTCCGCCGCAGTCCCGCCATAAGTCGCTGGTCGTCGCCATAAGTCCCTGATCGCTGCGATAAGTCGCTGATTGCCGCCATTATTAGTATAAAAAAAAACTAAAAATCCCGCCATTTGTAAATGCTATAACTTTCACGTAAACCAATTAATTTACACGTATTGTTTTTTTTTTTTACCAAAGACATTTTGGCAGAAATTTATGACTAAATTTGATTTTTAAATTTTTTGTTACTGGACATGTTTTATAGCAAAAAGTCCAAAATATTGTTTTTTTTCCTCAAAATTGTCAGCCTTTTTTTTTATAACGCAAAAAATAAAAACCACACAGGCGATCAAATACCACCGAAAGAAAGCTCAATTTGTGGGGAAAAAAAGGATGTAAATTTCATTTATGTACCGTATTGCATGACCGCACAATTGTCCGTTAAACTAGCACAGTGCTGTATAGCAAAAAAATGGCGTAAATTGCAGTATCTATACCATAGTTTGTAGACGCTATAACGTTCACAAAAAGCAATCAATATACACTTGTTAGGATTTTTTTTACCAAAAACATGTAGCAGAATACATTTTGGCCTAAATTTATAACCAACTTTGAGTTTACTATATATTTTTTATAGCTGAAATTAAAAAATATTGTTTTTCTTCAAAATTTTTGGTCTTCTTTTGTTTATAGCGTGAAAAATAAAAAGCGCACAGATGATCAAATACCACCGAAAGAAAGCTCTATTTGTGTGAAAAAAAGGACGTAAATTTCGTTTGGGTGCAGCATTGCATGACCGCGCAATTATCAGTTGAATTAGTGCAGCGCCGAGTAGCAAAAAGAGGCCTGGTCATTAAGGGGGGTAAATCCTCTGGAGGTCAAGTGGTTAAACACTATCAAGCGGTGTCCCTCAACGAACTATTAAAAAAATGAATTTTATGGTGAGTACAAAAGTCCTATTTTCTTTACTTAACCCCTAGTAGTGTACAATATTTGGAACTTGTTAAGTACTATGTAATAAATTTGTGTGAAACACCTCTGGTGCAGTTATATCAAAAAGTCCCAGTCCTAGCTGGATGGATGTGTAAAGTGAGTCCCTCAGTTGCACAGGAATAGAAATTGGCAGCAGTCCATTTGAGTACCAGATAGATGTTTTACTTCAGAACACTGCCAAAAGCAAAATCCCTGAGCAATATAGATACCTGTTGCATTGACCTTTTCAACAGAATCTCAATTCTCTGATAAACAGCAATAGTGAATGCTAGGCAACATCTGAGCATCTATGGGTAGCATGTAGTTCTGGATTTACAGCATGGCTGGCAGATTGAACCCGAACAATAAAGAAGTCCAAAACTTCTTCCCTTTGAAAAGCGCTTTGCCCTTGCCTGGACCAAGAATTTCCTGTGTATTACTGTTTATAGAAAATGTGAGCCAGTAGCTGTCTGCATTTTTGTGTTGAAGATGCGTTTAGGGACACTTCTCTGGCTGACAGTCATTGTCAGTCCATACCTTAAAATAATCTGTATAATCGTGAGTATTCCAGATTTTGATTGGATGGTGTCTTTTAGCAGATCCTGAAAGTTGCCGAGTTTGCTGTAATAGCATTAGTGAATAAATTGTGCACAATTTTGTCTGTATCCTTCTCTAGTGATAGCTATTTGGTTAGTTAGATTTAGACCAGCAATATTTAAAGTAGACAATTCATCATGTAAAAAAAAACTCAAAGCCCCCCCCAAAAAAACAAAACAAAACAAAAAAAATTAATTAAATAATTAATGAAGTAAAATAAATTATATATATATATATATATATATATATATATATATATATATATATATATATAGGTTATTCAAAATGGAGAATTTTTGAAGACCCCTCGTATATGTATTTTGGTAAAAAAAAGAAAGCATTCAAGTTACATCCTGATTAAAATGAACATAGAAACACTTAACTGTACACTTTATTGCCTTTGTGAAAATAAATAATGTTATTAAGATTAATCTGTAATAGTCTACCAAGTTGTATGTTTCCTTTAAAAGCTTTAGAGGGTTAGTAGCCAAAATAAATGCTTACATTCAAACAACAACCTCATTTCCTGCAGTAAAGGCGGACTGTTTATCCTAGGGCTACTATCTGCCACTGTCTGCCCCTGACATTTGGTTAACCCTGTCTGGAGAAGGACATTCCAGATGTTACGTTTTAAATAATAATCATTCACTAGTCTTTAGACAACTAAATAAGGTTCAAAAAACACATACCTGTCAAGAATGTCAAGATTTCATATGATAATTATCAAATTCCATGTTGTTTCACCTGTGATTTGGTCATTTATTTGGAAATCAGAATCCTGCTTTTGAAAAAAAAAAAAAAAATATCAATGTCCTGGTGATGACATGTTCAGATTTTGACAGAAAACGAGAATGGTTCTCCAGGAAAACCCAAACTGTACACCTTTTTTTTTGTACAATTTATTGTCATTTTTAGTCACATTTACTTATTTATTTTATAAATTTTTCATTTTATTTATATAAATACAGACAAAATACTGCACAGCAGTTTTTTTTTAATAAAACTGTATCCTGTACTTTTTTGTTTAAGATTTTTAGAAGATGCCAGACATACACTATAATGACCTTTAACCTGTATCTCTAATGATGGTACATGTTTTGGTAACCTTTGTTACTTGGCTTATTCCTGTCAGAACAAGAGCCTGAAGTGGATTTGACCCTGTCACATTGAATTTACTGAGAAAATGCATGTGGTAAATTCTATTGAACATACACAGACCTTTCACAACATTTTTGTTTTTTCTTACAAGCCTTATAGATAAAAACAATAAAATGTATTAAATGCTTGTCTAATATTACTTTTGTGTCCTGTACTGTCTGATGTAAAGGCAAGGATGGGCAAAATATGACTACATTCTCAGTAAATTACTAAGTGCTATTGCTTTACCTAGGGACATGAGTTTCACTCACTAGTGTTTCTGTCTTCCTATAAGTCATTGGGCTCATATCTAATTTTTTAAACCTCCTATGATAAAGGCAATATGACAGAAACATTGGTTGAGTTGGGGAGGCTAAACTGCTTCTGCGCCGCCCTTTAGCAGAAAACTATATATACGTGATTTTGTAGTTCCGAGTAGGGGGCACGCGGCCTTGACTGTCAATCACCGGGTCCCGACTGGTGATTCCCCGCCAGCACCCTGCGATCTCTGAGTATTACTGACGGGGGGGGGGAGAGACCTGTATGTAAACAATACTTATCTCTCCCCTGTCAGCTTCTGCACACTGCTTTGTATGATTCTATATAGCAGAGCCATGCAAAGCAGTGTGCTTACAGTGAAACACACACACACAGCCCCCATAGTAAAACAGCACACAGTTAACCTTTTGATCGCCCCACATGTTAACCCCTACCTGCCTAGTGCCATTAGTACAGTGTCAGCAGTTTTTATTAGCACTGATCACTGTTTTGGTGTCACTGGGGATGTCAATGACACCAAGTCAATTCCCCGCAGTGTCAGAATGCTCGCCACACTCCCGCTATAAGTCGCTGATCGCTGCCATTACTAGTAAAGAAAAAAAATCCCAGTATCTATACTGCCATTTGTAGAAGCAATAACTTTCATGTAAACCAATTAATTTCCATGTATTGGGATTTTTTTATTAGCAAGGACATGTACCAGAATACATTTTGACCTAAATTTATGACAAAATTAGATTTTTTTAATTTGTTTGTTTAATAGCAAAAAGTGAAAAATATATATTTTTTCAAAATTGTCAGTTTTTTTTTGTTTATAGCGCAACAAATAAAAAACACAGAGATCAAATACCACCAAAAGAAAGCTATATATCTGGGAAAAAAGGACACAAATTTCATTTGGGTGCAGCGTTGCATGACCGCGCAATTGTCAGTTAAAGTAACACAGTGTCTTATCGAAAAAAATAACCTGGTCAGGAATGAAGGTAAATCCTCAGGAGGGCAAGTGGTTAAAGTAGAAATTCACCCAAAACCTAATTAACTCTAAACCTACTCACAGCCACATTCTAAAACTAATCTATCTAGCCCTGTATAGAAGAAATCGCTATACATACCTTTTCCGAAGCCGATCTGGTTTGGTCTGCAGCGGCGGATGCTGCCTGCAGGAGAGAACCGACAACGGCTGTGAAATGCCTAAAAAAGTACAGTAAAGTACTAAAAAAGTGAAAACAAGTAAAACAAGTCAAGAAGTTCTTTGTTTTTATAAGGTTTCTTCCTACTTACTTAAATGAAATTTTACAAACACATTTTGGAACTAAACTCACCTGCTTAAAATTAAAGTATGTTATTTGAAAGTCATCATTTTTGCTATTTTTTTTTATTTATTTATTTTTTCAATGAATAAACATCCAATACATAGTAGAGCCATGTCATTCGGTTTAAAAATCACACAATAAGCAGGAAGCACTGTGAACTGATTAATACAAATGGACTCAAATGTCTTAACTCAGCAGAAAAGGGGCATATCTGGTCCAAAGAAAGCTACAGCTTAGCTTAAAACTCACTGGTTGATGGCTGTAGGTGGTATATATCAAGTATGTATATGCTGCATTTAATATTAACCTGATAAAAAAGAAATAGAAATATGTGTTTTTGTTATGGAAAGGGAAGTACACATAAAACACTGTATACTCCTGTTAAATTAAAAGTGTCAGCTAAAAATACAACATTCATATGTTGCGTAATAAATGACGTAAAGTAGGCACACATACACACACATATATACTGTATATAGGCTGGGGCAGTGCTTTAAGGAGGGGAAAAAATGTTGATATAAACCTTTAATTGAAAAAAAAAAAACCCTTTAAACATTCTGAAAATAATACGCCTAAAATTAATCTCAAAATAAAAACATATCACTTAAAAAAATCATGGAGCTGATATAAAATAATAGATCAATATTTTATTTCAAAGGAACTGATATAGAAGAGAGCATGCAGTGTTATCATCCAGCTTTAGGACTGGTTCACACCATGCCCCGAGATGAATTACACAGGAACACGCTGTGCGTTTCTGTGCAATTCATCTGCAGCTCTGTGTGGTGTAATTTCAAGCCCATTCATTTGAATGGGCTGAAATCGCACCGCACCACACTGCACCAAAAGTAGTGCATGCACTGCTTTTTGAAACGTACGGCAACTGCATCGCATGGTACTTTCTACCATGCGATTTGGTGTGGGCCAGTGCGGGCAAAAGCAATGAGTTTGCAACTTGTGTTTGCGATGTAATTTACTTTTAACTGACCCCCGCAGCAGATCACAAGGACATTGTGATCGGAATTTGGTGCGGGAAGCTGCACAGGATTGCAGCTCTCCCACACCACATTCTAGTGTGAACGAGTCCTAAATGAAATTTGGACTGAAGACTGCTGCCTTTGAAAATAGAGGCTGCCTTTCTTGACCTACTTATTACATTTTCAATGCTTTGCTTTCATGTTGATCCAATGGCTTCAGTACTCTCAGACTCACTGATCTGATCTTCTCCTATGCATGCCTGTTCCAGGTCATTAATGCGAAAAGTATTGAAGCCAGCAGGTCCGTCTTTAACATTGATTGGACCCTGGGCAAACATTTACTTGGGCCCCCCCCCCATACAATTTTGGCCTGCACCCCAACATCCCAAAAAACACACACATAGACTTACCTAAAAACATTTTTAATAATGTAAGCATAAAGAACTGGTCAACACTCACTAATTGGTGCAAGTTCACGGATTGGTTGCTAGAGGTAACTGCACATCTTTATTGCTCACTGATTGGTTGCTAGAGGTTACTGTGCATCATTACTACTTACTTATTGGATTTCTAGAGGTTACAACACATGATAATGACTCACTAATTTGTTGCTGAAGGTTACAGCACATCATCTCCTCACTGCCTGCACCCCATGGACTGGGGAGATGAGGGGACCCACCAATAGACAGAAAACTCTTAGCTATGCAATGAGCAGATCAGAGCACACACAACTATAAAGGTTAGGTAGGAACAGAGTCCAATGTAAGCAGCATCCCCGAGTATTGGCTGTCAGGAATAAATGAATAGTCATGCTGTCTGTAGTAGAATGACCGGCTGAGAAGAAGTCATACAGGACAAGTAGACTTACACAAAGTCTGTCCTCCCGGTGCAGCTCGTTGTCAAGTGTCCAGAAGCAGCCAGCACCTCTCTCTCCTTCGCCTTCACCTTCCATCCCCACTGCCAGCTCCGAAGTGCACAGTAGCACTACAGAGCACTGGCCCTCTGCTCTGCCAATGCTGGCTGCAGCCACCCTGCTGAACCAGGCCACTTTTCTCACTGGCCCTTTGCCCTGTCCATCTACCAGTGGGCCGCTGCTGATTAGGCAGGATGCTGTAGACTCCCAGGGTGGAGGCTGCATGTGTTATGTGTCCACACATTGCAAATCCTCAGCGCTGGAAAGCAAAAGCCAATGTAGCACCATCCCCAAAGGAGCTGCTCTGTAATTTTGGGGTCTCTGCTCTGCACCTCAACTCCAAAAACAACCTTAACACCTCTGACACACCTAGTTGAGTAATATCACTACAGGCATGAGTAAATCCACAAGTGTAAAATACCATTAACCTGGCTGTAGATTACTACTCGTAAACAGACACACACCTGTTTAGTAAGAACAGTGGTTAGAGCGTAGCCAGCAGCCAACATCAACAGACCCTCCAGCCTCCCTTGCCACTACATACATTCAGTACCAAAGGTTCTGGAACTGCGTTTTCCCACATTCCTGCTGAAAAAAGTCCTGCATTTACCTAAATTCTTGCATCTACAGCAATAACTAAATTTAAAGCAGTTTCAGCCCTGTTTTTACAAATTCTTAAAGTGTTACTAAACCCAGGACCCTGCATTCACTATATCTGATCTCCCTCAGTACACAGAGCATGGAAATGCAATTATTTTAGTAACTATAAACTGCTAAATACCTTTCTCATCAGCAGTTAGAGCAGTCTTGTGACTTCTATCAGTGTTCAGCAGAGCACTGGTTATAGCTTGTAGGAGGAGTTTTCTTTCTGATCTAGGAGGATGTAGAACCCCTGACCTCTGTCTTGATTGGCCCTGTGCTGATCACATGCACTCTCCCAAGAAAAGAAAAAAAACTCTAGGAATACACACCAAACTTAACATGTGCAGAGTGTCTCCACATGATATGTTTTATCAGGAGATAAGAGGAGAGCACTGGAAGAAGGGAAGGATCAGAGAAGTCAGGATCAAGCAGCTTTTTTGCACAATGCAGAGGATTAACCCCTTTGGTTGCACAGTGAGTATAACAAGCATGCTTTACTGCATATACAGACTGATTTTACTGTTGTGGGTTTAGTAACACTTTAAAAATTGTCACATTTTAAATGAAAATTAAATGACAATAGATCTAAACCCAAAATGTAAGCAGTTTGCTGAAAGAGCAATCTTATTGAAAATCAATTAATGTCTTTCTGAAACAAATGACATTAATTTAACATAAAAAGTACATAACATAAAAAATATTCTAAAAAAAGTGTTTTAAAAAAAAAAAGAACATGCTAGTTCTTGAAGTTCTAACAGGTTGTAGAGCTGAAATGCATAAACTGTTTGCTATCAGCTTGGCCAAGCCAGTGCTCTGAGTGGATCTTTACAGTACCTGGCAAGTAAAATTAATGAGGTGAGTGCTGACAGCTATTCTCAGTGAAGAAGTGCTGAGCGAGATGCAGCGGGTGTTGTTTAAAGTACATTCTTTAAACTGGCACTGTCCTGGAAACAATCAGAAAAAGAATGTAAGTCAGCCTAACAATGGCGTACAGTTCTGCAGCAGTGTTTATTGACAGGAAAATTGGTTTCAAGAATGTTTCTATATAGTAAAACTATTTACATATGAAATGCACCATTTCGTCATTTAAACTGTCAAATGGAAATGGTCCATCTGTTAAAAGCCAGTATTGTTATAATTGTATAGATATGTGTTATACATTCACTAGCAGGAATGGGTAAATGCAAGTTTCGATATCATTTTGTCACTTTCAGAGTTGCAGGCAATTTCATTAGTCTAAAACATAGGTCTCCAATCTTTCTAAACTAAGGGCCATTTTACTGCCTTTAGTCTTTAGGGGGCCCAGACACTTGTCTGTGGGAGTAAAAAATGCTCTGTTGTCAATGGGAGTAAACAATGCCCCATTCTTTGTGTCAGTGGAATAGTGCCCTATTGATGGTGTCAGTGAGAGAAATAATGCCCTAGCAATGGTGTCAGTGGGAGGAATAGTGTCCCATCAATGGTGTCAGTGGGGAGAATAGTGCCCCATCAATAGTGTCAGTGGAAGGAATGGTGTCACATCAATGGTGTAAGTGGGAAGAATAGTGCCCCATTCTTTGTATCAGTGGGAAGAGTAATGTCCCATTGATGGTGGCAGTGAGAGGTGTAGTGCCCCATAGATAGTGTCAGTGGGAGGAATAGTGCCCCATTCTTGGTGGCAGTGGGAGGAATAGTGCCCCATCGATGGTATCCTTGCGAGGAATAGTGCCCCATCATTGGTGTCAGATGGAGGATGGGTTACAGGGGCCAGATAAAGTCAAGCAATAGGCCATATCAGGCCACAGGGCCGCAGTTTGGAGACCACTGGTCTAAATACTTGACCCAGAAAAAAACAGATATGTGTTACCTGCAATAGAAGATGTACAAAACTAAGCCAGAATGGCCAGATTAATTTCAATTTATGTAGCTTAATTTGTTGCCCAACTTTTATAATTCCATTTAAAATAAACACATTTAGTTGGCTTATCTGCTTCTGAAAATGTACAACTACTGCATGAAGCTGATGCATACTTATTCTGGGTTAAAAAAAAAGCAATCATGCCAAAGTCAGCTAGACCACAAGTATTCACAAAGAAGGTTGACAACTGATACCTACTTATATCTCTATTGTGTCCATTTATACAGGTCCACTGCTCTGTGATGGATTATGGCACATGCGCTAATATGCACTGCAATAAAGCAGCATTTTCATTTTGAAACGGAAGTCATTGCACCACAATGGTCTTGTGGCTTTTCTTTCACCAAATTGCACCACAACGCACAAATGGTTCACACTTGTGAGCTGCAGTGCACCACAATACAAGTGCAATGCAGTACGCTGCTTAGGTGCATTGGAGTGCCATTCAAAATGAATGGCACTGCAATGCACCTTACTCTGTATTGTATGTTACAGTACATCGTAACAAGCTATAGTAAAATATACCTTTTATTGTGCATTACTGCAACCCAAATGTGGATGGGCCCTAGAAAAAAAATTTCTATGCAGATTCTCTGTGTGAGAATTAATGGATTTCAGATTAACTGAATACATTAAATTTAATTTCATATCTGAAGCTTAAATTCCCAATCTGGGTATATTTTTTAGAGATTTGTATTGAGAACTTCCATTTTTGTTAGGACATAGAAATACAAATTAATGTAAGCTGGACATTACCCCAACTTGGATTTTTTTTGGAGGGGAAATGTTTATAAATTACGTATTTATATTCAGAACACAAAAGGTGCCATCTACACTGCTCCAAAAAATTAAAGGAACACTTTTTAATCAGAGTATAGCATCAAATCAATTAAACTTCTGGGATATTGATCTGGTCAGTTAAGTAGCAGAAGGGGTTGTTAATCAGTTTCAGCTGCTTTGGTGTTAATGAAATTAACAAAAAGTGCACTAGATGGGCAACAATGAGACGACCACCAAAACAGAAATGGTTTCACAGGTGGAGCCCACTGACATTTTCTTCCCTACTCATCTTTTCTGACTGTTTTGCACCAGTTTGGCCAGGGTCAATGTCACTACTGGTAGCATGAGGCAATACCTGGACCCTACAGGATGTCACATCAATACATGCCATTGCCAGAAGGATTGCTGCCTCCCAGCAGAGTCTCAAGAGCATGGAGGAAATTCCAGGAGACAGGCAGTTACTCTAGGAGAGCTGGACAGGACTGTAGAAGCTCCTTAACCCATCAGCAGGACTGGTATCTGCTCCTTTGTGCAAGGAGGAACAGGATGAGCACTGCCAGAGCCCTACAAAATTACCTCCAGTAGGCCACTGGTGTTAATGTCTCTGACCAAACAATCAGAAATAGAGTTTATGAGGGTGGCCTGAGGGCCCGACATCCTCTAGTGGGCCATGTGCTCACTGCCCGGCACCATAGAGCTTGATTGGCATTTGCCATTGAACACCAAAATTGGCAGTTCTGCCACTGGCCCTATGTGCTTTTCACAGATGAGAGCAGGTTCACCCTGAGCACATGTGACAGATAAGAACGGGTTTGGAGAAGCTATGGAGAACATTATGCTGCTTGTAACATCATTCAGCAAGACTGTTTTGGTGGTGGGTTAGTGATGATCTGGGGAGGCATATCCATGGAGGGACACACAGACCTCTACAGGCTAGACAATGGCACCCTGACTGCCATTAGGTACCGTGAGGAAATCCTTGGACCCATTGTCAGACCCTATGCTGCTGCAGTGGGTCCTGGGTTCCTCCTGGTGTACGACAATGCCCAGCCTCATGTGGTGAGAGTATGCAGGCAGTTCCTGGAGGATGAAGGAATTGATACCATTGAATGGCCTCCACGCTCACCTGATCCAAATCCAATAGAGCACCTCTGGGATATCATGTTTCCGTCCATCCAATGTTGCCAGGTTGCACCTCAGACTGTCCAGGAGCTCAGTGATGTCCTGGTCCAGATCTGGGAGGAAATACCTCAGTACACCATCCGTTGTCTCATTAGGACCATGCCCCTATGTTGAGTACCATTTTGAGTTGTTGCAATGAGATTTTGGCAAAATGGACTAGCTGCTGCATCATTTTTTCACTTTGATTTTCAGGGGTACTTTGAATTCAGTCCTCTGTAGATTGATAATTCTAATTTCCATCAAACGATGAGGCATCCTTACGTTCCCAACACATTACCCAGTCCATATGAGTATGAGTATATGAGTATAGATATCTAGCATGATATTTTTCCCCATTGAGATCTGATGTGTTTTCAAGTGTTCCTTTAATTTTTTTTGAGCAGTGTATATAACCAACTATATATCAGCACATTTACAATGTACATTGCAGAGTATCATTTAGGATTCCAGGATGCTGGAGAGGAAGATGTTATATCATGATTAGAGATGAGCGAATTATTCAAAAATTCGATTCGGCTGATTCGCCGAATTTGCGGAAGAAATTTGATTCGATGCGAATTTATTCGCTGCGAATTTAACTTATTAAAAGGGTTTCTAGGCTTCAGAGAGCCTTTATATTAGTGCAGAACACTGTACCTTTAATTTAAATGCCCTTGGAGTCTGCTGGGGAAGAGAAATAATACTGTCAGTCAGTATGACATGCAGATGAGTGCCGTCGATCTTAGAATCACCGCACACTTCACTCATTTGGGCAGTCACGGGGCACGACGAAGAAGAAGCAGAAGAAGAAGAAGAAGAAGAAGAAGAATGAAAAGAAGAAGAAGAAGAATGAAAAGAAGAAGAAGAAGAATGAAAAGAAGAATGAAAAGAAGAAGAAGAAGAATGAAAAGAAGAAGAAGAAGAATGAAAAGAAGAATGAAAAGAAGAAGAAGAAGAATGAAAAGAAGAAGAAGAAGAAGAATGAAAAGAAGAATGAAAAGAAGAAGAAGAAGAATGAAAAGAAGAAGAATGAAAAGAAGAAGAAGAAGAAGAATGAAAAGAAGAATGAAAAGAAGAAGAAGAATGAAAAGAAGAAGAAGAAGAATGAAAAGAAGAAGAAGAATGAAAAGAAGAAGAAGAAGAAGAAGAATGAAAAGAAGAAGAAGAAGAAGAAGAATGAAAAGAAGAAGAAGAAGAAGAATGAAAAGAAGAAGAAGAATGAAAAGAAGAAGAATTCCAGTACAGCAAAAAGTGTATCTGCAGAGAGCTCCGCTATTTCTGACAGTTCTCTGACAGTTCCTTCACATTTACAGCGGTTGAAACATTGTATCTATTTGTTTCCGAATAAAAACATCTGTATCCTAAATGGAAACAAATAGATACAATGTTTCAACCGCTGTAAATGTGAAGGAACTGTCAGAGAACTGTCAGAAATAGCGGAGCTCTCTGCAGGGACACTTTTTGCCGGCTGTAGAAGGGATGAAAATCGGCCGATCGGGAAAAATTTGATTCGCGCATCCGAAGTTTGCTAATATTCGGATTCGGTGCGAATCTAATTTTTCCTAATATTCGAAACGAATTCCACTTCGCCAAGTTCGATTCGCTCATCTCTAATCATGATATAACAGGCTGAAGATATGGCTACAGTAAAAAACATTCAGAGTCAATTTGTTTTTAAATTGCCATACACAGGGAAATTTTAAGTACATTTTAACTACTTTCAATCCACCAGGAATTGCACATGGAAATGCTAGTAAGTAGTTTGATCTACCCCCAGAGTTCAGTCAGTTGTAAAGCTGAGCTGAAAAAATTTGAGACAATGTTCAGTTAGCTTTGTTCACTTGTCCATTTTTTATTGTTTTGTTTTTCATTTTTAAAATTGGTTTACACTTTATATACCCTAAAGATCATTAATGTATGGTAAACTTGGATTTATGTGACTTTCATTGCTATCATGGCATTGCAGTCGTCTGACTTGCCTGAAGTCACCTTTTATTCACCAGGACTTTGGGGGTGTTTATACTAAAGAACAGTTTTTGTTATACATTCTCCTCTATGTATCACATGGTTATTCCCTACTGTGGCCTGAATTTTACGGCCCATTCATAAAATGCAGGTGCTGGTGTTGAGCCTTCATTGTCCCATTAAAGCAAATGTCAGTTACATGACTTGACCAGGCTTTCCATCCATCTTTTTTGTCTTCAAAGCCAGCAGAGCACTAAGCACATTTGTAAAGCACATTACTTCATAATGTGAAGTCCATACCCCTGCTATATGAATGGACTCCTATGACACTGAGTTATGCTAGGGACAATTGTTAGTAGTTTAGTGGACCTTTTTGGAAATATTAAAGAACACATACTTCAAATGAATACAGCAAAATGTCTTTTCAATGTTCCTGACATTTTGCACCAGTTGATTCAAGGCCACTAATTCAATGATATAAAGAATCTATACTTAAAATGTGTAAAAAAAGATAATACAATTGTACCTCTACCTAAAAAGAGTCAGAGCACAACTTGCATGTGGTTAACTAGATGGCTTGGTAATATATGAATCAAAAATCCAGGCTAAACAAATATTGTCTACATAAAATAGCTATGTGTTTTCTTACAGGAATCTCTGTATTTCTTCCAAAACTGTGCAGTAATCCTGCATGAAACACTGTCTGTCTCTGTTGCCTTTTTGTATGGTTACTGGTGCTTTCTTTCCATGTGCATGCACACTTTAGGTAAAATTTTACAGTTCAAAATATATATTTGATTGTCAGAACCTAGATCTAGTTAAAAATTTTTAAATATGCTGCAAACAAAGTTAAACTAAAGTTGGAATTCCTGATCTGCATGCTTGTTCCAGGTCAGTAATTCAGAAAGAACTGAAGACATTAGATTAGCATTGCAGGCAGGCAGACAGGCAAAGAACATGTTTAGAAAAAGAACACAGCAATGGCAGCCTTCAGGTTTCTCTCAGCATGTTTCCTAAAAGGTATACGTAAAATCCATTAAACAAAAATTCCTTCATTTACCAATAATTTCATGTCCGTAAATCCCCTTTTAGACATTTGTCCTCAGCACAAGCATCTCCTTTGGAACATTTCCTCTCTATTTGTATTCTGTTGACAACTCAAAATTTAGAATTTTTTCACTTTCAGTCCTGATAATAGTGGTCATGAGGACACATAGGGGGAAATTTACTAAAACTGCAGAACTCAGAAATTGGTGCAGCTGTGCATGGCAGCTAATAATCTTCTAACTCCAGCTTGTTCAATTAAGCTTTATCAATAAAGCCTGGAGGCTGATTAATTTCTATGCAGGAAAATGAAAAAATGCACCATTAATTATGAAATCATATCAAAGTCAAAATAAAGTCCATATAAGTCCCCAAATGAATGGAACCAGGTGCATAAAAAGATTTTGATCCAAAAACCATCACCATACACCCGAAACAAATTGGCCTCCTACCAGACAATTTGACCGTACAAAACCGGTCAGCAAATGCAGTGTGATATAACATCAATACTACAACCCATGAACATCAAAGTGTAAGATAACCAGCATCGAAAAACAGAAAGTTTCAAACCAAGAAGATGGCCGGCATCCCTCCAGGGCATGGTGACGTCGCACGCTGAGGCGGCCACCCAACGTGTTTCGTCATCAGAAAGACGTCGTCAGGGGCATGGCCAGCGTGATGCACCACTATCTATATATAGGGCTTGGAGGGACACTCCTCTTAATCGGGATGCGTTCCACACAACGGAAGACATATCCGAAACAGGAAGTGAGGACGGAACGGACCACAAAAGTAGCCCGACCACACACTGGAACGCAATCCAGCGTCAGGAAGCAGAAATATAACACACTTTCACAGATTGGAGGAAAAAAGGAAAACCTTATATGGGAAACAAATCCATTACAAGGGATTAAAAAAATATAATTTATTAATAATATAAAAGAAAACACCCATGGTTCGATCAATAAGGACTAAACCTTACTATAAAAACATGCAGGAATAACTTTAATATTGAAGGGATATGGCCATCCTGTGGTACAAAAACAAATTACACTGCAATCCTACTAAAAACAATACAACATAATAAATAAAAAATAATTAAAAATAAATTCAATAAAAAATAAAAACAATATACTCAACTGTTGTTAATGAAAGCATTAACGTCCCACTCTATGTTCAGGCCGAAAGGAAGGTAGGGCTTAACCTCCCTGACTGTATTCCCGAGTGTAGCTCGGGGTAAAGTTTCAGTACCAAAAGTGGTAACCCCGAGCTACACTCGGGCTTACCATATGGCGCTGCTCCGGGATCCCTCGATCACTTACCTTGTCCTGCGCTCCTGCGATGTCCCTCCTGCAGTGCCCCTGTAATGTCCTCCGGCAGATGCCGGCATCTGTCGTCTGAGTTCTGTTCCCTGCGATGTCGGGATGTACGGGGGACGGAACGGCGGGAAATTTGAAAATGACAAAAAGTGACATTCACTAAAATCACATAGTAAAACAATACTGTATCAAACCATTTCACATACATTTTGTCCCTAGTGCTTTGTCCTGTGCCCTGCCTACATTTTTACTGTTCTTTCTGCCTGGAAACTGAGAAACATCCATGGCGTCCAAAAAGCATCCCTTTATGTCAAAAGCGGTTTTAGACCAGCTAGAGAACAGCGATAGTAAACTAGAATCACTTGCAGAATTGAGTGATAATGATTTGTGGGGAAATTCGTCATCAGACACTGAAAACGATTTTGCAACTAAGCTCAGTGATGTGCGAACTTGGCGCTATATTTCAAATTTCAGTGTTTTTGGTTTGATTATATTATTGAATTAAATTTATTATTATTATATTATTATTTTTTATGATTATTTATTAAATTATAATTTATGATTTCGTGTTTCAAATTTTATCATACCTGGGATGTTTACTAGACTCTTGTTCGGACAGATTTCACTGAGTTATTCCTAAAAATGACAGGCCTACAATAAAAAAAATACATATTTCCATGCAAAAAAATGTACTGCTTTGAGCACAGAATTATGGACATAATCAGACTGCTAGGGAGGTTAAGGGAGTAAATTCGCAAAGTCTCTAATTTAGAGATTTCTTGTCTAATGTGGTTACCTCTGGAGGTTAATTCCTCCTTCAACCATGCATTTTTCATTTCATTTATTTTTAATTATTCTTTATTCATTATGTTTTATTGTTTTTAGTAGGATTAGGGGGAGTGTCCCTCTGAGCCCTATATATAGGTAGCGGTGCGTCAAGCTGGTCATGCCCCTGATGACGTCTTTCTGATGACAAAATGCATTGGGTGGAGCCTCGGTGTGTGACGTCACCACGCTCTGGAGGGATGGCAGCCATCTTGTTGGTTTGAAACTTTCTGTTTTTCAGTGCTGGCTATCTTACACTTTGATGTACGTGGATCCCAAATAAATATGCTAAAGTTTAATTCAACTACTGCACTAAGAGTTGCTTTTTCTTTTTACTTATTTCCTGACTGTCGGAGTTTCTTTTATTTTGGAGAGCTTTAAAAGTGGAGAAGTTATCTTTCATCTGGGAGAGAATTTCTACTGAGGATCGTTGGCTGTATTGATGTTATATCACACTACATTTGCTGACCGGTTTTGTACGGTCAAATTGTCTGGCAACAGGCCAATCTGTTTCGGGTGTATGGTGACGGTTTTTATATCAAAATTTTTTATGCACTTGGTTCCATTCATTTGAGGACTTATATGGACTTTATTTTGACTTTTATATGATTTCATAAATAGTGTTGCATTTTTTCATTTTAAATTGTAACACTACCTATCTATGTGCAAGCTGCTTTTAATTCTGTTTTATTTTCTTTGTGGTTTAATATCTGAGTGCAAGTGCAGTTATATATTAGTTTCTATGCAGAACTGCACCAGATTTCACACTCTCCAGTTTTAGTAAATCCCCCCCATAGAATTACATTTCCTGAGGGATGGCAAAAAAATAGACAAATGTTCTAACCCCTAGCAATTCTTTTGAAAGATGAAGAAAGTCGTTTTGGCTTTGGATACAGTTGAAGACTGTAACTTTATTTGGCTCAGTCAATTGCAATAATTGTAGTCAGAACATATTACCACAACCTACTACTCTATCCTAACTGTTCAGGAGCTAAAGTGGGTTAATGGGTACTTTAAATGACATAGCTTGTGACCAGTCGTCATTTTACTAACTACTTCAATGTATCTTTTTTTATGGAAGGCTTTTATCTCCATAAACCACTGTAAATGCAACAATTGAACACAATGGTAGAAACACAGCTATATATGGCACTAGGGCTCTCTTGGTTTGTTTAGATTTACAGTACATTTTTAAAACAATTTAACTTAGTCCATTAATTATAGTTGACTTCTGCAGTGAAAGATTGGATTTGTGACTGCTTTGGACATTTTAAACACTGTTTTAAGCCAGTGGAGTACTGTGTAACCAGTATGCTTCAGTTGTGTTATGAAAAATGAATGTTTCTCTCTTGACTAATTGTACTAGCTGCAGTCGTGTGCCAAAATGTTATACTTTTTTTTTTTTTAGGGTACTCAAGGACAGGGGCTGTAATTCAGTATAGTGATAAAAGCAGAAAAAAAAGAAGAAATACATCTTCCTATTTGAGAATGATTACATGTAAGTTGCACATTATTTTACTTAATGTAAAATTTAATTTATTTAACACATGTCCCAGTGTTAGGTGATCTCAGACATAAGTTATTTAAGTTGGCAGGTTTTAATACACAGACTTAGCAACAGACTCAGAAAAAATATAGCAATATCCCTCTTCTTCTCTTCTGCCCTTGCGCTATGGAATAAATAAGGCGTGGTACAGGGCGTACTCTGAATCATGTACATTTCGGAAAAACAAGGTCAGCAGGCATGGGAGTAGAGAGCATGGGTAAGCTGCCCGGCAACACAAAGTTGCACAATCCAGATGAAATTTGCTGTAATGAAGCTGGCATTCATTTTTGCTGATAAATTGCTTTGGCATATATTGCTGTTGGAGTTGGATCACTTAATTTTATTACATTAAACAGATTTTTCCATGCACATGAAATGGGGAAAAATGAATTGCGAAATATTTTTATGGATTAAACTATACCTAGGTTTTAAACTCACATAATTTATTTTGAACTTAATCAATTTATTTACAGTGTATATGCAAAAGGAGAACAGCCCACAGAAGTTTCACCCTTCAAGTGTATTGCTTTCATGGTGGCGTACCTAGTACAAGTGACACCTAGGGTGGAATTTTTTTTAACACTCTTGTCAGTATGACAGAATTTTTTTAGTAATAATCATGAAATTTAATTATTATTAACAATGAACAGAATGGAAACGCAGACAGTGAAGACTGTAATTTCCTTTTATATTGTTGGTCAGTGGAAAAGTGCCCCCCCCCCACATTGGCAGTCAATAGAGATGTGCTCTATTGTAGTGGCCTGGTATATTGGTAGTCAACATTGATGGTCAATGCAAAACTTCCCTAATATTGGTGAAGAATGTTATACCTCCTTACAATGGTGGTCTGTGGAAAAGAACCCATTTATATTGGTGGTCAATAAAGTGTCCCCTACATAAGTACACAGTGGAGGAAGGGACTCCCTTGCACTGGTGTTTAGATGCAGATAGAATGCTGTGTTACATTGGTGGTTGATGAGGGTAATAATGCTGCTAACACTAGTGGATAGTGGGATGTATGATCTTACACTGATGTCCAGTTGAATGAATGTGATTTACTTTCGTAGTCATTGGGAAAAATGCTCTTAAAATTGGTGACTAATAGAAAGAATTACACTTACATTGGCAGCCAGTAGAAAAAAGTGTTTCATGGCCTCTACATTGGGGGCCAGTGGGATTGAAACCCCTTACATTGCGTAGAATGCTCCTTATGTTGATTGTCAGTAGAAAGAATGCCCTGTTACATCGGAGGTCAGTGGGAAGAACAACCCCTACATCAGTGATCATTGAAAAGAAAGCTCTTTACAATGCTGGTCAATGTGAGTAGTTCCTTACATTGGTGATTATTGGGAGGATGAATGCTCCTGGTACTAGCGGTCACTGGGACAAATATACCTTATGTTGGTGTTCACTGGAAAAAATGTTTCTTATACTGGAAAGAGGGAAGAATGGTTGTCTGTGGAAGAAAGAATGGCCATTAAATTCAAGGTCATTGAAGAAAGTGCCAAAGCTAGTCAGTGGGAGGAAAAGGTCTCTTACATTAGCGGCCATTGCAAAGGATGTCCCAACTTTTATACTAAGTGGGAGGATGAATGCCCCTTACATGGGAAGAATACAGATAGTTAAAAAAGATAATTGATTTCAGTGGTTACTTGACTGAAGCAAGAAAATATATCCATTTGTCTGATGGAGTTGTCTCTACCAAGTGATGAGAGTGTCTGGTCAGTGCAGGTGCCATTTTGGGAGCTAAATTTGCCAGAACAGCTTTCACACAACAATAGCAGTGCAACCCATTACTGATTGTACGCAGGGCAGTCAGAGCATAAACCACTCTTCGTATTCTTTAAAAAAAAGAATACGACTGTAAGAACTAAGGGATTGCATAAAAACACGCAGACCAGATTGTTTAATGGAATTCTTTATTCATTTTAATTCTACACTGTAGAAATGATATTTGGAAGCTGTTTGGTTGCTATTAGCCTCAAGTAAAGTGTTTATTTGCCTTTTTCACACATAAGGCCCCAAGTATTGCTGGTGCTTAATTTTGCTAGAGCTCAATTTGTGGCATTGGACATCTAATAAGGGTCATTCCTAAAAATCAGTAATGTCATGTCACGTACACTGATTCATTGAGGGTCAATTGGTTTAATTTAAACAAACAAAGATTCTGCTTTTTTTAAGTTTAAGCTTCCCTACTGCAGCCAAGAAAACTATAGCAAAGGCATGGAAAACCCCTTCCCTTCACAGAGTTGGGACAAAACACAAAGTCACCCAGGCCGTGATCCATACTAAAATTGAAATCTGGAGAAAATACGAAATCCTATGGATGCCTAAGGTAAGTAGTTTCTCCCTTCAAACTTCAATGAGTCCCTGCTATTACCCTAACAGCTATTCTCTTCAATTTTCATACCTGCTGACTGGGGTCTATTGGCAGGCCTTTCCCCGGGAACCACTTCCCCCTTTTCCTTTCCAATACCTCCCCCCCAATCTGCTTTTGTTTTCTTTGTACCTGGGCACTTTTTAAAAGTACCACTTGAACACCCCCATCTCCTTTGGTCTCACACCTATTTACTCTGCAGTTTAGTACAATATCTATTCGTAATCGTCCACGGTCCACCCTTTAGCTTTTATATTTCATCATTACTTATTGTGTCCTGCTATAATGAGTGGCCATCGTTTTAATTTGTATGCCTTTTGTAACTGACCTTGGAGCCTGGTGCTCCATTCCTGTAACTGCTTTACAACCTGTGCTTTCCTTTGCTCTATTTTCTGTATTGTCCGAAAATGTTCAATAAACTTCAAGAACAAGAAAGATTGCCTTTAGTAATGCTTTAAAGTGTGATATTTAAATTCTCATAGCTTTTAATGTTTTATTTTGTACAATAAATGTTTGTAAAATAATTGGCTTTTTTGTTGGAATTGTATTGTTTGGGTTTGTAGAAACCTTTAAACAGTTATAAGTAAAGGTACACATCTTTGCCTGGATATTGTGGATTCTGTTTATGGTAATCTATATTCTGTATATTACATAATAATGTAATATACAGAATATATATATATATATATATACACATACACGGTATATCACTCATACATGACTTGTACATGCCTACTTTCTAGAACTTGTTTTTCTATTTGTTTTATACCTATATGTCTAACATATTTTAAAATGTTTAAATGCTATCTATTATAAATGATCAAAAATGTGTATAGCTTGCTCTTAAGTGGTTGTGTTCACTTTATATACATTTGTACCCAAAGTGGCTTGGTGGCTTAATCCTCTGGTGGCTACTATTATTTTAGCTGAATTCTTTCTAAACCAAGTAGGATATTTGTGGTTTTGGTTTGGCTGAATGGTAAAGTAAATTTCTACTTTGCTCAGGCTTGTGCTCACACCATCCCTTGATAGCATGGAGAAATATATGAAATGTTAAATGTCAAATACTTTCAAATCATTATTTAGCAATATGGTTTCTTTAAAGCAGTATATTACATTTATTTGGTAATGTTAGTATCACCCTGCAATTCCCAGCTTATAAAATAGAAATATAATTCAAATATGCAAATACAATATAATTAAAATATCAGTGTGAAAAAACAAATGATGAACCTTTATTAGTTTGGAAAGAATGTCACGTTGTGCCTGCACCAAATGTATGGCTTGTTTGCAGTTGCTCAGATTCAAATTTACAAAGCTGTCAGGACCCAGGTCTTAGTCTGCAGCCTCTGCTGTGTCTGGTGGTGTCGCTTCTTGCTGAGCACTTGAGATGCTAGACAGTTCTCCGCCTGATTCCTCAGACAACCTTGCCTTGTGTCTTGTGTCTTGTTTCTCTTGAACCTTCTGCTCCTTCCATGAGCTTCCTAATTTAAGACATGTCTTTGCACTTCCTTTTTGTAAGATTATTGTGCTTTCTCCAGCTGATATCTTGCGCCTTTGCATTCCTGCAGCTGTCCTGATCTCCACTACCACTCGTTACTAACCTTTGGCTTAGTCCTCAACCACACTTCTGCTTGATCCCAACCTACAACCATTTATTATTGATCTTTGGCTTGTTCCTCAACTATGCTTTTGCTTGATCCCAACCTGCAATCACTTGTAACCCAATTATGGCTAGTTTACTGACCATGCTTCTGCTTGATCTCTACCTGCTATATCTGCTTCTGAACCCTGATTTACTCACCTCCTGGTGGGGCGATTCTGAGGACCATAACCTGTTACTAACATGCAGCAAAACCCATCTCCATCATCAGGAGCTTTGGTGAAACCTCTGTCTATTTGCACAGTCACCCTTCCACATTTTCTCCATATTTTTCTGTATGCCTTCTGTGCTGTTGCTAAAATTACACTGTTTTACACTGTTCTGCTTGTTTCAGTCTTCTGAAAGCAATCCCATCACCATTTTAATGTAGAGTTCTAAGTTAGGAATGTATTACTCAAAACTGATATTTCAAGTTTGAACGAGAATTGGTAGGCAGTCACTAGTTTTTTTTTAGATCTCTCCCTGGCTTTTACAAGAACATTTTCTTGATAGACCCTGCTATAGAATTCCTGGCTCTACCTTCAACATCATGGAGACTCATGCCTCCTGTTTCAGCAACAAGATGTTGTTTCCTATAAAAAATAAGTAAAGCAATCTAGCACAGAAAATTAGACACAATTAGCATAAGACTCAGGAATACCAGTGTAGTGGGGTACATTGCTGTTTCCCTTATAAAGAACTGTTACCCATTTAAGACTGCATGTTGTCAGAAAGGGTTTGATTGGCTCAGCTCTCAGCAGTGCTGGAGTGTTTGTGGGAGTTGCAGTGTCATCACAGAGGCAGACAATGAAACCTTATGCTGCACAGGACTACAGTGACTTGGATGCTTGCAAGGAGGAGGGAGCAAGTTTTTTTGGCTCTCTAGGAAGAAGAGCTAGGTCCCCAGGAAGGGGGAGGGGGGTTGGTGAGCCACATGTGCCTTTGCAGAGGACATGTGGGAGCTAGCCCGCAGCCCTTACTGTTGAAGTACACTGACACTGTTTCCAGATCAGCAGAGGATGCTAAGGACAGTTGTTATCTACAGCAGCTGAAGTCAGCAGCAACTGTGATCATTGGTACCAGTCACCAGCGATGGCAGTTACTGACAGCAACAACATATCCCACCGCAAAGAGAGAGGTCAGAGTGTTGGAAATTGCAGAGGAGGCGTGTGACCATCCCAGGTGAGGCACATCAGAGATTGTACAGCACCAACAATTGACAACAGGAAACACTAGTCAGAGAGACAGAGCCCCATTCATCATCCTTTCAAGGAGTTAACCCCTGGAGACTGTTCTTTATGGATGTGGTGAGCAACTGCTAACCAGTGACATGTCAGTCCTTAAGAGCCCTCCACCGATTCACCAACACAGGTCTGTGCAACACATAGACTCACACAGTGTTACAATCCTACAGTATACAAATGAATTTGGGACTGAGCCTAAAGAGATGTCAGTTTAGCTGGGGACATATTGCTGCTGTAGTTGCAGGGGGTTAATACTGATCTATAGCTATACCGTTATATATATATAAGTATATACATTAATATTGTGTTTATTGATGTTATTGTGCCAGTTCTAGAAGGTTTGTGTATTCAGTGCATGTAACTGCTATTTTCCAAGTTAATTTGCAGTCTATTTGCAGAGTTTTACCTGTCTTATTAAATCTGTTATAAAACTTCCCACAAGGTGTACTGGTGTGCTGTGGATCCAATATATATGGTTTATCACAGAAGTAGGACAGACGTGCCCGTTAATTTCACTACACCAGAAAACAGAGATATAGGGATCTTTACATAATACCTGAAAATTTAAGAGGTCTACTGGCTAAGAACAACCAAATATAGAACAAAATGAATAATTAATTTTATTTAGGTTTTATAGTTTGTATATAGGTATAATATGTTTTGCAAATATTAACAATATGGCACAAGATTCCGAGAGTACTATGGGTTATAAGGAATGATGCTGCCTGCTTTAAGTCTTGATGTATGACATTTGGGGTCCAAGACAAAGATAAAAGACAACTTCTTCTCAAGTTTCTTTTTAATCCATTTATCATTTGTATTAACAATCAGGATCTTTCAAGCAGTTTTACATGTATCTTTAGCCTTTGTTTTATGGAAACCTCTCACATACCTGGTGGAGATTGAGCAGGAAAGGGGGCTTCTCTTGCACCTCTTGCCCAACACCCCTGGTAGTGATGACAGGGAGTGTTAGGACACAGAGTGGCATGAGGGCTGGTGTAGCAGATAGTGCCAGCTGGGGTATAACTGTAGATCACCAGGCAAGAAGGTGACATTTGCTTGACAGACAGGAGTGTAGCCAGGACATAACCAAAAAGGTCATCAAAAACCGGGGAAGGTACAGGAGTGCAAGACAGGAGCAGAGTCAGAATACAAGCCCAGGTCACAGTAAGGCAGGCAGAAATCCAAGGACAGGTCAGAGGTAAGCTGAGTCGTGCACAGGTAAGCAGGTATGGCAGGTCAAGCTCAAGTAAAGCAGGAACTAGCTGAAGACCACTCAGCAATCCACCCATGTCAGAGTGCAGCTTAAATAGGCCATTTGACACCAGTGCCCATACGTGTGCGCATGCGCATGCACTAATGTTTCTGCACACACTAATATGTTTGTGTGAGTGTGACAATCCCTGTTTTGCATTGAGATTTTGCTCAGAATTATGAGCATGTGCCAGCCTTCTCGTTTCAACATGTACTGAGGTTTGCTTAGGGGTCATGTACACTGCAGCTGATAAAATCACATTTAGGAGCTGTTCAGCGTTTTTTTCAGCAGCCCCTGAACTTACCCTAATGTTTTCCTATGTGTCCATGTACACATCTTCGTTTACAGGCATTTGACTTTACAGTCATTTTTTTGCACGCAGAAAACTTGCGTTCAGCAGTCGATTTTGTCAGTGTTTCAAACACAGAAAGCTTGTAAACATGGATAAACGCGGCAAATCACGTTTATAAGCATTTGCGTTTTAAATATTTTTTAACTCTTCCAGTTCCCGATGCTGTCCAAAGCCTTTTTTCATCATGAAAAATGCATTTTTCATGGTACTCAGATGGACAAAACACTGAACACAGGATGTTCCTACCAAGCTGTGTCACACATTGTAATGACCAATTCACACCTCAGACCTCTCCCACCCTTGGAAACAAAAGATATGTTTATGACCATTCACACCTCAAACTCCTCATGAAGACCCCCTGCAAGATGACTTTAATGACTCACTCCACCAGACACCTTTAACACCCTTGGAAACAAAAGAAATGTTAATGAGCAACTCACACCTAAGCTAATCTCAACACTTACTGCTGTCTCTGCTTCTGCTCTCTGTATTTCTCTGAAACAGTCTGAAATAGTTAATAATTTACCACTTTTCAGTGCATTCTGGGCATTTGGGAGGTTCTCCTGTGCTTATCTTTAAAAAACGCTTCTTTATTATTATTATTATAATACAGGATTTATATAGTGCCAACATTTTGCTCAGCGCTTCTAAACGCAAACTCACATAAACGAGCATAAATACGTTATGCAAACGTGGCTAAACAGACGTTTTTTAACCTACGTTTTCTAGCAGTCAGTTTCCATCGTTCAGAAGTGTCCCGTATACATGGGGCCTTACAAAGCCACTTTGGTACAAAAGCATCAGTAGTAACACCACTAGGCATGATAAAGTACTACAATCACATGCAAAATGTATAATTCTTCAATTCACTTGTGTTAAACAAATTCTCAGGCCTTAAGTTAAATAATAGAGCTGTTGAAACTGCAAGAAGTTCAACTTTCTATAGAAAATACAGGAAAGAGCATGCCATAAACACCAGTGCATTGCTTTTCCAAATAAACAACTTAGTTAAAGCTCATAGTGTTGTACACATTGAGGCTGAAGATAAATAGACTCTAGTGTCATACCAGCATTCATAAAATGCTAGTGCAAACCTGTCAAAGTTTAATATTTTTTCTAAAGTCAGGAAACTAAAACACTACACTCAGTGTAAGAGATCAAGGGATGCCATTTCTATGAGGGCCAATTGTCAACAAACATCTGCAACTGTCAAGTGTGGTGCTTGTATCTGGAGCTAAGTGATAATAGCCCATGGAAAGGAAAATTTAATATTATACTTCATTCTGTGTTTTCTGTATAACGTTTATACTGTTTTAGTTTTGGAAATCTTAGTTGTTTCATATAGTACATATATACATATATATATATATAAATATATATATATATATATATATATATATATATATATATATATAATTCAAATCCCACCCATGGCACTACCTGCCTGGAGTTTGCATGTTCTCCCTGTGGCTACGTGGGTTTCCTCCGGGTACTCCGGTTTCCTCCCACACTCCAAAGACATGTTGGTAGGTTCATTGGATCCTGTCTGTATCGGCCCAAATAGGTGTATGTATGAATGAGAGTTAGGGACCTTCAACTGTAAGCTCCTAGAGGCCAGGGACTGATGTGAAAGTTCTATATATGTATATATTTATATATTTAAATCGCTGTGTAAATTGACGGCGCTATATAAGTACCTGTAATAATACACAGTATATTGTCTTGACTATATTTTTATAAACATATATCCCAAATATAAACTGATTATTACGTGCATTTTAGTTGTGTATAATCACTTGAAAAGGAATATGTTAAAGTGTTACTAAACCCAGGATCGTGCATTCACTCTATCTGGTTCTCCCACAGTACACACAACATGGAAATGCAATTATTTTAGTAAATATAAACTGCTAAATACCTTTTCTCATCAGCAATTAGAGCAGTCTTGTGACTTCAGCAGAGCACTGGTTAAAGCTTGTAGGAGGAGTTTTCTTTCTGCTCTAGGAGGATGGAAATCCCCTGACCTCTGTCTGGACAATGCTGATAGGCCCTGTGCTGATCACATGCACTCTCCCAAGAAAGAAAAAACCTCTCTAGCAATATACAAACTGAGCATGTGCATGCCTATGGTTCAGTCTGGAGAAAAGTGGTGGTCACTTGAAAAAGGGAAAGAACAGAGAATAATTTGGATCAAACAGCCTTTTTACACAATGCAGGATTAACCCCTTAGATTCCACAGTGAGTATAAAAAGCATGCTTTACTGCATATACAGACTGATTTTACTGTTGTGGATTTAATAACACTTTAAAGACTATTTTTTTTTTTGTACATGAGGTTAATTTATTAAATTGTGTTTTATTTAAACAGCCAATCAGATTCTGAAAGAATGTATTTTATATTATTTTTATTTGCAAATTATTGAAGTTTATGTAAAAAAAATGCTGAGCTAGTGCATGAAGTGCTCTTTTAATAAATTAACTTTTGAATGCTTAAAGCCCCACTA
This sequence comes from Staurois parvus, assembly GCF_062004578.1. NCBI lineage: Eukaryota > Metazoa > Chordata > Amphibia > Anura > Ranidae > Staurois > Staurois parvus. The sequence goes on along the minus strand of NW_028319228.1, from coordinate 3,368,880 downwards.
TGGTATTTCCCCTCAGTTACTCATTTCTCCCCCCTCCACCTGCCCTCCTTCCCCCTACATTTATTTTTTGCTTTAAGTAAAAGTCAAGGCAATATATATACACGTTTCCATGTATGTTGGAATTAATCACATATATGTTTTTATAAATTTAAAAACCCTGTAAGTACAGAAAAAAACCTGTTGATGTGCCAGAAATTCATATAGCTCCTAAGTCTGTAACAGGGTGTTAGGATCCCTTTAGGGGAGGTCCTGCCTGTTGGCTGCCAGGTAACAGACTTCTCATTTTAAGTCCCTAAGGATAGAATATAAATAACAGGGGGGTGGAGTTAAAAAAGGAGGGTATGGTCTCTGAAGTGAGCGGAGTGGGGTTCACGGTAAAATGAGCTAGCAGAAGGGGATTGCATCAAGCTCTGTGAGTACCCATTTTAGGAGAAATGTCCTCTATTTGGAAGCTAGAGCTAATGGGGGAAGATAGTTTAGGAGTAACCTAAGAGAGGCTACGTGAGCATCTGTTATATTTATTGTTGTCTGCAGTAACAGTTACTTTTCTTTTAGCTAAAATCTACTGGACATTCTTCTGATTTAGGCAGGGAGATGAAGAGAAAGAATGATGTTTAGCATCAAACAAGGCTTTGTCATGCCACAAGGGATGGCTGGAGGCATCAACAGCGAGGCTCTTTCTGTCCATACATCATACATAAGCATCAGAGGTTGGTCATCAGCTCTGAGGAAAGGGATTCGTCCCCGAAACGCGTCAGCCATTTGACCGCACTGACAGTGAGAACACCTTGCCCGCCGTTGTGGCCATTGTCATTTTTCTATGCTTTTTAGATACATGCTTCGTCTGTGAGTATGTTTTTATTATTTCATTCCTACAATAAACCTTGAATAATGCACTAGGTGTGTGCGCCACCTGTTTTCTCTCTATCCAGTGGCTGATTTCCCCGTCTGAGGAGGGCTGCACCCCTGGAACATTTCCTTTGGTTGTCGCTGTCCTGGTACCCTTGGCTTCCCTTTTGGCTGTGCATATCCTGAGGCGCTGGAGAGTACATACGATATCCACAAGGGCTGGCTTGCCTGGTGTCTACGCTGTCCCCAGAAAAGTTGATGAGTGCTGAATATTACACTCATGGACTATGCTTGGATCATTTTGGGCCAAGGGGTCTCCGGCCTATAAACTGTGGGGGCTTGTCCTGGGGGAAGGAGCTCCCTGTGTGGAAAGTGTGTTACAGGAGTCCTAGGAATAGGCCTTTGGTCACTTGGAATGAAGCAGAACCCCGTAATCACAGAACTTGTGTTTCCAGCCAAATCCAAGCACAATATTCCCAATGCACATGTTCCTGAAAGATGACTGTAGATGACAGTGCTATCAACATTCAAAATGGGAGATATGTCACCAACACACCAGGAGTCTTCAAACGGGTCCAAAGCTTCAGCAATTACATCATATTTACAAAAGCAACATTTTGGAGCCACGCGGGGCCCCTTCATCAGACATGTGCCATGCCTGATGAAGGGGTGCTATGTGGCTCAGAAATATTGCTTTTGTAAATATGATGGACCCATTTGGAGACCACTGGTGTGTTGGTGATATATCTTCCACTTGTCACATGCCTGATGAAGAGGCCCCGTGTGGCTCCGAAATGTTGCTTTTGTAAATATGATGTGATTGCTGAATAAAGCTTTGGACCCATTTGTGTTGGTGGCATATCTTCCACTTTGAGTGTTTTCATCCAACACTAGGGGAAGCCTTCCACTTTGGTTTCAAGCCCTGTTATAAGATATAAGCACACAGCACTTTTGTGGACTAAATGTTATCATTCTTGCCCAGTTTTCTCTTGCTAAATTACTCATACCCACCCAATCTCCACAACATAAAGGCTGATCAGTCCATAATCCCAAGATAATGCAAGCAGCGTAGGTACCTGAATTTCAGTTAATATCACCCATGTGTAATCCCCTGTATAGAAGAGCTCAGACTGGATGAGGGTGAAATGGCATAAGGAGTGGAGTGCTCAAGTGCTGACAAGGGATATACTGATGCTGAGAGAACAAAGAAATGATCTCATTTGTCCAGTCACTGGCTAGGGAGGGATATGACCTGTAAGTATTACTTAACAGCAGCAGAGATAAATCAGGACTCCTGCCCTGCCAGACAGGACTGTGCTGTGTGGCAGAGCTTCATAAATCTCAGGGCTGAATGGACAGAAATATAAAATCTTTGGCTATTAAAAAATAATCTTCTATATGTATTTCTTATGTTTATTTAGCCGTTTGTCTGGAGTTTAGTTTTAATTAAATTAGAACGTTTCATTCAAGTTTTATTGTTTTTCAGTAAAAGACATCACTCTAACAATACTGGTGCCTTTGAACCTATTTATTTATGGTACAATATCCTTTCTGCTTCTGCTATTGTTCTCCCAAAAATGTCTGTATGTTATTTACCAGAATGGGGCGTGTAAAGGTTCGGAAAAAAAATATTTTAATTTTATTATGATGCTTACTTTACCTTCTTATGGTGTAAATTTGAATGGACAATTTCAGGCAACACCATGCATCATCAGACCCCAGGTTCTCTTATTAACCACTTTACATCTGAAAGGTTTTGCTGCCTTCATTAACCAGGGCATTTTTTTGTTATTCAGCACTGTGGTACTTTAACTGGCTATTGCTCGGTCATGCAACACTGTACGCAAATGAAATTTATATAATTTTTTTTTTTTTAAACAAATAGAGCTTTCTTTTGTTGATATTTGATCACCATTGGGTTTTTTGTTAAATAAAAGAAAAAATAACAAACATTTTTGGGGAAAAAACTATATTTTTTACTATCTGTTATAAAACATATCCAATAAATTCTAATTTCTTCATAAATTTAGGCCAAAATGTATTCTGCTACATATTTTTGGTAAACAAAAAAAATCCTAATATGTGTATATTAATTGGTTTGTGCAAAAGTTATAGCATCTACAAACTGGGGTATATACAGTCATGGCCGAAATTGTTGGCACCCTTGATATTTCTCCAGGAAATCATGTATTTCTCACGAAACGTATTGCATTAACACATGTTTTGCTATACACATGTTTATTCCCTTTGTGTGTATTGGGACAAAACAAAAAAAGGGAGGAAAGAAAGCAAATTCGACATAATGTCACACAAACCTCCAAAAATGGGCTGGACAAAAGTATTGGCACCCTTTCACAACTGCGGATAAATAAGAATGTTACAAGCATGTGATGCTCCTGTAAACTCACCTGGGGCAAGTAACAGGTGTGGGCAATATAGAAATCACACCTGAAAGCAGATAAAAAGGAGAGACGTTCACTTAACCTTTGCATTGTGTGTCTGTCTGTGCCACACTAAGCATGGACAACAGAAAGAGGAGACGAGAACTGTCTGAGGACCTGAGAACCAAAATTGTGGCAAAATATCAACAATCTCAAGGTTACAAGTCCATCTCCAGAGAACTAGATTTGCCTTTGTCCACAGTGCGCAACATTATCAAGAAGTTTGCAACCCATGGCACTGTAGCTAATCTCCCTGGTCGTGGACGGATGAGGAAAATTGATGAAAGATTGCAACGCAGAATAGTCCGGATGGTGGATAAGCAGCCCCAAACATGTTCCAAAGACATTCAAGCTGTCCTGCAGGCTCAGGGAGCATCAGTGTCAGCGCGAACTATCCGTCGACATTTAAATGAAATGAAACGCTATGGCAGGAGACCCAGGAGGACCCCACTGCTGACACAGAGACATAAAAAAGCAAGACTACAGTTTGCCAAAATGTACTTGAGTAAGCCAAAAGCCTTCTGGGAAAACGTCTTGTGGACAGATGAGACCAAGATAGAGCTTTTCGGTAAAGCACATCATTCTACTGTTTACCGAAAACGGAATGAGGCCTACAAAGAACAAAACACAGTACCTACGGTAAAATATGGTGGAGGTTCAATGATGTTTTGGGGTTGTTTTGCTGCCTCTGGCACTGGGTGCCTTGACTGTGTGCAAGGCATCATGAAATCTGAGGATTACCAAAGGATTTTGGGTCGCACTGTAGGGCCCAGTGTCAGAAAGCTGGGTTTGCGTCCAAGATCCTGGGTCTTCCAGCAGGACAATGACCCCAAACATACGTCAAAAAGCACTCAGAAATGGATGGCAAAGAAGCGCTGGAGAGTTCTGAAGTGGCCAGCAATGAGCCCAGATCTAAATCCCATTGAACACCTGTGGAGAGATCTTAAAATTGCTGTTGGGAAAAGGTGTCCTTCCAATAAGAGAGACCTGGAGCTGTTTGCAAAGGAAGAGTGGTCCAAAATTCCGGGTGAGAGGTGTCAGAAGCTTATTGATGGTTATAGGAAGCGACTGATTTCAGTTATGTTTTCCAAAGGGTGTGCAACCAAATATTAAGTTAAGGGTGCCAATACTTTTGTCCAGCCCATTTTTGGGGTTTTGTGTGACATTATGTCATATTTGCTTTTCTGCCTCTGTTTTATATTTGTTCCAATACATACAAAGGGAATAAACATGTGTATAGCAAAACATGTGTTAATGCAATACCTTTTTTGTGTGAAATACTTGATTTTCAGGAAAAATATCAAGGGTGCCAACAATTTCGGCCATGACTGTATACTGGAATTTACGCAGCTATGACACTATACTGGTAATGGTGGTCACTGGTCATCAATGACGTATAGTTTTACTGTGATAGTGTGGCGGGCAATCTCTTGCTAGCTGATGCTGGCTGTGAGGTACTCTGACACTGACCTAAATAGTGTCACTAATACTGTACACTGTCACTGTACTAATAACACTAGCTGGGAAGGGGTTAACATCTAGGGGCAATCAAGGGGTTAACTGTGTGCCTAACAATGTGTAGTGTGTGTAATATGTGCTACTTTTATTTTATTATCTGGCTGTTTTTTTTATCACTGCTTTTCAGGGAAAAGAAACAGCCAGATCACTGTTCACAGTACACAGAGTTTGTAAAAACACAGAACTGTGTGATTGTAAAGTAGGTAAAATAAATTGGTTACATTTTGGAAATGAGCAAACAAAATGACAGCTAGAATGTGATGGGTTGCTAAGGTAAAACATTTTTCTTTAAAACATTTTCCAGACTTAAGTCTCTTGGCTTTTTTTTGTACATGTCTGTGTATGTGAAGTGCTGCCATAGTGTTATTGTAGGCTCACTTCAACAAATGCTTATTTCTTTTTTTTTTGTTTAAATCATTTCATGAAACAGATTGATGCACAGAATGATGGGTTAATACCTTGGAAAGAACACTCCAGGAGACAAACGTGCTCCTCATCCTGCCATGAAAAGCAACCAAGCAATTATCATTCCATAATATCCATTTTAGAGTTTAATATCACATGAATCAAAAATATTAATAGTGTCACAAATGTTACTTATTATGAACAAAAGAGAAGGTAACAGGAAATACAAACTTCTTCTCTGTTCCTTCTGCCATTTGTGCTGGCAATTAAAACCAGCTGGCTTAACAAAAATCTTCAGGAAAAGCTTCACATACAAAAAACCATGCAAGCCAGCTGTATTATTTATGTCAGCAGCAAGTCACGATCTCTGGCAGCTGTGCAGCACTGCACTTGTGAGCGTTGTTAAGAAAGCGAAGATCAAGCTAAAACAGGAAGAGACTAAAATTTACTGTAGTAACAAGCGGCTCAAATATTTCAGGAAACATACTTCAATTCAGAGCTTGTTAGGAGAGAAGGATCATGTTTGCATGTTAATTCACAAAGGCACAGTTGTTTTTTGGGTTTTTTTTGGAGCTCTGGACAAAAGAATAACATTTAGTGACTCTGTCGACAAGCTTAATGCTTCCAGTTATACAAGATTTAAAGGCATGGAACAGTTAGTAGTTTATGTCTTACATTTGAAAGCAGAATTAGTACACCATGCTATTCCACTACATAATGTGGTGAGCAGGATGGATACATACTGTAAGCCACGTGTTTTCAGTTTCTCTAACTTCAGTCCCTGCTCTCAAGGAGCTAAAAATTTAAAGCGGAGTTCCACCCATTTTTCATACTTTACCTGATTATGTTGTCCCTGTGAAATAACGAACAAGTTGGATATATATATATATATATATATATTTAAATATACATGCCTTTATATCCACTGCAAGCCTGCAGTTATGGTCCCAGCCGCCTAGGCGATAACGTAGTAAGGCGATTTGCAAGGTCTCCTGGGATGTCATTTCCTGTATCCCAAGAGTCCTTTGGTTGCCTGTAATCTCAGGACTTGGAAACCGGAAATGACGTGAATGGGAGGTGTTTCGCGCTATCTTACCGGAGTCCAGGTTACAGGAAGACATGGATGCTGTACCCTCCTGTGTCCTACGCTGTGCTCTGTGCCGGAATTGCAGAGTGTGTACTGTACCCTCCTGCGTCCTACGCTGTGCCCTGTGCTGGATTTGAGGAGTGTGTACTGTACCCTCCTGCGTCCTACGCTGTGCCCTGTGCTGGAATTGCGGAGTGTGTACTGTACCCTCCTGCATCCTACGCTGTGCCCTGTGCCGGAATTGCGGAGTGTGTACTGTACCCTCCTGCGTCCTACGCTGTGCCCTGTGCCGGAATTGCAGAGTGTGTACCGTACCCTCCTGCGTCCTACGCTGTGCCCTGTGCCGGAATTGCAGAGTGTGTACCGTACCCTGCTGCGTCCTATGCTGTGCCAGAATTGCAGAGTGTGTACCGTACCCTCCTGCGTCCTATGCTGTGCCCTGTGCCGGAATTGCAGAGTGTGTACCGTACCCTCCTGCGTCCTGCGCTGTGCCCTGTGCCGGAATTGCAGAGTGTGTACCGTACCATCCTGCATCCTACGCTGTGCCCTGTGCCGAAATTGCAGAGTGTGTACCGTACCCTTCTGCGTCCTACGCTGTGCCCTGTGCCGGAATTGCAGTGTGTACCGTACCCTGCTGCATCCTACGCTGTGCCCTGTGCCGGAATTGCAGAGTGTGTACCGTATCCTTCTGCGTCCTACGCTGTGCCCTGTGCTGGAATTGCGGAGTGTGTACTGTACCCTCCTGCATCCTACGCTGTGCCCTGTGCCGGAATTGCGGAGTGTGTACTGTACCCTCCTGCGTCCTACGCTGTGCCCTGTGCCGGAATTGCAGAGTGTGTACCGTACCCTCCTGCGTCCTACGCTGTGCCCTGTGCCGGAATTGCAGAGTGTGTACCGTACCCTGCTGCGTCCTATGCTGTGCCAGAATTGCAGAGTGTGTACCGTACCCTCCTGCGTCCTACGCTGTGCCCTGTGCCGGAATTGCAGAGTGTGTACCGTACCCTCCTGCGTCCTGCGCTGTGCCCTGTGCCGGAATTGCAGAGTGTGTACCGTACCGTCCTGCATCCTACGCTGTGCCCTGTGCCGAAATTGCAGAGTGTGTACCGTACCCTCCTGCGTCCTACGCTGTGCCCTGTGCCGGAATTGCAGAGTGTGTACCGTACCCTCCTGCGTCCTACGCTGTGCCCTGTGCCGGAATTGCAGAGTGTGTACTGTATCCTCCTGCGTCCTACGCTGTGCCCTGTGCTGAAATTGCAGAGTGTGTACTGTATCCTCCTGCGTCCTACGCTGTGCCCTATTCTGGAATTGCAGAGTGTGTACATCGTGCCGAGCAGTGTCTGTACTGAGCAGGCACAAGATCGAGTGGGGCGTTCTGGGATAGCCAGCAGCACCAATTCCTAAAAATAAATACCTGCGGGCTTCAGATGCCCACAGCCATCATGGTGCCTGCCTGCTTCCGAGGTCATGGTAAATGTTTAATAATTACTAAGTAATTACAATGCTTTTACTATTGAATTATTCCAATTGTTAATGCTATTTGAAAGGTCATCGCGGATCTGCTTTTACCAGAAATTTATTAGGGGGACTGGAGCTCCGCTTTAAGGTCTCTAAATCACATGCATACATGTACATTCTAAAACAATCTAGACAGGAGCCAATTAGGCTACCCACATGTATTTGGGGTGTGGGAAGAAACCCACATAAGCACAGGGAGAACATGCAAACTCCAAAGACATGATTTGGACCAAGGACCCCAATGCTATAAGACAGAAGTACTAACCACTAAGCTAATGTGTGTTTACCCATAACCACTTGCCCTCCTGAGGATTTACCCAACCTTCCTGACCAGGCCATTTTTTGTGTTATGGTGTTGCGCTACTTTTATCAGACAATTGCACGGTCATGCAACACTGCACCCAAATTATATTTACGTCCTTTTTTTCCCATGAATTGAGCTTTCTTTTGGTGGTATTTGATTGCCTGTGCATTTTTAATTTTTTGCGCTATAAAAAAAAAGTCCGACAATTCTGAAAAAAAACCTATATTTTTGACTTTTTGCTATTAAACGTGTCCAGTAAAAAATTTAAAAAATCAAATTTAATCATAAATGTATGCCAAAATGTATTCTGCTACATGTCTTTGCTAAAAAAAAATCCCAATGTGAGTAAATTAATTAGTTTACGTGAAAGTTATACTGTTTACAAATGGCGGTATAGATACTGGATTTGTTTTTTTTTTTACTAGTAATGGCGGCCGATCAGCGATTTATAGCAGGATTGTGGGACTGCGGCGGGCATTCTGATACTGGTGGGAACTGACTTGGTGTCCCTGGTGGAGGGGTGAGATCCCAAGGAAGACCGGAAAGAACTGTTGGTGGTCTGAATTCAAAAATTTACTTCTCCAGGCCGACATTAAACTAGTGGCTTTCGGGGCAGAGGGACAACCCTGGGACCAGCAACCTAAAGTCCCAGCAAGTAAGTGGTCATGGCTGCTCCCAGCCCAGTGGTTTCTGCACTGGTTAATGAACAAGAAGACCACTGACACTGAGTCAGAGGTCAGTGTAATGAAACATGACTTTTATGTACAGAGGTTTGGGGCACGTGAGCAATTGGACCCCTGCTGGCTGTCCCTCCGAGTGGCCAACAATATACCTATCCTGTTTGAAGTTATCATCTGATTGAAGATGCACATTGAGGACCAGGTGGTGGAACAGTGAGAATAGTGGTGACCAGTGAACCCCGCAGTGCCTGTTGTGTTGAGCATGAAAGTTTTGAAAGACTTGGAATTACCTCACTTGTTGGCCAAACACGAACATTTTGGTCAGTGGAGCCGCAGCTCTGGCTTTGTGCTCCAGGCCATTGAGGCCCAACGGAAGGTAGCAAGGAAACAACTGGAGCAAACTGGGGTGGTGTGCATTCCTCCTAAGCAGAAACTTCTACCGCCACCCTACAAGAGGCGGATGGTCACTTCCCATTGGTGCCCACAGGAAGTTACAGGGGGCTACTGTTATAGCTGAGCCCCACAAGGACCCTGTGATGCCGGGAGAGTGGGCTGGCAGGCCGGGCCTTGAACAAGGTCCACCGGGGGGGGTGTCTTAGTACAAATCATCAATATGGGAACCACACCAATCACACTACCAAGGCATGCCATCCTCACTGACCTCTACACGGTTCCTCACCACTGCATCTCTGAGGCCCAACCAGGGGTCGAGGCCTTGAGTGCACCCCTGCAAGCTGCTATGGCATTCTGAGAGGCCCAGTACTAGTCACTACTGGAACAGCTGGATATTCCTTTCAAAGACTTCCCCCTGCCACAACAGATACTGCTCCATCGCCACCCTGTGCAGGCTAATCATGGATGACTCCTTGCAAGATTCTCTGATTATGTTGTTTGATTGTGTTTGTTGGTTCAGCCTTTAACTGCTCTATTGCTGTTTTATTATGTTCTGTTTTCTCCACTGCAAATGGCAATCAACTGAGTAATACCTCAGCCTGGAGAGGAAGTCAAGGGAAATCTGGTTTTTCTATGGTTTCCTGGGTCATTGAGTAGTGTTCCTGGTTGGCTAATCTGCATCTATGTGACCCCTGGTGGCCATCTTGGGTCAGCATGGTCTTTATCAGTCCCTGCCCCTGGGTTTTGGTGCACTTTATTGCAAAGTGGATAGAGTAGGGAGAGATGACCTGTTTGACAGGGAAAGTAACTAGTGGCAGGGAAAGATTCATGACAAGAAGGGGCAGTCTAGGAATTTGCTATCCTCAAGGAAGCCTTGCCTCTTTGGGATCCGACCAGCCAGGCCGCACTTCACTCTCTGAAACAGTGTGTATCCCTCCCTGCCACATCTCTGCATTTAAACTGAACTGTGAGTGTTTTCTCTAGCGACGCTGTTCTGCCTAGGGTGTTTGTAGTTTGGCATTCTCTTCAATACAGGTTCCAAATGTTATTGCATCCGGACTCTATCTTTACTACACCACGCTGCACCTCCCCACATACCTGTGCTGACTGTTATCAATTACATAATTCTCTAGGGACTACAGAACCACACACATCTCTGTCATGAACAATAGGAGAGGGGTAGGTGTCCGTAGTTCTATTTTATTTCTGTTGCCTTGCTATAGTGAGTGAGCTTTGTCATCCCAGGACTGAAAATGTCACAGGATAACAATATGGAAATTAAGAAAAAAACAGCCTGAATAAAAAAAGTAATCAAATCGTATGACTGGTGTCAGGGATGCGGGTGTGACCAGAAGTGTGTGGACTGACACAGGGAAACGTAGGCTTCAGATATAGTAAATAATATCAACTCACAAGGAATAAAAAGGAAATAAGCATGTCAACAGACATAGTCCAGACTTCTGGGAAGCGATGGAGGACAAGTGGTATCCATGTGTCAAGTTGATGTGTCAGGTTATGGCTGGAAAGGTCTCCTGGAGCGGCCGGCCACCGCAGGGAGCCAGCATGAAACGCAAATGGCACCAGGGCGGATGTGACGTCAACGTAGGAATGTGATGACGTGGGTGGGCGGTAACGCGTTTCAAAGCAGAGCATCTTCCTCAGACCTGAGATCATGTTGTTATGCAGATGTTCTTAAGCATGACGGTTATAAGGATAGAGGTTTTCGCTTTCAAATAAAAGGAAGAAGAGAAAATGAGAAAGAAGAAAGTGAAGAAGAAAAGGTGGGAAAAAGGAAAGGTAGGTAAGAAACGGGAGGGAGGTAGCAGGGAAGAGCTCCACCTGGTCAGATGTTGATGGATCAGAGGGTAGGTGCCATTTATCAAATCACGCAAGTAATAATGATCTGTCAAAATAATTAAGAAGGTAATAGTTTATCCAAAGGGTCCATATACATTCAAAAGCACATGTCCTATCATCCAGGATAACTGACATTTTTTCTTTAGGTAAAAACCACTACATTTTATGTTTGACTTGCACTATAGGACCACCATGCTTTGCCAGAGTCTGTTTTGCTGCAATAAAGAGAAATGTGAATAGGTGGTGTTGATTTTTGAGGGGGTCGTTTTTCAAAGTGATTTTTCAACAAAATAAATCATGGATTAATGGATGAATCGGTGAGCTTTCTTTGAATATAAAACAGTGTTTTGGTTTGTGGTGCTCAGGTACAGTTAAGTTCTGCTTTAAGATAAAATTCAAAGGTACGGACGTAAGATCCTACAAGCAAAAATGGGTGGATCCTGAAACCTTCTTCTCTAGGGAAGAGGGACCAATGGGAGCTGCAGGGAACCATGGAGGTTGACACTCCTGGAAGTGTTTGTTTCCCACTAGATTTTGGGGGACCAGTTCTCTGCAATGGAGTGGCATGGAGCTTATTGGGCAGCAGGAGAAGTAAATATTCTACTTCTTCTTTACAGATATGTATATTACTGATAACATTTTAATACATGACAGTGTCTTTAAATAAAATAATGTGATTTATGATTTATGTGCAGACATTAAATTATTCAGCTGACTGGGATGTTTTTATAGAAAGTATAAAATTGCTGTGAACGTTTGTCTGGCAGTGCTGTGCAATTGTATACTCTCTGTCACCAATAAATTAAGAAAGATACGTTTTAGAATTATGTGGAGGCACCCTAAAAATGATCCCACTTTGGAAACCAGTTTGGGTAAATAGAGTCACATATCCCACGATGAAATATAAAAGCTGAATTCTTCAAGGAGCAAAAAAATCTAATCCTACAAAGTAATTAGAGAAAACATATCCAAAAAACAAGTCTTTGGCTCACTTGTCAGGCATAATTATGTCTGATTATTTATGTTCGCTGCTTGTGTTCATTACAGCAGTGTTAGTGTTTTGAACGTGTGCGTTTTAATTTTGGTAATTTGTTTTTGGTTCTTTACAGTGGGAAAATGTCTTCCACATAATATTTCCACTGATTTCACTTTTCATGCCTGTAATCACAGCTGTCATGACTTCATTGCTATGAAGCAGTCGTGTATTAAGCGTAATAAGCTCCTGATCTGTTGGAGGTGTTCTGAACAGGCTTTGCAAGGCTAACAGACTCTTTCAGTGTTTTTTGAAGTTAGAAGTTTCTGAAGCTGGTATTTACACTAAACATTCAGTTGGTCAGGTCACCAAACTATAAAATGTGTATTTAGTTTACTTGTTTTTTAACACTAAGAAAATAATCTATTATGGAAATGTGTAGTTTTGCTGTAATTTTAGGAATCATTTTGTTATGCTTGAAAAACTAGATTTCCTCTTAAAAGATCTGTTATATGTTATCATTTCACATTTGTCATTGTTGGATTCTTTCTTTTAAATGAGAATAAATTATTATGCATAGCTGTCACATATCCTTAAGAATTTTAAGTATATAGCATATAATTGTGTCTAATAATAAGTGAACAGTTCTCAAATCTGTCCTTATTTGTAAAGACTTAATACATTGACGAACAATTAAACATAGCTGAAGACTTAAAGCAACTCATAGTTTATGGCTTTAGATGTCAATAAAAGTATTAATGAAGATTATTATTTCAATAATTTGGAATCTGAAGTGGGATGTTTTTTGGTGTGACGAAAATCTGAAATATTGGGATGAATTTTTGTATAATGCAGCACCTCAGTAGGCTTCGTTTTAATGTAAGATCAAATGTCAAAGAAATTTCCGGCAAAGCGAGAAAAATAATCAGATTTGCGGCTTCCCTAACATGTTGAATAATTTTTGTGCTGCTATAAGATACAAGTCAATATCACTATTAAAGTGGTAGTAAACTCTTCATTCTATTTTTACTTCTACTTTTACTTCTATTTTAGGTAAAATGAATATCTCCTAAACCTGCACCATTTAGGAGATATTCTACAGAGCTGCTGTTGGTGACACCACGGGCGCATGCGCTCTGGAGGAAAGGCATAGCCATGCCGTTCCTTCAGAGCTGTGTGCCGTGGCCGAAAATTCCTACGCGCATGCACAGGAGTGAGGTCATCGGTGGCTCAGTCATTCAAGCAGCTGCAGCCCAGAAACCCGGAAAGAAGAACAGATGAAGATGGAAGCCCTGTCAGTGGTGACAGCGCACCGCTGGAGGACTTCATTTTAAGGTAAGTTTCATATAACCTGCTAGTATATTATGATATCATTTTGCAGGGGGAAACTTTTTTTTTTTCAAACAAGTTTACTACCGCTTTAAGTTCAGCTGATAAGCTTTGTTCCACTCTTCATTTTCATGCCAGGGAGCAGTAGAGCAAAGGAAAGTGTTGAGTATGTTTCTCTCAAAATGAACATTTATATAGCCTCCCTCCTTGACTCATGGGTTCAACTACTTTAAGGATTTAAAGCAGAACTATATCTTTATAACAAATTCTCCACCTCACCCCCTAAAGCTCCATACATACATAGTATTAAAAGAATAAAAAACAAACTTATCTTTTTTTTCTTGCAGTCTCCGTGCTGGTTCAGTGATGTTCATAGGTCCTGTCTTTTCTTCCTCGATAGCAGCAGTGGGTGGTCATGCCTTAATGAACTGAATGGCTTAATTAATGATAGTTGAGTGCCACTCAGTCCAAGAGCATTGTACGGCCAGGCTTCATGGTGATGCCTCTGTAGTTAGATCCATGATAGCATGTGCTTACAGGAAATGGGTTGAATCATGCTGGCTGATCAAAAGACTGGATTGGTTTTAAGATAGGACATTATAGAAGCAAAGGAAGCCTGAAAACCTTAAAAAGGAGCCTAAAGTTCCACATACTGGCTAAAAAGGAGAGTGCTTTATAGTTCCACAATTAATCAGACTGATAAAAGGACACAACTCAATCTAGTTCAACCAATAGAAAAAAATATAATAAATTGTCCCTGTGAGGGCTACTATGTTGTGGGTACCCCTAAGTTCTCTCTGCACAGCCAGGCAACAGGTATTTCTCACACAGACTTGCATCCAACAGAGAGTGAACAGTCCGTGGCCTTGGTTTTGTTATTTTATTAGGGGAAATAACTTGGATAGGGAAATAGGGGTTATGGGATGGCCAGTTTGGCTTGAATCTATGAAGGGGGGACAACTTCCTTCCTATGTACAAAGATAGATCCTGGACTGTTCTTTTCTTGAAGCCGTCAGTCTTTTTGAACCAGTAACAACAGCCCTTTATGGGTGAAGAACTAGCAGCCCCTCAAAAATCAGCTTAGCTTCTCGTAACTACATGCAGAGGTATAGTGTCTTCTTCTCTCCCCCTATAGAGCTGCTCCCAGCTCCACAGCCTGCAAATACTACCAGCCCTCCTGGCTGCTCAGAAGATCTCCAGGAAAAGGATTAAATATTGAGCCCAGTGCTGTCCTTTGAAAGTTTGTTACATGTGCCAGTCTTTCCCCTTGTAGATCCCAGGGAGTGTTGCTGTACTCACTCTATCCTCTTTGCTCCCTGCTGCTGCAGGTCTCGATCCCATTCACACTACACTGCTGAATGTATCCTCCTGAGCCAGCCTGAGCCTAGCCTGGAGGCTGGCCCCTACTAAACCTAGGGGACCCCTCCCAGGCACCAACAGCCTCCTCAGCGCTCCATCTTCCACCGGACTCCTCTGTCAGCCTGACTCTCCCATATTTATGGGCAAGTCCACCACTCTACCAGAGCCTCCAAACCTGGAATTGGCAAGACTCTCATAAACATGCAGATTAGGTCTCCACCCCTTCCTGCTTACCTACTTCTGGAAGATTCTATGGTCCACCAGAGTAAGGATGAGACAATAGAGCCACAACCTGTTAAGTCTTCCAGCTGACCTGCAATAACCCAACCTCAATCACAGACTCACACAGTTACTATGAGTCCTATACAATGATTGTACCTGCAATACACTACACTATTCTAGTAGCACACTAGAGGAAGGAAAACCCTATAAAGTGTAGCACCACCCTCGTAAGGGCCGTTTGCATTTTTGCCCAGGTTTCCTTCTTTCTTCACCATGCATCTAGGTACCAGATATTTTTTTCACAGCCATGTACACACACACTTTCGCTCGTCTTCAATGACCAGTGTAGGGGATGTTTGTTTTTGCAGTTTTATTGTAAAAGTGGGGATAGGGATGGGGGATGTAGCAGGATACTCCAAAATTAGAACTATTCACACTGAGGACATCTAGCTGATCTCTTAGTTGAGCATTATTGAAGTCCGGGCTGACAGTAGGTAGCAAACCTTTCTTTAGTTTGCAGCAACAAGTAGTTTAGGAGTGAGCAAAGTCCCTTTTTGCAGTAGTAGTTACAGGGCTGAGCTTCTTAGGTAGCCAGTAATGACAGACTGCGACAGTCCAAAGGTAATATAGCTGAGCAAAGTCCTTTGCAGTAGCAACAATTGTACAAGCTCTTCAGAACACTAGCCAGTGTTCCCTTTCCTTTCCAGACCCACGCTAACTATCAAGCACCAGGGGGGTAGCAAGCACACAGAGTCCCAAAATTCCTCAATGTCTGTACTCACAAGGCCCAAGGTCAGAATGGTTGCCTGCTTCCAATCTTCCAAGCAAAACCTTCCAGTAATACCAGACAGAGCTTTGGCAGAAAGCTCCCCTAAGTCAGCTTACTGTAGAACCAGGGTCACTCTCTCTAACTTCAGGCCCTCAGGTTGACCCACCTGAGGCTGCATGGCAGCCAGTGCCAGGTGAGGCAAGCCTGCCTCCAGCCTGGCTTGGTTCAATCCTCTCCTGGGAAAGACACCAAACCCATGTGCTCACAACATAAATATCACTCCCAGCATGCAATGGGACTGCCCTCCCCTGCAATTATCCAGGGCTGTATCCATATTCATGCTGTTAATCTGCCTAGTCCCTACACATGTTCTGGAAGGATCTCATAGTTTCCTGAAGGTGGGCAGAACTCAAGGCAAACTCAGCAGCACCAGAGCATCATGAGCAGACCTGACTAATCCATAACAGTACTCTTTTAAGAAGAGAACCCAACTAGATTTTCCTAACAGTATCTCTGTTAAGCAGAGAAATACAGCTATGCTTAACCTACTGTAACTATACAAATCCTAGTGCCTACCTAGGAGGGTGCTACAAAAGCATGGTCCACTTTGCTCCAGTGGATGAGAAGAAAAATGTTCACCTGATACCCTGAAGGCAATCAGACATTCCCTGATCAACAAACTCTTAAAATTACCTGCAATTAATAATATCCAGTTTTTTTATGCATTTAGGAATGCATCCATCTTATAAAACAATCTACTAAGTTGACCAGAACTACTTCCTGAGTCTATTCCATATTTTCCCAGCTCTTACTGTGAATAAGCCCTTTTGTATGTGAAGGTTAAATCTGTTTTCTTTCAGGTGTAAAGATTGCACCCTTGTCCTTTGTAATGACCTCACAGTAGGTAACTCAATATCAAGTTCACTATATGGACCATTTTATAAAGTCAGTTCAGCTAATCTGTCCTCATTACTTAGCTCATCCATGCCTCTTATCAGTTTGGTTGCCCTTCTCTCTACTTTCTCCAGTTCCCCAATATCCTTTTAATGAACTGGTGCTCAAAACTGAACTGCATATTACAGATGAAGCCTTACTAATGATTTGTACAGGGGCAAAATGATATCTCTCTTTCTCTGGAGTCTATATCACTTTTAATACAAGAGAGTAGAAACTGCAGCTTGGCATTGCATGCCAGTATTAGGTCTATGATCTACCAGAACACCCAGATCCTTCTCAACCATTGATTCCGCCAGCTTTTTAAATGCATGTTTACAGCCCCTAAATGCATAACATTTCATTTATCAACATTAAACCTCATCTACCACATAGTTGCCCAAGAAGACAATGCATTAAGTTCTGCTTGGTGTCTTCTGCAAACACGGAAATTATACTTTTATTCCCAAACTCTGTATAAATTACAAATGTGAATAACAATATAGTATAGTGCAACAAACTAATATGTCATATACAAATCAAAAATAATAATTAAAGTCCCATGAATAAGTCTCTTATAATACCACTGTGCAATGTGTATAAAATAAATCTTCTCTCTTATTCAGTGCCAACTATATGAGATATTAGATATTATATTATTATATTTATATAATATTATTATATTTATATGAGATTAGTTTGTTGCGCTACACTATTGTTATTCATTTTGGTACAGTTGTTGTGAAGTCACTAACAGTGTTTAAGCAGCAACTAATAGAGCACTATTGTATTATTTTATGGCATGTTGCATTGATTGAATAGGGTTCATATAATTTTAAAAGAGGTTAAAAAGTAAGGGTCACTCAGAGTAAGAACCATTAATCGCTACTCTCTGAATATAGTTTTTGACCAGTTTTTTATCCATTTACTAACTGAATTTTCTAAGCCTGAAGACTTTAACTTACAAATTAGCAATTTGTGTGGAACTGTGTCAAACGCTTTTGCAAAGTCTAAGTATACTATCGTGTAAATCTATGCTGATTATTTCTTAAAATATTGTTTTCTAGCAAAAACTCTTTTTACGTGGTCTTTTATTAAACTCTCCAGTATCTTCCTGCCATAGTAGTTAAACTAACTGGTCTGTAGTTACTTGATAAAAACTTTGCTACCTTTTGAATTATAGGCACCACAGTGACCAATATAGTGGTACCTATCATTAGGAGTACCTAAAAATTAGAAACAATGATTTTGAAATAACAAATCTGAGGATACAGTGATGTATGCCATCCTTTCCAGGTGCTTTATTCACCTTTGTTTTGTGTATAGTTTTCACCTCGGCTCCCTCCTCAGTAGCTGTGATTGACAGCAGCAGGAGCCAATGACTCCTGCTGTTGTGTCTGAGCCAGTGACAAAAGAGAGAGAATAGTGATACTGCTTTCCTACACAACGCTGGATTGACATCAGGCAGTATAAGGGGAGCTTAGGGTAAAAAACCTTCTGCCTTTAGAATCACTTTAGGCTTAAGGGTGATGGTAAAGGCTAGTGTTATGGTAAAGTTAAACATTAAAAACTATGCTTCAGGGTTAAGTAGAGGGTTAGGTTTAAGTGTTAGGGGAGGTTAAGTATTATTGCTTAGGATGCAATTTGGAGTTTGAGAAAGGTCAAATAGTACTGTCACCTTATAGTTAAAACTATAAAATTTACAGAAAAATTCTAGGATCGATCTATCTGATCCTAAAAGTACTCCCACCCACCTTCTAATGCATACACTATATTGCCAGAAATGTTGGGACACCCTTCCAAATCATTGGTTTTGGGTGTTCCAATCACCTCCATGGCCACAGGTGTATAAAATCAAGCACCTATGCATGCAGACTGCTTCTTCTGCAAACATTTATGAAAGAATGGGTCGCTCTCAGAAGCTCAGTGAATTCAAGCATGGTACCGTGATAGGTTGCCACCTGTACAATAAGTCCATCTGTGAAATTTCCTTGCTACTAAATATTCCACGGTCAACTGTTAGTGGTATTATAACAAAGTGGAAGCAACTGGGAATAGCAACTCAGCCTCGAAGTAGTAGGGCACTTATAATGACAGGGTCAGCACATGCTGAAGCGCACAGTGCACAGAAGTAACAAACTGTGTACAGAATCAATAGCTAAAGACCTCCAAAGTTCATTTGCCCTTCAGATTAGCACAACAACAGTGTGTAGAGAGCTTCATGGAATGGGTTTCCATGGCCGAGCAGCAGCATCCAAGCCTTACATCACCAAGTGCAATGTAAAGCGTTGTATGCAGTGGTGTAAAGCATGCCACCACTGGACTCTAGAGCAGTGGAGATGTGTACTTTGGAATGACGAATCACGCCTTATTGTCTGGGTTTGGCGGTTGCCAGGAGAATGGTTCTTGCTTGACTGCATTGTGCAAAGTGTAAAGTTTGGTGGAGGGGGTATTATGGTATGGGCTGTTTTTCAGGGGTTTGGCTTGGCCCCTTAGTTCCAGTGCAGGGAACTCTTAAGGTGTCAGCATACCAAGAGATTTTGGACAATTTCATGCTCCAACTTTGTGGTAACAGTTTGGGGATGGCCCCTTCCTGTTCCAACATGACTGCACACCAGTGCACAAAGCAAGGTTCATAAAGACACGGATGAGTGAGTTTTAGGAACTTGACTTGCCTGCACAGAGTCCTAATCTCAACCTGATAGAACATCTTTGGGATGAATTAGAGTGGAAACTGTGAGGCAGGCCTGACCTCACAAATGCGCTTCTGGAAGAATGGTCAAACATTCCCATAGATGCACTCCTAAACCTTGTGGACAGCCTTCCCAGAAGAGTTGAAACTGTTATAGCTGCAAAGGGTGGGCCAACTTAATACTGAACCCTATGGACTAAGACTGGGATGCCATTAAAGTTTGTGTGTGTAAAGGCAGGCTTTTGGCAATATAGTGTACGTATAACTACCCTGTAGAAGAGAGATGGATATACTTATCTACTCTCAGACCACCCCAGTCCAGTCACGTGACTTCCCCTATGTCAGCAAGTGCCAGCTACAGGGTCTTTCCTGGGTGTTTTGGTGATGACGCTGAAATGCCTGAGCAGGGATGTCACCTGTAGGCTCACTATTGGCCATCTGTTGTTGCCGCTCCCTCCTTTCCCATTAAGCCGCTGCTAGTTAACACAGTTATCATGACTGGACCAGAGTGGCCTGAAAATAGGTACGTATATCCATCTTTCTTTCAGAGGGTAGTTAGTATATGTATTGGTGGTGGGGGTGGGGGGATTTAAGATTAATTATATTGATTCTAGAATTCTACTGTAAACTAAACTATAAGGTGACAGTAACATTTGGCTAAACTCAATCTCCAAATTGTAACACAATCATTAATACTTAAAAGCTACCGGTAAGTTCACCTTTGGAACATGTTACATTTAAGGTGTTAAAACGTCTGCCCCCTCTTCCTGTGAATGAATGCCTACCAGTACCAGCAGCCACTGAGGCTGCAAGGCACTTGCAAGCACTCTCACACTCTCATAGTCTATTGATTCTTCCTGCCAGTAACTGCCTGTCTATACAAGATATGGGCAGACCGCTTACTGTGTGTCTGCAGGATCCAGGCATTGCACCCATCATCTGCTGATCAAGGATAAATGCCTTAGAGACTGTAGTGTAAACAAATAATAAATGCACATTCTTTTACCTGCAAAAAAAGATGTGCATTTATTATTTTTTTTGCAAAAGGTCAGCTTATCCTTTAACCTCCCCTAAAAAAATACTGCATATGCCCACAGTATGTGGCTATAAACAAAAATACCCCTGAAAACATTAATGCCAGAAAGGCAGATATCACTCACTACTTATAGACAAGTATAGAGCTTATTCCTCAAAGTGGTTGTAAAGGCAGAATGTATTTACTATCATGCACTCCATGCATGAAGGTATAAAACCTTCTGTGTGCAGCGCCCCCCTAATACATCCTCTAAAGCCAAACCTTTAATACCACTTTAATTAATTTAAATACAACTCCATTTGAAGGGTCAATCCACAAAAAGTATTATTGAATAATAGGGGGATGCTGTTGGCCTAGTCACCTACTCATCCCTCCAAAGGACAGATCTTTCTGATTGCTCTTTGCTCTGTATTCACCCACCTTGAAGTTTTGGGTGTTCCCACTTCTGTTGCATTTAAGAAAATGACAGGAGGAGTGGGGCCTCACAAAGACACCCGCAGCTATGCAGACCTGAAAACACAGGTTCGAGGATCTTGCTTAAGTGTTTAAATCTAACAAAAACTGCAATAGGGCTTGTGTGGAAATCTATCTTTTAATGTTTAAATGTGTTTAAATCTATCCAACAACAACCACCCACCCTTCATAATGTTTGTGTCTGTCCTTGTTTGTTGAGCACACAGATCGTTTTCTAACCATTTTAAGCAAGCTGATGTCCTGTAAGGATGTTGAAAAGAAAATGAGGAATGCACATTGACTTCTGCAATATATGGACTTAACAGAGGGTGCAGCTTTGCACTTTTAATCCTCAGCAAATTCTTACTTGTTATGTATACAAACCCGATGCATCAGGTCTATCTGTTCTGGTGTTTGACACTTGGACAGTAGACATTTGGTAGGACCTACAGCTTGTAGTAAACAGCAGAAGGAAATGCTTGAGTTATTGCCAGATTTTTTGCTAGCAGACTAATTCTGTGATTTTTATTTTCCATAACTTACTGGAAGCGGTATTGAGAGAACCTCACAAGAAGCTAAAATTATAAGCGAAGGCACTGAAAAGTACAGACTGAAATTTCCATATGTTTATTTAAAAGGCAATCTATTTAATAACTTGTAGTTATGTTTTTGGAACCTATATATCTTTTTTCTGACAAATGGATTTCTCAAACAGTGACAGTGCAAGACCAGTTAAAACTCAAGTTTGTAGTTTCAGACCGGATTTCCTTATATAATCATAAGGGAAAAATGGTGCTTAATAAAAAAAATATGTAAATCAAGTGTTGCAGTGCATGACTTCGGTTAACATTTCACTTTGTTGTGGAGTTTAAAAAACACAAACTAATGTGGTTTTGCATTACCGGAACACAGAATGACAACATTTTTCTTGATACTTCTTTATTCTGAGATCTGTATTATACACAGAAATCAATATTATTTTCCAGGTTACTAAAGGAATACTTATGGAGTGTACTTAACACCTTTACACATTGCGATCTCCATCTAGCTTTCTTTTTTTCTCTCTCTTTCTCTCTTTATACACTGCTCAAAAAAACAAAAGGAATACTTGGAAAACACATAAGACTTCAATGGGGAAAAATATTATGCTGGATATCTATACTGATATGGACTGGGTAATGTGTTAGGAACATAAGGATGCCCCTTCGTTTGATGGAAATGAAAATTATCAACCTACAGAGGACTGAATTCAAAGACACCCTGAAAATCAAAGTAAAAAAATGATGCAGCAGGCTGGTCCATTTTGCTGAAATTTCATTGCAGCAACTAAAATGGTACTCATTGATTTGTATGGCCCCCCACGTGCTTGTATGCATGCCTGACAATGTCGGGGCATGCTCCTAATGAGACGACGGATGGTGTCCTGGGGTATTTCCTCCCAGATCTGGACCAGGGCATCACTGAGCTCCTGTACAGTCTGAGGTGCAACCTGGTGGCATTGGATGGACTGAAACATGATATCCCAGAGGTGTTCTATTGGATTTAGGTCAGGTGAGTGTGGGGACCATTCAATGGTATCAATTCCTTCATCCTCCAGGAACTGCCTGCATACTCTCCCCACATGAGGCCAGGCATTGTTGTGCACCAGGAAGAACCCAGGACCCACTGCACCAGCATAGGGTCTGACAATGGGTCCAAGGATTTTATCCTGATACCTAATGGCAGTTAGGGTGCCATTGTCTAGCCTGTAGAGGTCTGTGCGTCCCTCCATGGATATGCCTCACCAGACCATCACTGACTCACCACCAAAATGGTCATGCTGAACAATGTTACAGGCAGTATAACATTCTCTATGGCTTCTCCAGACCCTTTCATGTCTGCCACATGTACAAAAATGCCCACTGCCCAGTCTAAAACTGGCCTTCACAGCAAGGAGCACATGAAAGGGCTACACATGTCAAATAACAAAAGAGGAAAATTCCCAGCTCAACTTGCCAGCCAGCCTGGAAACAAACTGAATAAACCTGTCTAACAGTATGTGTTAAAAACAGGGGTTTAGTTAGCACACATTTGCAAACACATGCATAAGCTACACAACCTTGTCATGGCACCCCAATATTCTGTAGTCTTAACTCTACAAACCGAATTAACCTGTCTAACAGTATAATGTTAGACTCTGTAGCTTACGTATGTATTTGCAAATGTGTGCTAACTAAACCCCTGTTTTTAACGTACACTGTTAGACAAGTTAATTCAGTTTGCTTGCAGGCTGGCTAGCAAGTTGAGCCAGGAATTTTTTTCTTTTGTTGTTTGACATGTCTGTCATATGTGCTCAGGGTGAACCTGCTCTCTGTGAAAAGCAAAGGGCGCCAGTGGCGGACCTGCCAATTCTGGTGTTAAATTGCAAATGCCAATTGAGCTTTATGGTGGTGGGCAGTGTGAATAGGGCCCACTAGAGGATGTCGGGCCCTCAGGCTTCCCTCATGAAGTCTGTTTCTGATTGTTTGGTCAGAAACATTCACACCAGTGGCCTGCTGGAGCCAAAGTAGGTTTAAAGGCAGAATGCTCAGAGTTGTTAAAAAAAGGTACATTTCTCATGGTTGGTTTGCTAAAAGACTTGGTTCTCCTATCAAAGTTTTTGGAATTCACTTGACTGAAGATCATGTTTTTGTGTCTTCTTCAACATACAACTGCAGTATTTAACCAATATAGATCTCTTCAAAGCTGAAGCTGAGAATGACATTACCAGTTAAAGTGGTTGTAGACCCCTGAAATTAACCGCTTGCCGACCCGCCGCAGTTTTTTTACTGCGGCAGGGCGGCACCTGTACGCACAGCGCCGTCTTTTAACATCGCTGTGCAAAACAGGTAGGGGGTGCGTGCGAGGCACGTGCCCGCCCTACCCCTTGAGCCGATCGTGGCAGCGGGTGTCCATCACCGGCTCCCGGCGGCTCATTTATCAGTTGAGTTAGTGCAGCGCCGAGTAGCAAAAAAGAGGCCTGGTCAGGAAGGGGGGTAAATCCTCAGGAGGGCAAGTGGTTAAAAATGAAATGAGCACATCCTTCCATAGTGTGTGCTTGCTTCAACCCAAAGAATCTAGTGTGATTTCTATCTGCTCTTTCTTCCGTCTGCTATCTGCAAGAGTCAGTCTATGCCAACACCACAGAGTCCTGGGAGATGGCCCTGTCCCCCTCCAGCACACAACAGGTGATTAATGGCCAAAGTTGTGCATACTTCCCTATAAGATTGAGGGTGTGTGTCCATTCCTCTCCCTCAGGTATCAGAGTACACTCAGCTTCCTGCTCTATGTTGTACAGTGTACAATATCAGATCCCAACCCCACCCTCTGGAGCTGAGAAATGTGTGTTAAATGTGTGCTTTAGAAGACAGAATAAATGTCTGCAGATAAACAGGTACAACTTATGTAGGAGGCTTTGTTTCATCTCTGTTTATTGCCTAAAGCTAGTCACTTCAGTTACTAGTAAATATCTTTATTGCTGGCACATTCATTGTTCTACTTTCTTCCTTTTTCTTAGAATATAAGCATTTTAATTTTAAAAGATTAATTTACTAAAGGCAATCAAGCTGTACAATTTGGAAGGAAAGTTGTAGTTGCAAGGGAATTTTCCCCAGAGCTTAGTGAATGAGCTGAAGCTCTGCTGACATCCACAATCCAATTGTGTCCAAGTAGAAATGCCATTTTTTAAAACATTGCTTGCAGGTACTTGGGTATTCTTTGCAAAGTGAAATTTCACCTCATTCACTAACGAATGTGGAAAATTCCCTTGCAAAGTGCACCTCCCCTTGCAAAGTGACCAACCTATTGTCTTTAGTAAATAAACTCCTAAATGTTAACAACTATGGGGTTGATTTACTAAAGACAAATTGGCAAATTAAGTATTGATCTTGCAAAATCTTTTCACACATTTCCTATTGTTGCTAACACTTTTCTTACATATTAGGGTTTATTCAGTAAGAAAATGTACAGAGCAATGGCAATGCACAGAGTTCAGTAACTCATCCAAGCCAACTGTTGGCTGATTTTTATTTGTATTATTACTTAGGTCACTAAAACAAATATCTAGAATAATAACAAAATGGCAGATACAACAAATGTTAATATATAAAATAAAAATGTATTTACCCTAAAAAGTGGTCACTTGTGTTGTGCATAAGCCTTCAAAGTCCTATGACTTTTTATGTTTTAATCTTATAAGAATATGTACAGGTGATGATTGGCTTTTTGATTGGCTGTGTTTTTATGGTAACTAGGTAACAATAATATGCTTTAAACCTTTTCAGTCTAAGACCCTACAGCACATTTTCCCATCTGCAGTGCCAATTAAAAAAAAATTATTTTCCTTCTCTTAAAAAGTTACTAGTATTATTGCAGCTGGCCTCAATATTCTGCCAACATATGATGATAGTCTTTTAGTGTGTGGAGGAAAATGTAGCAACCAATTTTATTTAGAAAATAATATTATTTAAGACGTGAGCAATTACTAATAAGCATTTTTGGCCTAAGTCACCAAGATATGTAAATATAGAAAAAAAAATGTAATGTAATAGTAAAATTGCTTAAACCAGTATTTGAGTTATGAGGCTAAAACAATGGGAAAGAGTTAGTTGCATATGTGCTAATATTGCTGAATTCCACATTAAGGCCTGGTTCACACTATTGTGGGTAGTTGCTGGTGTAGGAATTGCACCTGTTCCTGCAACCACAACTACCCGCAGCCAAAACTTTAAAATGCATGGAGCTCCTATTCATTTTTTTTAACAGGTATTTATTTGTGAATTTTTTCTTATTTTTATGGTTACAAAACAGATACTCAGGGTGCCGTGATGTGGCTCTGTGGCTTACATATGTATTTGCAAATGTGTGCTAACTAAACCCCTGTTTTTAAACACATGTTCTTAGGTTAATTTGGTTTTTGATAGTTGGCTAACTGGCTGGCAGTTTGAACTGGCTTTCTTATCCCCCTCTTTTGATAAGTTATACTTATCCATGTTCCTTGCCAACAATAGCCATTATTAGACTGGGGTAGGCTGGCAAGTTGAACTGGATAGTCCTATTTTTTACATGGTGAAAAAGCACCATGCAATTTCCCTGCCGATGCAGTTTAAAAATTATGCAGGAGCATTTTTCCTGCATGAAATGCAGGCTGCTGTGTCTGCGCAAACACAATAATGTGACCCGGGCAGTAAAATGAATCACACCAAGCATTTCTGTCTCTGCTATGCACAATGCTTATGAGAAACTTACAGAAAAATAACTAATTGTGGACTCAACTGGAGTAGGGAATTTGTGAGTACTCAAGAAAATAATTCAAACAAAGGAGAAGGTGATCAGTGGCGCACGAAAACTGCTTTATTACAGACAAAATTAAAAGTATAAAACACAAAAAACCGAACCACACTCCACAGGTTCCAAGTAGGTAAATCCCTGTCAGGGGAGAACTCATTAGCAGAAAGATAATTGTATGGATGACTCATATGTAAGACTCATTTGTAAGCTATAACATGTTCCCTGCAGGAAAGGGTGCAAAGGCATAATAACAAAAAAGCTCCTATACTCAGAATTGACAAGCCATAAGCACCAGGATAAACCCAGCACTAGACCAATCATACAATGAGACTGGTGTAAATGTTAGTGTAATACAGGGAGGGATGCAGGAAAGGTAGAACCCCCCACCCCCCCCTCAACACTAAGCACCAAGGCATAAAGATCACAAGAGCAACTGATCCTAAACGTACGACCACATGTAGTCTAGAGGAGGATGTAAATAATGGTATGTAAAAGACCCGTGACCCTCTCAGGTGCCAAGCTGTAGGGCACCATCCCGGGGAGATCCTAACAGGCCACTGTTATGTATGAGGGAGGTTACCTCCCTCATACATGATCAGGTCAAGGACTAAGCTGGTGTATTGATGGATGTTTCTGAGAGTAGGTATGCTCTAGAGGTGGTTTTTGATGGAAAGTGCACTCCCTTGAGGGGATGTAATATGTAGCGACCGTAGATGAACTAACACCGAGATTTGCCTCAAGTTGAAGATAATTAGTATAGCCGGTATACACTCAGAGTATGCAAAAACTTCTCAATTAAAGGAATGGCATTAGTTGAAGAGAGGCACAGTCCCTTGATACACGGAGGTGCGCATGATGAGACTTGTAAGCAATCAGAATAGGCAACAACTTCTCAATACACTAATTTTGGCATTATCTGAGGCATAGTCCCTTTGAATACACAAGGGTGCAGATGGTATAGCTTGTAAGCACTCGAAGTATGCAATAACTTCTCAGTCAGAGAAATAGCATTATCTGAAGCACAGTCCATTTAATTGCACAAGGGTGCATGTAACATAGCTAGTAAGCAATCAAAGTATATTGTGACTCTTCAATCAAACAAATTACATTATCTTTGGCACAGACCCTTTAAATGCACAGGGATACATATGGTATAACTTATAAGCAATCAGAGTATGCAGTAACTTCTACATCATTGAAGTCACATTATCAGGGGCACAGTCCCTTTAAATGCACCAGGGTGCATATGATATAGTTTGTAAACAATCAGAGTGTGCATTGATTCCTCTATCAAAGAAGAAATGGATTATCTGAGGCACAGTCCCTTTAAATGCACAGGGGTATACATAGTGTGGCTTGTAAGCAATCAGAGTATGCAGTGACTTCTTGATAAAAAAAATGGCATTATCGGTGGTGCAGCCCCTTTAAATGCACAGAGGTACATATGATGTAACTTATAAGCAATCAAAGTATGCAATGACTCCTCAATCAAAGAGATGGCATTATCTGAGGCACAGTCCCTTTGAGTGCACAGAGGTGCACATGGTGTAACTTGTAAGCAATCAGAGTGTACAGTAACTTCTCAGTTTAAGGATGGCCACCACACAATCCCCTTTTGTAGAGACAAAATGACACCTTGAAGCATAGAGCCTTGTAGATATCTTATAGATAAATTCTTTACAAATCATACAATGTGATTTCCTGAATTTTTTTTTTAATTCTGTCTCTCAGAGTGGGAATGCACCTACAATGTGAATTTCAGACCCCTCCATGATTTCTAAGTGGGAGAACTTGCACAATTGCAGGGTGTTCAAATACTTCTGTTCCTTACTGTAACTCAAGCTGTATAAATTCAAAATTGTCCGCCTTTAAGTTAAAGGTGACCCTGCCACATAATAATTGGCCGCGACAAAAAGGGGTGGGAGTAGAGCAATGCAGAGATACCTTCTGAGGCAAATGAGCCTTCTGGGGATCTGAAACCCCTTTTTATAGCCCTCAAGGACCTTTCAGAAATTCCAAGAGGTCATCTGATCTTCCAGAAATTTACAAGAGGTCAGATGACCTTCCAGAAGTCTCCCCATGTGCCACAGGCACAGTTGGAGACTTAAAACTTGCTCCTGACTCAATCCCACGAAGAAAAGAGATGCCTTGAAACCAATATCCTGTTCTTTCTCTCATGGGAAGCTTGAACCCTGTCCCTGCCGCAGTCCCATGAGGAAAGGGGGTCCTTGAAACAGGTATCCCACTTTCTCTCTTATTTTATTGGAAATTTTTTTCTTTTACTATCTGACATTTTAGTAATTCCGTACAATACTTTTCTAAATAAACAAAGTATTATCATAGAAGTTTCTAGTAGGGTACCTAGATGGGTAGTTGTAAGCACTCCATTCCAATGTCAGTAGACTACAACAAGAAACCCAACAAGAATACATGGGATTTTATGGGTGCTATCTCTAAAGGAGCATAATAGCACATTTGAATGTTAATAAAAAGATGTTTATTAACAAACAGTTCATAGACAAATTCCATTTAAAGAAATTCCCAAAAACTGTATAACACATTAATACACTGAACTAATCCCATGGGCATTAAACCTTGCGTCTAAATATCCAAGTAAATATATATATATGTATGTATGTATATATATATATATATTTTTATATACACACAGAATCTCACAGAAATTAGTACACCCCTCACATTTTTAAAAATATTTTATTATATCTTTTCATGTGACAACACTGAAGAAATGACACTGCTACAATGTAAAGTAGTGAGTGTGCAGTTTGTATAACAGTGTAAATTTGCTGTCCCCTCAAAATAACTCAACACACAGCCATTACCCAATAGGGGACCACCCACAGTACATATACTGCTACAAGGCGGCCCCTGTGCGCAGGATCACGTATATAAACGTGATCCTGCATTCCGGGGTAGGGGGTGCGCACGAGGCGTGTCACCACCCTACCCGCGTCACCGATCGCGGCCGCGGATGTCAATCACCGGGTCCCGGCCGGTGATTACCGACAAACATTGACAGGGAGGAAGGCTGCATTGTTTTCAATCGAGCTCTTCTCCCTGTCAGCTTTCAGCACACTGTTCCGGGATCGCTGATCACATCCTTCCGGAACAGAGAGGTACACACCACCGCCCCCTAGTAAAACACTCCCCTCGTACAGTTAACCCTTTGATTGTCTCCAAAAGTTAACCCCTTCCTCCCCAATGCCATTAGTACAGTGTCAGTGTTTTTTTTTCACTGATCACTGTGTTGGTGTCACTGGCGCTGATCGCCGCCATAAGTTGCTGATTGCCGCCATAAGTCGGTGATTGCCACCATTATTAGTAAAAAAACAAATTGCAGTATATATACCGCCATTTGTAGACACTATAACTTTCATGTAAACCAATTAATTTACACGTATTGGAATTTTTTTAGCAAAGACATGATGCAGAATACATTTTGGGAAAAATTTATGACGAAATTTGATTTTTACATTTTTTTAATGGACATGTTTTATAGCAAAAAGTCCAAAATAATGTTTTCTTTTCTCAAAATTGTCGGTCTTTTTTTCTTATGGAGCAAAAAATAAAAAACGCATAGGTGATCAAATACCACCAAAAGAAATCCCAATTCATGGGAAAAAAAGGATGTAAATTTCATTTTGGTGCAGCATTGCATGACTGCGCAATCGTGCTTATGTAACCACTTCCTGACTGCTCTATAGCAGAAATACTGCTACAGGGCGGCACAGGTGCGCCAAATCACATATATATACGTGATTCGCGCTCCCGTGGTTTTCACGCCCCTCCCAGATAGCGTCAGATTGCCAGCCAGTACACCAGTAATCACATTTAACCCCTTGATTGCCAGGAACACACTCTTTCACAATAAACCTCCATTGTTAGTATAGTGTCTGAATGGATCAATATGTTTGATCAGATCAGCACTATACCAGCGTTCACATTAGTATAGCGTCCCCAAAAACGCAGCATTAGAGGGATCAGCCCTGCACCTGCCAGCACCTGCGTTTAGCCCCTATGCTTACCCACCCCCCTTCTCCCCCAGCAAGTGCAGTGTCAGAAGGTCACTGTCACTTGATACATTGCACACAAAACCGCAGTGTTCGCAGAATCAGGCCTGATCTCTGTTAGCACTTGTCAGTAAATTTTGATGACTCTCATATGCAACAGAGTGCCAGCACTAGTGCCGTGTTACCTTTTGGTGAAGTGGAGAGCACCAGCGGCCTAGTACATCCTGGCCTTTCACATACCTCTTAGATTGTAAGCTCCAAGGGCAGGGCCCTCCTAGCCCTTTTTTATTGAACTGTATTGTCTCCCGTTATATTGTAAAGCACTGAGAAAACTGTATAAATCCTGCATAATAATAATAATAATACCAGCACTGCAGTATCACTTGGCGACGTGGCGAGTCCCATAAGTGCAGTACAAGCTGGTGCGGTGGCGAGCACAAGTATTGTCCCGCAACCACCAAGAATTTGCACACAGGCCCGTAGAGCCCCTAATATCCTTCCGGATGTGCAAATCCTGATTGACAGCCCACAAATCCTGCAGCACCCGTACTTCCCCCATTCACTGCTCAACCCGGAATTCAGGTGGAAATAGCAAATTTAACTCCTCCCTTGATTTTTTGGAGCTGTTTTTCACAGAAGATCTGTATGCATTGATTGTGGATCAAAGCATTTTATATGTACAATTTATCGCTGCCAACCCAAATTCAAACCTTGCCAGACCATTCGCATGGAAACTCATTACGGTTTCCGAATTTATATTTTTTTGGGCCTAATCCTCAACATGGTCATTACTAAAAAAAATGAATTGCGGTTGGATTGGTCCACAGACCCGATTCATCATATGTCCGTGTTCTCTGCTGCCATGGCCAGGCATAGATATGAGAGTATAATGTGTTTTATGCATTTTAACGACAATACACTCTGACGTCCTCGGGGTAACCCTGAATTTGACCGGCTCCACAAAATTCAGCCCCTCGTAAATCACCTTAACCAAAAATTTGCAGATGTCTATACTCCCCAGCAAAAAAATCTGCATTGATAAGTCCCTCATTAAGTTTTCTGGCCACCTTGTATTCAATTTCTCCCCAGCAAGTGTGCCAGATATGGGGTCAAGATGTAGAAAACCTGTGAGAGGGCAACAGGCTATACTTATAAGTTTCGGATTCATGAGGGAAAAGTTAGTCACGTGGAGCCCCCCTGGATGCCCAGACTACATGGGGA
Source organism: Staurois parvus (assembly GCF_062004578.1). Taxonomy (NCBI): domain Eukaryota; kingdom Metazoa; phylum Chordata; class Amphibia; order Anura; family Ranidae; genus Staurois; species Staurois parvus. Next base: position 3,337,506 of record NW_028319228.1, on the reverse strand, counting down.
GTAGTGGCAAGATAGTTTGGGACTTGGTGTCATCCTTTTTCCATATGGGGTACCACTTATACGTGGACAATTTTTATTCAAGCATGCCACTATTTAGACATTTGTACAATCTTGGAACTGTCGCTTGTGGCAAAGTGTGACCTAATGTGTGCCCACCATTAGAAGTGGGTGGATGCAGGGCAGTATATTCTAATGGTGGGCATACCACACACTTTTTCTGGCAGAGATTTCGGCTCTTTTTTTCATTCAGTCCACAGGCTGCATACAAAAAAAAAGAACATAGCATATACAGTAATACCTCGGTTTACGAATACGTCTGCTAACGTAATTTTTGGTTTGCGAATGAAAATCCATTGAAAATAATGCCTCGGTTTACACATTTTTTACAAATTATTTTCACAATTCGAAGTCTATGTCAGTGCTGATTTTTAAATGCAATTGCCGTCCTTTTTTTTTTTCTTCACTATAGCTCTGTCAGGGACCGCCGCGGCACCTCCCCCGGCGCACGCGCACGGGATACTAGCACCAGGTCCCGGCCGGCCGCGACTGACAGGAATCCGCGCATGCACAGTAGGAGCCGCGGGCGCACCCTGGGCGGCCAATGACAGCCAGGGGCGCATCCTGGGCGGCCAATGACAGTGCAGGGTGCGATATTTAAAGATGCCCTGCACTGTCACAGATTGCCGCAAGGTCTGATCTGTATCCTGAGTTCCTGTGCCCTGTGATTATTGACCCGGATTGTTTGACCTATCTGCCTGCTCCAGCTCTGACCCGGATTGTTTTGACTACGCTGCCTTCTCCTGAATTTGACCCGGATTGCCCCTGACTACGCTGCCTTCTCCTATCCTGACCCCCGGCTTGCTTGACCATTCTGTGGACTGACTACACTACTGACCCTGCGTGTGACCTGACAACTCTCTGCCTGCCGACTCTGTACCTCGCCGTTCCCAACGGTGACAACCGCCTGTTTATCCTGCCTGGTCCTGCCGGCCTCCTCACATCTGGCTCTCTTCTGGTGTACACACATCCCCGGAGGTTCCCTCTGCCACTGGTGGGATTGCTCGGAGGTCGTGACCTGGTCCTGGTTCTGCTCCAAGTCCATCCCCACCATCAGGGGCCCTGGTGAAAACGCAGACCGGGACTTAGACTCCACGCTTCGGGTAATCCTGTCAAGTGGGCTGCCAGAGGCACCACCTGGCAGATCCGGAACAAGCTCACATTAGCTGTCAGTTTCCCTGGAGATAAAGGGTACTTTGTATCTTTTAAGAAACTGAAAAGAAACATTGTTTCTTTTAACTTGGGGAATAAACTAAATAAACTTTCTCTCTTTTAGCTGGAGGGGGAAAGTGATTGCTGAATTTCTGAACTACTGTATAGTGAAGAAAAAACAAAACAAAATGGTAATTACATTTAAAAACTGGCACCTGACAGCTGAGTGTAAAAGAATTGCGCCAATTAAAAACATTTTTTTTAATTGCCACCTATTCTTTTACATTCAGCTGTCAGTGGGGAACCCCACTGACAGCTGAAACATTTACACATGGTTGTCACTACTAAAATACCGCATGAGTTAATAAAATAACTCAAGCAGTATTTTAGTAGCGTTTACTGTTTTTCTGACCTTCGGAATAAATTAATTGGTTTTCAATGCGTTCCTATGGGAAATAGTGTCGCGGTTTACGAATTTAAAAATTTTTTTTAATTGCCAGCTATTCTTTTACATTCAGCTGTCAGTGGGGAACCCCACTGACAGCTGAAACATTTACACATGGTTGTCACTACTAAAATACATCATGAGTTAATAAAATAACTCCAGCGGTATTTTAGTAGCATTTACTGTTTTTCTGACGTTCTGAATAAATTAATTGGTTTTCAATGCATTCCTATGGGAAACAGTGTCTCGGTTTACGAATTTTTCGCTATATGAAATGTCCTGCAGAATGAATTAAATTTGTAAACCGAGGTATTGGTACATCACTGGACTTTGAATGGTTATACCAGGATGATGCCTACAGCAATTGCAGTCCTTTTTTTTTTCTTCACTATAGCTCACATTAGCTGTCAGTTTCCCTGGAGCTAAAGGGTACTTTGTATCTTTTAAGAAACTGAAAGGAAACATTAGTTCTTTTAACTTGGGGAAATAAACTAAAAGAAACTTTCTCTCTTTTAGCTGGAGGGGGAAAGTGATTGCTGAATTTCTGAACTACTGTATAGTGAAGAAAAAACAAAACAAAATGGTAATTACATTTAAAAACTGGAACCTGACAGCTGAGTGTAAACGAATTGCACCAATTAAAAACATTTTTTTTAATTGCCAGCTATTCTTTTACATTCAGCTGTCAGTGGGGAACCCTGCTGACAGCTGAAATATTTACACATGGTTGTCACTACTAAAATACCGCATGAGTTAATAAAATAACTCAAGCGGTATTTTAGTAGCGTTTACTGTTTTTCTGACCTTCGGAATGAATTAATTGGTTTTCAATGCATTCCTATGGGAAACAGTGTCTCGGTTTACGAATTTTTCGCTATATGAAATGTCCTGCAGAATGAATTAAATTTGTAAACCGAGGTATTGGTACATCACTGGACTTTGAATGGTTATACCAGGATGATGCCTACAGCTGCAGGCATCATCCTGGTATGGTTTTTTTCAGCCAGCGATCGGCTTTCATGTAAAAGCAATCCTAGTAGCTAATTAGCTGCAGGATTGCTTTTCAAGCAGCGGGAGACGATGCGCCCCTCCCCCACTGCCTTCCACAGCCTTCTCGGGAAGTCCGTGCCATCGGGGCGACCTGAGAATGCAGCCGGTGTTTCTGCCAGCTGACCATAGATCTGATTGGAGACCAGAATGGTGCCAATCATCTCTATAGCCTAAGAAATCGGAAGCTACGAGCATTTAATTACTTCAGTTTCACAGGATAAAAACAGCACCATTTGTAAATTGGGAAAGCATCTGATCACACCGATCTTGGTTTGATTAGATAATGTAAGGGCAGAGGAGATATCTAGAGTCTGATAGACCCCAGATTTCTCAAAAAAGAATATATGACAATGCCCATTGATGTTATAGGAGCTATTTGCATTCCCTGTGATAGCATTAAAAGTGATAAAAAAAGGAAGGGGACAGTGTAAAAATAATTAAAAAATCTAAATAACTTAAAAAAAAAAGTACCCTCGCCCCCCCGCACATGCGCGTGAATGTCAGATCAAGGGCAGTAATTCTAACACTAGACCTCCTCTGTAAATCTAAAATGGTAGCTTGTAAAGGCTTTTAAAACGTTGCCTATGGATATTAAAAACATATGCAGTTTGTCGCCATTGCATGGGGCATGCACAGCTTTAAAGCATGTCATGTTTGATATCTATTTCCTCGGCATACTATCATCTTTTTTATTTTACCAAATAATTGGCCAATATTTTGTGTTTTTGTGCATTAAAAGTAAAAAAAGTGTATTTTTTCTTTAAAAATTGTGTTTGAAAAATTGCTGCGTGAGTACTATGTGACATAAAAATTGCAGCACCCACCATTTTATTCACTAGGGTGTTTACTTTAAAAATATATATAATGTTTGGGATTTAAATTAATTTCCTAGCAAAAAATATTGATTTTTTTCATGTGAACAAAAAGTGTCAGAAAAGGCTTGGTCTTCAGGTAGTTAGAAGAGTGAGTGACGTGTGGCATAAACCTCTAATGCTGGGCATAAAATGCGCCCACCCCCCAAACAACCCCTTTTTGGAAAGTAGACACCCCAAGCTATTTGCTGAGAGGCACATTGAATCAATAGAAGAGTTTATTTTTTTTTACCACAAATGACAAACAAAAATGTATTATTTTTTTTTTTAAACAAAATTGTCACTTAAATGATTTACTGCTCACACATGCCATGGGTATATGTGGAATTACTCCCCAAAATACATTCTGCTACTTCTCCTGAGTATGGGGGTACCACATGTGAGACGTTTTGGCAGTCTAGCCAAGTACAGGACCCCAAAATTCCAATAAGCACCATCAGGCTTTTAAAAGGCTTTATTTCCTCATTACACTTCCTGACTACCTATCACAGTTTCGGAGGTCCTGAAATGCCAGGATAGTACCAAACCCCCCTCCAAATGACCACTTTTTGGAAAGTAGACACCCCAAGGAATTTGATGAGAAGCATGGTGAGTATTTTGCAGATCTTGTTTGTTGCCACAAGTTTTTGAAAATTGAAGAAAAAAAACAAAAACATATTTTTTCTTTTCTTTTTTTATATTTAAAAACCTTGTGAGAAAAAATGAGATCTGCAAAATACTCACCATGCCTCTTTTTAAATTCCTTGGGGTGTCTACTTTCCAAAAAGGGGTAATTTGGGGGGGGGGGGGGCATTTGCAAGCAAGGCTTGCAAATGCCATCTAAAAAAAAAATTTGTTTAATTTTTTTCGTAAAATTTAGACAGCCCTTTTTTTAGCATTTTTTAGAAACACTCTAAAATGTACAGTATATTAACATAGCTTGGTGATAATTAACAAGTAGTATTAGTATAGTACATGCTTTTTGGTTACATTGTTTTTAATCTCTGAGACTGTGACATTATTTTGTATATACTGTAATTAAAAAATGCAACAGGGCAAAGTGTAAATGATTCCTTAAACACAGGAACATAGTAGAACATCTTTTCTGTGCATGCTGATTGAATAATGATATTTACTACAGCAACTTTTCAACCTTTTCTGCATAAGTGGAAAACAAGTATTTTACATCTTATCTGCGATGGTTAAGTAAAATTAATTTTGGCCTAGTAAAAACATTTTTAATATTATTTTTGCAGCTTCAATGGGAAAGTAAAACAATTTAATTGGCTGGCCAAGAATATTTCTCTTTTAATGAAGCCCTGTGGCGTTTCCATGTGTGAACATGTCCATTCTTTCACATTGAAACTGTAATTGTTCAGCCATCTGTTCTCAATTTCTCTGGGCAACAATGTAATCTTTATATCCACTTTCAGCCCTCACATTGGCACAGCTTATTCCTTATTAAGACTAACATGCCTGATTATTAAATATCATTCTTCATTTTCAGAGTTTTTTTTCTTGATAATTATATATGAACATAACTGTGTGAAGATATAACATGGCCTAATGAAATCTGAGACATCAATGTATCTGTGTGACCACTGGGACAAATTTAAAAAGACATATATAACTTTGCTGTCAACCCACTGTATGGTCGTAGTTAATGCTGTTGTGCATAATCAGTCTTCATAAAGGTAAACATTCTATTTTACTAGAAAAAGTTGGCAGGGTCAAGGAATGGTTTTTATTATAGAAACTACAGGTGGATAACAGTGAAACATACTTCTGCACAATCGTCATGGGCAATATATTGCTGGTGGTTTTGTCACGTATTCTGCTGAAATGGACTGCCAGCTAAGAATCAGTTATAACTAGAGATGAGCGAAGAAATGAAAAATTCGATTCGGCTGATTCGGCGAATTCCAGTGTGAAATTCGATTCGATGCGAATTTCTCCGCTACGAAGATGACTTATTTAAAGGGTTTCTAGGCTTCAGAGAGCCTTTAAATTAGTGCAGAACACTGTACCTTTAATTTAAATGCCCTTGGAGATGAGGAAGGAGAAGGAGAAGGAGAAGGATGAGAAGAAGGAGAAGGAGAAGGATGAGAAGAAGGAGAAGGAGAAGGATGAGAAGAAGGAGAAGGATGAGAAGAAGGAGAAGGATGAGAAGAAGGAGAAGGAGAAGGATGAGAAGAAGGAGAAGGAGAAGGATGAGAAGAAGGAGAAGGAGAAGGATGAGAAGAAGGAGAAGGATGAGAAGAAGGAGAAGGATGAGAAGGAGAAGGATGAGAAGGAGAAGGATGAGAAGAAGAAGGCTGAGAATAAGGAGAAGGATGAGAAGAAGGAGAAGGAGAAGGATGAGAAGAAGGAGAAGGATGAGAAGAAGGAGAAGGAGAAGGATGAGAAGAAAGAGAAGGATGAGAAGGAGAAGGATGAGAAGAAGAAGGATGAGAAGAAGAAGGATGAGAAGAAGGAAAAGGATGAGAAGAAGAAGGATGAGAAGAAGGAGAAGGATGAGAAGAAGGAGAATGATGAGAAGAAGGAGAAGGATGATAAGAAGGAGAAGGAAGAGAAGAAGGAGAAGGAGAAGGATGAGAAGAAGGAGAAGGATGAGAAGAAGGAGAAGGATGAGAAGAAGGAGAAGGATGAGAAGAAGGAGAAGGATGAGAAGAAGGAGAAGGAGAAGGATGAGAAGAAGGAGAAGGATGAGAAGAAGAAGGATGAGAAGAAGGATGAGAAGAAGGAGGAGAAGGATGAGAAGAAGAAGGATGAGAAGAAGGAGAAGGATGAGAAGAAGGAGAAGGAAGAGAAGAAGGAGAAGGAGAAGGATGAGAAGAAGGAGAAGGAGAAGGATGAGAAGAAGGAGAAGGATGAGAAGAAGGAGAAGGATGAGAAGGAGAAGGAGAAGGATGAGAAGGAGAAGGATGAGAAGAAGGAGAAGGAGAAGGATGAGAAGAAGGAGAAGGAGAAGGATGAGAAGAAGGAGAATGATGAGAAGAAGGAGAAGAAGGAGAAGGATGAGAAGAAGGAGAAGGATGAGAAGAAGGAGAAGGATGAGAAGAAGGAGAAGGAGAAGGATGAGAAGAAAAAGGATGAGAAGAAGGAGAAGGATGAGAAGGAGAAGGAGAAGGATGAGAAGAAGGAGAAGGAGAAGGATGAGAAGAAGGAGAAGGATGAGAAGAAGGAGAAGGATGAGAAGAAGGAGAAGGATGAGAAGGAGAAGGAGAAGGATGAGAAGGAGAAGGATGAGAAGAAGGAGAAGGAGAAGGATGAGAAGAAGGAGAAGGAGAAGGATGAGAAGAAGGAGAAGGAGAAGGATGAGAAGAAGGAGAAGGATGAGAAGAAGGATGAGCAGAAGGAGAAGGATGAGAAGAAGGAGAAGGATGAGAAGAAGGATGAGAAGAAGGATGAGAAGAAGGAGAAGGATGAGAAGAAGGACAGTTCTGTGACAGTTTCTGTCTATTTCTGACAGTTCTGGGACATTCACTCCATACAGCGGTTTCAACCGCTGTATGGAGGGAATGTTATAGAACTGTCAGAAATAGACTATTAATGACAGTTCTGGGACTGTCCTTCCATGCAGCGGTTGAAACATTGTATGTATTTGTTTCCATAAATGGATCCATTTATGGAAACAAATACATACAATGTTTCAACCGCTGCATGGAAGGACAGTCCCAGAACTGTCATTAATAGTCTATTTCTGACAGTTCCATGACATTCCCTCCATACAGCGGTTAAAACAGCTGTATGCAGTGAATGTCCCAGAACTGTCATAAATAGTCTATTTCTGATAGATCTGGGACATTCACTCCATACAGCTGTTTTAACCGCTGTATGGAGGGAATGTCATGGAACTGTCAGAAATAGACTATTAATGACAGTTGTGGGACTGTCCTTCCATACAGCGGTTGAAACATTGTATGTATTTGTTTCCATAAATGGATCCATTTATGGAAACAAATACATACAATGTTTCAACCGCTGCATGGAAGGACAGTCCCAGAACTGTCATTAATAGTCTATTTCTGACAGTTCCATGACATTCCCTCCATACAGCGGTTAAAACAGCTGTATGCAGTGAATGTCCCAGAACTGTCATAAATAGTCTATTTCTGATAGATCTGGGACATTCACTCCATACAGCTGTTTTAACCGCTGTATGGAGGGAATGTCATGGAACTGTCAGAAATAGACTATTAATGACAGTTCTGGGACTGTCCTTCCATGCAGCGGTTGAAACATTGTATGTATTTGTTTCCATAAATGGATCCATTTATGGAAACAAATACATACAATGTTTCAACCGCTGCATTGAAGGACAGTCCCAGAACTGTCATTAATAGTCTATTTCTGACAGTTCCATGACATTCCCTCCATACAGCGGTTAAAACAGCTGTATGCAGTGAATGTCCCAGAACTGTCATAAATAGTCTATTTCTGATAGATCTGGGACATTCACTCCATACAGCTGTTTTAACCGCTGTATGGAGGGAATGTCATGGAACTGTCAGAAATAGACTATTAATGACAGTTGTGGGACTGTCCTTCCATACAGCGGTTGAAACATTGTATGTATTTGTTTCCATAAATGGATCCATTTATGGAAACAAATACATACAATGTTTCAACCGCTGCATGGAAGGACAGTCCCAGAACTGTCATTAATAGTCTATTTCTGACAGTTCCATGACATTCCCTCCATACAGCGGTTAAAACAGCTGTATGCAGTGAATGTCCCAGAACTGTCATAAATAGTCTATTTCTGATAGATCTGGGACATTCACTCCATACAGCTGTTTTAACCGCTGTATGGAGGGAATGTCATGGAACTGTCAGAAATAGACTATTAATGACAGTTCTGGGACTGTCCTTCCATGCAGCGGTTGAAACATTGTATGTATTTGTTTCCATAAATGGATCCATTTATGGAAACAAATACATACAATGTTTCAACCGCTGCATTGAAGGACAGTCCCAGAACTGTCATTAATAGTCTATTTCTGACAGTTCCATGACATTCCCTCCATACAGCGGTTAAAACAGCTGTATGCAGTGAATGTCCCAGAACTGTCATAAATAGTCTATTTCTGATAGATCTGGGACATTCACTCCATACAGCTGTTTTAACCGCTGTATGGAGGGAATGTCATGGAACTGTCAGAAATAGACTATTAATGACAGTTGTGGGACTGTCCTTCCATACAGCGGTTGAAACATTGTATGTATTTGTTTCCATAAATGGATCCATTTATGGAAACAAATACATACAATGTTTCAACCGCTGCATGGAAGGACAGTCCCAGAACTGTCATTAATAGTCTATTTCTGACAGTTCCATGACATTCCCTCCATACAGCGGTTAAAACAGCTGTATGCAGTGAATGTCCCAGAACTGTCATAAATAGTCTATTTCTGATAGATCTGGGACATTCACTCCATACAGCTGTTTTAACCGCTGTATGGAGGGAATGTCATGGAACTGTCAGAAATAGACTATTAATGACAGTTGTGGGACTGTCCTTCCATACAGCGGTTGAAACATTGTATGTATTTGTTTCCATAAATGGATCCATTTATGGAAACAAATACATACAATGTTTCAACCGCTGCATGGAAGGACAGTCCCAGAACTGTCATTAATAGTCTATTTCTGACAGTTCCATGACATTCCCTCCATACAGCGGTTAAAACAGCTGTATGCAGTGAATGTCCCAGAACTGTCATAAATAGTCTATTTCTGATAGATCTGGGACATTCACTCCATACAGCTGTTTTAACCGCTGTATGGAGGGAATGTCATGGAACTGTCAGAAATAGACTATTAATGACAGTTGTGGGACTGTCCTTCCATACAGCGGTTGAAACATTGTATGTATTTGTTTCCATAAATGGATCCATTTATGGAAACAAATACATACAATGTTTCAACCGCTGCATGGAAGGACAGTCCCAGAACTGTCATTAATAGTCTATTTCTGACAGTTCCATGACATTCCCTCCATACAGCGGTTAAAACAGCTGTATGCAGTGAATGTCCCAGAACTGTCATAAATAGTCTATTTCTGATAGATCTGGGACATTCACTCCATACAGCTGTTTTAACCGCTGTATGGAGGGAATGTCATGGAACTGTCAGAAATAGACTATTAATGACAGTTCTGGGACTGTCCTTCCATGCAGCGGTTGAAACATTGTATGTATTTGTTTCCATAAATGGATCCATTTATGGAAACAAATACATACAATGTTTCAACCGCTGCATTGAAGGACAGTCCCAGAACTGTCATTAATAGTCTATTTCTGACAGTTCCATGACATTCCCTCCATACAGCGGTTAAAACAGCTGTATGCAGTGAATGTCCCAGAACTGTCATAAATAGTCTATTTCTGATAGATCTGGGACATTCACTCCATACAGCTGTTTTAACCGCTGTATGGAGGGAATGTCATGGAACTGTCAGAAATAGACTATTAATGACAGTTGTGGGACTGTCCTTCCATACAGCGGTTGAAACATTGTATGTATTTGTTTCCATAAATGGATCCATTTATGGAAACAAATACATACAATGTTTCAACCGCTGCATGGAAGGACAGTCCCAGAACTGTCATTAATAGTCTATTTCTGACAGTTCCATGACATTCCCTCCATACAGCGGTTAAAACAGCTGTATGCAGTGAATGTCCCAGAACTGTCATAAATAGTCTATTTCTGATAGATCTGGGACATTCACTCCATACAGCTGTTTTAACCGCTGTATGGAGGGAATGTCATGGAACTGTCAGAAATAGACTATTAATGACAGTTGTGGGACTGTCCTTCCATACAGCGGTTGAAACATTGTATGTATTTGTTTCCATAAATGGATCCATTTATGGAAACAAATACATACAATGTTTCAACCGCTGCATTGAAGGACAGTCCCAGAACTGTCATTAATAGTCTATTTCTGACAGTTCCATGACATTCCCTCCATACAGCGGTTAAAACAGCTGTATGCAGTGAATGTCCCAGAACTGTCATAAATAGTCTATTTCTGACAGTTCTGGGACATTCACTCCATACAGCGGTTTCCGGCAAAAAGTGTATGTGCAGAGTTCCTCTATTCTGCAGATACACTTAGAGGAGCTCTGCAGATACACTTAGAGGAGCTCTGCACATACACTTTTTTCCGGTTTGGAATTATTCTTATTTTCATCCTACTTCTTCTTCTTCTTCATCCTCATCCTCATCCTCTTCTTCTTCTGAGGATGAGGATGAAGAAGAAGAAGAAGAAGAAGAAGAAGTAGGATGAAAATAAGATTAATTCCAAGCCGGCAAAAAGTGTATGTGCAGAGCTCCTCTAAGTGTATCTGCAGAGCTCCTCTAAGTGTATCTGCAGAATAGAGGAACTCTGCACATACACTTTTTGCCGGCTTGGAATTATTCTTCTTTTCATCCTACTTCTTCTTCTTCTTCTTCTTCTTCATCCTCATCCTCAGAAGAAGAGGATGAGGATGAGGATGAGGATGAGGAAGAAGAAGAAGAATGAAAAGAAGAATAATTCCAAGCCGGCAAAAAGTGTATGTGCAGAGTTCCTCTATTTCTGACAGTTCTCTCACAGCTTCTTCACATGTACAGCGGTTGAAATATCTGTATCCTAAATGGAAACTAATAGATACAAATTGTATCTATTAGTTTCCATTTAGGATACAGATGTTTCAACCGCTGTACATGTGAAGAAGCTGTGAGAGAACTGTCAGAAATAGAGGAACTCTGCACATACACTTTTTGCCGGCTTGGAATTATTCTTCTTTTCATCCTACTTCTTCTTCTTCTTCTTCTTCTTCTTCATCCTCATCTTCTGAGGATGAAGAAGAAGAAGAAGTAGGATGAAAAGAAGAATAATTCCAAGCCGGCAAAAAGTGTATGTGCAGAGTTCCTCTATTTCTGACAGTTCTCTCACAACTTCTTCACATGTACAGTGGTTGAAACATCTGTATCCTAAATGTAAACTAATAGATACAATGTTTCAACCGCTAAACATGTGTTCCTTCTGTCAGAGAACTGTCAGAAATAGCGGAGCTCACTGCAGGGACACTTTTGCCGGCTGATCGGGAAATGTTCGATTCGCGCACCCGAAGTAGGCAAAATTTCGGTTTCGACACGAATCGAATATTTCCTGAAATTCGACTCGAATTCCGGTTCGCCTAGTTCGATTCGCTCATCTCTAGTTATAACCTGTCGGTTTAATTACTAAGGATCTCATGAGCTTTTAGGTTATGGATATTCTTAGCAAAGAATAATAAGGTAAAGGCACATGCAAGGTGTACACTCCATAGTAGAGCTGTGTTTAGAAACCATGCTGACCATACCTATTATATTTACAAAGAAATGAATGTATCAATGAATCAATCACTGTAATTTAAAACACGCACCAATTAAATTCACCTGCCCAAAATGATTGGTGAATGCCACAGTTAATGCTTTGTAAATATACATCTTAAAAAATAAAGCCCTATAATGCAAGGTCAGTTCCATATTTCCTTCTTGAAGTATAAAGTACCTTCTGACTCCAGAAAAAAAATTTCTGTATCCCCTACAGTTTCTTGTTTAGTCATGAATATCCTAAGATAGACAGAAAAGAGAGACTAAATAAGGAAAAAAAAAGAAGAATATCACAGAATATAAATGTTCAGGCTTAATTCTGCCCCTCCCAATCCTGCTGCGCTGGTCCACAAGTGTCTTGCAGTAAACACAGCCCTGCTGCATAGTATGCTGGCTGTCTTGACCATTATAAAATAATCTGTTTTATTATAGCCAGGAGAAGTGGGAATTATGAGAAACTGAATCAAATGATGAAGAAATACAAGATAAACCATTCTTCTCTACAGGAAATTAGTTGGAAACTGATGGACCGATGGGACCAGATGAATATACAATGTAGTACAGTGGAGCTCAAGAAGAAAGGTTTTATAGTACATGGGGACTGTAAACTATCTATCCAAATTTAGCCCTATGAATGAGAGATTATGTTCCTTAAGGCCTGGTTCACCAATGCGGTTTTTTATTGCTTTTTGCAGAAATGCACTGCAGTGCATTTAACATGATTTCCTATGGCACATGCAAAAAAGTAGTAGTGTGTTTTTCCCGCATTTTTAATTTTGCCCAGCAACAAAAACATTTCCCTTTTTTAAAAAAAAGCAAACGCAAAAACGTGGCAAAAATGTGTGTGTAAAACCGCAAAGTGAAATGCAAAAAGCATTGCAAAAATGGATCAAAAACAAACTGCATTGGTGTGAACCAGGCCTTAAGAGTGAGAGGAAAGTCTTTAAATCTACATGATCACTGGGAATGCAATAACAGAATTAGATTGAAAAAATTTAATGGGAAGCAATACTGTATGTCAACTATACTTAGGTACACAAGTGAAGAAAGTAATACTAATGTATAAAGGGCAATGCACCTTGGTAAGCCCTGACAAAATTAATGTGATGAAATATAATAGTGATGTGCAGGGGTGGACTGACAACTCATGGGGCCCCCAGGCAATAGGGGATCATGGGGCCCCTGTGTCCTTGCCCAAACTTAAAAAAGTCTATGAAAAAGGTAAAAGGGCATCTCATGGGGCCCCCTACTGATCCCTGGCCCTCGGGCGGTGCCCGAGTTTCCAAATGGTCAGTCCGCCCTTGGTGATGTGCCAAACATAACAAGCTTTAGTGGAACAGATTGTGTCACTCATTACTTTGGTAATAATAAGATATGAACAGTACAATAAGAGATAAGAAGACAAATATATGGAAAATCTGAAAGAGCTGTCAACAAAAAAATAGGTTAAAATTGGAAAGTAAGCTGGACTAAGATGGTTCAGAGTAGGAATGAAATCAAAATTGCTAACTCATCATGCTGATTGGATTTTGAAAGTAAAAAAAAAAGACTGGTAAAATTGCCTGGGAGTAATGGTGGAGAAGACTAGTAATGGAGAATGTCATATGTATGGAGGACAGTGTAATGGTCGTGCATACCTGGCACCCAAATAGCTGTGTGTGTAGAAGCCATTTTGTTCAAGTCACAAGTCTTCCATTCCATTTTGTCAAAAGAGAGAATTGGCCACAGTGGCCTTCTCCTCTCTCCCCCTCCCTCCTCTTTTCAGCTCATGCAATCCACAACATCTTAGCTGGTAATAGGACTAGCAGGATCTTAACCCCAATACACATCATAAGGCCCATATAAGTGTCTTCAGTGACTAGAAAATTAACAGACATTGGCTCATAAATACCTTAGTTGGAAGCCAGTAGAATACACATTCCTGATAGACTGGTTATAAACAAGACTCTAAAACTTCAGCATGTTTCATAAGTCATGAAATGATGACAGCCAAACCAGAATATAGTCATATTTACCTCCGTGAGTTATTGAGTGGAATTTTGAACTCAAACACCCCTATGTTAGGAGGTACCAGAGTGGATTAGGCCTCCACATCCCTCCTATGAGAAATAAATATCCGATACCCGTCATATCTATATCCATTGCAATGCTAATGTCTTACTGGACAATAATATGCAGGGTAGCCGACTGTACTCAGAGCTATTAAAACTTATAGAAAACTGTATCTAGGACTGTGTGACCTCCAAGCAACCACCCCTTAAACCAGGTGATTAATCAGACGGCCTCTGTCAACATCCCTTTGATAACACAGAAAAGGGGAATGTCAGGACACTTTGACAGCTCTCGTTTAAAATCAAACCAAGAAACTAACTAGATGTGAGAGAGTCATTGTACCATCTTTGCTTATCCATTGGACACTGCTAAAACCAGGACATTGTTACGTATTCTTCATTTTCAACACATTTTTATTTCTCTGTTGCCTTATTGTCTCTTTATTTCCTTGTAACACCCTTTTTCTGTAAATATTTTATTTTCACTATTTTAACCTTTTCATTAAACCCTGTTTTGAAAAGTGTTGAAATTTTCTCTAATGCTTTTAATGCAAACTAAAAAAATCTCTGTCTTTTCAAGAGTGCTACTGTATATGACAAATCTCTGAATATTCCTATCTGTGGTGACAGTGTGTGTGCAGATGTTTATTTTTCATATTTGTTCTTGCTAATATTGTGAAAGGTTGATAGGCCCAAAGCTATCTGGTGGCAGTTTGGAGTTTAAAGGGTTAATTGCTTAGGTAATTTAACCCAATAACAATCACTCACAGGCTGCTGGCACCTTGATTGTGGTCCCGTGAGCTGGAAAATATTTGTTCAGGGTGCAGCTGAGAGTGGCATTGTTACACAAGTGACAGTGTGGCGTGAGATTGGCCAGTCATCACAGAGATGACTGGTATAATGAAGATGTTAGACAGTAATGGAGGAGAGAACTGGAGAACTGGTATAATTCCATGTCAGACAGTAATAGAAGAGAGAACTGGCAGGATGACCTACCTAATGAAGAACAACATGAAAGCACTGGTATATTGAGGAAAATCTGATGGCAATGAGGAGAACACTGGTGCAATGAAATACATTAGATGGTACTGACAAGAGGGTGGGTATAATGAAAGCAGTATTAAATCCTTAAGCAAATATTTATTATATTGTAGCTTACCAATTCATAGATGTGATGGATGCATTAGTTATCTCTTTTAGGCGTTCTTCACTCCATTTTTTATGGTGATTTGGCCAGTAAGTCTGTTGTTTTTTCAAACAACAAGCTCTCATGCAGAATGTATCAGCTACAGGAATGAGAAAAATCATTCAACATTGGCAGGGATGCTTACAATTATCAGTTTTATTTATTTATGTATAACCTTTATCCCAAAAGGAAAAAATACTGTTTGCTGTAACTGCTTAGAAAGTATTAGCTGGAGTTTGGCATCCAGTTGTTAGTGTATTTAAATCTTCTAGTTCATCTAACACCGCCCTCCCCTAAGACTGACCATGCTGCTGTTCAAAGGTGCCCCTGTGTTCCCTCATCCAGAGTGGAATCACCCTGGTACAGGAGGTGTGTTATTGGCCAGATTACCAGGTGAAAACAGAGGGAAAGAAGACAAAAAACAATCAAACTAATGCAGCCACAATATCTAATGATTGGTAAGCTGCAATAAATTACATGATTGGTTTTGGGTTTAATACCACTTGAAGGACATTACCTGTTATTGGAGGTAGGGACTCATAGATTTAAAGTAATAAAGATGAGACTTATATAATGAAGAACATCAGATTTAAATGAGGTGGGAACTGAGGATAATGAGAAACAGCAGATGGTAATGGGGATGATGAAAGGTATAATACAGATTATCAGAAGGTAATGAGGAGAGGATAGGCATAATGCAGAATATCAGATGGTAATAAGGGAGGAGAGGACTGCTATAAGAAGGACAATTAGATGGTAATGGAAGAAAGCAAAGAACATTCAATGGAAATGAAAGAGAGGGTTGGGATAGCAAAGAACATTAGACAATAAAGGCAGATATGACTGGTATAGTGAAGAATGTCAGATGAGAAGAATGAGGAAAGCACTCGGATAATGAAGAACATCAGATGAGGACAACAAGGAGAGAACTAGGATAATGAAGAACATCAGATGGCAATGAAGATGAGTTCTGATATAGTGAAGAATGTCAGATGGTAATGATAATGAGTAATGGTATAGTGAAGAATGTCAGATGGTAAAAGAAAAGAACAGAAAAATAGAATGAAAATGGTGAATAGTTGAACGAATGTTAACTGAAGGGTGGAAATGATAAAATAATTACAGAAAGGATATGAGCAAAATGATCTAAGAAAATCATATAATGCTGTTGTAGAAAATAAGTTGTAGAAAAGATTTAGAGCTTTATAGGAAACAAAAGCCAAACTAATCAAAGTTTGAAATAATTAATTTAAGGGTACATGGGAAATACAATCAACATTGACATACAAGAAGATTGAACTGTTAGAAAAGATTTGGAAAAAGAACATGTTATGGAAATATAGAGGTAGAGCAACCAACTCTGCCAGAAGTTAACAAAATTATTAAAGATCTATAGAAAAGGATATATAGAGAAATAGGGTTCTGCATCTGCATGCTTTCACTTTAATTTTTTATTCATATTTTCTATTGGTTGAACTGGATGGCTTTGTGTTTTTTTCAACCTGAATAACAATGCAACTATAACTACAATAAATAATATGAGATTGGTAAAACCGATTTAAGAGAATATAAATATGTACAGTATATACTATAGCAGTGGTCTCGTAACTCTGACCCTTGGGGCACCATTCCTCCCACTCCAGCAATGGGGCACTATTCCTACCAATGACACCAATGATGGGGCACTATTCCTCCCAACAACACCAATGATGGGGCACTATTCCTCCCAACAACACCAATGATGGGACACTTTTCCTCCAAGTGACAACAATAATGGGGCACTATTCCTCCAATACAAATAAAAGGGCACTATTCCCGCTCCTACAGATCAGAGGTGCTTTCTGTTTTTTTTTTTTTTTACTCCTACTTACCACCAAGTCAGAGGCATTGTTTACTTTCACTGACGCTGGGGAATTTTCTACTCCTGATGACCACAATCCAGCCCCCCTAATGTCTGAAGGGCAATAAACTGGCCCTGATAGAAAATGTAACTATTAATAGAATATTGATGTATGGAATATACTGTGATATTTCTATTCTTTGCAGCCTTGTCCTGCAGTATATAACAGATATAGACAGTAGACAACAGATAACCGTAAAGGTACTATAATAAATAGAACATTGCATAACATATACTGATATTGTGGTCATGAGAAGAAATCAGGATTTATGAAGAAATCAAAATTTTCTAGGTCAATGGATAAATGAATTAGAACAGGAATCAGAGATAGCTGGACAAATGGTGAGTTTAGGAAAGACAAAGAACACGATTTTGAAAAGGAAAACTAATTGAAAAACAATAACGATATTGTGGTGAGCATAGATTTATGGGTTTTGATAAATTTCACCAAACACCTGGCCCACAAGACAAAGACACTGGAATCACAATTATTAGGTGTGTGGCGACCACCCGTTTCCTGGTCAGAACTGGTCTTAAAGTCTCAGCTCCCTAAGTATGAGCTTACCCCTGTCAACCATTTGCCTGCATCCTGTGTATTGTCATCTGGAATAAAGGCATTTTATCTTCAGTAACCCTTTGCAGAGTGAGACCATCCTTCTTTTTCTTCACATATACTTACCCCCAATTTTCATAAGAATAAGGAAACTTGGACAGATTTCAACTTTGTCTTTGCTTATTGGAAAGTTGTACTTAAGAGATCAATAACTACCTTTAGATTTTTCAAATCTTGCTACTTCTTTCATGGATGACCCAGTTCAGATGCATTGACCACCAAAAATACCTCCTTTCTAGGATGTATCCAGCTATCCTGGTGAGCTCTATTCAGAAGATCAAGTTCTTGCCTTGAAGGGGAAGTCA
Organism: Staurois parvus; assembly: GCF_062004578.1. Lineage (NCBI taxonomy): Eukaryota > Metazoa > Chordata > Amphibia > Anura > Ranidae > Staurois > Staurois parvus. The sequence goes on along the minus strand of NW_028319228.1, from coordinate 3,319,525 downwards.
TTTAGAGGCTTTCACATAACTGCAAGCTAGGCCCAGACTCTCTAATTCTCCCAACAAGAACCCTCCTTCTCATTTTTAAGCCACCCTGACTCCACCCCAAATCACACCTGTTCTTGCTAGAAATGGCTAAACCCACCTACTTTTACCAGGCCTTACACTTGTGCATATTACCTCATCTCACATAGTTTCTTGTCTGTGTAAATGTTTTGTCCAATTAAATGTTATTCTCTCATACCCACTTTAGAAAATAAATTACGCGAAAAGATATCTAAACCTGAGAATGAAAAAAAAATATGGCAGATTACCAGTCCTTAGATGTGGCTGCACTAGGTTTCTTTTTCTCGGCAAGTACTAAAAAATATTTTTTGCTCTTGCCAGAATTTCAATACCTGTGTAGCACTGCTGGAAATTTGCCCAGGTTCTTCCCCATTGCATTCCCCCCGCATCCAGGCACGTGATCATAATCACTATTTTCCTTAAAAATCAGTCTAGGGGTATTGTTTTGTTGTTTTTTTACTTTTGGAGAAATTGGATAGGAATGAGGGAATTGAGTGGGATATTCCAAAAACAATGTACAAATTGAAGACAGTGAACTTCTTTCTGTGAGGCTGAAGCAAAAGTCCTTGCATATAGCAAACTGTGGGCTTGGCTTATAGCAGAACAGTAAAAGCACACAAGGTTCTTTCTTTAGAGCAACAAGAGCAAAAGAACACAGTCCTCATTCTTTAACCACTTGCCTGCCCAGGCCAATTTTCAGCTTTCAGCGCTGTCGCTAATTTTTTCACACAAATAGAGCTTTCTTTTGGTGGTATTTAATCACCACTAGGTTTTTATTTTTTACACTATAAACAAAAAAAGACCAAAAATTTTGAAAAAAAAAAGTTTTTTTTGTTTATACTATAAAATGTAGCAAACAGGTAATTTTTCATCTTCACTGATGTGCGTTGATGAGGCTGCATTGATGGGCACTGATAGGCAGCGCTGATGGGCACTGATAGGCTGCACTGATGAGGTGGCACTGTTGAGCATTGATGAGGAGGCACTGATGAGGCTGTACTGATATGTGGCACTGACTGGTGGCACTGATGGGCGGGAATTGGCGTGGGGAACACATTCTGGGAGGATGTCATACGATGCCTTCCCAGAACTGAACGACTGCATTGTAGCCGTCATTCAGCTATAGCGCGGTCAAGAAGTGGTTAAAGTAACAAGAACAAAGTGAACTAAATAGACTAAGCTCTTCAGGACACCAGCTTATGTCCCCTTTAGCAAACACACAGCTGACTCTCAAGAAGGGTGGTGCGGCAGCAGCCCAAAAGTCTCTAAGATCTCTCAGCAGTCTGTACCCATAAAATGTCCAGGAACAGCTGGTTGCCTCCTTCCAACTTCCAAGCGACGCTTTCCTCCAATAATCTAGATCTTCAGCAGACAGCCCCTCAGCAGCTTCAGCATTCCGTCCCTCAGGTCACCCACCTGAGATCTCACAAACAGCAACCAAATGGCAGGGTTGTCTTGGAGGGCAGCCCTCCAGGCTGGACTGATCCTCAGCAGGAAAAGACCAAAGGCTCACTGTACTCAGATAATATGTAAAGCTCCCAGCTTCAGGACCCTGCTACCTGGGGTTGTCCAGGACTGTATAAATATTAATGCTACCATCCACATAGCTCCACACCTATAATCCAGAAAGTTCTACTGGTTTCTGGAAGGCAGAGGGAGCTACCAGACTGTGTAAGAGAATTCCCACAAGGAGAATTGCGATCGGGAACGCTCATGCGCGAAAGAGATCCCGCAGAAGAATTGCCGGTTGTGCGCAGGCGCGCAGGAATGCGCGATCGCGCACATGCACGCACATGTGCACACACACGAAGAAGATTGGCACCAGACGGGCTATTTAAGGTGCGCCTCTGCCCAGATTCGGTGCTGACTGGTTTTTAGCTCCCCCTGTGTCCTGCTTGTTCCTGTGCGATTCCTTTGGTGCTAACCCGGCTTGTTCCTGACCCGACTCTGAGTACTCTCCTGCCCCCGGTTCCTGACTTCAGGTCTGATTCTGACTTTGGCTTTTCCTCCTGATCCTGTACCGCGCTGCCCGACTGTTATGACCCTGGCTATCCTACGACTCCGCTCCAGTCCTGTGTCCTGGCTACAAACCTGGCTCTGCTGTGCATCTGGCAAGCCATGGTACCTGCCTGGTCTATTGTTACAGTACCAAATCAGAGGATATCCTGCCTACCAAGGTCATCATCTGCGAGAGCCGCAAGCAAACCTCTGACGCTCTTGTCCCCCTGGTTCCTAGACTCCCTCTGTTCCAGCTTCAGCGGGGTCAGAGCTAGTGACACAAGTGAGGCTGACCTCGTCAATTCAGTCTCCCATCAGGTACATGACAGACTAACAGCAGTTAAGAACACTGAACAGACCTAACTAATCAATTGCAGCCACATTGAATGCAGATGGGTAAGCTAAATTTACCTGAAAAAAAAAAAACACAGTTTCACTTGATCACAGTGAGCCAGCACTGAATCTAACTAATCCTAGCACTATCTAGGGGGGTGCTACACCTATATAACTTCCTGTGCATTGAATTGATATCTCAAGCAATGTTTTTAGCTTTCCCAGCTATCTTTGCTAGCTACAAACACCTCTTCTCTATGTAATGGAGGTCCAAATGAAGTCAAAATTAGGAGAGCAGCTTAGTGCAACAACACTGCTCCTCTGTGGATACAGTGGACTGAGCATTGTCACCCTAACACAGCAAGTGTACTACTGGTTGGATCACCAGATGAAAGAAAGGAAAAAAAGCATGAAAAAAAAAAACTGATGCAGCCCCCACATGTAACCACTTGCCCTCCTGAGGATTTTCCCCCCTTCCTGACCAGGCCATTTTTTGTGTTACAGCGCTGCATTACTTTAAATAACAATTGCGCCGTCATGCAACGCTGCACCCAAATGAAATTTCCTTTTTTTTTCCCCATGAATTGAGCTTTCTTTTGGTGGTATTTGATTGCCTGTGCATTTTCAATTTTTTTTTATAAAAGAAAAAAAAAACGATAAATTTGAGAAAAAAACAATATTTTTGACTTTTTGCTATTAAACATGTGCAGTAAAAAAATTTTAAACTGATTTCGTCATAAATTTAGGCCAAAATGTATTCTGCTACATGTCTGTTCTAAAAAAAATCCCAATACGTGTAAATGAATTGGTTTACGTGAAAGTTATAGCATTTACAAATGCAGGTTTATATACTGGAATTTTTTATTTTATTTTTTATTTTTACTAGTAATGGCGGCAATCAGCGACTTATAACGGGACTGAGGTGGGCATTCTGACATTGGGGGGAACTGACTTGATGTCACTGACATCCATAGTGACACCAATACAGTGATCAGTGACCACTGACACTGTACTAATGGCACTGGGCAGGAAGTGGTGAACATGTGGGGAGGTGATCAAAGGGTTAACTGTGTGCTGGGTGTGTTTTACTATGGGGCAGTGTGTCTGTGCTCCACTGTAAGCACACTGCTTTGTGTGGCTGTGCTGTACACAGCCATGCAAAGCAGTGAGCACGAGCTGACAGGGAGGAGAACTGTTTTGCTTACAAACAGACTTCCTCCCAGTCAGAGATCCTTGGCAATCACTGAGTGCCGGCGAGTAATCACTGGCCAGGACCCAGAGATTGACAGCCGCAGCCACAATAAGTTCCACAATGAGTAGATCAAGCATGCTTTACTACATATACAGACTGATTGTACTATTGTGGGTTTAGTAACACTGTAAGAGCTGATAAACTGCAATATTTGTGTGGGGTTTAGATACATTATACTCAAAGGATGGCCAACATGAACAAGGAGCCTCAGTGAGCACCCAGAGAAGGTGAATACACATAAAAGACACCATAAAATCCCATAGGATGAGGGAATGTGTGAACCCTTACTCCTGTAATGTTTGATGTTGTCATTCAACAAGCAAAGAAAACGAAAGTACAATTCCTGTGAATGTACAAACTATGCTGACAAAGAGCCTGTTGTCTATCAGCTACTTTTCAAGTAATGCATTTTTCATAATAGTTGTGTTCTATTTACCTCGCTGCACATTTCGAAAAGATAATATTTACTTTGGACTTATATCTACAGATTGCAAATGCTACAGCATAATGCATAAACACTCCAAACATGATTTTTGCCACATTCTGAACTCTTTTACCCATTTGCTACTTACATGGGTCTTGTTTTGATTGGAACACCAAAAAAGAATTATACAGAATGAGACATAACCTCTAGATGCTTAAAAAGGTAAACAACGGCTTTCACAGAGATTAGGTAAAACACACAAATACACGCAGAGAAAACCAAAATTCCTTTGAAGGAAACATTTTATTATGTGAAGCATATATTTGCAATTTGTGGTTTGTTGTAAACTAATTCAATGTAACTTGGTGTTGACTGAAAGGATTAAGAGAAGCAGTAAAAATTTCAATTAACCTAAAGCAGGAACCAGCTGAAACAATCCATGGATCGGTTTACTGTAGGAGAAAAAAAAGAACTAATAGGTGCCACTGATATGTATTCTGAAATGTCATATTATGAAATAGATGTCTTTACAGGTTTGTTTCCGATTTCTGCAACCAATAATAAACAGCTAGCTATGTACTACGTTCATTGTTAATTAATCTTGGCATAAGGAAAAACTATATAATCAATTTGTGGTACTGTTATCCTAGGGTTGTATTCTCTAGAGATGAGAAAAACACATAACCATAAGTAATATGAGACATTTATAGAGGATCTGACCTGTTGCAGCTATTCTATCCCTATTACTGAAATACCATGCCTTGCTCTACACTGTGTTGTTGTGTGGAGGTAGCCAGATTGGCAGAAGAAGGGCTTTGCTTCTTCGTGTCAGAGCTGCCCTGCCCCCTTGATAACTCTTGGATGGATGCCCAATGGAGGAATATTCAAGGCGCAGCAGGTACTTTCACTGCAGGTACTTTGATACAGCTTCTTTTCCAGCAAGGAGAACTGTGAGCAAAACAGTAGTGACATCACCAAATATCACTGCACTTTTTTTATAAGGTGAGCAGTCACAGGCACAGTGTCTTCGAACTCAAGCAACAGATATACAGCTATGAGGCCCAAAGCACAGGAATGTCTGAGCACATGAAATGCACTGCTGTTTTTCAGATGGAATTCAAGACAAGATCTGGATTTTTTTAGGGTAATGCTTATTATTATTATTATTATTATACAGTATTTAGAAAAGCGCCAATGCTTCGCTCAGCGCTGTACATTACAAAGGGGGATAGAAAATGTTACAGGAAAATACCAATACAATGCAAAACATGAGGAGATCGAGGGCCCTGCTCTTTCAAGCTTACAATCTAGGAGGGAGGGGATAGTGGTACAGGAGGAGATAGCTGTGGGGGATGGAGTGGTAGGAAGAGTGGAGGAGGTCGGCAGGTTAGCAGGGGGTGGGGTAGGCTTCCCTGAAGAGATGGGTTTTCAGGGTGCGCCTAAAGGAAAGGAGAGTAGGTGATAATCTGATGGGTTGGGGTAGGGAGTTCCAGAGGATGGGTGACACCCTGGAGAAGTCCTGGAGGTGGGCATGGGAGGAGGAGACCAGGGAACTAGAGAGAAGGAGGTCTTGTGAGGAGCGGAGTGTGCGTGCTGGGCGGTACTTGGATATTAGGTCAGTGATGTAGTACGGGGCAGTATGGTGGACAGCTTTGTACGTCAGTGTTAGGATTTTGAATTTGATCCATTGCGCAATCAGAAGCCAGTGGAGGGATTGGCAAAGGGGGGTGGCGGAGATGGAGCGGTTGGAAAGGTGAATGAGTCTGGCAGCCGTATTCAGGATCAACTGAAGCGGGGATAGCCAGCGGCGAGGCCGGCCAGTGAGGTGAGTTGCAGTAGTCGAGTCGTGATATGATGAGGGAGTGGATGAGCTGTTTAGTGGTTTCTGGGGTTCGGAACGTGCGTATTTTGGCGATGTTGCGGAGGTGGAGTCTGCACGAGTTTGTTAAAGATTGGACTTGGGGCTGGAAGGATAGGATGGAGTCCAGTAATTATAAGAATCAATGCAGCACACTACGTACTAATTGTGTGACAGTATAAATTCAGGTAAATCAGTTATGCTTTTGATTTACTTAACCATCTGTGATTAACTTTTCGTTCTATGTACCATTTATTTAAGATAAAGACCTTGATATATGAAACTTTATTAATGGTCTAAGATAGGGCTTAAAATTTCAAGTCCTGAGCTACTAGCCAGGCCTTAAGAGTTACTCACCCACAACAAACACACACAAACAGAGACACCTGTACACACACACAGACATGTACATATACACACAGAAACATGTACATACATGCACAGAGACACATGTACACACACACACACAGTCACATGTATACACACAGGAACGTACAGACACGCATACACACAGATACATGTACATACACAGGAATACACACGCACAGACACATGTACATACATACACACACAGACACATGTACACACAGACACGTACGTACATACACAAACACAGACACATGTACACACACATAAACATGTACAGATACACACATGTACATACACACAAACACATGTACACGCACACACACGCAGTTAAGTGCTCTCTCCTCTCCCATGAAGCCACCATTGGCTGACATAGAGGATCATGTGACCAGAGTGAGCTGAAATTAGGTAGACACACACAAACCCTATAAAAAGTTGCAGTACTTCGTTGTTCACTCACAGAGCCCTGCACTCTAGGGGGAGGCAGAGAGTACAGCACATACTCCTTCCTTTGCTTTCACTGCACCCAGCTATTGAGCAGTCTGACGGCTCTCAGTGACAATGACAGATCCGGCCTGAGCTCCAAGCCTACTCAGCAAGACGGCCCTGGGGGACACACTCGACACACTCGCCCCCACCATAATTTTCACTCGCCATTGGCGAGCAGGTGAGTGTAAATTTCAAGGCCTGGTCTAAGACACGGGTCCTCACACTATGGCCTGCGGGTCACATGCAGCTTTGATGGGGACCCTGATGTAAGGGGGGACGTTGACTCTGATAAAGTTGCAGACTACATAGATTTTTGTTTGACTTTTATTAATAGCTCAAGGTTATTTGGAATTTCTTTGCTTTGTTTTACTAGTTTATTTCTCTGTTGTTCTGAATTATATCATGCTGATTACAAAAACAAATTTATTCTTTTAAATTTGACTTATTCATTTATAAAACATATTTATGGTCACTAATATCTGTGAAATTTAAAATGTGGTTTGGAAAGTTTGGAGATCCCCTGATCTAAGGAACTCAGGATTTGTAATAAACACATACTTACCTGTCCCAGTTGTGCTCACCCGCACTGTCCCTTCTCTTCATGGCGCTGGCATCTCAACTGTGGGCACCAGGCTGTGACAGCTTGCAGCTTCACAGCCGGGTGCCCAATGCGCTCTGTGCCTCCTGATTTGTCCGGCAGTCTTCTGGGACCTGTGAAGGTTCCCAGGAGACTGCAGGAGGAAGGAGGAGGCCGAACTTCCAGCTCACTTCGCTGTGGCGAACTGAGCCAAAAGTCAAAACCATGTACCCGCTCCCTCCCCCCAAAAGGTGCTAAATATGGCAGTGGGGGGGGGGGGGGCAAACAAGCAGAGCTTCCACTTTTATAGCCGAGCTAAAGAGATCTATGATGTTTTGCCATTCCTCTGACTGTGTTATATTAACAGCAGTAGTGCCATAATGGCATACACTTAAAACAGAAAAATATTGGTCCTGAACATAGCCCACGCATTGATTGCTTCAAAATGTTGATTGTAAATTAACATGTTTTATTTTATCCAAACGTTATCCAAACTTTGGTGTTTTCTATTAATTATAATCATCAAAAACAAATAAGCTCAGCATATCCTTAATTGTAGGCCCATTTTAAGTTTCCTTTCTTTATACTGTAAATGTAAATACAAGGTAAAATTACAACATAACTTAAATTGTAGCTAAAGAGAGCTAGGAAACTTGTACTAGTAACTGTTATTTTTATTGCAGTAGTTCAATGTTTGTCCATTTCGTGTTGCTGGTTTGCTTGTTTTATGGTCCTGCTTGCAAATGGAAATCATTATTCATTCAATTAAGATAGAAAAACATTAGTCCTGAAAACAGCCCACTCATTAATTGTTTAGAAAAGTTCACTATAAATCTGCATGTTTCTATTTAAATACATAACAGTGTCAACAGATAAAATGTGTATATTAACTTCATTGATGAGTAAACATACCTTTCACCAATGTATACAATATAAACTATAGAACAACAACATATATGCCCCTGAGGACATATATTAAGAATTTGTGGGATTTTTAAGGTTTTTTATCACTTGAAAATGCCATCAAATCACATATATTTAAAATTAATGAGACTTAACCACTGATAATAGTCATTATAATAAAGAAGTAAAAAATAGCCACACAATAATACAAACATACAAGATATGCAACCCCTGTAAACAAACCCCTTAGAAGCCCAACCACAGCGTAATTTGATGTAATTCATCTGACCCTTTATTGTTCAGGCTATGCTGTGTGGGGACACATGTGCTTAACATTGGACCCAGACACACTATGGGGACAAGATGATATTTGCTAAATAGGGACTCTATACCAACTATAAGTGCATGTTTGAAAAAAGTGAAAGAAACTACAGATTGCAAAAGATAGCAGACAAACCCACCAAATTCTTCAAATATATTAAAAGTAAAAAGGTCCGGTCTGAGTATGTAGGCCCTTTACAAAATAATCTAGCGTGGGTGACTGGAGACAAAGAGAAGGCAAATTTATTAAATACCTTCTTCAGCTCTGTGTATACAAAGGAGCATGGGGGGGTCTCTTGTCCATAATGGGCATGGGCACGGTATTGACACAGCTCCAGATGATCCACGTTGGCTCACAATTGATACGATCCAAAAATATTTAAACAAGGTGAATAAAACACCTGGACCGGATGGCATACACCCACGGGTCCTTAAAGAATTGAGCTCTGTCATTTCAAAGACATTGTTTCTAATTTTTAGGGACTCTTTAATGACTGGCATATTACCACTGGACTGACATAAGGCCAATGTGGTGCCAATATTTATAAAGGGGTCAAAATGTTACCAAGTAATTATAGACCTGTTAGTTTAACTTCTATAGTTGGGAAGATACTGGAGAGTTTAATAAAAGACCACATAGATGATTTCTTGCTGGAAGAAAATATTTTAAGCAACAGACAGCATGAATTCATGAATGACAGAAGTTGTCAAACAAATCTGATTTTTTATTATGAGGGGGTGAGCAAAACGTGGGACAGAGGGGTGGCGGTGGACGTGGTATACTTGGATTTTGCAAAAGCGTTTGACGCAGTTCCAGTTGCAGATGACACCAAGCTGTGCAGTGGAATAACGTCCTTACAGGATGTCTCCAACTTACAAGCCGACCTCAAAGCACTCTTTAATTGGGCAACTATGTGGAAAATGAGGTTTAATGTTGATAAATGTAAGGTTATGCACTTGGAGGCTAAGAATATGCATGCATCATACATACTAGGGGGGTACAACTGGGGGAATCAATGGTGGAGAAGGATCTGGGGGTTCTGGTAGATCACAAGCCTGATAATGGCATGCAATGCCAAGCTGCACTTTCTAAAGCGAGCAAAATCCTCTCTTGTATTAAAAGAGGAATAGACTCCAGAGAGAGAGATATCATATTACCCCTGTACAAATCATTAGTAACACCTCATCTGGAATATGCAGTTCAGTTTTGGGCACCAATTCACAAAAAGAACATTGGAGAACTGGAGAAAGTACAGAGAAGGGCAACCAAACTGATAAGAGGCATGGAGGAGATCAGCTATGAGGAAAGATTAGAGGAACTGAAATGATTCTCTCTTGAGAAGAGGAGATTAAGGGGGGATATGATCAACATGTATAAATACATCAGTGGTTCATATAGTGAACTCGGTGTAGAGTTATTCACCCTGAGGTCATCACAGAGGGCAAGGGGGCACTCTTTACGTCTGGAGGAAAATAAATTTAATCTCCAAAAACGGAAAGGTTTCTTCACAGTGAGAGCTGTGAAAATGTGGAATATACTCCCTCAAGAGTTGGTTCTGGCCAGCTTAGTGCATTGATTTAATAAAGGCCTGGATTCTTTCTTACATACACAGAATATAACTGGATACTAACATTTATAGGTAAAATTGATCCAGGGAATATCCGATTGCCTCTCGGGGGATCAGGAAGGAATTTTTTTCCCTGCAGGAGCAAATTGAATCATGCTTTGTTGGTTTTTTTGCCTTCCTCTGGATCAACTGTGGGTGTAGGATTATAACTTATTTTTTTTAATGGTTGATCTGGACAGACTTTTGTCTTTTTTCAGCCAGACTATGTAACTATGTTTGGTCAGATATATGTTTACTGCCTGGGGTTGGAATTTATACTGGCTTTGTCCCTTTATCCTCCTGTTATAGTGATCTGTGTGTATCATTTGGGTTCCCAGATGTCATCAAACATGAATGTGTTTCTCTAAAAAACCCACACCTGAAGAAGCAATAAGCAAAATGCATTGAGGCAAAGAACTCCTCCACAGCTAACATTGGGTTCATGATATGATTTTCATTGTATAATATAGGTTGGGTTTCAGGGTTGTAGTTATAGTGAACCCCGGATTGGAGGAATTTCATCATATTCATCATATTATATTGTGATTGGGCTTCTAAGTTTTTTTTTACATACTATCACCAGTTGGTGTCCCTGATCACCACCACACCAGTTATATAATGACATTGAACTGCACTGGTGAGAGCATGTTAAAAAAATATTGAAAACATTTTTTTTTTAAATTTAATTTTTCAAAAAATGTTGACAAAAAAATTACAACTTCAAAAAACTCACCATGCCTCTTCCTAAATACTTTGGACTGTCTACTTTCCAAAAAGGGTCAGTCGGGGGATATTTGTACTGTCCTGGCATGTTCAGGCCATCAATACATCAGGGTTGATCGATTTTTTAATATTTATACTTTCCTTTGTGGACTCTATACCTCTATTTCCTACAGACTAAATAATATACATTGATTCGAGTTATTTTCACCAAAGAAATGTAGCGGTATACATTTTAGCCTAAATATATGAAGAAAGATTATTTGCTACAGAATCAAAGATGTTTGGACTTTTTTGTTTATGTAACAAAAATTTTTTAAAAAGTTGTAATTAAATACCATCAAAAGAAAGCTCTATTTGTGCGCAAAAAAAACCCTGCGCAATTGTCGTTCAAAGTGCAACAATGCTGAAAGCTGAAAATTGGCCTGGGCAGGAAGGGGGTGAAAGTGCCCGGTATGGAAGTGGTTAATGTCTTTAGGAGATTTATTAACCACCTCCCGCCCGCCATATAAGGCAATGACGGACGCAAGGTGGTTCTCTCATTCTGGGAGGATGTCATATGACATCCTCCCATTCTAACTGCGCATGCGCGGCTTCGGGAGTGCGCAGCACGGCAATCGGTGGTGCGCTGTGTCCCTCGGACACAGCGGATCACCAATCAATGGAAAGAGCCGAAGATTTTGGCTCGGTCATGTGATCAGCTTTGTCCAATCACAGCTGATCTCATGTAAATAGGGAAATGCTGGTTATCTGCATTTCTCTCCTCACGAGCTGTCAAGGTGACAGCTCGAGAGGAGAGGAGAGCCGGTAATCGGCATTCCTCGGAGGGGACATGTACACTGATCATCAGGGCACTGATGATCAGTGTGCCCTGATGATCAGTGTAGCCCCAGCAGTGCCACCTGTCAGTGTCCATCAGTGCCAGCTGTCAGTGCTCATCAATGTCACCTATCAGTGTCACATCAATGCCACATATCAGTGCCTAACAGTGCACATCAATGCCACATATCAGTGCCCATTTGAGCTGCCTTTCAGTGTCACCTATCAGTGCCAGTCAGTGCCACCTATCAGTGCTGCCATTCAGTCCCACCTATCAGTGCGCATCAGTGCTGACTAACAGTGTGCATCAGTGCAGCCTATCAGTGCCCATCAGTGCTGCCTATCAGTGCCACCTAACAGTGCCAGTCAGTGCCGCCTATCAGTACCAGTCAGTACAGCCTATCAGTTCCACCTATCAGTGCCATATATGAGTGCTGCCTTTCAGTGCCCATCAGTGATGCCTGTCAATGCCCATCAGTGCCACCTACCAGTGCCTCCTCATCAGTGCCACCTATCAGTGCCCATTAGTGCCACCTATCAGTGCCCATCACTGCAGCCTTATTAGTGCATATCAATGAAGGAGAAAAGTCACTTATTTACAAAATTTTAAAACAAAAACTAAGAAAAAACTATGTTTTTTTCAAAATTTTCAGTTGTTTTTGGTTTGTTTAGCAAAAAAAAAAACCCAGAGGTGATTAAATACCACCAAAAGAAAGCACTATCTGTCTCAAAAAAATGATAAAAATTTCATATGGGTGCAGTGTTGCATGACCCCGCAATTGTCATTCAAAGTGCGACAGCACTGAAACCTGAAAATTATATATGACATATGACATCCACCTAGGGTGATACGAAGTAACACATTCTGCATGTGTGTGTAATGATGATTTTTTTTAGAGATAATACACCTTAAAAATCCTATAAATTCTTTCTTGTCCTGAGGGGCATATACAGTTGTGCTCAAAAGTTTGCATACCCTGGCAGAAATCATGACATTTAGGCACTGATATTGAAAATATGACTGATCATGGCAAAAAAACAGTCTTCAAGGATAGTGATCATATGAAGTTATTTATTATCACACAGTTGTTTGGCCCCTTTTTAAATAATAATAATGATAACAGAAATCAACCAAATGGCCATGATCAAAAATTTACATACCCTAGAATGTTTGGCCTTGGTACAGACAGATGTGTAACACACATGTTAAAATTGCAATTAAAGGTTAACTTCCCAGATCTGTGCCTTTTTAAATTGCATTTAATGTCTGTGTATAAGTAGCCAATGCGTTTGTTAGCTCTCATGTGGATGCATAGAGAGCAGAAAAGAACTTTCAAAAGACCTGCGTAGCAAGGTTATAAAACTTTATAAAGATATAAAAAGATATCCAAAAGCCTTGAATTAGCCAGCCAGTACTGTTCAATCACTTACTAAGAAGTGGAACATTCTGAGATATCTGGATACCAATCCAAAGTCAGGTAGGCCAAGAAAAATTGCAGCCACAACTGCCAGAAGAATTGCTTGGGATGCAAAGAAAAACACACAGGCTGCTCTGGAAAAAGACGGTGTGGTTGTTTTGAAGGAACACAATAATATGATACTTGAACAAAAATGAGCTGCATGGTTGAGTTGCCAGAAAGAAGCCTCAATGCCACAAAGCCTGAATGTCATAAATAAAAGACTGGTGAGGGATGCCAAGGTGTTGTCAGACATATTGTAACCAGGCTTTTTAGTGGCATTGGCCAATTCAGTCTGTAGATGATGCTGTGTAAAATGACGTTTCTAAACGGTGTTTGGAAGCTTAATTAACAATCATGACAACATTATTGTTACATGGAATTTACTCCACTAATTTACCATTAGTGGTCACTAGTTACCTTGGATCTGCATAGGTCATCATTCAAAACAACTTTACATGTAAAAAACAACTTTGAATAAATTGTGTTTGTTTCACTACTTGATAACCTTTAGGTAATCCTAACCAGTCCCAAATACCTTTATTATATTTTTGCAGATTTTTGTGTTTATTTTTTTTTTTATTAGCTTTTAAAGTGGACCTTGCACTTAAAAAGAAAGGTCCATTTTTTAAATGTGCCACCCCTCCCCCTTGCTAAAACAAAGGCCTAAAGTGTAAAAAAACACCTTTAGGATAAACAAAATGAAATAATATACTCACCTTTCCTCTGGCTTCTGCCTGCAGTGCCTAGGCAAAGATGATGTCAGCAAAATCCCATAAAATGTAGAGTAGCCAAATTTCACTGAGAATACTTACCCAACACTGCTGCAGCATCTTCTCAGGAGATTGGGAGTTCCCAGGGATCCCGTTACCAGGAGGATGAAATCACCCCCTGTAATGGAGATGGAGTAATATTATTATCTAACTTTTTTCTTGCTACAGGTGACTTTTTTTATACTTTTAGTCAGCATTAAAGAAAGTAGGTGGTGGCAACATTTAAGCAGACCTTGCATGGAGTGCAAGGTGCACTATACATTTTTAAAATGATTATTATTTTATTTGCTAAGTCCCTTGCACAAAAAATGTGAGTATGATCCTCATAGTGCATGCATTTAAATTCTTCTAGCTATGATGTAATCTACTATTCAGGGTGAGTAACACTTGCAGTTGCACACATGTTCATGTACGTGTGTAAAATACTGTCCAGTTAGACAGGTTTTTGGAATTTTTTTAAAAAATGGCACTAGTTTACTGATATTTATTCAAGTGTATACACAGGCCTATTGAAAACAATGGATTGCATTCAGATGAGTAACAAAAAAAAAGCCTGAACACCTAACAATGTGGCGTTATTGAAGCCCATGTGCAAGAACCCTTCATTTTTTATGGTGCATTGAAAAAGTGAAAACAAAGCCTTTATTTAATTTGCAAATACCTTCACAATGCTTTGTATCAGAAATGGAATTGTAGTGTCATTATAGATCAGGCAATTTATACAATATACAACAAAATGTACATTTGTATTTTTCATCTACAGTAATACAAATAAAACAAGTTTTTAAAAAATGCTGGTCAACGTGTAAAAAATTACTTTTTAAAACAAGTTTGTTCTGTATTTTTTCTTTATATTACATAAAAACTAAAATATTGTTTAAAGACTATGTTACCAAAAGAAAGCCTCATTTACCCTGAAAATGCCCTGGACAATAGAGAGTATACAGTGATGACAACTAAACTGGTTAACTAAGAACTAAAAAAAAAAAAAACTCTAAACCTTTCAGGTCCAAAGGAATTTAAACTTTGCCTGTGTGCATAGGTGCCCTTGTCCCCCTGCATCCTGAGTAAAAATCTCAGCTCTCATGATGGATGAGAGCAGCAAACAGCTGCCAACAGATTCAACTGATAATGTAACCTTATACATTATTCCTGAAATCTTACTTATTGTATATACACTATAAACCCATGCTCAAAAAATCTCAATTATTCTTTAACATGTTAATGGAATTACATAAGTAATTCTCCTAGATTGTAAGCTCCAAGGAGCAGGGCCCTCCTTTCCCTCTTGTATTGAACTGTATTGTTGCTGTATTGTCTCCCTTTATATTGTAATGCGCTGAGCAAACTGCTGGCGCTATATAAATCCTGTATAATAATAATAATAATAATTCTCTTTTTCTTTCATTAAAATGTTACAGGTAATCCTGTCATGAAGTATTTGGTTCAAACACCTCTTGGGATAGGGTGACGACACTCTGTCTTTGTCTTCTGCATAGTCACTCTCATGTGCACGTCTGGTGGTGAATACTAGCATTCATGCCTTTGCTCATTGTACATGACCGTTGTCACCATCTGGGATGCAACAAAGGGTGAAAAATGTGAGAACAGTCATATTAAAAGTAAAAAAAAACAAGGTTGTTAATGACCAACAGTGCTTAAGCAAACAAAATGTTTTTCAGTTAGGGCTTGGAACTATTTTAATAGGCGATAGCACACACAAATTCTGAACAACAATGAGAATACTGCAATGATGCCATCCATGTGTCAGAAGACGTGTCCTCTCTAATATGAACAATATTTATTCGTTGTTAGCATGCACAAATTAAGATGAATAAGCCATATATGCAAATGTATCTTTGGTTTGTTGATAATCACAGTGGCAAAGTGGTTAGCACTTTCACCTAGCATCACTAGGTTTGTCAGTTCGATCCCAACTATGGCACTACCTACCTGCAGTTTGCATGTTCTCCCTGTGTCTGCATGGGTTTCCTAGCACACTACAAACACATGCTCATAGGTACACTATATTGCCAAAAGTATTGGGACGCCTGCCTTTACACGCACATGAACTTTAATGGCATCCAGTCTTATGCGGGCCATAGATGGGATGAAAAATCGTCCGATTTTTCGATCGTTAGTGCGGTAATTGGTCGGCCGTTTTTAGTGATTTTTGCCCTTTTTGATTATCGATCTTGCTGGAAAAAAATCGGCCAAACTTGTCATTCTGATGATTTTCGCGGCAATGATGGACAAATCTGCCGATCTTTTTCCGATTTTAATAAATGCGCATGAGCAGTGACATGAAAGAAGGAGGAAAAGAAGAAAAGGAAAAAAATAGAATATGAATGAGAAGAAGAAATAGAATATGAATAAAGAGAAGAAATAGAATATAAAGCAGAAGAAGAAATAGAAGAAATAGAATATTAAGAAGTAGAAGGAGAAGAAAAAGAAGAAATAGAATATGAATAAGAAGAATTAATAAGAAGAATTTCAGTCCGATATTATATTTGACATTTAAAAGTATAGCTATTTCAACTTCTTCTGCATATTCTATTTCTTCTTCTTCTGCATATTCTATATAATTGCCGGCCGTAGACGGGGAGAAAATCAGCCATTTTTTTTTACCAATGGTGGTAACGTCGGCTAATTTTTCGTTTTTCTAAAAAAAAAAAGTACGGTTTTCTCCCCGTCTATGGCCTGCATTAGTCCGTAGGGTTCAATAAGGAGTTGGCCCACCCTTTGCAGCTATAACAGCTTCAACTCTTCTGGGAAGGCTGTCCACAAGGTTTAGGAGTGTGTCTATGGGAATGTTTGACCATTCTTCCAGAAGCGCATTTGTGCGGTCAAGCACTAATGTCAGAAGAGAAGGCCTGGCTCGCAGTCTCCACTCTAATTCATCCCAAAGGTGTTCTGTCAGGTTGAGGTCAGGACTCTGTGCAGGCCAGTCAAGTTCCTCCACCCCAAAATCGTTCATCCATGTCTTTATGGACCTTGCTTTGCGCACTGGTGCGCAGTCATGTTGGAACAGGAACCATCCCCAAACTGTTCCCACAAAGTTGGGAGCATGAAATTGTCACAAATGCCCTAATAAACCGACGCCTTAAGAGTTCCCTTTACTGGAACTAATCCAGCCCCTGAAAAACAACCCCACACCATAATCCCCTCTCCACCACTTTACTCTCCAAACTTTACACTTGGCACAATGCAGTCAGGCAAGTACAGTTCTTCTGGCAACTGCAAAACCCAGACATGTTCATCAGATTGGCAGACAGAGGAGCAAGATTTATCACTCCAGAGAACACATCTCCACTGCTCTAGAGTCCAGTGGCGGTGTACTTTACACCACTGCATCTGTTGCTTTGCACTGCACTTGGTAATGTAAGGCTTGAATGAAGCTGCTCAGCCACTCATTCCATGAAGCTCTCTACACACTGTTGTTGTGCTAATCTGAAGGCCATATGAAGTTTGCAGGTCTTTAGCTATTGACTCTGCAGATCATTGGCGACTTCTACGCACTGTGCGTTTCAGCATGTGCTGACCCCGCTCTGTCATTTTACATGGCCTACCATGTTGTGGCTGAGTTGGTGTCGTTTCCAGTTGCTTACACTTTGTTATAATACAAACAGTTGACCGTGGAATATTTAGTAGCAAGGAAATTTCACAGATGGACTTATTGAACAGGTGGAAACCTATCACGGTACCACGCTTGAATTCACTGAGCTCCTAAAAGCGACCCATTCTTTCACAAATGTTTGTAGAAGCAGTCTGCATGCCTAGGTGCTTGGTTGTATACACCTGTGGCCATGGAGATGATTGGAATATCTGAATCCAATGATTTGGAGGTGCGTTCCAATACTTTTGGCAATATAGTGTATATTGGCCCTAGTATGTACATGTATGAATGCGAGTTAGGGACCTTAGATTGTAAGCTCCTTGAGGGCAGGGACTGGTGTGAATGTACAATATATATGTATGCTTAAATTGACTGTGCTATATAAGTACCTAAAATAAATAAAATCCATTTTTCTTTTGCATCCTTACCTACTATTAGATTAAAATCTAAAAATAATAATAATAATCAATAATTATTGATTATGTATTTGAAAATGTACACTATTTCAAATTTAATTATTTATAATGCCTCTTAAATTTTTAATTAAACCCCAAATTCAGATGATCAGCCTTTCAAGTTGCTGTGCTTCGAAATGTAATTCTTTCTTATATAATAATTTGATCAAATACAATCAAAAAGTGTTTAAAACTGCATATCTAAACTTAAATCCTTGGAATAACAGCTTATGTTTAATTTACTACAGTATTCTTATAAATCCAAAAGAGGAAATTGAAATTTGTTCCGGAAACTATTATTTTCGTGACAGGTTATGTGAAAGAATCCTAAATCCTGTGTTGAAAGGCGACCATGTTGTTGAATGAAAGCAACATTAAAGGAAAGCTGTAAGCTAACATTCCTGCGGTAAACGATGTCTTTTCGAGATAATCACAAAACAAACACAGCAAGGAGTTTTCTTTGTTATACAGTTTGTAACTGAAAATAATTTATACACTGAGGTTTTTCAGTAAAGAATAAAGTTAAGTCATCCTAACCAGCAATATTACATTTCCAAACTGCGCTAGTTTTCACTAGTGATGTATGCTGGTTGGAAATTATATTATTTCCTAACCCGTAAATCAGCAATCTGTAAATTAATTTGTAAATGAAAGTTCTCTAGCATGATGCTCATTCTGAGAGAACATGAATCCACTTTCCATTGTAAAAGTACCAGCTCTTTGCAGTGTGGGCTTGTATTTCAGAAATCATGTAGCCACTGACAGCTCTTGGTCTCAATTACAGTTAGGTCCATATATATTTGGACACAGGCACAATTTTTGGTTTTTTTCAGGTATTTACCAAAACATATTCAAGCTATAGTTATATAATGGGTATGGGCTGAAGGTGCACTCTCTTAGGTTTAATTTGAGGGTATGTACATCCAAATTGGAGGAAGGGTTTAGGAATTACAGCTTTTAAGAGTAGCTACCCCCCATTTTCACGGGACCAAAAGTAATTGGACAACTGAATAAAAAGCTGTTTCAGGTGTGGGCTACTCCTTTGCTATTTCTTCATCAATTAAGCAGGTCTGGAGTTGATTCTAAGTGTGGTATTTGCATTTGGAGTCTATTTCTGTGAACCTACATCATGCGTTCAAAGGAGCTGTCCATGCAAGTGAAACAGGCCCTTGTAAGGCTTCAAAACAAAACAAATTCATCAGAGAGATAGCAGCAACATTAGGAATGGCCAAATCAACAGTTTGGTACATTCCGAGGAGAGAAGAACGCACTGGTGAGCTCAGCAACATAAAAAGACATGGATGACCACGGAAAGCAACAGTGGTGAATGATCACAGGATCCTCTCTATAGTAAAGAAAAACACATTCACAACATCCAGACAAGTGAAGGACACTCTCCAGGAGGTGGGCGTATCATTGTCAAAGTCTACAATCAAGAGAAGACTTCACAAGAGGAAATACAGAGGGTTCACCACAAGGTGCAAACCATTCATAAGCCTGAAGAATAGAAAAACCAGATTAGACTTTGCCAAAAAAACATTTAAAAAAGCCAGACCAGTTCTGGAAAAGCATTCTTTGGACTGATGAAACTAAGATTCATCTGTACCAGAATGACGGGAAGAAAAGAATGTGGAGAAGGCTTGGAATAGCTCAAGATTCAAAGCACACCATCATTTGTGAAATAGGGGGAGGCAGTGTGATGGCATGGGTATGCATGGCTTCCAGTGGCACTGGGTCATTGGTGATTATTGATGACATGACAGAAGACAGAGGCAGCCGGATGAATTCTGCAGTTGTTAGAGATATACTGTCAGCTCAGATTCAGCCAAATGCAGCAAAGTTGATAGGACAGCGCTTCACAGTACAGATGGACAATGATCCAAACACACTGCAAAAGCAATACAGGAGCTTTTGAAGGAGAAGTGGAATATTCTGCAATGGCCGAGTCAGTCACCTGATCTCAACCCAATTAAGCATGCATTTCACTTGCTGAAAGCAAAACTAAAGGCAGAAAGACCCACAAACAAAGAACAACTGAAGACAGCTGCAGTTAGAGCCTAGCAAAGCATCAGAAAGGAGGAAACCCAGACTTTGGTAATGTCCATGGGTTCCAGACTTCAGACAGTCATTGCCAGTAAAGGATTCTCAACGAAATATTAAAAATGAACATTTAAATTTATGATTATATTCATTTGTCCAATTACATTTGGAGGGACTGTGCATAAAAATGGTTGCAGTTCCAAAAAAATTTGTACTTGATATTTATGTTCAACCCCTTGAATTAACAACCCCCCTACCTGACCAGGCCATGTTTTGCGTTACGGCGCTGTGTTACTTTAACTGACAATTGCACAGTCATGCAACACTGCACCCAAATGAAATTTACGTCCTTTTTTCCCCATGAATTGAGCTTTCCTTTGATGGTTTTTTATGCTATAAAAAAATGACGATTTTGAGAAACAAACTATATTTTTGACTTTTTGCTATTAAACATGTCCAGTAAAAATATTTAAAAAATACAATTTTGTCGTAAATTTAGGCCAAAATGTCTGCTAAAAAAAATTCCCAATACATGTAAATTAATTGGTTTACGTGAAAGTTATAATGTTTAAGTAAACCAATGGCGGTATATATACTGGAATTGTTTTTTGTTTACTAGTAATGGTGGTGATCAGTGACTTATTGGGAGACTGCGGCGGACATTCTGACACTGGGGAGGGGGAACTGACTTGGTGTCACTGACATCTCCAGTGACACCAGTACAGTGATCAGTGCTAAAAAAAAAAGCACTGACACTGTACTACTGGCACTGGGCAGGAAGGGGTTAACATGAGGGGCGATCAAAGGGTTAACTGTGTGTTGTTTTACTTGTGTCTGTACTCCACTGTAATCACACTGCTTTGGATGGCTCTGCACCCACTTTAAAGGGTTTCTTTCTCTAGACTATAAGCTGACTCCCACCTCCCCCCCCCCACACACACAAACACACACGCACACACAAACTCACTATGGCCATGATAATGACCAGTAGAGGATGTACCTATTGTCCCCTTGCTAATCATTTGTTTTAGACTGGTCAATACATAGCTCTGAGAATACTATTGTGCTCAAAACTACCTGGCTCTTTCCTTCCCAGTTTACAAGCACCACACATTACTGTACAGACATTAGAGTAGAATTGAACCTGCGTGTGTTTTAATGGAAGACCAAAAGCTTTTTAAAATTATTTTTTATATTAGATGGGTAAATATGAAGTATTGAATATTTACAGGCAGCTAGTAGATATCCAGACTCCTGTTCACATGTTTGCAAGGTTACCTTTATCTACTTCAATGAAAAAAATAAATGTTTACAGAGCTCAAAAGCTCAAGTGTAAATAACACACACAGCCAAATAAGCAATAACTACCCATGCTCTATGTTTTTGGAGTGTGAGAGGAAACTGGAGTACCCGGAGGAAACCCACGCAGGCACAGGGAGAACATGCAAGCTCCAGGCAGGTGGTGCCATGGTTTGGATTCAAACCAATGACCCCAGTACTGCCAGGCGGAAATGCTAACCATTTAGCCACTGTACTGCCGAACTTGGCCCTGCCTAAGAGTTTGCATTAAAAACAGAGGGTTTTGTTTGCGCACATTTGCAAATACATGCGTAAGCCACAGTCCCGCATCAAGGTTCCACTGTATACTGAGCTAGCGCTAAAATTTTCCTAAGCTATCCATTGCTATATGTGCTCCCACTGTGGAGGCTCTAGATATTTTAATGCTAGTTCTGCAGTATACAGAGGACCCTTGATACGTGACTGTGGCTTATGCATGTATTTGCAAATGTGCACAAACAAAACCCTCTGTTTTTAACGCAAACTGTTTTAAATCCCAACCATGACACTACCTGCATGGAGTTTGTATGTTCTTTCTGTGCTTGTATGGGATTCCAACTATGTTCCAAAGATATTCTGGTAGGTTAACTGTCATCTTTCTAAATTGGCCCTAGTATGTGAATTAGAGACCTTAGATTGTAGGCTCTTTTGAGGGTAGGATCTGATGTGAATGTACAGTACATATGTAAACAGCTGTGTAAATTGTCAGTGCTATATAAATGCCTGTAATAAATTCTAATGTGAGCGCTGTATATACTATATGTATTAATAGCCTTAGATCATTAAACCACCAATGATCCTCAATTTCATTTGATATTTCAAATCTCTGCAACAAATGGGAACTAGCAGATTAAAAACCCATCTCTTTTGAATGATATTTCCTGGACAAAAATGCCTTTTAATTGGTTGACATTCCATTACTAATCTCAGGAAACTCCTTGACCATGCCAGCTAAACAACATAAATCTCAAGGGGAAAACCTAATTGGCATCAAAATGTAGATAAGCCTTTTGACTTTCAAACATTTATGTATTATTAAGAAATTATTCAACATATGGAAGTCTCATAGGAAAATGCACAATTTTCTTTACAGTCTGCTCAGGCCCATGATTATGCCTAAGTATGTAAAATCATCCGTTTAAAAATAAGAGCACTTTTTTGAAAATTACGTTTACAAAGGAATAACTACCCAGGAAAAAGTAGTTTAGGGCTCTTGTACACAGCCGTATATTAGGCGTACGGAGTAAAATGTGACGGTTTTTGAGGCTGGGAGCTACATCTGCAGCACATTTTTACCCATAGACATGCATTAAAAAAATTGTGCATGCATCTATGCAGGTATAAAGGTGCGTGCATATGGCCATATTTTTTTCAAATATGTGTTTGCGTGTCAACTAGGAAGAAATGTGTATTTGCTTCTTTTAAAAATGATTCTTTCAATTAGACAGAATCTTCTGTAAAAAGTTGACTGAAATAGGGACTCCTCTTGGAGCCATAACAAGTGTGGATTTTGGAAATAATTCCTGAGCTAGCCTGCATACAAGTATGTGTTTATGTTTTAGGTGGATGTGTGATTGATTTATCTTCAAAACACTGTCTGTATAGGGAGGATAGGATAACTCTGTTAAACAGAAAATTCAAAACAAGGTATGAATCATCCTGCATTCTGTTGAGTCAGAAGTTTAAAGATATTTTCAGTTTAACTCTTCAACTTTTTTCTAATCCAAATGTAACCCTTTCCCAACCTCACAGTTAGCACCTGAGATGACCCAATCAAAAGCTAACACTTTGTGCTTCCCGCTTCCCGACTGCCCTATAGCAGAACTACTGCTACAGGGCAGTAGGGCTGTGCAAATATATATATATATATATGTGTGTGATCTTGTCTTTCCGTGTATGGGGTACGCACACCATACCCGAGGCGCCATTGGCGGCTACAGCTGTCAATCCCCAGGTCCCGGCCAGAGATTCCCCACTGGTACCAAGCAATCAGTGATTATCACTGACAGGGGAGAGGTCTGTATGTAAACAATACAGATCTCTCCCCCTGTCAGATCCTTACAGTGTAAAGCACACATACAGCACACAGTAAAACACACACAGTTAACCCTTTGATCGCCCCAGATGTTAACCCTTTACTGTCAGTACAGTGTGAGCGCTTTTTATTAGCACTGATCACTGTATTAGTGTCACTGGGGATGTCAGTGGCAGTTAGTCAGTTCCCCCCCAGTGTCAGAATGTCAGAAGCAGTCCCGTTATAAGTCGCTGATCGCCGCCATTACTAGTATAAAAAATAAATTTTAAAAAATTCCAGTATATACAGTGGGGCAATAAAGTATTTAGTCAGCCACAAATTGTGCAAGTTCTCCCGCTTAAAAAGATGAGAGAGGCTTGTAACTGGCATCATAGGTAGACCTCAACTATGAGAGACAAAATGAGAAAAAAAAATCCAGACAATCACATTGGCTGATTTGGAAAGAATTTATTTGCAAATTATGGTGGAAAATAAGTATTTGGTCACCTACAAACAAGCAAGATATCTGGCTCTCACAGACCTGTACCTTCTTCTTTAAGAGGCTCCTCATTACCTGTATCAATGGCACCTGTTTGAACTTGTTATCAGTATAAAAGACCTCAAACAGTCACACTCCAAACTCCACTATGGGGAAGACCAAAGAGCTGTCGAAGGACACCAGAAACAAAAGTGTAGACCTGCACCAGGCTGGGAAAACTGAATCTGCAATAGGCAAGCAGCTTGGTGTGAACAAATCAACTGTGGGAGCAATAATTAGAAAATGGAAGACATATAAGACCACTGATAATCTCCCTCGATCTGGGACTCCACGCAAGATCTCACCCCGTGGGGTCAAAATGATCACAAGAACAGTGAGTAAAAATCCCAGGACCACTCGAGGGGACCTAGTGAATGACCTGTAGAGAGCTGGGACCAACGTAACAAAGGCTACCATCAGTAACACACTACGCCGCCAGAGACTCAGATCCTGCAGTGCCAGACGTGTCCCCCTGCTTAAGCCAGTACAAGTCCGGGCCCATCTGAAGTTTGTTAGAGAGCATTTGGATGATCCAGAAGAGGATTGGGAGAATGTCATATGGTCAGATGAAACCAAAATAGAACTGTTTGGCAGAAACAACTCGTCGTGTTTGGAGGAGAGAGAATGCTGAGTTGCATCCAAAGAACACCATACCTACTGTGAAGCATAGGGGTGGGAACATCATGCTTTGGGGCTGTTTCTCCGCAAAGAGACCAGGGCGACTGATCCATGTACAGGACAGAATGAATGGGGCCATGTATCGTGAGATTTTGAGTGCAAACCTCCTTCCATCAGCAAGGGCATTGAAGATAAAATGTGGCTGGGTCTTTCAACATGACAATGATCCCAAACATACCACCCGGGCAACGAAGGAGTGGCTTCGTAAGAAGCATTTCAAGGTCCTGGAGTGGCCTAGCCAGTCTCCAGATCTCAACCCCATAGAAAACCTTTGGAGGGAGTTGAAAGTCCGTGTTGCCCAGTGACAGCCCCAAAATATCACTGCTCTAGAGGAGATCTGCATGGAGGATGGGCCAACATACCAGCAACAGTGTGTGCCAACCTTGTGAAGACTTACAGGAAACATTTGACCTCTGTCATTGCCAACAAAGAATATATAACAAAGTATTCAGATGAACTTTTGATATTGACCAAATACTTATTTTCCACCATAATTTGCAAATACATTCTTTCCAAATAAGCCAATGTGATTGTCTGGATTTTTTTTCTCATTTGTCTCTCATAGTTGAGGTCTACATATGATGCCAATTGCAGGCCTCTCTCATCTTTTTAAGTGGGAGAACTTACACAATTGGTGGCTGACTAAATACTTTTTTGCCCCACTGTATACCACCATTTGTAGACACTAAAACTTTCATGTAAACCAATTAATTTACACATATTGGGATTTTTTTTTTTTAGAAAAGATATGTCGCAGAATACATTTTGGCCTAAATTCATGACGAAATTTGATTTTTACATTTTTTTTACTGGACATGTTTAATAGCAAAGAGTCAAATTATAGTTTTTTTTTTTATAGCGCAAAAAAAAACAAAACGCAAAAGGCGATCAAATACCACCAAAAGAAAGCTCAATTTGTGGGAAAAAAAGCATAAATGTAATTTTGGTGCAGCGTTGCATGACCACGCAATTGTCAGTTAAAGTAACACAGCGCCGTAATCAGGGGCAGACTGACAACTCATGGGGTCCCTGGGCAATAGGGGAGCATAGGGCCCTTGTGTCCTTGCCCAAACTCAAAAAAGCCTATGCAAAAGGTACCAGGGGCATCTCATGGAGCCCCCTACTGACCCTGGGCCCTCGGGTAGTGCCCGAGTTTCCAAATGGTCAGTCCACCCCTGGCCGTAATGCAAAAAATGGCCTGGTCAGGAAGGGGGGTAAATCCTCTGGAGGGCAAGTTGTTAAAGTGACACTAAATAATGTGCTTATTCTCCAAAGTAATCAATACACATCCACTACTTAATGACCCTGTATTCTATTTATCATGACATTGTTTCTTACTTTGTTTTTCTGCCTCCTTGTAGCCAAAACAGGAAGGGAGGGAAACCTGGGATGTCACCAGGGTCACCAGAACTATGTCCCCATTTGAAGATATCCCCTATATTAGTATTCTGATTGCAACCCAATCATTGGGATTTTCTTTTTGCTTTTACTTTTGATGATAACGGAAAACAGGAAAAAAATACAGAGGGTGAATATCCGTAATGGGGCACATATGTGGTAATCCCTCTCCACTCTGTCCAAAACTAAAAAAAAGTTTTACCTTTACTTACACATTAAACAGAACTTTCACTCCACTCTTCTGTATATGTCATTATTATCCCCCTAAATTAAAAACTATGTAAAGTAATTAAACTGCAGCATTTATTAAAGAAGCTCCCTGCTTACCAGGCCTTCAGTTTAGGCATCAGTTACTGTATGTAAGCAGATACTGTATGTCTATGAACTGGCTCCTAATTAATGCACTACACCCAGGGCTGCTGTTGGAAACCACAGGGCCCCATACAGCCAACCTGACAGGCCCCCCCCCCAAAAAAAACCCCACAGTTTATTATGCTTCCATTATGAATGAACATAGTGAGAGATCAGTACCGAGCACTTGTGTTCATTCAGGAAAGAAAGGGGCTGGTGAAATGTGAAATATTCACTGAACCTTTCCCCCACTCTCCAAACAAAAAAAGACTGACAATTTTGAAAATAATTTTTTTGACTTTCTGCTATTAAACATGTCCAGTAAAAAAATTTTAACAATCAAATTATGTCATAAATTTAGTCCAAAATATATTCTGCTACATGTATTTGCTAAAAAAAAATCCCAATATGTGTAAATTAATTGGGAAGTTATAGCGTCAACAAATGGCGGTATATATACTGGCGGTAATCAGCGACTTATACAGTCAGATCCATAAATATTGGGACATCGACACAATTCTAACATTTTTGGCTCTATACACCACCACAATGGATTTGAAATGAAATGAACAAGATGTGTTTTAACTGCAGACTGACAGCTTTAATTTGAGGGTATTTACAAATCAGGTGAACGGTGTAGGAATTACAACAGTTTGCATATGTGCCTCCTACTTGTTAAGGGACCAAAAGTAATGGGACAATTGGCTTCTTAGCTGTTCCATGGCCAGGTGTGTGTTATTCCCTCATTATCCCAATTACAATGAGCAGATAAAAGGTCCAGTGTTCATTTCAAGTGTGCTATTTGCATTTGGAATCTGTTGCTGTCAGCTCTCAAGATGAGATCCAAAGAGCTGTCACTATCAGTGAAGCAAGCCATCATTAGGCTGAAAAAACAAAACAAACCCATCAGCGAGATAACAAAAACATTAGGCGTGGCCAAAACAACTGTTTGGAACATTCTTAAAAAGAAGGAACGCACTGGTGAGCTCAGCAACACCAAAAGACCCGGAAGACCACGGAAAACAACTGTGGTGGATGACCGAAGAATTCTTTCCCTGGTGAAGAAAACACCCTTCACAACAGTTGGCCAGATCAAGAACACTCTCCAGGAGGTAGGTGTATGTGTGTCAAAGTCAACAATCAAGAGAAGACTTCACCAGAGTGAATACAGAGGGTTCACCACAAGATGTAAACCATTGGTGAGCCTCAAAAACAAGAAGGCCAGATTAGAGTTTGCCAAACGACTTCTAAAAAAGCCTTCACAGTTCTGGAACAACATCCTATGGACAGATGAGACCAAGATCAACTTGTACCAGAGTGATGGGAAGAGAAGAGTATGGAGAAGGAAAGGAACTGCTCATGATCCTAAGCATACCACTAGAGATGAGCGAATCGAACCAGGCGAACCGGAATTCGAGTCGAATTTCAGGAAATATTCGATTCGCGGCGAAACCGAAATTTTGCCTACTTCGGGTGCGCGAATCGAACATTTCCCGATCAGCCGGCAAAAGTGTCCCTGCAGTGAGCTCCGCTATTTCTGACAGTTCTCTGACAGAAGGAACACATGTTTAGCGGTTGAAACATTGTATCTATTAGTTTACATTTAGGATACAGATGTTTCAACCACTGTTCATGTGAAGAAGCTGTGAGAGAACTGTCAGAAATAGAGGAACTCTGCACATACACTTTTTGCCGGCTTGGAATTATTCTTCTTTTCATCCTACTTCTTCTTCTTCTTCATCTTCATCCTCAGAAGAAGAGGATGAGGATGAGGATGAAGAAGAAGAAGAAGTAGGATGAAAAGAAGAATAATTCCAAGCCGGCAAAAAGTGTATGTGCAGAGTTCCTCTATTTCTGACAGTTCTCTCACAGCTTCTTCACATGTACAGCGGTTGAAACATCTGTATCCTAAATGGAAACTAATAGATACAATTTGTATCTATTAGTTTCCATTTAGGATACAGATGTTTCAACCGCTGTACATGTGAAGAAGCTGTGAGAGAACTGTCAGAAATAGAGGAACTCTGCACATACACTTTTTGCCGGCTTGGAATTATTCTTCTTTTCATCCTACTTCTTCTTCTTCTTCTTCTTCTTCTTCTTCTTCATCCTCATCCTCATCCTCTTCTTCTGAGGATGAGGATGAGGATGAAGAAGAAAAAGAAGCAGTAGGATGAAAATAAGAATAATTCCAAGCCGGCAAAAAGTGTATGTGCAGAGTTCCTCTATTCTGCAGATACACTTAGAGGAGCTCTGCACATACACTTTTTGCCTGTTTGGAATTAATCTTATTTTCATCCTACTTCTTCTTCTTCTTCTTCTTCTTTATCCTCATCCTCAGAAGAAGAAGAAGAGGATGAAGAAGAAGAAGAAGAAGTAGGATGAAAATAAGAATAATTGCAAGCCGGCAAAAAGTGTATGTGCAGAGTTCCTCTATTCTGCAGATACACTTAGAGGAGCTCTGCAGATACACTTAGAGGAGCTCTGCACATACACTTTTTGCCGGCTTGGAATTAATCTTATTTTCATCCTACTTCTTCTTCTTCTTCTTCATCCTCATCCTCATCCTCAGAAGAAGAAGAAGAGGATGAGGATGAGGATGAAGAAGAAGAAGAAGAAGAAGTAGGATGAAAATAAGAATAATTCCAAGCCGGCAAAAAGTGTATCTGCAGAGCTCCTCTAAGTGTATCTGCAGAATAGAGGAACTCTGCACATACACTTTTTGCCGGAAACCGCTGTATGGAGGGAATGTCCCAGAACTGTCATAAATAGTCTATTTCTGACAGTTCTGGGACATTCACTCTATACAGCTGTTTCAACCGCTGTATGGAGGGAATGTCATAGAACTGTCAGAAATAGACTATTAATGACAGTTCTGGGACATTCACTCCATACAGCGGTTGAAACATTGTATCTATTTTTTTCCATAAATGACATTCTGCAGATACACTTAGAGGAGCGCTGCAGATACACTTTTTGCCGGCTTGGAATTATTCTTATTTTCATCCTACTTCTTCTTTTTCTTCTTATGAGGATGAGGATGAAGAAGAAGAAGTAGGATGAAAATAAGATTAATTACAAGCCGGCAAAAAGTGTATCTGCAGCGCTCCTCTAAGTGTATTTGCAGAATGTCATTTATGGAAAAAAATAGATACAATGTTTCAACCGCTGTATGGAAGGACAGTCCCAGAACTGTCATAAATAGTCTATTTCTGACAGTTCTATGACATTCCCTCCATACAGCGGTTGAAACAGCTGTATGGAGTGAATGTCCCAGAACTGTCAGAAATAGACAGAAACTGTCACAGAACTGTCCTTCTTCTCATCCTTCTCCTTCTTCTCATCCTTCTTCTCATCCTTCTTCTCATCCTTCTCCTTCTTCTCATCCTTCTCCTTCTTCTCATCCTTCTCCTTCTCCTTCTTCTCATCCTTCTCCTTCTTCTCATCCTTCTTCTCATCCTTCTCCTTCTTCTCATCCTTCTCCTTCTCATCCTTCTCCTTCTTCTCATCCTTCTCCTTCTTCTCATCCTTCTCCTTCTCCTTCTTCTCATCCTTCTCCTTCTCCTCATCCTTCTCCTTCTCCTTCTCATCCTTCTCCTTCTCCATCTTCTCATCCTTCTCCTTCTTCTCATCCTTATCCTTCTCCTTCTTCTCATCCTTCTCCTTCTCCATCTTCTCATCCTTCTCCTTTTCCTTCTTCTCATCCTTCTCCTTCTGCTTCTCCTTCTCCTTCTCCTTCTTCTCATCCTTCTCCTTCTTCTCATCCTTCTCCTTCTTCTCATCCTTCTCCTTCTTCTCATCCTTCTCCTTCTCCTTCTTCTCATCCTTCTCCTTCTTCTCATCCTTCTCCTTCTCCTCATCCTTCTCCTTCTCCTCATCCTACTCCTTCTCCTCATCCTTCTCCTTCTCCTTCTTCTCATCCTTCTCCTTCTCCTTCTTCTCATCCTTCTCCTTCTTCTCATCCTTCTCCTTCTCCTTCTTCTCATCCTTCTCCTTCTTCTCATCCTTCTCCTTCTCCTTCTTCTCATCCTTCTCCTTCTTCTCATCCTTCTCCTTCTCCTCATCCTTCTCCTTCTCCTTCTTCTCATCCTTCTCCTTCTCCTTCTTCTCATCCTTCTCCTTCTTCTCATCCTTCTCCTTCTCCTCATCCTTCTCCTTCTCCTTCTTCTCATCCTTCTCCTTCTCCTTCTTCTCATCCTTCTCCTTCTTCTCATCCTTCTCCTTCTTCTCATCCTTCTCCTTCTTCTTCTCATCCTTCTCCTTCTTCTCATCCTTCTCCTTCTTCTCATCCTTCTCCTTCTTCTCATCCTTCTCCTTCTTCTCATCCTTCTCCTTCTTCTTCTCATCCTTCTCCTTCTTCTCATCCTTCTCCTTCTTCTCATCCTTCTTCTCATCCTTCTCCTTCTTCTCATCCTTCTCCTTCTCCTTCTTCTCATCCTTCTCCTTCTCCTTCTCCTTCTTCTCATCCTTCTCCTTCTCCTTCTTCTCATCCTTCTCCTTCTCCATCTTCTCATCCTTCTCCTTTTCCTTCTTCTCATCCTTCTCCTTCTGCTTCTCCTTCTCCTTCTCCGTCTTCTCATCCTTCTCCTTCTCATCCTTCTCCTTCTTCTCATCCTTCTCCTTCTTCTCATCCTTCTCCTTCTTCTCATCCTTCTCCTTCTTCTCATCCTTCTTCTCATCCTTCTCCTTCTTCTCATCCTTCTCCTTCTCCTTCTTCTCATCCTTCTCCTTCTTCTCATCCTTCTTCTCATCCTTCTCCTTCTTCTCATCCTTCTCCTTCTCCTTCTTCTTCTCCTTCTTCTCATCCTTCTCCTTCTTCTCATCCTTCTCCTTCTTCTCATCCTTCTCCTTCTTCTCATCCTTCTCATCCTTCTCCTTCTTCTCATCCTTCTTCTCATCCTTCTCCTTCTTCTCATCCTTCTCCTTCTTCTCATCCTTCTCCTTCTTCTCATCCTTCTTCTCATCCTTCTCCTTCTTCTCATCCTTCTCCTTCTTCTCATCCTTCTCCTTCTCCTTCTCATCCTTCTCTTTCTTCTCATCCTTCTTCTTCTCATCCTTCTCCTTCTCCTTCTTCTCATCCTTCTTCTCCTCATCCTTCTCCTTCTTCTCATCCTTCTCCTTCTCCTTCTTCTCATCCTTCTCCTTCTTCTCATCCTTCTCCTTCTTCTCATCCTTCTCCTTCTCTTTCCTCATCTCCAAGGGCATTTAAATTAAAGGTACAGTGTTCTGCACTAATTTAAAGGCTCTCTGAAGCCTAGAAACCCTTTTTATAAGTCATCTTCGTAGCGAAGAAATTCGCATCGAATCGAATTTCACACTGGAATTCGCCGAATCAGCCGAATCGAATTTTTGAGAAATTCGCTCATCTCTACATACCACCTCATCAGTGAAGCATGGTGGTGATAGTGTCATGGCGTGGGCATGTATGGCTGCCAATGAACTGGTTCTCTTGTATTTATTGATGATGTGACTGCTGACAAAAGCAGCAGGATGAATTCTGAAGTGTTTTGGGCAATATTATCTGCTCATATTCAGCCAAATGCTTCAGAACTCATTGGACGCCGCTTCACAGTGCAGATGGACAATGACCCAAAGCATACTGCAAAAGCAACCAAAGAGTTTTTTAAGGGAAAGAAGTGGAATGTTATGCAATGGCCAAGTCTATCACCTGGCCTGAATCTGATTGAGCATGCATTTCACTTGAAGACAAAACTGAAGGGAAAATGCCCCAAGAACAAGCAGGAACTGAAGACAGTTGCAGTAGAGGCCCGGCAGAGCATCACCAGGGATGAAACCCAGCGTCTGGTGATGTCTATGCGTTCCAGACTTCAGGCTGTAATTGAATGCAAAGGATTTGCAACCAAGTATTAAAAAATGAAAGTTTGATTTATGATTATTATTCTGTCCCATTACATTTGGTCCCTTAACAAGTGGGAGGCACATATGCAAACTGTTGTAATTCCTACACCGTTCACCTGATTTGGATGTAAATACCCTCAAATTAAAGCTGGCAGTCTGCAGTTTTTGAGGCTCACCAATGGTTTACATCTTGTGATGAACCCTCTGTATTCACTCTGGTGAAGTCTTCTCTTGATTGTTGACTTTGACACACATACACCTACCTCCTGGAGAGTGTTCTTGATCTGGCCAACTGTTGTGAAGGGTGTTTTCTTCACCAGGGAAAGAATTCTTCGGTCATCCACCACAGTTGTTTTCCATGGTCTTCCGGGTCTTTTGGTGTTGCTGAGCTCACCGGTGCGTTCCTTCTTTTTAAGAATGTTCCAAACAGTTGTTTTGGCCACGCCTAATGTTTTTGCTATCTCTCTGATGGGTTTGTTTTGTTTTTTCAGCCTAATGATGGCTTGCTTCACTGATAGTGACAGCTCTTTGGATCTCATCTTGAGAGTTGACAGCAACAGATTCCAAATGCAAATAGCACACTTGAAATGAACTTTGGACCTTTTATCTGCTCATTGTAATTGGGATAATGAGGGAATAACACACACCTGGCCATGGAACATCTGAGAAGCCAATTGTCCCATTACTTTTGGTCCCTTAACAAGTGGGAGGCACATATGCAAACTGTTGTAATTCCTACACCGTTCACCTGATTTGGATGTAAATACCCTCAAATTAAAGCTGACAGTCTGCAGTTAAAGCACATCTTGTTCGTTTCATTTCAAATCCATTGCGGTGGTGTATAGAGCCAGAAATGTTAGAATTGTGTCAATGTCCCAGTATTTATGGATCTGACTGTAGCGGGACTGTGGGACTGCGGCGGGCATTCTGACACTGGGGGGAACTGAATAACTGCCACTGACATCCCAATGACACTAATACAGTGATCAGTGCTAATAAAAAGCACTTACTCTATATTAATGACACTGGGCAGGACGGGGTTAACATCTGGGGCAATCAAAGAGTTAACAGTGTGCTGTATTGTGTTTTACATAGTGTGCTGTGTGTGTTTTACCAAGTAGACAAGCTGCACAGCAGAGCAATACAAAGCAGCTTGTTTGTGCTGACAGGGGAGAGATCTGTATTGTTTACACACAGACCTCTCCCCTTTCACTGTTCCTCCGCAACGGGGTATCTCCGGCTGAAACACGGTGATCGACAGCTGCAGCCGTCAATGGTGGCACAGGTAGGGCGGCACACACACTCCTGCCCAGAAATGCAAAATCATGTGAGTATATATATATATATATATATATATATACACATATACAGGTGAAACTCAAAAAATTTGAATATCGTGCAAAAGTTCATTTATTTCAGTAATGCAACTTAAAAGGTGAAAAGAATATATGAGATAGACTCATTACATGCAAAGCAAGATAGTTCAAGCTGTGATTTGTCATAATTGTAATGATTGTGGCTTACAGCTCATGAAAACCCCAAATCCACAATCTCAGAAAATTAGAATATTGTGAAAAGGTGCAATATTCTAGGCTCAAAGTGTCCCACTCTAATCAGCTAATTAAGCCATAACACCTGCAAAGGGTTCCTGAGCTTTTAAATGGTCTCTCAGTCCGGTTCAGTAGGAATCACAATCATGGGAAAGACTGCTGACTTGACAGTTGTGCAGAAAACCATCATTGACACCCTCCATAAGGAGGGAAAGCCTCAAAAGGTAATTGCAAAAGAAGTTGGATGTTCCCAAAGTGCTGTATCAAAGCACATTAATAGAAAGTTATGTGGAAGGGAAAAGTGTGGAAGAATAAGGTGCACAAGCAGCAGGGATGACTGCAGCCTGGAGAGGATTGTCAGGAGACCATTCAAAAGTGTTGGGGACTTTCACAAGGAGTGGACTGAGGCTGGAGTCAGTGCATCAAGAGCCACCACACACAGACGGATCCTAGACATGGGCTTCAAATGTCGTATTACTCTTGTCAAGCCGCTCCTGAACAACAAACGTCAGAAGCGTCTTACCTCAGCTAAAGAAAAACAGACCTGGTCTGTTGCTCAGTGGTTCAAAGTCCTCTTTTCTGATGAGAGCAACTTTTGCATCTCATTTGGAAACCAAGGACCCAGAGTATGGAGGAAGAATGGAGAGGCACACACTGCAAGATGCTTGAAGTCCAGTGTGAAGTTTCCACAGTCGGTGTTGATTTGGGGAGCCATGTCATCTGCTGGTGTTGGTCCACTGTGCTTCATTAAGTCCAGGGTCAACGCAGCTGTCTACCAGGAGATTTTGGAGCACTTCATGCTTCCTTCCGCAGACGAGCTTTATGGGGATGCTGACTTGATTTTACAGCAGGACTTGGCACCTGGCCACACTGCCAAAAGCACCAAAACTTGGTTCAATGACTGTGGGATTACTGTGCTTGATTGGCCAGAAAACTCGCCTGACCTGAACCCCATAGAGAATCTATGGGGCATTGCCAAGAGAAAGATGAGAGACATGAGACTGAACAATTCAGAAGAGCTGAAGGCCACTATTGAAGCATCCTGGTCTTCCATAACACCTCAGCAGTGCCACAGGCTGATCGCTTCCATGCCAAGCTGCATTGAGGCAGTAATTGCTGCAAAAGGGGCCCAAACCAAGTACTGAGTACATATGCATGCTTATACTTTTCAGAGGTCCGATATTGTTCTATGTACAATCCTTGTTTTATTAATTGCATGTAATATTTTAATTTTCTGAGATTGTGGATTTGGGGTTTTCATGAGCTGTAAGCCATAATCATCACAATTATGACAAATCACGGCCTGAACTATCTTGCTTTGCATGTAATGAGTCTATCTCATATATTAGTTTCACCTTTTAGGTTGCATTACTGAAATACAGTCATGGCCGAAATTGTTGGCACCCTTGATATTTTTCCTGAAAATCAAGTATTTCACACAAAAAAGGTATTGCATTAACACATGTTTTGCTATACACATGTTTATTCCCTTTGTATGTATTGGAACAAATATAAAACAGAGGCAGAAAAGCAAATATGACATAATGTCACACAAAACCCCAAAAATGGGCTGGACAAAAGTATTGGCACCCTTAACTTAATATTTGGTTGCACACCCTTTGGAAAACATAACTGAAATCAGTCGCTTCCTATAACCATCAATAAGCTTCTGACACCTCTCACCCGGAATTTTGGACCACTCTTCCTTTGCAAACAGCTCCAGGTCTCTCTTATTGGAAGGACACCTTTTCCCAACAGCAATTTTAAGATCTCTCCACAGGTGTTCAATGGGATTTAGATCTGGGCTCATTGCTGGCCACTTCAGAACTCTCCAGCGCTTCTTTGCCATCCATTTCTGAGTGCTTTTTGACGTATGTTTGGGGTCATTGTCCTGCTGGAAGACCCAGGATCTTGGACACAAACCCAGCTTTCTGACACTGGGCCCTACAGTGCGACCCAAAATCCTTTGGTAATCCTCAGATTTCATGATGCCTTGCACACAGTCAAGGCACCCAGTGCCAGAGGCAGCAAAACAACCCCAAAACATCATTGAACCTCCACCATATTTTACCGTAGGTACTGTGTTTTGTTCTTTGTAGGCCTCATTCCGTTTTCGGTAAACAGTAGAATGATGTGCTTTACCGAAAAGCTCTATCTTGGTCTCATCTGTCCACAAGACGTTTTCCCAGAAGGCTTTTGGCTTACTCAAGTACATTTTGGCAAACTGTAGTCTTGCTTTTTTATGTCTCTGTGTCAGCAGTGGGGTCCTCCTGGGTCTCCTGCCATAGCGTTTCATTTCATTTAAATGTCGACGGATAGTTCGCGCTGACACTGATGCTCCCTGAGCCTGCAGGACAGCTTGAATGTCTTTGGAACATGTTTGGGGCTGCTTATCCACCATCCGGACTATTCTGCGTTGCAATCTTTCATCAATTTTCCTCATCCGTCCACGACCAGGGAGATTAGCTACAGTGCCATGGGTTGCAAACTTCTTGATAATGTTGCGCACTGTGGACAAAGGCAAATCTAGTTCTCTGGAGATGGACTTGTAACCTTGAGATTGTTGATATTTTGCCACAATTTTGGTTCTCAGGTCCTCAGACAGTTCTCGTCTCCTCTTTCTGTTGTCCATGCTTAGTGTGGCACAGACAGACACACAATGCAAAGGTTAAGTGAACGTCTCTCCTTTTTATCTGCTTTCAGGTGTGATTTCTATATTGCCCACACCTGTTACTTGCCCCAGGTGAGTTTACAGGAGCATCACATGCTTGTAACATTCTTATTTATCCGCAGTTGTGAAAGGGTGCCAATACTTTTGTCCAGCCCATTTTTGGAGGTTTGTGTGACATTATGTCGAATTTGCTTTCTTTCCTCCCTTTTTTTGTTTTGTCCCAATACACACAAAGGGAATAAACATGTGTATAGCAAAACATGTGTTAATGCAATACGTTTCGTGAGAAATACATGATTTCCTGGAGAAATATCAAGGGTGCCAACAATTTCGGCCATGACTGTAAATGAACTTTTGCACGATATTCTAATTTTTCTACATTCACCTGTATGTGTGATTTTGCGCAGCACTGTAGCAGTAGTTCTGCTATAGGGCGGCGGGGATCCAGTTAAAGAGTAAACCTCTGTTGAGCCAATCAAAATCGCAAATAATAAATAAAAATAATGTGTTCACAACTACTTGCCAGAAACGAAGCAATCTACCATCGATAGGTATCATCGAGCACCAGAAGATAGTTGAATGTGAAGTTGACACTGAACAATAAATTGATGGCTTTGAAGGATCAAGCCCGGATGGAATTGAAATGGGAAAAACAACAAAAGCAAACTCATAGAAGTGGACCTATATATTAGTATAGGTCAATCAAGCATAATAATTCAATCCATGGACTCCAGATGGCAGCATAAAGCTGATAATGGCAATACCAAGAAATGCAATATACCAGGAACTCTTCACCATAGGCCTATCCCTGACGAAGCCACGTGGTTGGTGGCGTAACGCGTGGGGCGGAGCTTAGTGACATCAGTTCTGGTTACGGATTGCGGACCAGAAGGAGTTTGCTGTATATCGATTTTGAATATCTCAGTTATTGTAAGTGTTACTCTACTTCTTGATTTTATCCAATAAATGGTATTATTCTATGGGAGCGTGTTTTTTCTTTCTACATGTGGGAACTGAGTGGTGAAGAGATCCTCGTATATTGATCCTGCCATCTGGAGTCCATGAATTGAATTATTATGCTTGATTGACCTATACCAATATATAGGTCCACTTCATGAGGTGAGCGGCCATCCTTACTTGTGGTGGAGGTGCACATATTTGCGGTGGAGCACAGTAGTTTGGAGTTGTTGAATCTCATTCAAGCACAATATATTCAAGCGCTTTAAAGAATTGGAGTCATTACAGTCAAAAAGGACTTTACAAGCAATACTTTGTATATATTTTTCACTTTGGACACTTTATATGTTATGGCTATATAAGATATGAGTTAGCGCAACACTATTGTTTTCATTTGGTTGTATTGAGTGTGGGATCCCTTTTACAGTGGGGATCGAAAGTTTGGGCACCCCAGCTAAAAATTTGTATTAATGTGCATAAAGAAGCCAAGGAAAGATGGAAAAATCTCCAAAAGGCATCAAATTACAGATTAGACATTTTTATAATATGTCAACAAAAGTTAGATTTTATTTCCATCATTTACACTTTCAAAATAACCGAAAACAAAAAAATGGCATCTGCAAAAGTTTGGGCACCCTGCAGAGTTAATATCTTGTACTGCCCCCTTTGGCAAGTATCACAGCTTGTAAACGCTTTTTGTAGCCAGCCAAGAGTCTTTCAATTCTTGTTTGAGGTATCTTTGCCCATTCTTCCTTACAAAAGTCTTCCAGTTCTTTGAGATTTCTGGGCTGTCTGTCACGCACTGCTCTTTTAAGGTCTATCCATAGATTTTCAATTATGTTGAGGTCAGGAGATTGTGAAGGCCATGGCAAAACCTTCAGTTTACGCCTCTTGATGTAATCCCCCGTGGATTTCGAGGTGTGTTTAGGATCATTATCCATTTGTAGAAGCCATCCTCTCTTTATCTTCAGCTTTTTCACAGATGGCATCAAGTTACCATCCAAAATTTGCTGAAATTTTATTGAATCCATTTTTCCTTCTACTCGTGAGATGTTCCCTGTGCCACTGGCTGCAACACAACCCCAAAGCATGATTGATCCAACCCCATGCTTAACAGTTGGACAGAGGTTCTTTTCATTAAATTCTGTGCCCCTTCTTCTCCAAATGTACCTTTGCTCATTCCGGCCAAAAAGTTCAATTTTAACCTCATCGGTCCACAGAACTTGTTTCCAAAATGCATCAGGCTTGTCTATATGTTCATTTGCAAAGTACAAACGATGATTTTTGTGGTGAGGACGTAGAAGAGGTTTTCTTCTGATGGCTCTTCCATGGAGACCATATTTGTACAAGTATCTCTTTATAGTGGAATAGTGTACCACAATTCCAGTGTCTGCCAGATCTTTCTGGAGGGATCGTGCAGTCAAACGTGGGTTTTGAATTGTTTTTCTCACAATCCTGCGAGCTGTTCTGTCTGATATTTTTCTTGGTCTTCCAGATCTTGCTTTAACTTCCACTGTTCCTGATGACTGCCATTTCTTAATTACATTCCGAACAGAGGATATTGACATCTGAAAACGCTTTGCTATCTTCTTATAGCCTTCTCCAGCTTTGTGAGCGTCAACTATTTTCAGTTTCAGTTTTCTAAACAACTGCTTAGAAGAACCCATGGTGCTGATTGTTGGGCAAGGTCAGATGAGTATGGGCATTTAAAACCTTTGAGATTGACATCACCTGGTCTTCCCAGATGATGATTGAGAACAATCCATGACACTGGCAGGTCTCAGCTTTGCAAAGGGGGCAGTGCATGCTATAAATTCTGCAGGGTGCCCAAACTTTTGCAGACGCCATTTTTTTGTTTTCTGTTATTTTGAAAGTGTAAATGATGGAAATAAAATCTAACTTTTGTTGACTTATTATAAGAATGTCTAATCTGTAATTTGATGCCTTTTGGAGATTTTTCCATCTTTCCTTGGCTTCTTTATGCACATTAATACAAAATTTTAGCTGGGGTGCCCAAACTTTCGATCCCCACTGTAAGTGCTATTGCAGCAAGCTCACTGAGTCTATTAATTTATACACATTTGCCTGATAGTGCTTTGTATATTATATTAATCTCATAGAAGGTCATCTGATTTTTTTTTCTGTCACAATCAATCATGAGATTTCCAATCCCATATCCTGGTAAGAAATGGAAACCACTATTTAATATCTTCAATTTCGCTTTAGGCTGATAAGTTGAGCACTAAACAGCTTTTCTGGGCACTGGGAATATCTGGGCAGAGCACGTACTGTGTTCCTAGTACTACAATTGACCTGTCTGAGAGATCTCCAGTCTTGGCAGTTGCTGAATCGGAAACATGAACTATATACGCATATCATTTATTATCATACTGACCAATTAAGTTAGTTACTTGAACAATGCACAAACTATGTTTGGCTGAAATTCATAAAGCTATTTTAAAGATTTAATATCTAAACTATGTGCCTGTATTACATCTAATTATAGGAGTCAGAAGTAATTGCTGCAACATAATACCTTCCTTTTTTTGCTGTAGATTAGGAGATTCCTGAAGCAGCTTTGTTCCAGAGTAATATATCTGCATTCACCTAGCAGGCATTGTACATGTGACCTCTGGAGAAATGCCCTTCCCTGTTGATTCCCTTTGATAAAGCAGTGCTAAAAACAATGGACATCTGTTGAAAACCTTTAACCACTTTAGCTGTAGATATACATATGTATAGAACAAATCATCAAAATCAAGAATCTAAAATATTTATATTTTTTATATACTCCTTTGTGTTCTAGACATGAGGGAAATCAATTTTAGGACTATGTCTGTATATTATGCCTAATATATTAAGTGGCTGGTACTATGTATGGCTGGCGAGGCTGGTACTATGTCATCCAGCATTTTTTCTTTTCATAAACTGTGTTTAAGACAAAACAAAAGTGTTACCATTTCCCTTTATTTTTAAAGTGTTGCGGAAAATAACAAATCTTGTATAATAATAATTATATTACCTGTATTCTAATTAAACCAATTACCACTTGTGGAGTTTAGCCAAAGACCACATATCTTAAGTTGGAACAGAGAAGGATTCTGACGCATGTGTGGACACTCTTATTTATTAGAAAGTGTGCTAGCTCCTTAACTTCAGACGGCAGTATTTATATGGTGGAGCAAGCACATAAATGGTCAACAGGATTTACAGACATCGAAAAGTCTTTGACAGCAGAACAAACAGATTTCCCAATATGGGATGTTGCACTACAGATAAACGGAAAACAAGACACAGAATGATCATTGACTATATGGTTTATAACCATAAAACATTCACATCTTCCTGTTGTCATGTCATGAACTCTCTAAGACCAAGGGGTCTCAGGGAGCTCTTGCCATAGGCCTGAACAATAATGTCCTAAGCAGTAGTTATAGTATAGTTATGTATCTATTTGATATCTAAGGCCCAATTCCTTGACACACTGCATACTAGGTCATGTTATTACTTTCTGAACCCTAACTGTCCTCTTTTCCAATAATTTTGATTGAAATATTGTAGGATACAACCAGAGGATGCATCAGCATAACACAGAAATGTCCTCAGTCAGCCTTGTACAAAATAATAAGATGGTAACCCTTGGTAACATGAACAGCATAATGGAACTGTAGTAACATATGAAGATTAGATGGTATTAGGTAAATAATACAGGTGGTTATGTAATTATCAAAAGGCAATGCCTGACTTAGGGGAGGTAGGGAGGGAGGGAAAGGAAACTATTAGCCCAAGTCAGAAATACCATCAAATGACAACAAAGAGAATGAGGATATCCACCCATGATGACAACACATCAAAAATGAATTAAACAGAAAAAGAGTCTGCCTTCGTTGGGGGGGATACTGCCTAACTGTCTTCTGAGGCCCCCATCTAGTGGTTGGCTAGATTAGTTTTCTAGTATAACAAGAGTGGAAGCCTCATGAAGTTTGAAAATTCTGGTAGCAGAAAAGCTGAAAAAGACAGTTTTCTTACTCTGCATACGTCTAGGACAGGCAGCTAGGTGATGAGGTACACAGGTCCAAAGACCTGTGTGACGGGAGCGACTTTTGGGGGTGGGGGGACCTCTGTATCATCTCCCCAAATCATTATGTTTAACCCACCCTGTGCCTGTTAAGGGTTACAGGGTGTGTATGTGAATGTCTGAGTCCTGTGTATAGTGTGTGTCCCTTTGTCTAGGCCACATGGCTGTCCATTGTCTACTACCATGTGCTACCCCCCATTGTGCTGTGTCTTCCTGTCCAGAGAACTATTATGGGATGTACTGTTTGTATTGGTGTGGGGGTTGGTCAATGTCCTTTGCCACATGGTTGCATCTCATTGTTCTGTGTCTGGTTGGATGGGGAGGGGTGATGAGGTGTTTCCTGCCTATACTGTAGCCCTTCCCACTGAGAGGGTGGGCTGATGATGTATTTCCTGTTCCTGGTTGTGTTTCCCCGCCCTCTGTATATATTCTGTGTTTTGTGTAAAATAAAGAGTTGTTGGCTTCCTGTTTTAGTAAGAGCTGGGTATTGTCTATTTTCCTGAGGGATTTCAAGGGTGTGGTCCATGGATGGTGTTCGGACAGGGGAAGTTGTGCTATAACGGAAAAACTCAGTGCGGTCTGGGTTCCGGTTCCGTTACAACCTGTGGTCCCAAACAAGGCAAATATAGGCCCTAAAGAGGGCCATAGGCACAAGGTCTAAGAATCTCAGGTGTAGCACTACCCCCTTAAGAGTTGCTTAGTAATTTCTTTGTGGGTTCCCTGTCAATCTGGACCATCTCTTGAAAGTCCTCCCTCTGCTGACACCACCATACTCTTGTGACCACAATAAACCACAATTGTAAAATGAACACACAGAGTAGTATGTACCAATATGAAGTTTATATTGGCACTGAATGTAACTGCTCAAAAAGAACAGTATAACGTGGGTATGTGAAACAAAGATAATAACCCTGCTTTCAGAAATAATTGAATCCCCAATGAGCAAAAGAAACAACTATCAAACAGGTAAGCTCGCTGTGGGGCCTCAGAACTAGATGACAAGTACTAAATGTGAAGTGAAGAGAGCTCTCGTTTATAGTTGATCAATGTCCCTTTAAGATTACTATAAGCAGTCCTCTGCACGCTTGTTGGGACCCAGTTGGAGTGAAGTTGAATTAAAGTGTAGATAATAGTTCCTTAAAATGGTTAACACTTTTCCTTTTGCTGGTAGTGAGTTAGAGTGGGGTCCTCTTTAAGGCACTAGATAAAAGGCAGACTTGAAGTGATGAATGGTAATCATTGGCTTTAAATGTCTATAGGCAAGGATAACTCTCTCTGGCTGCCAAAGGCTGAGGGCAACAGTAGTAGGAATCCTTCTCTCTGCTGGAAAAGGAACTTGTTGTTTCCATTGGCAATGCTGTGTTCTGACCTGTAACTGTATGTCCTGCGGTCAGCTTGTATGATGAGACTGTGATGCAGATGTTTCCCAACAGGAGTGGCCGGAAGAACTAGGCTGCAACCTGAGGCATCTATATGGAATGTTCACAACTATGTGGAAGTAGATAGCTGGGGTGATGAAACTGTCAGTGTTCACTTGGTTAGTGAACAATTGGAACTGTCTTATTCGTTCAATATGGTTCGGCAGCTTGTAGCTTCTTTGTTAGATTGGGGCCACACACAGACTCTCTAGTTCCAATTTGGCATTCTGTCTGGCATCCTGCTAACAGATGGACTCGCTGGACAACATGGCAGCGCGGGTGATCAGTAGGCTTTTTCCGCTCATTGTTCAACTCTGGCTCCGTGGCCCGTGGCCTAGTTCAGCACTTTAGCCATCAGCACACTTCCTCCTCTTTCCTCCGCTCTACTCTTCTCCTTATTGATAGTCAACAACATGATGTAACAGTGGTTGTGTCTCCCCTGACATCGCTGCTGCCCTATACCACTGCCAATGTTGGCTATGCCAAAATCAGTACACTGAAAGAATCACCTGTTGCTCATGAATTTCCTGATCCAATCATATAAAAACACCATTTATACAGAAACATCCTTTGATTGTGATAAGGCCTATAAACATTACTGGTAGAGTTAATTAAAGTGATTGCAAGGCTTGTTTTTTTAAATTAAAATAGCTAACATGTTATACTTACCTGCGCTGTGCAATGGTTTTGCACAGAGAAGCCCATATTCTCCTTTTCTGGGGTCCCCCACCAGCGCTCTGGGTTTCACCCCCCCCCACCCCCACCATGTGCGCCCTTACCACTCATGCATGCTCACTCCTGAGCCCTGCTCTGTGTGTCCATAA
This sequence comes from Staurois parvus, assembly GCF_062004578.1. Taxonomy (NCBI): domain Eukaryota; kingdom Metazoa; phylum Chordata; class Amphibia; order Anura; family Ranidae; genus Staurois; species Staurois parvus. The sequence continues at coordinate 3,275,786 of NW_028319228.1, read as the reverse complement.
GACACACAGAACAGGCCTTGGCCCCACTGTTTGTCACTGGCTCTGACTGACATCAGTGAAAGCCGAGAGAACATCTGCTCTCATGCACATCGATGGATTGAGTTCGGGCTCAGGTAAGTATTAAGGGGGCTGCAAGGGGAAGCTGCATGTAGAAGATTTCTTTACCTTACTGCAGCATGGAATGCAGTAAGGTAAAAAAACCTTCTGCCTTTACAACCACTTTAAACATAATAGTGAACTGTCCTACAATGAACAACCAGCATCTCAAATTTTAACAATTGCTCCACTTTCAGCAGACATCGTTTGGAAAGTACACACAGTAAGTATAATGGAGACACTAAGGTGTAATATAAGTACTGTATGTTCGGTATTGAATATAAGAAACAATAACACTATACAGTGTGTATGTAAAACGAACATCCTTGTGTGATGGTAGGCCATCATTTACTTTGCAGTTGAACATTTGTACTAAGAAGTAAAGTGAACCCACATGTTTCAAAATCTCACACAAATATCTGACTCTGGTATGTTTTCCAGATTCTTTAGTTCAATGTGTAAGCTCAGATATTTGAAACTTGGAATTTAACACTGATGTATTTAAAATATGCACAACAGGTGCAGAGGCCAATTAAGACGTTTCTCCCTTTAACTCTTGTTTTGCTTACTGAGCATACTTGGACAAAATCCTTTAACTACTTCATATAGCCATGGGATTTTCATCTTTCATTACTAGAGTAGTGTTTGTGGATATTTGTCGGATGATATAGGGATTGTTTTAGTTAGACAGTCTAAATAAGCTACATACATATTTACATTTACATGTTTGATGGTGCGTTGCAATTTTAATTTTAATATGCAGTGAGGAACAGAAGTACTTGAACACCCTGCGATTTTGCAAGTTCTCCCACTTAGAAATCATGGAGGGGTCTGAAATTCACTTTGTAGGTGCATTCCCACTCTGAGAGACAGAATTTAAAAATAAATTCAGGAAATCACATTGTATGATTTTTAAAGAATTTATTTGGCTTGCACTGCTGAACATAAGTATTTGAACACCTGAGAAAATCAGTGTTAACATTTGGTCCAATAGCCGCTAAGGAAGTCCGTGAATGAATGATGCAGCCATGTGGGCAGAGCCCTACACAGTCGTGCTCCCTGTACTATCTGTCAGAGGGAGGGGGGGGGGGCGACGGGTGGCAGCCGAGGCTATGGGAACATGTTGCATGTTCCACCCTAAAAATGGTTTGAACTTGTAACATGTTCTCAAAGGTAAACTTATCCTTTAACTTTCCTGGAGCTAATCTTTCTCATTACTGACTTACTATGCCTTGATCTTCACTTCATCTCTGTGTGGAAGTGACCATCTTGGTATAGGCAGAATTTTGCTTTCTCACATCAGAGTTTCCAGCAAGAATATTGAGCAGAAGTGGTTGTAAAAAGTTCCATTCTGCAAGCCTTAGTGATCAGTCCCACATGATCGCACAATGCTTCAACAATGTGTAATGTGTCAGCACCTGTGGTAGTGAGCCCTTGTAGATACTCAACTTGGGCTTCCCCAGGGTGCGGAGTCTAAGCCCCAGCCTGCTTCTTCACCAGAGCCCCGGATGGTGTGGATGGACTTGCAGCAAGCTGGGACCAGGTCACGGCCCCCAAGTATGCCCAGCTGAGGATGAGGAGACCGCTTGAGGGAGCAGAGTATAATGGGAAGAGACAAATGGAAATCAGATAGACTAGCCAAGGTCAGGACAGGCGGAAAACAAGCACAGTCAGAGAACAAAGCTGGGGTCGGTACACAAGTAGTCAATGCAGGATACAGGCAATAGCAACACACAGGAGCTCCGACAACTATGAAGGTGCTCAGGCAAAGTGGCCTAGTCTGAGCATGTCTCATATACGAAGGCAACAAGGAGGCGGGCCATGAAGTGATGGAAGGGGAGGAAATAAAACCCAGAGAACAGCAGACGACGCCCATAGGTGAGCACAGACAAACACATGTGAAGGGATCAGGGACAGGACTGCAGCAAGGAGGTAAGAACACAAACAAGAAACTGCAGGCTAACTTGTGACAGAATGACTTGAAAGCTGCACCATAGGTAGACATTTTTTCCTCATCTGTTTAGCAATTGATTGATTGAATAATAATTAAATTATTCATTATTTATTTAATGCCCAAACAGAGGTTAAATCACAAGAGCGTAGCTAAGCCCTTAAATTGAACCTTGATGGATATACACTATATTGCTAAACATATTGGGCCGTCTGTCTTTACACACACATGAACTTTAATGGCATCCCAGTCTTATTCCGTAGTGTTCAATATGGAGTTGGCCCACCCTTTGCCTCTATAACAGTTTCAACTCTTCTGGGAGGGCTGTCCATAAGGTTTAGGAGTGTCTCTGGGAAAGTTTGATCATTCTTTCAGAAGCGCATTTGTGAGGTCAGGCACTGATGTCAGATGTGAAAGCCTGGCTAGCAGTCTCTGCTCTAATTCATCCCAAAGGTGTTCTATCAGGTTGAGGCCAGGACTCTGTGCAGGCCAGTCAAGTTCTTCTACCTCAAACTCGCCCATGTCTTTATGGACCTTGGTTTGTGCATTGATGCACAGTCATGTTAAAACAGGAAGGGGCCATCCCCAAACTGTTCCCACGAAGTTGGGAGCATGAAATTTTCCAAAATGTCTTGGTATGCTGACGCCTTAAGAGTTCCCTTTACTGGAACTAAGGGGTCAAGCCCAGTCCCTGAAAAACAACCCCATAATCCCCCCTCCAACAAACTTTACACTTGGCACAATGCAGTCAGGCAAGTACCGTTCTCCTGGCAACCGCCAAACCCAGACACGTCCATCAGATTGCCAGATAGAGAAGCATGATTTGTCACTCCAAAGAACACGTCTCCACTGCTCTAGAGTCCAGTGGCGGTGTGATTTGCACCACTACACCTGACTCTGCATTGCAGTTGGTGATGTAAGGCTTGGAAGCATGGCCATGAAAATCCATTCCATGAAAATCTCTACGCACTGTTGTGCTGATCAGAAGGCCACACGAAGTTTGGAGGTCTTTAGCTATTGACTCTGCAGACAGTTGGTGACGTCTGTGCACTTCAGCATGCGCTGACCCCGTTCTGTGATTTTACGTGGCCTAACACTTGGTGGCTGAGTTGCTGTTGTTCCCAGTTGCTTCCACTTTATTATACCACTAACAGTTGACCATAGAATATTTAGTAGTTTAGAAAGAAATTTCATGGATGGACTTATTGCACAGGTGGCAAGCTATCATGGTACCGTGCTTGAATCCACTGAGCTCCTGAGAGTGACCCATTTTTTTTTAAAAGTGTTTGTAGAAACAGTCTGCATGCCTAGGTGCTTGATTTTATACACCTGTGGCCATGAAGTTGATTGAAACACCTGAATCCAATGATTTGGAGGGTTGTCCCTATACTTTTGGCAATATAGTGTATATTTACAGAATGTTGGAACTTTAAAGGTACACAAGTTCCAATCTTATGAAGTCAACAAGTTATTGTTTATCTTGGATAAAAAACATGCCATATAAAAAAAACGTTCAAATAGAATGTAAAGTTGACTATATTTGTCTTACATACAATTTACAACATATCTAATATTCAACATGCTGATAATTTATTCCAACTGCATGTACGCAATAATACTATACAAGAGATGCAGCAACACTCTATGCATTTTATAAACAGTGTTAACTTCTTCAGGAGTGTGTAACTATACAGTAGGTATTTAGGCAATCAGCCTTAGTTTTAAAAACTACATGTCTTCACCAATAACCATCTTAGTCTATTTATCCCATCTACATAGGCTTGTCATCTCTTTTATATTAGTTGCATCTAAATCACCCAGTATCTGTGATTGGATGTCCAAAAAACAGATTGTATTCGAATGTATCTACATTTATATGGATTCACCCTTAGAAAGTAAGATAAATTGACATGGTGATTGTTATGTTAGTGTCACAGTGTTCCTCCTAGACCAGTGACAGTGTTATGGCTCAAAAAAATTGAAATGTCATCCAAAGATAGAGGGAGTTCTCTAAATCCAAAGGCAATGTCCTGTCCATGGGCTTGGTTTTGTTATTTTATTAGGGGAAATAAACTTAGATAGGGAATAGGGATTTTGGTATGCACAGTTTGGCTTGAAACAATGGAAGGGGAACACTTCCCTCATATGTACAAAGGCAGATCCCGGACTGTTCTTTTCCTGAAAACCGTTAGTCTTCGTGAATCAGCAGGAGCTGCCCTTTACGGGCGAGGAACTAGCAGCCCCTCAAAAATCACTTTACTTCTCGTAGCTACATGCAGAAACATCTTCAATCCCCTTATAGAGCTGCTAACAGTTCCAGAGCCTTCAAGCACTACCAGCCCTCCTGGCTTCTCGAAAGATCTCCCGGGACAAGAATTAAAAAATGAGCCCAGTGCTGTCCTTAGAAAGCTTGCTATGTTTGGCAGTCTTTCCCCTTGCAGGTTCCAAAATGTACTGTTGTACTCGCACTGTCCTTGTCCTTGCTTCCTGCTGCTCTAGGCCTTCATCCCATCAGCACCTCTCTGCAGAATGTATCCTCCTGAGCCAGCCTGAAGGCCCCCCCCCAGATCTAGGGGACCCTTCCTAGGCAGTCTCCTCAGCACTTCATCTTCCAGCCAACTCCACTGTTAGCCTGACTCTCCCATTCTTATGGGCCAGTCCACCACTCTACCAGGGCCTCCAAACCCGGGATTGGTCAGACTCCCATGAACATGCAGATTAGGTCTCCACCCCTTCCTGCTTACCGACTTCTGGAAGGTTCTATGGTCCTCCAGAGTTAGGAGAAGGCCATAGAGCCACAACCTGTTGAGTCATCCAGCAGGCCTGCATTACCTGACCTCAATCACAGACTCACACGATTACCATGAGTCATACACAATGATGTAATACCTGTAATTCACTATGCTATTCTAGTAGCACACTAGAGGGTGCTATACATCCGTCTGTTGATGGTTGAAAAATGGAAAGCAATGCATTCCTATGGGTTGTAAATGGACATCATCAATTTACATCCGTTTTTCTTCCGCTTGTGTTAAGGTTTTTTACAGTTTATGCAATCTCCAGGTAAACTAATAAGGCATGGTTAGCAAAATAGCTAAAAAACCACTAAACAGCTCATCCACTCCCTCATCATATCACGACTCGACTACTGCAACTCCCTCCTCACTGGCCTGCCTCGCCGCTGGCTATCCCCGCTTCAGTCGATCCTGAATACGGCTGCCAGACTCATTCACCTTTCCAACCGCTCCATCTCCGCCACCCCCCTCTGCCAATCCCTCCACTGGCTTCCGATTGCGCAACTGATCAAATTCAAAATCCTAACACTGACGTACAAAGCTGTCCACCATACTGCCCCTTACTACATCACTGACCTAATATCCAAGTACCGCCCAGCACGCACACTCCGCTCCTCACAAGACCTCCTTCTCTCTAGTTCCCTGGTTTCCTCCTCCCATGCCCGCCTCCAGGACTTCTCCAGGGTGTCACCCATCCTCTGGAACTCCCTGCCCCAACCCATCAGATTATCACTTACTCTCCTCTCGTTTAGGCGCACCCTGAAAACCCATCTCTTCAGGGAAGTCTACCCCACCCCCTGTTAACCTGCCGACCTCCTCCACTCTTCCTACCACTCCATCCCCCACAGCTATCTCCTCCTGTACCATTATCCCCTCCCTTCTAGATTGTAAGCTCAAAAGAGCAGGGCCCTCGATCCCCTCATGTTTTGCATTGTATTGGTATTGTTCTGTCACATGTTCTGTCCCCCTTTGTAATGTACAGCGCTGAGCGAACCATTGGCGCTTTATAAATACTGTATAATAATAATAATATTCACTGTAAATCCACCTTATGGCATTCACATGGTAAACAGACTGTTATATAAACACAAATTAAATAAAAACATTTTATAATTTGCATCAAAAAACAACTGTTCTTTGTTGCTTCTCATACAGCTGCTAGTGCTACTGAAAACGGCTAATATCCTGACATTAACCTCACTGTCACTGTCATGAGCAGTGATGATCAGTGATGTTGCTTTCCTGTGTAACTAGCTAACTGGGTATAACTTTGCAATTGTATACCCCAATAATTAAGTGAAGAAGATGACCATTTAACATTTTTGCTGCCAGGCCCTGTGCTCCACTTTTAAACTCAGCTGGCTGGACCATTTTTGCAATTTTTTCATTGCTATTTTGTTCCCTTACAGCTTTCAGAGTTTGTAAAAGAACCCCCAAATCATATATTGTCTGAAACACATGGCCAGTAGAATAAAATGAAGGTGCTGCTGATTTTTAAGGTCCCATGTTACATGAGTAAATGTTTATCAAAACAATATTTTCACTGAAAATACACTAAAATCATTATTAGCAGATAAAAACACAGCAAATGTAAAGCATTCCTGTTAAATACGCAAGCTTAACCTGTATTGATTTAATAAATAACAAATATTTGTGCATTTTAAGATGCACCTTTTTTGCAAAATGGTGAAAATCACACATAAGCAAAAATGTAAATATCTGAATTTTTCTAAAAATCTGGAGGTTTTCCTTGTTCAATGACAGCTTTCAAAGTTTGTAAAAGACCCCCCACCCATATATTTTCTGAAAGCACATGACCAGTAGAATAAAAAGAATGTGCTACTGATCTTCAAGGCCCCACGATAGGTGCGCAGATGTTTATCAAACAATTATTTTGCTAACAATACACTAAAATCATTATCAGCAGATAAAAACACAGCAAAATTTACAAAACTCCCACCAAATTCCTACTAAATTTAAAAGCTTAATTTGTGCTGGGTTGATAAACAACAAATATTTGTACATTTTAGATTGCACCTGTTTGTGAAATGGTGAAAATTGAACGTATGCAAAAATGTAAACATCCACATTTCTCTAAAAATTTGAAGGTTTTGATTTTCTACTCAGAGCTTTCAAAGTTTATAAAAGACCCCCCAAACCATATGTTAAACCAACAGTAGCGTCTCTTTAAAGGCAGGGATTCGTAAATTACAATTAAGAGCTATAGAAACAGTTCAACACTTTCAGAAGAAAGATTTATTACTAAAAGGGTCAAACAGGTGCAGTAAAAATATTTACAGAGAAGATGTAACTAAGATATATATATATATATATATATATATATATATATATATACATAGAAAACAGCACAGCACAGCAAAGAGATAACAGGGAGAAGTTAAAGGGTTAAGTTACTTGCCCTTAAGCCTTGGATGGAAGCAGATCATGTTTCAGAGTGGAAGGCACAGGTCTCCCCAGGTGGTATATTGATGTTAAGAATTGGGAGATGTTTTTAACTTAAACTTCCTTAGACTTGACAGCCTGTTTTAAAGTTTCCCAGCAGGGGGTGGTTCTGAAGTGAAAGATCAATCCCCTGTTTAGGGAGGGATCGTCAGGTGGAACCCTAAACTGGAACCAACATCTTTCCTAATTCATATTCTGGTCTATAACTTTCCATCTGCACAAGCGACAGTCCTCCCGCGGATATATTATTATGCAGACAAGTCTGAGGATTATTTAGATATGAATTATGAAATTATATATTGCACGGTTCACGAGTTCTATGTTTCGGCTCCCCTGATGGTCCGAGATAAGTGAGTGACCCGTCAAACTGTTCGCCTGCTCAATGGCCATCTGAGGAGGTGTCCGTTTTTTATGTAAGTCTCTCATATTCCAAGATATGAGACATAGGGGAGAAATTGATTTGAGAAGTGTTCATCTAATTCTGTCACCTACGCTCAGCTAGGTTTATTAGCTCAGAGTCCCTTCAACTCCTGTTACGAGGTGTGAAATTACACAGGTATTTTGGTCACTGAGACTCCAGCTCTCTTGGGAAAACTGGTCCTATCTCTTCCTAGGTGAGAAAGGATACAGCTTTCACAGACAGCTCGGCACCAGCTAGAAATGCCTTCCTCGGCCAGTGACCCATAAACAGTACACATACACACACTGGCCAGATGTCTCCTCTCAGTGAGAGGGAGGGGTGGAAAGATGAGGGGAGAAAATGGAGATGCCTAAGAAAATGGTTGAACCACGTCCATCTCTGAGGCGCAGGTTTGTGACACAAAGTAGTAAGCTTATGTCACCTCTGACATAATTGCTTACTACGTGTGAAATCTGTGAATGATCACAGAGGTCACATGGTACAAGGCTATTCACAACAGGCTTGTACCATGTGACAAGCTGTGACCAATCACAGCTCACTCAGTAGTTCCCAATGGCTGCAAGAATGCAGACAGGGAGAAAGAGAAAAGATTGCTTTTACATCCTATATGGGTGTAAAAGCAATCAGTGTAAAAAAAAAAAATAAAATCTTCATCACCCCCCAAAAGTAGTACAGTGTCACCATGGTGACACTGTACTACTTTTGGGGGGTGATGAAGATTTATTTTTTTTTTTGAATACTGTACTGCTAGTATGACACTGTACTGCTAGGGTGACAGTATGTAAAAATAAATAAATAAATAAATACATAATAATATTAAAAAAAATTAAATGAAAATAAAAATGTTTAAAAATTAAAATTTTTGGTTATAAACTAATTTGGCTTATTTTTTTTTTTTACTAAAAAGATAACGGAATAAATTTTGGCTAGGATTTATGATGAAATATTATTTATTTGCAAAATTTTATAAGAAAAACACTTTTTTTCAAAATTTTTGGACATTTTTATTTACATAGCAAAAAAATTAAAATCCCAGCGGTGAATAAATACCACCAAAATAAAGTTTTATTTGTCTCAAAAAAATGGTAAAAAATTCATATGGGTACAGTGTTGCATGACCTCGCAATTGTCATTCAAAGTGTGATAGCGCTGAAAGCTGAAAATTGCCCTGGTCAGGAAGGGGGTAAAAGTGTCCGGACTGAAAGTGGTTAAGTACAGCAATCTTGGAAGTATACCCATGTTAATTAATGCCGCTCTTCCAAACCATGAGATATTGAGATTAGCCCACCATTTGAGGTCACCTTGAATTGTATTAAGAAGTGATTTAAAATTTTTATCATAGAGTTCAGCAAAAGAGGCTGGGATATGCATACCTAGATACAGTAAGTAATAGCATGGCATTGCCAAGTAAATGGGAAGTGTTTCGTACATTGGATCACAACAGACTGTGGCAGAGAGATGTTAAGAGCATAAGATTTATGGTAGTTAATCTTCAGACTGTAGAGAGTATTAAAACATTCCAATTCACAGAGCAATAGAGGCCAAGATAGCTGGGGCAATTGCAATAACAACATGAGATCATCAGAAAATGCAGCCACCTTGTATTCCCTACCTCCCACAGAAAGGCCCTTTATATCTGAATGCGATTGATTTCTATTCAAAAAGGGCTCTAGAGTTAAAATGAAGATTAGGGGGTACAGAGGGCAACCTTGTTGGGTGCCATTGGTTATAGAGAAGGCCTCCGACAAGTGCCCATTGGCTTGGACAGGAGCAGTCGGGTTGGAGTACAATGCTAAAATATTGGCCAGCATCCTGGGGAGCAGCCCGATTGCACGGAAAACTTCCTGCATGTATGGCCATGCTACCCTATCAAATGCCTCTTCAGCATCAAGGGACAGAAAAAAATCCTGGATTTTGCTAGCCGTAAGCCAATAATGAAGGTTGAGCACTTTAATAGTGTTATCGCGAATCTTTCTTCCCGGAACAAAGCCTACCTGGTCTAGCCCCACCCAGGAGGGTAACAATGGAAGTAGTCTATTCACTAACATTTTTGCATACAGTTTTATATCTACATTGGCCTATAGCTTTCAACTTTGGATGCATCCTTTCCTTCCTTAAGGATTAGAGTAATATGTGTCTCTAAAAATCTTTTAGGGAAAGAGGCAGAGTCTCTTGGAGAGTTAAACAGCTCCAGTAATTGAGGTGCTAGTACCTCCTGGAAGCATTTGTAATACTGTAGTGTCAGGTCATCTGGACCTGGACTCTTCCTTGGTTTCATCTGTTTCAAGGCAGTCATAAGTTCTTCCATGGAAAGGTTACGTTCAAGGTCACAAGCCACCTGTCAGGAAATAGCCTTCCGGCCATATTTAGCCAGAAACCGTCTGATCTGCTGGGTATGGGAAATGGGAGCAACCTGTGTTTCAGGGCATAAATTGTAAAGGCTCTTATAGTAGCATTCAAATTGGTGTACTATCTCTTCATTTCTAGAGAGCAGCTTATCATGTTGCCTGTGAAGGTGGTGGATTTGAAGTGATGATCTCATCGTCTGTACAGCCGTAGCCAACTGTTTCCCACTTTTGTTTCCAAACTCATAAAACACTCTCTGCCCCAATACATAGCTTGTCTTGTTTGTATGCCCAGTTCCTCTAATAGGAGAGATCGCAGCTGAGAAAGCTCCAGCAAGGCCTGCCGTGCACAAGACTGTTTATGGAGACTTTCTAGCACACGTATGTGGTCGGTAAGAGCCTTGACTTTAGATTTTCTTTGCTGGGGCCGACAGAGCATATAGTTCACCTTGAATCACACATTTGTAAGTTTCCCATAGTGATATCTAGGAAATATCGGGTCAGGCAGTTTCCTGAAAAAACACCTGTAGTCTAGAAGACAGATTACGAACAATCTCAGGATCATTCAGGAGGGATGCATCCAGTCGCCATATTTTGGCCTGCTGAATGTGTTCAGAAAAAGACAGAGACATTGTGATAGGATGGTGATCAAAGAGAAACATCAGCTCCATTGCAGCATATGTCAATAATGGGAGATCGCGTTGCGAGATAAAAAAGTAATCTATTCTGGAATATTTATTATGAGGGGTCTGTTATGGACCTGCCGGCGGTAGCCTCTAGTGTTCCACAAACCGGAATTCCTCAAGGCGCGGAATCTAAGCCTCGACCTGCTTGTTCACCAGGGCCTCTGATGGTGGGGATGGACTTGGAGCAGGCCGAAACCAGGTTGCGGCCCCTGGGTGCACCCAGCTGTTGTAGGGGCACTTGCCGGAGGTGTATAGCGGGTGAGAGCCTGATGTAAGGAGGTAGAGAGAGCAGAGTCGGACAGGCCGGGTCGGTAGTGGTGGAGGCAGAACGGTACAAGCATTAGGCAGAAGGATAAACTGGTCACAAGCCGGGTTTGGTAACAGGAGATCAAACGTGCAGGATTAGACAGAGAATGGTCAGACAAGCCAGGGATCAGAGCAGGAGACAGTCAGCGAATCAAGGTCAGGCAGGGTCAGCAACAAGGCAACCTCAGGAAACACAGGATACAGGTAAAGACCATACAGCAACTAGAGCACAGACCTGACCTGTTTAAATAGGGTGCCCTGCACCCTCATTGGTGCCAGCCGCACGTCCACGATCACGAGTGTGCATGCGCGACCGCCGCTGCCAACGCGGGTACCCAGGTCCTAATGCTCGCACGCTAGTGCGCCCCGGCATACTGCGCATGCGCAGACCCGTGCGCCGTGGTAAGGTCTGGGGTTCCTGACAGGGTCGAATAAAAAATGTAATCTTTTTCTTTGGGAAAAAGTGTACGCCAAGTATTATGTAAAGATAAATCGTGCAATTGCGCCTTCATCTGGCGCAATGCTCTGTCAGGAATTGCTGTAGTGCCTGAGGAGGAGTCAACTAATGGGTTCAGCAGCACATTGAAATCTCCTCCAACTATTAGAATTCCAGTTTGAAAGGTGTGGAGTAGATCCCCAACAGTGCGAAAGAAAGAGAACTGGTGTCCATTTGGACTGTAGACATTCACTAAAGTAATTGGCTTGTGCGCGTAGGTGCGTAGGTACGGCTTCAGTTGTCCGAGTCAGGCATGATGGCCGAGTCAATACCTGCGCGCTCAAAAAGAATCTCAATAATCGTACTCTCGAGTTAGCAAGAAAATGTAGGTTTTCCGCACAAAGAGCTGGAGTCCGTGGAAGAGGAGGAGAGAGAGAGAAAGAAAAAAAAAAAGGGGGGTGAAGTGGGGAGGGGGAGGGGGAGGGCAGGAAAAAAGGGAAGACAGTCCCTTTTTTCTATAACCTGGGCTGCACTGTAATGAATAGGATAGGAATCTGTATAGGGACTCCATCCTAGTCATTCACAAACTTACACAGACTAAACACAGTTTACTGTGTGCCAGTGATGAATGAACAGAGTAATCACTACTGTTCACTTTGTTCGTTCAGGAAAGAAAATGGGCTGTTAAACACATTTACCAGCCTCCCGCTCTCCATCCTGATCGGGATCTGTCACTGAAGGACCTCTAGAGTCCTGGGCAGCAGCTGATGGGAGAGGTGGAGGAAAAGGCAGCTAGAAGAGCAGCCTGGGGGGCACCAGAGACCGGGGAGTGAGGGGGGGGGCGCTAAAGTGGGTCAAAGCAGGGGGTCACACACAAAAAATAGATTTTGTATGCAATTACCAGTGTGAGCGTGTGTGTGTGTGTGTGTGTGTGGGGGGGGCAGCAGAGGTATGCCGGCAACTGTATTGGATGCACAGAGATCCATGCTGCCGGGGGGGGGGGGGGGTCAGCGGGTGAGAGTGAGGATCGGTGCTGGGGGGCAGGTGTGAAGGCAACACAGGTGGGGGGCATTTTAGGGACTGCAGAAGGGGAGAAAGCAACGGATGGGCTGGTAAAAGGCGGCCACGATATTGGCGGGGGTGAGGCCACTTTAGGTGAAAAGCTCTGATCAGTGGCTTTTTAGCCGCTAATCAGAGCTATTGTTTAGTTCAGCAGTCTGATGAACATTTCTGCTATAAGTTCATGGTCACTGAAGTGACCATGAGCTTATATCAGAGGAGGGATGTAGGTCCGTACGGCGTGCGGACCTACAGTACTGCTTCCAGCAGGCATTTGGACCTGGCAGTGAAAGGGTTAAATGAAAATGAAGACTATATGATTGTTACTATATGATTATTTAGATTGGGGTTCATAGCTTGACATTTAGAATTATTTATTCCGAGACTAGATATACAGTAGATTAATAATATATGTAATGTTTCACTAAGTTTAGGATGTATATCAAAAAGGAGGATAGGAGCATCAAGATGTCATCTGCAAATGAAGTACTATCACTAGGTTCTCTTCTATCCACAAAAATATACTTTATGTCTTTTTTGTACTGTCACATATTGCTATTGCTAATAATCATTTTGCAAGTATGAAAAGAATTTGGGAAAGAGGACAACCTTGATGAGTACCTCCTTGTGTCCCAATCAGAAAAGATTTGTAATATTTAATGGAAAGAATAGCAGAAGAAGCGTGATACAATGATTTCAATGTATTGATACATTTTGGGCCAAATCCAGATTATGAACCAATAATATATAGTCTACGGACTGAAGATAAAGAACATGTCTAATTTGATCGAGGCTTGGGGGGGTTGGGATAAGCCCATCTGATCTAAATGTATACATTGTGATAAGAATGAATTTATTCTATTAACCAATATTTTAGTCATTCATTTTATATCATTATTATTGAGGACTATAGGACAGTATTTAGAAAATAGGGATAGATCTTTACCTTCCTTTGAAACAATGTGAATATAAACTACATTTTCAGTAGAGTGAATAAGGTTACATTACCAAAATATTTACATACAGTAGGTGAGGGGCTATCCAGAAGAGGTTTATGTTTGTGGGATAAAGAGAGTAGTTTTAATTGCATAAACCATCATTTCACTAGTTTCATTTGAAAATGATCTTGTTTAGAATAGAGAGAAGTATAGCTATGAAATTCTTTGGTTATAGAATGAGGGTCCTATTAGAAATAATTTGGGACATGCAGAACTTTTGGTCTAGGATTTAGTTTGTGTCTTAGTATATTACCAGCCTTGAGTAAAAAGGTTTATGTATGTTCCAACAGAGAGCTTTATCTGCAATGGTGTGGCAGCACCCAAATATTGCAGAGTTCCCCTTTAAGCTTTAACATTTCTAAAAACATCTGTTTGCAGAACCAGGTCATCAGCTCACTTCCTCCCCTTCATTTCCTGTGGAACAATGTGTTCCAGTCTATCAGCTGACAACCTAACTTTCAGTTGGTGATATTTTATCTAAATGTGAAACTGCAAAGGCTATATCCTGAACTGCTCAGAATGTATTTTAAAGGTACAAAAAGTAAAGAGGAAATATATGCATTGTAGGATGCTTTTCAAGGCACTTAGCTTGCAGACACGAGTCTGGCTAGGTCAACCAGCTGGTAAATAAAAATCTTGTTTTCCTTAAGTTCATGTCTGGCGTTTTCTTGGAATTCTCAAAGTTGCCATTACAATAGTAGTCAAATGTAGATTAAAAGCTAAATTCACCTTTTTTTAATAAATTCCCTATGTGCAGTACCAATATACCATTAATGTACCTCTTTTACAGAAAATAAAAAGCTTTCTATTTCTCTAAGACCAGGCGTTACCTCAGCCTCAGTGTCCTGTTGAAAACTCCTCCATTAGCAATCCTGGATTTGGTATTCAGGACAGGAGAACCAGTAGAAGGAAGTAGTTCACCAGCTGACCTCATTAGCACACCGTGCACCTGCCCTGCTCCTCCAGGAGATTGTTCCCACCCACCTCCTCAGGTGCATTCATTTGTAATGCAATCAGAAATCACCATTCTCACTAAATATACAGCCATAATTTTTTTTTCTATCTTACATAGATTGCATAGTTCACTCATTTGGCAGTGTGCAGGAGCTGAGTGATCACAGCCTATGTGGATAGAGCTGTAGTATTAAAAACAGGAAACGAGTGTCCTAAAAGTCACTTAAGCTCACCATACACTATACAATCTGATTGTACAACCTCCTTTAGATCTACCATCAACTATCTAGTGCAAGGACGTGCCTGATTGGATAGAGAGTGATTGGATAAGAGGTATGTCCTCCTAATATATAGCTTTGATAAATCTACAGGAGATCATACATAGATGGTACGATCAGATTGTATAGTGTATGGTCATCTTTATACACCTTAAATTATTTAGTCAAACTTTCAGTGACATTAACTGTTAACAGCACCCCAAACGCAGAAGCAAATACACATTTTACCATGTGAAGAAACAAGCGACAAATGCAGTAAAATGCACAGTAACAAGAAAAGAACAAGCCAAAATGTACCATGAGCTACTTTGCCATGAGTAGGGCAGCCCATTGAAATCAATGGGCTGCGCTATGTGTATTGTGGGAAAAACATGCCAAAAACATGCCTTCCTAATATCCTGGGTGTGAACACAAGCATAAGGCTCCATTCACATCTGTTCATTTCCAAAACTCATGGCAAACCACACAGAAAATGAGTGCTTTGCTATTCGTTTCATAATGCATTGCAATACGCATTGTGCTTTTGTTGTCATTAAATGTTGAAGGCACCACAAGTGCGAATAGAAGACATGCATTTGCCCTACAATAAATGCTCTGCAAACACACACAGAAAACACTGTAAAGATGTACCACACTCTGCTCCAAAAAAAAGTTCTGGAGCTTCTTTGGGATGTTTGTCACATGTAGGGCTGCCCTATGCATGATGAGTGGAAATGTTCCAAAACGCCCCAAAAAAGCACATGCGGGAACGTGAGTCCCTTCTACGCAGAGATGTGAACAGGGCCTGACAGCTAAGTGTCTCCGCCCACTCCCTCCTATGTACTAGTATAAAGATGGCCATACAGTACACAATGTAATCTGTATAATCTATGCACAATTTTCTTTAGATTTACCAGAACTATGGAAAAGGAGGAACCAACTGACCTTAATGCACTGTTCAATTGGGCATCTAGATGGCAAATGAGGTTTAATGTTGATAAATGTAAGGTGATGCACTTGGGGACTAAGAATATGCATGCATCATACATACTAGGGGAGTACAACTGGGGGAATCAATGGTGGAGAAGGATCTGGGAGTTCTGGCAGATCACAAGCTTAATAATGGCATGCAATGCCAAGGTTCAGTTTCTAAAGCAAGCAAAATCCTCTCTTGTATTAAAAGAGGTATAGACTCCAGAGAGAGAGATATCATTTTACCCCTGTACAAATTATTAGTAAGACCTCATCTGGAATATGCAGTTCAGTTTTGGGCACAAATTCTCAAAAAGAACATTGGAGAACTGGAGAAAGTACAGAGAAGGGCAACCAAACTGATAAGAGTCATGGAGGAGCTCAGCTATTATTATTATTATTATACAGTATTTATATAGCGCCAAAGGGTATGCTCAGCGCTGTACAGTAGTAAGGGGGACAGAACATGAGACAAGACAGTAACAGTACAATACACGAGGGGTTCGAGGGCCCTGCTCTTTCAAGCATATAATCTAGGAGGGAGGGGAAGGTGGTACAGGAGGAGATGGCTGTGGGGGATGGAGTGGTGGGAGGAGTGGAGGAGGTTAGTTGTTAGGTGAGGTCGGGTGTTAAGTGAGGTTGGGGTAGGCTTCCCTGAAGAGGAGGGTTTTCAGGGTGCGCCTGAAGGTGAGGAGGGTAGGTGACAGTCTGATGGATTGGGGTAGGGAGTTCCAGAGGATGGGAGAAGTCCTGGAGAAGTCCTGCAATCGGGCGTGGGAGGAGGAGACCAGGGAGCTAGAGAGTAGGAGGTCCTGTGAGGAGCGGAGGGCACGGGTAGTATTTGGGTATCAGGTCAGTTATGTAGATTGGGGCGGCATTGTGAATAGCTTTGTAGGTCAGAGTTAGCAGTTTGAATTTGATGCGTTGGGCAATCGGAAGCCAATGAAGGGATTGGCAGAGGGGGGAGGCAGATGTGGAAGGGTTGGTGAGGTGGATGAGTCTAGCCACTGAGTTTAGGATCGACTGGAGTGGAGATAGCGTTCGTTTGGGTAGGCCAGTGAGAAGGGAATTGCAATAGTCCAGGCGTGAGATGATGAGGGAGTGTACGAGTTGTTTGGTGGTGTCTGGGGTGAGGAATGTGCGTATCTTGGAGATGTTGCGGAGGTGGAGCCTGCAAGATCTAGATAGCAGTTGGATGTGGGGTAGGAAGGAGAGGTGGGAGTCCAGGGTGACACCCAGGACTTTGGCGTGTGGGGTGGGAGAGATGGTGGCGTTGTTAGTAGTGATGGAGAGGATGGGGCGAAGACCAGGAGCTCGGTTTTGGATAGGTTAAGTTTGAGAAAATGGAGCGACATCCAGTCTGATATGTCGTTTAGGAGGTGGGCGATGCGGGCAGAGAATGAGGGGGTGAGGTGGGGGGTGGAGAGGTAAATTTGGGTGTCGTCGGCATAGAGGAGGTAATTGAAGCCGTGGAGGTTTGTCAAGGGAGGAGGTATAGATGGAGAAGAGGAGGGGCCCGAGGACAGAGCCTTGGGGGACCCCGACAGAGAGGGGGAGGGAGGGGGAGGTGGCAGTGTTGTAGGTGACGCTGAAGGAGCGTTGGGAAAGGTAGGAGGAGAACCAGGAGAGAGCCTTGATGCCAAGGGAGTGTAGTTTGGCAAGGAGGAGAGGGTGGTCAACAGTGTCGAAGGCTGCGGAGAGGTCGAGGAGCAGGAGGATAGAATAGTGGCCATTGGCTTTGGCGCTTAGCAGGTCGTTGGTGATTTTAAGTAGGGCGGTTTCGGTGGAGTGCAGGGGACGGAAGCCAGACTGTAGGGGGTCAAGGAGGTTGTTATCAGTGAGGTGGGCGCTTAGGCGATTGTAGGCCAGGCGCTCAAGGAGCTTGGAAGTGAAGGGCAACAAGGAGATGGGTCTAAGGTTGTTAAGGTTAGTGGGGTCAAGGGAGGGTTTTTGAGTATGGATGTGTGCGTGTTTTAGAGGGGAGGGGAAGGTGCCGGTGGAGAGGGAGAGATTGAAGATGTGGGTGAAGGAGCGAAGGATGGAGGGGGGGGGGTGACTGGAGGAGCTGTGAGGGAATAGGGTCCAGGGGGCAGGTAGTGAGGCGGGCTTCAGTGAAGACCTTAGAGACCTAATCGAGGGTAGTTGGGCTGAAGGAGCGGATTGTTGGGGAGGTGATGATGTGCGGGGCATTAGGGATAGTGGGGGGTGGTGCGGCTATGAGGTCAGGGGAGGGGACGGTTGAGGGGTTGAAGGAGGGCAGGAGGCTGGGTGGAGAGGTGGATTGTGAGTTGACAATGTCCTTACGGATTGCGTCAATCTTGTTTTGGAAGTGATTGGCAATCTCGTGAGCGGTGAGTGAGGTGCTGGGTGGGGGTGGGGGGGAGAGAGCAGGGATTTGAAAGTGGAGAAGAGCCGACGAGGACAGGTGGAGAGGGTGTTGATAAGGGTTATGAAATAATCTTGCTTGGCGGCGTGGAGGGAGGTAGTGTAGGTGAGGTAGGCGGCTTTATAGAGGGAGAACACACGAGGGGATCTGGTTTTGCGCCATAAGCGCTCCAGCGCCCGACTGCGTCATTTGAGGCATTTCGTGTGGTCGTTTTGCCATGGTTGAAGCGGTCAGGGTCTGATGCTACATGTGGTTAATGGTGCCAGGGAGTCAAGGGCAGCTGTCAGGGATCCCCTCGATCCCCGCCGCGATGGTCCCGGCGCAGGCGCAGTATGCCGCCCTGTGCAGGGACTCGAGCACTGGGTCCGGGCCGGCCGCGGCGTTCGAGTTCGCGCATGCGCAGTAGAAGCCGCGGCCGCCCGCTGGGCACCAATGGCAGCGCAGGGCGGGATATTTAAACGACCCTGAGCTGTCATTCAGTGCCTTCTGGTCTTACCTGTATCCTGTATCCGTGAACCTGTGTATTGTAAGTTGCTGACCCGGATTGTACCTGACCTTGCTGTATTTCTCCTGCCCAGACCCTTGCTTTGCCTGACCTCTCTCCTGAATGCCCCCTATTGGATTTGACCTGCTGTTGCTGACCTGGCGTGTGACCCGACTATTCTATGCCCGCTGCCTTGTACCTTGCCGTCCTCTCTGTTACCGACCCGGCCCGTCTGACCTTGCTCATCCATCCCGTGCAGTGGGGTCTGCTGACCTCCTCATATCAGACTCTTCCCCGTGGGAGCCCTTGGCGCATACCACTACCACTGACGGACGCACCCAGTAGCCACGACCTGGTCTCAGGGGGCTCCAAGTCCATCCCCACCATCAGGGGCCCTGGTGAACGAGCACCCTGGGACTTAGACTCCGTGCGCTGGGGACGCCTACTCAGTGGAGTGCTAGTGGTACCGCCAGGCGGTCCCTTACAGTACCAGAAGGCCATGACTGAGTCTAGAGGAGGGCCCTCGCCGCTTGAGGAGATCTGCAGGCACCTGTCTAACTTGACGCAGGCCGTATCGGCCCTGCAGGACAGATGTCAGCAGATTGAGAATCACTTCCAGACCTGCACTATATCCGTTTCTGCCCCACAGGCCGCGGTCCCCGCACCCCCGGCCGTAGCAGCCCCTGTACCGGTTTCTGGGGCATCCGCCCCACTCCCGGCGGCCGAACCCCGAGTACCCCTACCGGAACGGTTTCACGGGGACCGCACACGCTTCAGGTCATTCCATGAGTCCTGTCTCCTCTATTTTGAGTTGCAACCACGAACCTTTGTGACTGAATCCGTGAAGGTGGGGTTCGTCATCTCCCTCCTGCAGGGTGAACCCCAAGACTGGGCCCACCGACTGCGGGGAAAAAATGACCCTCACCTTAGCTCGGTTGACTTTTTTTTTGACGCAATGGCCATCCTATACGATGACCCACAGCGGGCAGCTTCTGCTGAAGCTACTTTGTACACGCTCCTCCGCCGCCGAGCGGCGGAGGAGTACGCGTCTGAATTTAGGCGCTGGATGGGGGACACACGTTGGAACGAGTTTGCTCTCCTGCATCAGTTCCGTATAGGCCTATCAGAAGGCCTGAAAGATGAGCTCGCCCAGGTGGAGGTGCCTGAGACTTTAGAGGACTTAATTGCACTGACTATTAAGATTGACCGTAGACTGCGGAAACGCAGGTTTGAGAGGTCCGGCCAGGGTCATGGAAATCCCTGGGGGCCATTTCAAGGGCCCAGTCAAGCACCTAGGCCAAACATCCAGAACCGGCCACCTGGAGATATCCCTGAACCTATGCAACTCGGCCTGGCGCGGCCTAAACTATCTCCAGAGGAACATCAGCGCAGACGATCCCAGAACCTGTGCCTCTACTGTGGCGAACCTGGTCATATGGTACGATCCTGCCCGCAGAAACTGAGTAAGTGCACCTCTTC
Organism: Staurois parvus; assembly: GCF_062004578.1. Taxonomy (NCBI): domain Eukaryota; kingdom Metazoa; phylum Chordata; class Amphibia; order Anura; family Ranidae; genus Staurois; species Staurois parvus. Next base: position 3,255,698 of record NW_028319228.1, on the reverse strand, counting down.
TTCCTTGTCCATTGGCAATGTTAGTCCATCCCAATACTTAGTGGTGCCCCTTTCCTTTCAGCTTCCGGAAAGGACCGTGGAAGTGTCGGCCATAGTTGATTCGGGGGCATGCAGCTGCTTCCTGGACATTAAGTTTGCTCACCAGCAGGGTATTCCTCTCCAATTGAAACAGAAGGGGTTCAATATTTATTTGGCTGACGGTTCCCGGATAAAATCAGGGGTGGTGAACCAGGAAACCCCCTCCATCACCACTGTCATTGCCGGCCAGCACCAGGAACTGCTCCGCCTGGATGCTATAGCTTCACCCCTCTTCCCAGTCATTTTGGGGCTCCCATGGTTACGGGCCCATAACCCCCAAATTGACTGGGAGACCGGAGTAATTTCGTTCCCTTCTCCATACTGTCAGGTATACTGCCGCACTTCGGGCCCGGGGGTCCCCCAAATCCTCCTGTGCTCTGAGGGGAAAGCTGAATTAAAACAGGTAATCCCGGCAGCCTACCATGAGTTTCTAGATGTGTTCAGCAAGCGGGGAGCTGATACTCTACCCCCCCACCGCCCTTATGACTGTCCCGTTGACCTGTTACCCGGTTCAGAAATTCCTTTTGGGCGAATCTTCCCCCTTTCAGAGCTCGAATTGGGAGCCCTGAAGGAATATATCGAGGACAGCCTCCAGAAGGGGTTCATCCGCCCCTCCACTTCACCGGCGGGGGCGGGAATTTTCTTTGTTGAAAAAAAGGACAAAACCTTGAGGCCGTGTATCGATTACAGGGAGTTGAACAGGGTCACGATAAAGAACCGTTACCCACTGCCGTTAGTACCAGAATTGTTCCAAAGTTTAAAAACAGCAGTGGTTTTTACAAAGCTGGATTTGAGGGGAGCATACAACTTGGTTAGCATAAGGGAGAGGGACGAGTGGAAGACGGCCTTCCGCACCCGCTTCGGCCATTTTGAATATTTGGTCATGCCGTTCGGGTTGTGTAATGCTCCGGCCACGTTTCAACACTTTGTGAATGACATTTTTAGGGACTTCCTGGATGTCTTTGTTATCGTCTATCTAGACGACATTTTGATTTTCTCCCCTTCCTTGGGGGAACACAGAATACATGTAGCGAGGGTATTGGGGCGATTGCGCCAGCATGGGTTGTACGCCAAGGCAGAGAAATGTTGTTTCGAACAATCCAGCATTACTTTCTTGGGCCTGATCATCTCCACCGCGGGGGTCGCGATGGATCCCCAGAAAGTCGCTGCAATACTGGATTGGCCTGAACCCACGGACAGGAAAGGCGTCCAACGGTTTATTGGTTTTGCAAATTTTTACCGAAAGTTCATCAAGAACTTCTCGGGTCTGGTCTCCCCCATTACTCAGCTAACCAAGCTGGGAACCCGGTTCAGATGGACACCTGAAGCTCAGAAAGCTTTTGAAGCCTTGAAGAAGTTGTTCACCTCGGCACCCATTTTGGGTCACCCAGACGCCGCCCTGCCCTACATCCTGGAAGTGGATGCATCGGAGAATGCGGTAGGTTCCATTCTCTCCCAGCGGAAGGGCACCAAGGAATTGCTCCATCCTGTAGCTTTCTTCTCACGGAAGCTTACCCCAGCAGAGAAGAATTATGGTATCGGTGATCGAGAGCTACTGGCGATCAAAACGGCATTAGAGGAATGGAGGTACCTGCTGGAAGGTGCTATGCACCCCATCTTAATTTTTACTGATCACAAAAACCTAGAATATCTGAGAACCTCCAAGCGTTTACGCCCGCGACAGGCAAGATGGGCACTATTCTTTTCTAGATTCAACTTCCACATTACGTACCGGCCTGGATCAAAGAACACTAAGCCAGATGCGTTATCACGTATGTACGAGGACGCCAAGGAGACCCCAGTACCCGACACCATCTTGTCCTCGGGAAACTTCTTGGCCCTTCAGTCGGACCTTCGTTCCAAGATAATGGAGGCATCCACAACCGTCTCTACCTCAGCCGGAGGGCTCCTCCAGAACAAGGGGGGACTCCTATGGAGGGAAGATCGGATTGTGGTGCCGGAGGAAGCCCGAACCCTGGTCTTGGGCCATTGCCATGACCACCCGATGGCGGGGCACTTTGGCCCAGAAAAGACCCTGGAACTTCTCCGATGCTCCTTCTGGTGGCCGGACATGGCTAAAGATTGTAAGGGCTATGTAAGGTCCTGTATCACCTGCCAAAAGAATAAGCCTTCCAGAAACAAAGTTTGGGGTCTGCTGCGACCCTTACCGATTCCTGAACGGCCTTGGCAAAAGATATCGTTAGACTTTATAGTCGAGCTTCCGCCATCACTAGACCACACAGCAATCCTGGTGGTCGTAGACCGCTTGTCCAAGATGGCCCACTTCATCCCGTTGAAGAAAACCCCCTCGGCAGCCGAGACTGCGCGAGTTTTCATTCGTGAGGTAGTATGGCTGCATGGGGTCCCCGAAGACATTGTCTCAGACCGAGGGGTCCAGTTCACGTCGAGATTTTGGAGGGCACTGTGCAAAGCCCTGGACATCAAATTGTCCCTTTCCTCTGCATTCCACCCTCAAACTAACGGTCAAACCGAAAGGACCAATCAGACCCTGGAGCAATACTTGAGATGCTACACTTCATTTACTCAAGATGACTGGACATACAACAATGCCCGTCACTCAGCGACGGGCCAGTCCCCGTTCTTTGCCAACTATGGGTTTCACCCTGTCTTCCTCCCGGATTTGGTCCCGGAATGCCCAGTACCAGCATCGCAAGACGTAGTAACGTTTTTCTCCACGAACAATAAGAAGCTTCAAGAGGCCATCAGTCGGGCCCAGGAAGACTACAGGAAGGCATTCAACAGGAAACGGAGGGGAGATCTTGTGTTGCGGCCTGGGGAGAAGGTTTGGCTAGCGACGTCCAATTTAAAGATGCTTTGTCCGTCGAAGAAATTGGGACCCAAGTTTATAGGCCCCTTCTGCATTAAACGGATGGTCAACGAAGCGGCCTACGAACTCGTCCTTCCTGACACACTCAAAATCCACCCAGTCTTCCATGTGTCTCTGCTGAAGCCAGTAATCCCAGATGCCTTCCCTGACCGAGAATCTAGACCCCCGGAAGCCATAACGGTCGAGGGTGAGGAGGAATTTGAGGTGGAATCAATCCTGAAGTGCCGAAGGAGGGGGGGCCAGGCCCAATTCCTAATCAAATGGAAGGGCTATGGCCCTGAGGACAATTCCTGGGAACCAGCCCAGAATGTCCATGCACCTAGACTTGTCCGGAGGTTCTTTCGCGATCACCCGTGGTGGAGAGATCGGGTGGGCATCCGGAGGTTGCCCGTAGGGGGGGGGCAATGTCAGGGATCCCCTCGATCCCCGCCGCGATGGTCCCGGCGCAGGCGCAGTATGCCGCCCTGTGCAGGGACTCGAGCACTGGGTCCGGGCCGCCCGCTGCGTTCGAGTTCGCGCATGCGCAGTAGAAGCCGCGGCCGCCCGCTGGGCACCAATGGCAGCGCAGGGCGGGATATTTAAACGACCCTGAGCTGTCATTCAGTGCCTTCTGGTCTTACCTGTATCCTGTATCCGTGAACCTGTGTATTGCAAGTTGCTGACCCGGATTGTACCTGACCTTGCTGTATTTCTCCTGCCCAGACCCTTGCTTTGCCTGACCTCTCTCCTGAATGCCCCCTATTGGATTTGACCTGCTGTTGCTGACCTGGCGTGTGACCCGACTATTCTATGCCCGCTGCCTTGTACCTTGCCGTCCTCTCTGTTACCGACCCGGCCCGTCTGACCTTGCTCATCCATCCATCCATCCCGTGCAGTGGGGTCTGCTGACCTCCTCATATCAGACTCTTCCCCGTGGGAGCCCTTGGCGCATACCACTACCACTGACGGACGCACCCAGTAGCCACGACCTGGTCTCAGGGGGCTCCAAGTCCATCCCCACCATCAGGGGCCCTGGTGAACGAGCACCCTGGGACTTAGACTCCGTGCGCTGGGGACGCCTACTCAGTGGAGTGCTAGTGGTACCGCCAGGCGGTCCCTTACAGCAGCTGACAGTGAGTCGTTGTATGCAGTAGTGGCCAGGTCAGGGCATGACAGAGGGAGGATACTGTCATACAGACGGTCAGCTGCTGGGTGGAGATGGGTCGGGTACAGATTGCGTGTGATGGTTAGACGCTTCGGGGGGGGGAGTTGAGGGAGGGGGAGATGGAGAATGTGAGGAGGTGGTGGTAAGACAGGGGGAAGGGGGTGTTAGTGAAGTCGTGGGGGGTGCAGAGGTGGGAGAAAACGAGGTCCAGGGTGTTTCCGTTGGAGTGGGTGGAGGACTGAGTGTGCTGTGGGAGCGTGAAGGAAGAGGTTAGAAGGAGGAGTTGGGAAGTATCCGGGCTGTTGGCGTTGATCGGGATATTGAAGTCGCCTAGGATGATGGTCGGTAGCTCAGAGGAGAGGAAGAAGGGAAGCCAGGCGGTAAAGTCGTCTAGGAAGGGGGAGAGGAAAGATTAGAGGAACTGATTTTATTCTCTCTTGAGAAGTGGAGATTAAGGGAGGATATGATCAACATGTATAAATACATCAATGGCTTATATAGTGAACTCGTTGTACAGCTATTCACCCTGAGGTCAACACAGACGACAAAGGGGCACTCTTTACGTCTGGAGGAAAAGAAATTTAATCTCCAAACACGGAAAGGTTTCTTCACAGTAAGAGCTGTGAAAATGTGGAATAGACTCCCTCATGCGTTGGTTCTGGCCAGCTCAGTGGATTGTTTTAAAAAAGGCCTGGATTCTTTCTTACATACACAGAATATAACTGGATACTAACATTTATAGGTAAAGTTGATCCAGGGAAAATCGTTTGCCTCTCAGGGGGATCAGGAAGGATTTTTTTCCCCTGCAGGAGCAAATTGGATCATGCTTTGCTGGCTTTTTTGCTTTCCTCTGGATCAACTGTGGGTGTAGGGTTATAATCTTTTTTTTTTTAATGGCTGAACTAGATGGACTTTTGTCTTTTTTCAGCCAGACTAACTATGTAACTATGTAACTGAACAATCCTTTCAATTTATATCAAATCAGACAGGCTTTTGCACTATATAGCTGATGGGTGATCTAAAGGAGATTGCACAATCAGGTTGTGAAAAAAGTGGATAGAAATAACTCTTCTGTGATGCAGCAAGGAAGTGCATGCTGGGATATGATCTACAGGAAGTGACAAGTGTGTCCTATTACTGATAGGCGGTGTGACGGAGGGTAGGCAGGACAGAACACACAGAGCAGATGGCAAACGCACAAAGCTTTATTGAGACAACAAAATGACAGTCACTCAATGGGGAAATGGCAGGGTGATCTCGCCAGTAGGGGGACAGCAAGGAGGGGCTAAAACACTTGTAGTCCAGTATCACGAGCAAAGAAAAAGTCTCTGTAGCAGATTGTAATCCAACAGGGGGGTTAGGGGATCAGAACAGGGACAGTTCAGGTAAAACGGGAAAGCATATGCCCACGGATCCGACAGGGTGTCCCAGGGATAAGAAAGTAAGACACAGGTACCTGTTGGAGGTCCGGGACAGGCGAGGGGTCTCTCCCTTTGGACTGGGGGTCAAGCAGGCTGGCTTGTGCATTCTCCCCCCTTTAGACGGGGGTCTCAGGTAGCAGGCAGGCAATCTTTCCCCTTTGCTGGGGCCTCAGTCAGGCTGGCTTGTGCGGTCTCCCCCCTTTGGACTGGGGTCTCAGGCAGCAGGCAGGCAATCTCCCCCCCTATGCTGGGGTCTCAGGCAAGTCTTGCAGGCAATCTACCCCTGGGCTGTGGGTCTCCGGCAGGCTGGCAAGCAATCTCCCCCTAGGCTTGGGGGTCTCAGGCAGCTGGCATGTAATCAACCCTAAGCTGGGGTCTCAGGCAGGCGGCAGGTGATCTCCCCATAGGCTTGGGGGTCTCAGGCAGGTAGCAGGCAATATCCCCTTAGCTGGGGGTTTCAAGCAGGTGTGGGTGATCTCCCCCTAGACTCGGGGGTCTCAGGCAGAGTCTGGTCACAAGGGTCCACAGCTGGGCTCCCTCCGTGACTGCACAGTGGAATGGATGATCGGAGAGCCCGGAATCAGCCTCTTAAGCTGATGCAGGACGCTCTCGGGTCATCCTGGCAACTGGGGGTAGGCCGGGGTGGCGGGCCTCGTCAGCCGGCAATGAGGCACACCCCCTGGGCATGGGCCGCGCTTCTCGTGAGCGCAACCTTTGTCCAGGGACATCCGCAAGCACGGGAACTTCCCATGCCCGCGCTGCGGATGACAGGGATCATGCGGCGTCAGCCTGTCGCCGTGATCCCTCTCATCTCATCTCTGCAGGAGGCTCACACCTCTCCGCAGAGAGGTGCGAACCTTGCTATCCCGTCTCCTCCAGCCTCGCCGGATGGGGACAAGATAGTGGCAGAGGTGAGAGGGGCCAGTGCGGCTCGGCTTCAAAGAGCTGCGGCAGGACGAGAGACAGCAGGGGGGGGGAAGGTCATCCTGACGGGGGAAGCAGCTGTGACAGGCGGCGTACATATTATAGGCAAGTCCAGAGACTGTTTATCAGAGATGGCAGAACAGCGTGTGGTGATGAAGTTTCTTGTGAATGAAGGCTTAAAATCCATGGATATCTACAGAAGATTTCAAGCACAGTACAGTGGTGAGACGGTCAGCCGCAGTAAGGCATTTGAATGATGTAAACGTGTCAAAGATGTTCATACATCTGCCCGTGACGATTCTGGCTGTGGTGGTTCCCAGGAATTTCTACCCCGTGGTGTCACTATCAACAGTGAATATTACTGTTGTGTTCTGAGTGACGTGCATATGTGTCTGTGGAAAAAAATGGCCTAATTTGATCAATAAGGGTGTCCTGTTTCTCTAGGACAACGCACGAGCTCAAACTGCTCACTGAACTATGTGCACATTACAGCAACTTGGCTGGGAAGTATTGCCAGCACTTACAGCACTGACTTCACTCTGAGTGATTTCAACCTGTTTGGACCCCAGAACGATTCCCTCGGAGGAAGCAGGCTGTCCCAGGATGGTTCAGGCGTACTGACAAATCTTTCTATGCCGAAGCTTTCCAGGCACTAATTAAATACTGGCATAAGTGTATAAATGTAGCAGGGAAGTATGTTGAAAAATAAACGCAGTTTCCACTCCTTGAAATTTGTTCTTTTATTACATAAACTCAGAAGTCCCGATTTGACTTGAATGCCCCTCGTAATCATGGCTGAGGTGTGGAGTGTATGAGAAACCATCACTATTTAGGCATGATTTCAAATTTAGCTTACCAACTGCTCTACAAATAAGCTTCAACAGGCACTAAACCATTACACTGTTTGGATTTAGCTGTTAGTACAATACTAACATGCTTGGCACAAACTTTACGCATTAAAACCCACAAAACTAACTCTTATTCACTTAGTTATTTGCTATGTGAAAGCAGTCCACTGGTAAAATTAGACCTTTTAGTACAAATATTGGTCATCAATAAACAAAAGAGGGCAATGAAGAGCTGCTGAAAGCAGTATTTCAAACTTTTACAAGCTAACAATAACCCATTGCTCTTGCCCATGTACATAATTACATCTGTCATTTCCAAGATAGCTCCAGTCTATATGATATGCTGAGATTTATCCGGTTGTCATCATGGACTATCATGATACTGTCTGACAATGATATAATAGCCTGTTGTGCACAAGAAAGGGGTTCTTTGTTTTTCTTTTCTTTGGAATTTTTGGAGATAATGTTATTATGCAATATGCTGCCATTTTTAATGACATAATGGACTCTTTCTGAACATTACTAATGATTAATGGATAACATCAATATTACAAGTAGGTTCATTCAAGTAAAGAAACTATGACATAAATAAAATATATGAATATACAATATAGATAGATAGATAGATAGATAGATAGATAGATAGATAGATAGATCACTATATTGCCAAAACTATTGGGACGCCTGCCTTTACACGCATATGAACTTTAATGGCATCCCAGTCTTAGTCCGTAGGGTTCAATATTGAGTTGGCCCTTTGCAGCTATAACAGCTTCAACTCTTCTGGGAAGGCTGTCCACAAGGTTTATGAGTGTGTCTATGGGAATGTTTGACCATTCTTCCAGAAGCGCATTTGTGAGGTCAGGCACGGATATCAGACGAGAAGGCCTGGCTCGCAGTCTCCACTCTAATTCATCCCAATGGTGTTCTATCGGGTTGAGGTCAGGCCAATCAAGTTCTTCCACCCCAAATTTGCTCATATATGTCTTTATGGACCTTGCTTTGTGTACTGGTGTGCAGTCATGTTGGAACAAGAAGGGGCCATCCCCAAACTGTTCCCACAAAGCTGGGAGCATGAAATTGTCCAAAATTTCTTAGTATACTGACGCCTTAAGAGTTCCCTTCACTGGAACTAATGGGCCAAGCCCAACCCCTGAAAAAACAACTCCACACCATAATCCCCCCTCCACCAAACTTTACACTTGGCACAGTGCAGTCAGGCAAGTACCATTCTCTTGGCAACTTGCTTCAGTACATCACTCTCTGTTACTCCAGAGATCACGTCTTCACTGCTCTAGAGTCCAGTGGTGGTGTTCTTTATACCACTGCATCCTACACTTTGCATTGTACTTAGTGATATAAGACTTGTATACAGCTGCTCAGCCATGGAAACCCATTCCATGAAGCTCTCTATGCACTGTAGTTGTGCTAATCTGAAGGCCACATGAAGTTTGGAGGTCTTTAGCTATTGACTCTGCAGACAGTTGGCAACGTCTGTGCACATAGTTACATAGTCTGGCTGAAAAAAGACAAAAGTCCATCTAGTTCAACCATAAAAAAAGCTATAATCCTACATCCACAGTTGATCAAGAGGAAGGCAAAAACCCAATTTGCTCCTGCAAGGGAAAAAATTCCTTCCTGATCCCCCGAGAGGCAATCGGATGTTCCCTGGATCAACTTCACCTACAAATGTTAGTAACCAGTTATATTCTGTGTATCCAAGAAATAATCCATTCCTTTTTCAAAAGCAATCCATTGAGTTGGCCATAATCAACTCTTGAGGGAGTGTTAAGGACCAACTGGTGGTAGCCTCTAGCGTTCCGCAGACCAGAATTCCCCAGGGCGCGGAATCTAAGTCCCGACCTGCTTGTTCACCAGAGCCCCTGATGGTGGGGATGGACTTGGAGCAAGCCAAGACCAGGTTGCGCCCCTGGATGCAACCAGCTGTGGTAGAGACAACCAGCTGTGGTAGAGACGCCATTGCCGTCGTGGGCGCCCAGGTCCTAGTACCTGCATGCCATCGCGCCTGGGCACACTACGCATGCGCAGATCTGCGCTCCGCGATCCGGCCCGAGATCCCTGACAGGGAGTCTATTCCACATTTTCACAGCTCTCACTGTTTCAAAACCTTTCCGTGTTTGGAGATTAAATTTCTTTTCCTCCAGACATAAAGAGTGCCCCCTTGTCCTCTGTGAAGACCTCAGGGTGAATAACTCTACACCGAGTTCACTATATGAACCACTGATGTATTTATACATGTTGATCATATCCCCCCTTAATCTCCTCTTCTCAAGAGAGAATAAATTCAGTTCATCAAATCATTCCTCATAGCTGAGCTCCTCAATGCCTCTTGTCAGTTTGGTTGCCCTTCTCTGTACTTTCTCCAATTCTACAATGTTCTTTTTGTGAATTGGTGCCCAAAACTGAACTGCATATTCCAGATGAGGTGTTACTAATGATTTGTACAGGGGGGTAAAATGATATCTCTCTCTCTGGAGTCTATACCTCTTTTAATACAAGAAAGGATTTTACTTGCTTTAGAAACCGCAGCTTGGCATTGCATGCCATTATTAAGCTTATGATCTACCAGAACGTCTAAATCCTTCTCCACCCAATGGTGGCACAATACAACATACCAGTTGTACCCCCCTAGTATGTAGAATGCATGCGTATTCTTAGCCCCCAAGTGCATAACCCTACATTTATCAACATTAACCTCATTTGCCACATAGTTGCCCAATTAAACAGTGCATTGAGGTGCACTGAGGTCAGCTTGTAAGTTGGAGACATCCTGTAAGGACGTTATTCCACTGCACAGCTTGGTGTCATCTGCAAAGACTGAAACAGTATTTTTAATCCCACACCCTATATTATTTATAAATATATTGAAAAGTAAGGGTCCCAACACTGAATCTTGGGGTACACCACTAACAACCTTAGACCATTCAGAGTATGAATCATTAACCACTACTTTCTGAATACGATCTTTTTGGACAGTTTTCTATCCATTTACATACAGATTTTTCCAAGCCTGTAGACTTTACCTTAACTTATACCATGTGTGGGGAACTGTGTCAAACACTTTTGCAAAATCCAAGTATACTATGCCCACCGCCACCCCTCTGTCCAAAGCTTTGCTCACCTCCTCATAAAAAGAAATCAGATTTGTTTGACAACTTCTGTCTTTCATGAACCCATGCTGTCTGTTCCTTAAAATATTTTTTTCCAGCAAGAACTCATCTATGTGGTCTTTTATTAAACTCACCAGTATCTTCCCAACTACAAAAGTTAAACTAACAAGTCTATAATTACTTGGTAAAGATTTTGACCCCTTTTTAAACATAGCCACCACATTGGCCTTACGTCAATCCAGTGGTACTATGCAATTTATTAAAGAGTCCCTAAATGAGAAACAAGGGCTTTGAAATGACAGAGCTCAATTCTTTAAGGACCCGTGGGTGTATGCCATCCCCAGTCCAGGTGCTTTATTCACCTTTATTCTGTCTAAATACTTCTGGATCATATCAGCTGTGAGCCAATGTGGATCATCTGGAGCTGTGTCAATACTATGCCCATTATGGACAAGAGCTCCCCATGCTCCTTTGTATACACAAAGCTGAAGAAGGTATTTAATAAATTTGCCTTCTTTTTGTCCCCAGTCACCCACTCTATATTATTTTGTAAAGGGCCTACATGCTCGGACCTGACCTTTTTACTATTATTTGAAAAATTTGTTTGGGGTTCGTCCTGCTATCTTTTGCAATCAGTTGTTCATTTTCTATTTTTGCGGCCTTTATTTCCTTTTTGCATATTCTGTTATATTCTTTGTAATGTTTAAACGATGATAGCGTTCCTTCATTTTTATATTTAATAAAAGTTCTTTTCTTATTATCTATAGCTTTTTTAACTTTGGCTTTGAGCCACATAGGTTTGATTTTTAGCTTTTTAAACTTGTTGCCCATGGGAATATATTTTGCAATGTGTTCACATAGTCTTTTTGAAGAACTCCCATTTCTAAGTTGTGTTCATTGATGCCAATATTCCCTCCCAGTCTTGGAGAGCAGCTCTCAGCCTTGGAAAATTAGCTCTCTTAAAGTTGAGTGTTTTTATTTTTCCTGTATGTGCTTGATTTTTACAGCTAACAATAAATGAAATCATGTTATGGTCACTGCTACTCAGATGTTCTTTTATAAGGAGCACTGTGCGCTTCTGTAATTTTATGTGGCCTACCACTTTGTGGCTGAGTTGCTGTTGTTCCCAGTTGCTTCCACTTTGTTATAATACCATTAACAGTTGACCGTGGAATATTTAACCTATATATATATATATATATATATATATATATATATATATATATATATATATATCCTATCACGGTACCACACTTGAATTTGCTGAGCTCCTGAGAGCGACCCATTCTTTCACAAGTGTTTGTAGAAGCAGTCTGCATACCTAGGTGCTTGATTTTATACACCTGCGGCCATGGAGGTGATCGTAACACCTGAATCCAATGATTTGGAGAGTGTCCCAATCTGTTTGGCAATAAAGTGTACATATATATATATATATATAATGTCCATTAGAAATTTCTTCTGTATCTATACTCCCTGAAGAAGATCAAAAATGTGAAATGATCAAAACACGTCAGAGTAACTCTTTCCCTTTCTTGGGTGTCTTTTCACTTTGTGAAGAAAGCTCTTTCGTAATATTTGGATACAAATGGAGAAACAGAAAAAGGGCGCACCGATCTAGTGCATTATTGTTTAATATAATTTATTGAAGAAACAAAATAGGTATCATACTCACAACAATAATGCAATAGGTCGGTGCGCCCTTTTTCTGTTTCTCCATTTTTATCCAGTGTATTTCGACCACCCTGGTCTGTTGAGGGCAGCAAGCAGTGCATATTCCAGAAAATTCCAGAACATTCCTATTAGATCTACTGAGTCCTTTCCTAGCACAGGAGTAAAGTGTTTGTTGTGTTGCTTTTGTAATATTTGTCAGAGCGAATGTCCTTTTTTAATTACCTTAGGCCATCAAGAGGAGGGATCGAAAGGTGGTCTATGTCATATTCCTATTTTTAGTTATGCATCAGAGTCAACCAAGGCGGGGATAAGACCAGAGGAGAACACAAGAAATAACCACCTATTGCACAACCACTTATTTTACATGATTAATAACTGTCTCATAGAGAGCTGCTACTAGTCTTATGAACTGGAAGATAATGCAGTCAAACTCTCATTCAGGGCTATTTATTCATGGACAGCTGAGTCTATTGAAAAAAAAATGTTTGCAGGTCCATTAAGGTAAGGGGATTACTTTGGAAAGGAGAGTTACTAGTTCTGATGGGAGTTTAACTTTAAAGTAGAACTAAAACCAAAAACTTTTTTTTTTTTCATTCTGGTAGCATAAGGGAGGGTTATAGCCCTTGTAAGATTTATTTTTGCCATCTGTGTTCCATTTGGGAGACTTCCCTTTCACTTCCTGTCCCACAGTCAAGACAGGACGTTAGAGAAACTCCCTCTAAAATGAGGTACTCCCTGGCTCTCGCCAGAACTATTTCCCCCATTGGAAGATATCCCCACGATTCCTGTTCTAGGGACAATTTTGGTCATTTCTTTTACTTTCACTTTCAGTGATAATGGTAAACAGGACTAATCGATAGGGTGAATCTCTCTAATGGGGGGGGGGGGGGAGAGGCACAGACAGCAAAACCCTAAGAGGTGTTTTAATCCATCTTCACTGTACCCCAAACTACGCAAAACGTTTTAAATATACTTGAAGTCAGCACTATCCTTATTCAAAAAAATCATTAGTCTTGATTTCAGTGTTAGTGTTTTGTTATACCTATTCCAAATTTCAGCTGACATTCTTTTGTCACCATACTTAAGAAAAATCGTATTTAAAAAAACTGTGTAATATGTTAGCAGCATACAAATATAAAACCCATATTGCTATAAGTATTAACATTGTTTACTAAAGGACATAGACATATTTTGCAACAATTTTCTTTACCGCATATACTGTACATAAACAATTAAATCATTTTTTATCGTTTAGGAATACTCATGAGCAGCACAATTAATTAGATAACAGCCAAAGTAAAATAAAATATTTGGAAACATATTTCCATCAGGAAGTTGTTGAAAACTGTACTTTCCTCTGCTTCTTCTGACGTTCAAAGGGTGATAAGGCAGTCTTGTAAAAGGTGGGTAGGGATGAGAGATTATTGGACCCTAATCTCCTAAAAAGAAAACAAAGAACATTTCTGGAACATAATGTTTATTTCCTTTGATCACAAATAGAATAGTTTACAAAAATTATCAACACTTTAGTGCTAAGCAGGAACTGGCTGAATTTCGATCCGTTTGTACTCCTCTCTAACAGCTGGCTTCTGTTGAACAGTCCTGCTGGAAACTATTTTCTACAGTGCTGATCAGTGAATTCTGATGGGAGGGAAGTCCCCTCTGTCACAATACAATAGCGCAGTGTGGGAGATCCCTGCATCTACATCGGCTGTATGGATGTGGAAATCTGTCAGATTTTTAATCGTTGAACCTGCTGGTTGAGTTAAAAACAATGCTTGTACATACCAAGCTTAAGGCATACAGTATAGTAGTATTATAGAAAAGACTTTCATGACTTTAATGTATCCATCTTTATTAATTACAGGTACTTATATAGAGCTGTCAATTTATGTAGCACTTTACATATTTATTAAACCTCAGTCCCTGCCCCCAAGGAGATAACAGCTTAAGGTCTCTAATTCATATTAATGATTAGACATACTAATGACAATTTTAGACAGGAGGCAATTAACCTGCCAGCATGTCTTTGGAGTGTGGAAGGAAACCAGAGTACCCAGAGGATACCCCACAGGCATAGGGAAAACATACAAACTCCATGCAAGTAGTGTCTTGATTGGAATTTAAATAGATGATCCAAGTGCTGCCAGGCAGAAGCGCTAATCACTTAGCCACATTATATTCAATTATGAAAGGTTTATTTGTGAGCAGTTTAACACTCTTCTTTCAATATTGCTTGCATTCCCATACGAACTGTATGTTGGAGTCTGCAGCTATGTGAATCACAAAAGTTATTGATCTTCTACATCCAAAATTCTGTATGCTAACACCCAGTCTCATAACTGTTAAAAAAAAAACATTTCTCTGTTTTGTGTGGGCTCACCCAGGGGCATAACTACAGGGATCGCAATTGCGACCCGACCCCATGCTGCAGGGAACCCATTTGGCTGCCCTGTACACCTGGATAGGAGGGGTGGCGACGGCAACATATAGAGGAACCAAGCCCCTCCATTTTCCTTCTGCAGCTGCTGAAAGCCTGCTTTTCCTTTTCTCCCTCCTGCAGGCAACCAGCATCTGCAGGAGGAAAATGGAGGCAATCATTTTTTCTATATGCTGCCCCCGCCACCCCTCCTATCCAGGTCCTGCTGTTCCCAGGCCCCTGTGTACTCCCCTGTCCCCCTCGTCCTCTGCAGCTCTGCCGATTCCACACTCCCCTCTCCCACTGGCTTCTGTGGGGATGCTTTCAGGAAGGAGAGCAGGGAAGAGGCCGATAAATTTACTGGCTTTTTCCTTTGCTGAATGGACAGAGTCAATGATCGGTACTGTCCATTTATTCTGTGCAGCAGAGGCTGCAGAAAAGGAGATTGAGGGCTGCTTAGACCCCTGTTTCTGTTTAGATCCCTGATATTTCACCAAAGCCCCCAACGGGGCTACTAAAAAATTGGAAAAAATAATTTAAAAAAATGAAATAGTAAAAAAAAAAAATATATAGTAAAAATAATAGGAAGTTAAAATAGCAAAAATAAAAAATGACTGACAATAGTGGCGGAAACACCAGGGTCATAAGGTTGCACTTGTGACCAGGTCGTTGTGTTCGGTACTGTGGGGTGGCAGGAAGAAGACGTGCTGCAGAACATGTAAAAGGGTCTCATTGTGGGGTTGCGTCAGGAGTAAAGGGCCCAGGGATCAGTGGAAAGGGCCCCAGTCAGGGTTCAGGGGTTTCTTGCACCGAGGTCCTGATGGTTCTAGATCAGGGGTGGGCAAACTTTTTGACTTGAGGGCCGCAATGGGTTCATATATTGGACCCGGGGGCCAGACCAAGAGTAGATGAATGATGTGTATGTGTCATCCATAGTAAGTATAGTAATATTCCCCCATAGTAAGCATAGTAATTAATCCCCCATATAGTAATTCATCCCCCATAGTAATTCATCCCCCATATAGTAATTCATCCCCCATAGTAATTCATCCCCCATATAGTAATTCATCCCCCATAGTAATTCATCCCCCATAGTAATTCATCCCCCATATAGTAATTTGTCCCCCATACAGTAATTCATCCCCCATAGTAATTCATCCCCCATAGTAATTCATCCCCCATATAGTAATTCATCCCCCATAGTAATTCATCCCCCATAGTAATTCATCCCCCATAGTAATTAATCCCCCATATAGTAATTAATCCCCCATAGTCATTCATCCCCCATAGTAATTCATCCCCCATAGTAATTCATCCCCCATATAGTAATTCATCCCCCCTATAGTAATTCATCCCCCATATTAATTCATCCCCCATATTAAGTCCCCAAGTCCCCCCCTGTGTCAATTCACTTACCTTTGCTCTGCGCGTTCCTCTCGCCGTGTTCCCGCGCCATTCCGGTGTAGCATGAAAATCTGTCTCCTATGAGGATCTGTCCCCCTCGACGTATCTGCGCATGTGCCAGTTTCAGGCATTAGCAGCCAATCGGCGATCTCCGGCACATGCGCAGATACGTCGAGGGGGACAGATCCTCATAGGAGACAGATTTTCATGCTACACCGGTCTTCAGGGCAGACTGTGAGAGGAGCCTAGCTCCGCGGGCCGGATTAAAAGGTCCGCCGGGCCGTATACGGCCCGCGGGCCGTAGTTTGCCCATTGCTGTTCTAGATAAACGTCTGGACTCACCCTATGTTTTGCAATCACATTCTTCTTTGTTTCACAATCATATTATTATTTACACCAATTATTAACACATTATTGTTCATTTAACAATCACAATAAAAATCACATTCTTTCAGTTGAAGGTGTTAACATTAAAGCTTCACTGTGGTTGCATCCCCTCACCCTCACAAATAAACAATACTAACCATAAACCCTTTAGCTAATTGCTGCAGCAATTAAAAAAAAAATTATTACTAAAAACTTACCTAAATTTGCGGTCACCTGACAAAGTAGAATGGAAGGGTGTCCACATCAGTGCCTGGAAGACTGCTGTGGAATTTTTAGTTTTTTAATGCAGCATTTATTTATTAACCTCATCAAAATTAGACAAAACAGCAGTGGAATTCCAAGCATCTCACAAATTCCCTTCCTTACAATGACGCTTCACCTTACTGCCTAATCAAGAACTCTGAGCTAAATTCATGCCCTCAAGATCTGAGTTCCATAGCCCAAACCTGCCTAACTTTATAGCTGCAAAGTCTGTCTCTGCAGTGAAAGCTTGATAACACCATCACCTTAGTTGTCCCCAAAACAAGCTCCTCACAGTTTCTTGATACTAAAGTGTAATGACTAGCGAATGCTTCAACTGTAAGCTTGAGCAATCAAAGGTTGGCTCTAAATTCCAAAGAGGAACCTCATCTGATCATCTACTCCTACAAATACAAAAATTTATGTTCTATAAAAATTTATGCCAGGAAATAAAGACTGTCTCAGACCACATCCTGCTTATGTGGCTTCTGGAAAACATACCGACCAGAAAACACACTTCATATCCATCCAGCACTGAACCTTCTTTTGATTAGAGGAAGTTGGTCTCATGTCCTTTAAATAGATTTGTAACATTCATTGGAAGTAACACTACAGCTTACAATAGGAAAAAAGAATGTCCAGGTTCATGCAACCTAATATTATTAGGATATTACATTACTTGTAATCTTTATTCTGACTGGTTTTCTACTTTAACAACTGCAGTGGCAATCAATAGCATATTATGTATTTTAAATATAACAGTATCATTCTACGCTACTAAATAAACTTCTACATATCAATAAAGTTATGCAATAAACAGCGATAAACAAATCGTTCCTTATACCTATATTTGCAGCAAATTAGTCTGATCCACAGCAATTAAGAGCTTGCCACGAATCAGTGATCCAATTTGCTCTGTAAGTTAGTGAAAGCATCCTTTCAGTCCCTTAACTATTAACTTCTGAATAGCAAAGCAAGTGAGCGATAACCCCTTTATGACTTGTTGACTGGAGGTGCAATCCACATAAAGGCAAAGCATAGTTCAAATAGGGACAATTATGTCATGATGCAGAGGGTCACACAGAAAACCAAACGCTGCACTATTATTATGCAAGTAAACACCCAGTCTCTTAGATTGTCAGCTCCAAGGAGCAGGGTCCTCCTAACCCTCTTGTATTGAACTGTATCATTGCTGTATTGTCTCCTTTTATATTGTAAAGCGATGAGCAAACAGTTGGCGCTATATAAATCCTGTATAATAATAATAGTAGCTCATTCACTTAATTATTCAAGGAGGACAGGTAGGAACCCACATTTTAGAAGTGGAGGAATTGGGTTCGGCCCCTCCTAGATGACTGCAAGCCGGTAATCCTTGGAAAATAATCCAACCTCAAATTGCTAGCAAAGCAGATACTGATAGAAACACTCATCACTTATCATAGCCATTTCCAGAAAATTCCATACATATGGCATTCCTTTACAGCTATTACCATTACTTTGGCAGTGGTGCAGTAATTATTGTCTAGGCCCTGCTCAATACTTCAAGTTTATTGCTTCACCTAGGCCAGTATAAAGTCATAAAAGACTTTTGTGTTACATAATCCAGATGTAAATATCTTTATTATGAATTGATATACTTAGCCCGATTCATGAAAATGTAAAACAAATTAAGCAAAGATGAAGCTTTTGCCTATATTAGTCAACCATACAGCCTTTATTTTTGACAGAGAAAGAAAAATCTAACCAAAGTTTAACATTTACTCCAGTTTTCGTAAAACCACTCTAGTGAATTCCACAAATTCCACTGAATGCTAAAATTGTTAAAATAGCTTTTAAATAAGCTATTTTGTATTAACAAGCGTAATACTTGTCATTTCAGTTCATATTTTCTGTTTTTTGTGTTATAATTATCCTATTTTTGTTTAGTACTAGTCAGTGGTTTTAGAGTGGTTTTGCAGAAATGTTAATTTTAAAAGACATTTTTTAGCAATGAGTTAAAATTCCAAAACAGAAATGAACAACCTTGTTATTGAGACATGGTATCTGATGAGACGTCATAATACCCCTGAAACATCATATGAAGTGTTTTGTCAGTTCCATTCCAGTTCTTCAATCCTGCCCTGAGGATAGTATTTTTTGTGGTATTTCAATTATTGATGTCAGTCTTCATAACTAAGCTATCTCTCATTTTCAAACATGGGCATCATTATAAATAACAGGAATTCCTTCAGGACAAAAAGAAATTGCAATGAGTATAAAATGAATAACAATAGTGTAGGGGATTTTGTGCTCAGCTGAGTAATGACTAGATGTGATTTGGAGGAATGGACATTGGGGTTGATTTACTAATGGGAAAGAGACCTTAGCAAAGTGGATGTATACTTTGAAAAGTGAATGTCCACTTTGCTTACTAATGAAGGTAAAGATCTGTTCATTTTAAATATCAGGAACGTTGTTTGCAAGTGATTTGATGATCAAATTGAACACCACCTCTCTTTATTCTCTAAGCCAAAGGAGTGATTGCTTTTTTAAGTGAACAGTCACTGTTAATTCTTTAGTAAATCAACCAATATTTAACATGCAAGGTATATTGTCCATTATTCTATGAATGATTACCCTATTAAATATATACAGCATGGTAGGACTGCTACATACTGCAGTCAAACGTCAAGAAATACTGCAGTAATTCAGTAAGTACTACAAAAGAAAATGTTTTTTGTTCAGCATGGAGCACAATATAGTAGAAGGTGTAACATTTTTCATTGTAGTATACAACACAGTTAAAACGGAGCTCCACCCAAAGGGGAAGTTCTGCTTTAAGGACTGCTCCCCCGCTCCCCATTAAGGATTGGCACCTTTGGGGGCGGGGGGGAGCAGGTACCCGAATTTGACAGGTACCCGCTCCCACTTCCGGTCCAATCGCCTAGGCGATCGGAAACGGAAGGTGTCCTCCCTCCCTGTAGTCTTTAGGGACATGTGACAGGTCCCAGAAGACTACAGGACCATTCATGAAGCACAGCGCTACTCGCTCATGCGCAGTGTGTACCGACACTGAAGATGCCGGCCTCCAGGAATACAGGATGGCTGGTGAAACGGGTTGCGAGGGACACACCGTTGGACCAAGGAACAGGTAAGTGGCTGTTTTTTAAAAGTCAGCAGCTATAGTTTTTGTAGCTGCTGACTTTTATTTTTTGACAGGGTGAGTGGAACTCCACTTTAAGTACTATCGATGATACTTCTTTTTATTTGTACCAACAGTTACAGTACATTTCCAGGACAAGCTTTCGGATTTAGCAAGATGTTACAAAGAAATCTGTACAGACAACCTCTGAAACTAATATCGGGCAGTACAGTGGTTAAATGGTTAGCACTTCCATCTAGCAGCCCTAGGGTTGTTGGTTCAAATCCCAACCAAGACCCTACCTGCCTGGAGTTTTCATGCTCTCCCTGTCTCTGTGTGGGCTTCCTGTGAGTTCTCTGACTTCCTCCCACACTCCAAAGACATGCTGATAAGTTAATTGGCTGCTGTCTAAATTGGCCTAGTATATGTATGTATGAATGTGAGGGAACTTAGATTGTACACTCCTTGAGGGCAGGGGTGAATGGGGAATAAATACAGTATGTACAGTGTAAATTGAAAATGCTATATAAGTGCTGGTAATAAATGTCAGAGAGGGGGCCTGTGGAGAGAGAGGGAGAAAAGTCACAGAGATGAGAATGGTCATAAAACTGTTTGATTTAGAAACATTCCTCATTCAAATAATAACTATTTAGAAAACCAAGATACACATTCAGTTTGTTATTTCATATTTCAAACAGAGTTATCATTCAGATGTACTCCTTACCTGAGTATTCATAAATTTTCCATTAGCAACCAAAACATTCATGCCTTCCAAACAGTGGTTTGGTTTTGAGAAATGATGTCCTGTATGTGTGCAGTAATCTTGTTCTGTGGGGTTTTTTTTATGGTAGATTCAATCTTTTTGCAGCTTCTGCCCTGTCTCACCAATATCTCACTAGTCCTTGGTTGCACTTATTATTTGAATGAGGAATGTTGGTAGAGGGAATTAGCCTGCATGCCACTATTCAACAATAGTGTAGGGGATTTTGTGCTCAGCTGAGTAATGACTAGATGTGATTTGGAGGAATGGACATTGGGGTTGATTTACTAATGGGAAAGAGACCTTAGCAAAGTGGATGTATACTTTGAAAAGTGAATGTCCACTTTGCTTACTAATGAAGGTAAAGATCTGTTCATTTTAAATATCAGGAACGTTGTTTGCAAGTGATTTGATGATCAAATTGACTATTTTATTCCTAATAAGGTATGGAAAAGGCGTTAAGGGGGGCCTAGTGTATGGTGGGGCATGGGAACCAAACACCCCAGAGCTCTGCTAGACTCTTTTATGCTTCTGTTACTAGATGTTGTTACCTAACAACCTCCCAAATACTATAGCAATTAACTGCCCCTAGCTTGTTTTAAAAAATCCCTCTTGTTCTTCACTGCACACAACTGACATTTTTATAACTGGCATTAAGATTACGTAATCTGTAATTTTTGTGATGTGTGGCATGTCCTGAGTGCCCTTTATGCTAGTCCATTGTCCTGCTACTACGGTGCCATATGTCACTATGCTCCATCAGACAGATTTTCTGAGGGCTTACAGCCCAAACTGTGGCTGTTTTGGCTCCTTGTGTTGTTATGACTGCATTTCTCATTTCAGCTGGTTAGTGCTCAGTAGACCTCCTGCATGTGTTGTGGCAAATGTCAATAGAACAGCTTGAAAGCAGCTATTACGCATATTAAGTCAAGCTTCAGGACATTTTTGGTGCCTGTTTAAGTCACTGTGTTGTCTGGATGAGTCCAAACTGGTCAAAGATTGTTGGATATTTCCCAGAGATCAATATACAGGCAGATATCTGCCTGTACTCTGGCCACTCACAATAATGCTAGGACCAGGGGTGGACTGATCATTTGGAAACTCGGGCACAGCCCGAGGGCCCGAGGTCAGTAGGGGGCCCCATGAGATGCCCCTGGTACTTTTTTCATAGGCTTTTTTGAGTTTGGGCAAGGACACAGGGGCCCCATGATCCCCTATTGCCCGGGGGCCCCATGAGTTGTCAGTCCGCCCCTGGCTAGGACACTGACCTTCACCTTTCACCAATGGCAGTTCACAAGTGCTATTTCTGATCCCATCCTCTTCTGCACACAACAGAAAAGGATCAACCCTGCTCACAGGAAGATTTGCCGCCATGTTGAAAAGTCTCTGTATAAATTAAATGACTGCCTGCCCTCTTGCAGTAGAGAAACTGGCCAAAAAACGCAAGCAGTGTTCAAAATGGAGAACATGTTCTGTCTATGGCCAGCCTACATACACCATTGAAAGACTCAGCCTATTTCTTAACATTGATGAATGCCAGTTGCCTTGAAAGTCAGAGATATGCTTATCTTTCTTCCTGCTTCCTGATGCTACTGCTCAGAAAGGTCTTTTTATTCCATGTGACAAATGCAAGTGAGTAGATTTATACATCTGTACAATGGTTTTATTAGGGGAACTGGTGGTTTGGAAGGGTTTGCTTTGAAAATATATATACAGGGAAATGGTCAAAATATGGGGAGCCCTCTGCTATTGCTGCCTTAGGCACTAGCGGACTTTTCCCACCACTGTCTACCTGGTTTGTTTTTCTGAAAACATATAGCTCCAAACAAAAACCTGAGAAAAAGATCTTAAAAGAGTGACTAGAAACTGGAGTCATATTCCAGTCCTTTGCAACAGTAATAATTTAAGTTCAATAGATGGATTGTCCAGATGTCTTTAGTCAAGTTAATCACGTCTCCCTCTAGCCTTGCAAGCCCAGTTTCAGGTAATCTATCAAGGCGTAATTGTAAATCAAGGCCTGAGAAAGTGCAGAATGTTTTTAACTCATGCTTATAAATCTGGAAAGCAGCTTCAGTGATATATGAAGAAAAATGCATAATGCATGTTGCCTAAATTATATTTTACATTTAAGAATTGGCTTCAAGATAAAATGTGATTTAAAACATGAGTTTTGCTGTTTAAATTATCTGTCTGCAGAAAAACCAAAAAAATGTTTGTCCCTCTGAGTTAACACTTTGTAGCATTGTTAACTGCACTACAAACAGCATTATCTTGCATATTTTAGGTGGACAAGAAAGAAAGCCACTTCCACCCAAAACAGGTAGTTTGCTTTTCCCTGGATTCTGGCAATTCATAGCACTTTCTGGAGTTGCGTAATTAAAGAGGAAGAAAGAATGTTTACTTAGTGTATGAAACTAGGCTATATTCACATAAAATCTAATCATGTACTAGAAAAAATATTGTCTTTCAACTTTCCTTGAACACAATTGGGTATTTGAAGTGAACATAGCATCAACATATTCACTAAGATAAATAAACATCCACTTTAAGTATATTCTAGTCCCCCATCCTCTGGAACTCTCTACCCCAATTTATCAGACTATAGCCTACTCTACTCACTTTTAGGTGATCTCTGAAAACCTATCTCTTCAGGGAAGCCTATCCCACCTTCAGCTAATAATGGAATCTTCTATTCCTCTTACCAGTCCATCCCCCACAGTTATTACCTTTTGTACCACTAACCCCTCCCTCTTAGATTGTAAACTCCAAGGAGCAGGGCCCTCCTATCCCTCTTGTATTGAACTGTATTGTTGCTGTATTGTCTCCCGTTATAATGTAAAGCGCTGAGAAAACTGTTGGCGCTATGTAAATCCTGTATAATACATTCTTGACCCTTTACAGTCTGGCTTTCGCTCACTACACTCCAGTGAAACTGCTCTACTAAAACTCACTAATGATCTACTGACTGCTAAAACCAATGGCCACTACTCCGTACTCTTACTACTTGACCTCTCCACGGCTTTTGATACAGTTGACCATCCCCTCCTCCTCAAAAAGCTCCACTCTTTTGGCCTCCAAGACTCTGCTCTCTCCTGGTTCTCCTCCTACTTATCACAGCTCCTTCAGCATTACCTATAACTCTGGCTCCTCCTCTCCACTCCCTCTTTCTGTAGGGGTCCCTCAAGGTTCTGTCCTTGGACCCCTACTCTTCTCCATCTACACCTCCTCTCTTGGTCACTTGATAAACTCCCATGGCTTTAAGTACCATATCTATGCTGATGACACACAAATCTATCTTTCTACTCCTCACCTCACCCCTTTAGTCTCCTCTTGCATTACTAACCTAATAAGCGACATATCGGCATGGACGTCACTCCACTTCCTCAAACTCAATCTTTCCAAAACTGAGCTCTTAGTATTCCCTCCAGCCCGTGCCCCCTCCCCTGACTTCTCCATGAAGATCAATAACACAACCATTGGTTCCTCCCCTCATGCCAGGGTACTAGGTGTAATCCTAGACTCCCATCTGTCCTTCCAGTCCCAAATCCAATCGCTGTCCAAATCTTGTAGACTTCACCTCTGCAACATCTCCAAGATACGCCCGTTCTTAACCTCGGAGACTACTAAGCAACTTATTCACTCCCTTGTTATATCTCGCCTTGATTATTGTAACTCCCTCCTCATTGTCCTACCTCATCGCAGGCTATCCCCTCTTCAATCTATCATGAATGCTGCTGCCAGACTCATCCACCTTACTAACCACTCCGTATCTGCCACCCCTCTCTGCCAATCCCTCCACTGGCTTCCCAAAAGATAAAATTCAAAACATTAATAATAACATATAAAGCCATTTATAACTCTGTCCCAAATTACATCATCAATCTTGTCTCTAAATATCACCAAAACCGTACTCTGCTCCTCGTACAACCTCCTGCTCTCTAGCTCCCTTGTCTCCTCCTCCCATGCTCCTCTCCAGGAGTTCTCCAGAGCTTCCTTCATCCTCTGGAACTCTCTACCCCAATTTATTAGACTATCGTCTACTCTGCTCACTTTTAGGTGATCTCCGAAAGCCTATCCTGCCCTCAATTAATAATGGAATCTTCTACTCCTCCTACCAGTCCATCCCCCACAGTTACTACCTTTTGTACCACAAGCCCCTCCCTCTTAGATTGTAAGCTCCAAGGAGCAGGGCCCTCCTAACCCTCTTGTATTGAACTGTATTGTTGCTGTATTGTCTCCCGTTATATTGTAAAGCGCTGAGCAAACTGTTGCCGCTATATAAATCCTTTATAATAATAATAATAAAAAAGTATAATAACATTCTCTACTCCTTCAGTAAGTCTGCCTTATTGCTTGTTAGGACACAGCTGCACTGTATGTTTACAACAGCTCACAATTCTATGATTCCATTTCAACACAGGGGTTTATAAGATGCACTATGCAGTAGTACACACTTAAAAGAGAGGTTTTGGGGTAGATTACAAAAAAAAATTTATACTCACCTCTATGCTGCAGCATTGGTCTGATGCTGCAGCTGCCCCATGTTGGCTCTAAGCCCAAGAACTGAAAAATGACATGACTGCTGATTACTCAGTCTGCCTTGTTTGGAGCAGAGAGCATTCAAAGATCTCCGATCTGTCCTTCTGGTGCTCACTGTAGCACCAAGTTTGGGAGGGGGCAGGTGCAGCTGGCTTCGGCTCTCAGCCGCATGTTATAGTCTGATAGTCTGCTGTAAACTGACTCTGGGTCATGGGAAAGCAAAAGTAATTGCACTTCTGTGACACAGAAGTATGGCCAATGCTTTCGCCATACTTCTCTTTTAAAGAGAAAAAGCTTAGATACAGTGGGGATCGAAAGTTTGGGCACCCCAGCTAAAAGTTTGTATTAATGTGCATAAAGAAGCCAAGGAAAGATGGAAAAATCTCCAAAAGGCATCAAATTACAGATTAGACATTCTTATAATATGTCAGCAAAAGTTAGATTTTATTTCCATCATTTACACTTTCAAAATAACAGAAAACAAAAAAATGGCATCTGCAAAAGTTTGGGCACCCTGCAGAGTTAATATCTTTGACTGCCCCCTTTGGCAAGTATCACAGCTTGTAAACGCTTTTTGTAGCCAGCCAAGAGTCTTTCAATTCTTGTTTGAGGTATCTTTGCCCATTCTTCCTTACAAAAGTCTTCCAATTCTTTGAGATTTCTGGGCTGTCTGTCACGCACTGCTCTTTTAAGGTCTATCCATAGATTTTCAATTATGTTGAGGTCAGGAGATTGTGAAGGCCATGGCAAAACCTTCAGTTTACGCCTCTTCATGTAATCCCCCGTGGATTTCGAGGTGTGTTTAGGATCATTATCCATTTGTAGAAGCCATCCTCTCTTTAACTTAAGCTTTTTCACAGATGGCATCAAGTTACCATCCAAAATTTGCTGAAATTTTATTGAATCCATTTTTCCTTCTACTCGTGAGATGTTCCCTGTGCCACTGGCTGCAACACAACCCCAAAGCATGATTGATCCAACCCCATGCTTAACAGTTGGACAGAGGTTCTTTTCATTAAATTCTGTGCCCCTTCTTCTCCAAACGTACCTTTGCTCATTCCGGCCAATAAGTTCAATTGTAACCTCATCGGTCCACAGAACTTGTTTCCAAAATGCATCAGGCTTTTCTATATGTTCATTTGCAAAGTTCAAACGATGATTTTTGTGGTGAGGACGTAGAAGAGGTTTTCTGATGACTCTTCCATGAAGACCATATTTGTACAAGTATCTCTTTATAGTGGAATAGTGTACCACAACTCCAGTGTCTGCCAGATCTTTCTGGAGGGATCGTGCAGTCAAACGTGGGTTTTGAATTGTTTTTCTCACAATCCTGCGAGCTGTTCTGTCTGATATTTTTCTTGGTCTTCCAGATCTTGCTTTAACTTCCACTGTTCCTGATGACTGCCATTTCTTAATTACATTCCGAACAGAGGATATTGACATCTGAAAACACTTTGCTATCTTCTTATAGCCTTCTCCAGCTTTGTGAGCGTCAACTATTTTCAGTTTCAGTTTTCTAGACAACTGCTTAGAAGAACCCATGGTGCTGATTGTTGGGGCAAGGTCAGATGAGTCTGGGCATTTAAAACCTTTGAGATTGACATCATCTGGTCTTCCCAGACGATGATTGGGAACAATCCATGACACTGGCAGGTCTCAGCTTGGCAAAGGGGGCAGTGCATGCTATAAATTCTGCAGGGTGCCCAAACTTTTGCAGACGCCATTTTTTTGTTTTCTGTTATTTTGAAAGTGTAAATGATGGAAATAAAATCTAACTTTTGTTGACATATTATAAGAATGTCTAATCTGTAATTTGATGCCTTTTGGAGATTTTTCCATCTTTCCTTGGCTTCTTTATGCACATTAATATAAATTTTTAGCTGGGGTGCCCAAACTTTCGATCCCCACTGTAGATACATGGGAACTGCCATTGCTGACTTTTTTGAGAGTACAAAATTTTGGGCTGTCATACTGATTCTGGCTTCACTATTTAGTGGGCCATAGAAAAAATAGGTAACCAGTGAAGTCAGAACTCCAGACCTGCATACTGTATTTGTTTTAAATCAGTAACCATTTGAAAAGCAAATCATAAATTACACTTTTAAAAACTCTATAGCAGTTCCTCACAACATCCAACCACTCTTTTGCAATGTAGTCCTTTAAAGTGTTCCTAAAGATGGCCATACACATATGTATTTATCTAACCAATTCCTCCATCCGTGCTACATAGCACAGATGGACAGAAATATGCAAATAGTGTCTCCATTAGACTGGATGAAGGAGCTGTTCAACCAGCAATTTTCCACTTGGCTCCTTCGATTTTTCTTTTGAGGGATGTAGGGCAAGAGGAAGCAGTCAGGAACACTCACTGAGTGAAATTCTCTCCTTGTGGAGCCAGCTTTTGGGTCTCTTGCAACATTAAATAACTTTCTAACAGTCCCCTGCAATGTTAAATCAGTGTTTTGCAGCATCCATGCAGTTTCTTTAGTGGCTTATTATAATGCCTGAGAACTCCAGTTTCTTGCAATGTCTGACTATCACCTCTAACAGTCTTTTGCAGTGTTTATGTAGTCTTTGACAATAACTGAGTGCTCTGTAGCAGTTTTTCGAAATGTCTGAGCAGTCTCTCCCTGACTATGTAATCACTGTGCCAACTATAACATTGTGATTACATGCAAGCTGGAGGCTTGAAGAAACCCTGTCCCTAATTTAAAAAGAGTGCAGGTAAAAGCACAGCAAAATAAAATATTTTAAATGCTTACTTGCAGTGTTTTCCTTACCATAAATAATTTTACTTTAACTTGATACAGAACATGCCTTTGAAAGTCCAAAGGAATTGACCATTCCAGGAAGAGTCATTTCCCTATAGCACAGGTGTCAAACACAAGGCCCCTGGCCATTTCATGTGGCCCTTGCACCTCTCCTGCAGGTACCCCCTTGTCTCCGCCCCCACCTTGTCTCAGCAGTTGGCAGTAGAGAGGAGAATAGAACTCCTCTGCCAAATCCTGCACCTCTCAGTGCAGCTGTAGCACCCTCTCATCTCTCTCTCCCCTGGTCTCAGCATTCAGCAGACTCTGGTAACTGACTCCACTCCTGCTCTGGTCCTCCTCCAGACCCCGAATTTTCTGTTTCCAGCTCTGTCCCCAAAGGGGGTGCACGGTGATTTTAGGGAGGGTGTGGGATTCTTGACATCTGATGTAAGGGGGGGTGCTTTGGACATCTAATCTTACAGAAACAACTGGCCCTTTGAGGGCAACCATAATGCTGATACGGCCCGCAATGAAATGGAGTTTGACACCCCTGCCCTATAGAGTCCTTGTACTTCATAGCCTTCTCCTCTTCTGGAGATGTCTAACTACTCTGTTTGTGGGCTCAACTCCTCTGACCAACCTCTTAGCTACCTACATAACCTTTAATATAGCTGGGGGGGAAGGGAAGGAACAAAGGGTAATACTACTATAGAGTGTCACCTAAGTAATAGCTCTGAACTTTCTGGAGCTGATGTTATCCAAGATGGCAGTGTCCAGTGGCATTCTCAGGCATTTTGGATGTCTGCACAATGAACAAACAACAAAACAATGACATGCATAAAATACATTAAATGCACATATAATCTTATGGGAAGATTGCTGAAATAAGGGGTCTGAATACATGGTTTCTTTATAGGCCTTCATCTGCAGATGGTGCTGCTGACATCACTTCTTGAAGATGTCAGTGCCCCTACACGCATATTCACTTTAATGGCATCCCAGTCTTAGTCCGTAGAGTTCAATCTTGAGTTGGCCCACCCTTTGCAGCTATAACAACTTCAACTCTTCTGGGAAGGCTGTCCATAAGATTTAGGAGTGTGTCTATGGAAATGATTGACCATTCTTCCAGAAGTGCATTTGTGAGGTCAGGCACTGGTGTTGGATGAGAAGGCATTGTCACGGACGCACGATCGCCACACTCAACATGCGACAATCGCACGACCGCGACCAACAATACGTCACGCCCGCAGCGTCAGACCCCAGACCTTCTCACCAAACTCGTGACCAAAGGACCGGCCGATCTAAAACTCCTAGGTGACGTGCGTAACAACGCCATACTCAGCTGCGCCCTGCACAACGATTGTCCAGCTAATGGAATGCAATTGACGCACCGGCAGCCTGAATGCGCTTGTTACTGGGTCGGGTTAATTACGCAACTAACCCTTCACTGCCACCACCACTTTTTGTACAGAGAAAGGGGAAACTCTCTTTATCAAATATACAATGTAATGGTTGCGCTTGTTACTGGGTCGGGTTAATTACGCAACTAACCCTTCACTGCCACCACCACTTTTTGTACAGAGAAAGGGGAAACTCTCTTTATCAAATATACAATGTAATGGTTGAAAAGTCACCTGTCCAATACGGTCACCGCAGGCCGATTGGGCAGAGGATTAAACAAACACAGTAGCGTCTCTTCAGAAGGCAGGGATTCATAAATTGCAATTAAGCGCTTTAGAAACAGTTTAACACTTTCAGAAAGAAAGATTTATTACTAAAAGAGTCAAACAGGTGCAATAAAATTATTACAGGAAAAAGATGTAACTAAGATATATATTTATATATACATAGAAAACAGCACAGCAAAGAGATAACAGGGAGAAGTTAAAAGGTTAAGTTACTTGCCATGTTCAGCCTTAAGGTAAGCAGATCCACGTTGCAGAGCGAAGGGTCTTTGATCTCCTGCTGTTACGATGTTAAAATTGGGAGATGTGTTTAGCTTAACGTTTTAGGCTTGCCAGCCTGTCTTTTAAAAGTCCCCCTGCAGGGGGGGGGTGGCTCTGAGTACTGGCCAATACCCTGTTTTGGGTGGGATAGTCGGATGGAACTGACAGCTTCATAATCCATGATATTAAACATAGGTGACAGCTGACCTGAGGAATGTTCATTTAACTTCTGTCACCTGGCTGGTAGGGTTTATGAGGTTCCAACTTCTTTCAAGTCCAGGGAAAAAAATATCTTTTCTTGGTTAGGAGGTGTGATTTTACACAGGCCTTGGGACAAAGAGTCTGCTGTCTGGGGGGGGGCTTTGTAGCGCTGGGCCCCCTGCTGCTCCAGCCTGCCAGCAACTTTTAACACTTACACATCTGTCCCTGTGCCTCGCAGGAAGGGAAGGGGTAGGGAATAAAGGATTGAGGAATACTTCTAATAAAAAAGGGGAACTCCACGTCCATCTCTGATGAGCCAGTTTGCTACAGGCCTAGCTCGCAGTCTTTGCTCTAATTCATCCCAAAGGTGTTCTATTGGGTTGTGGTAAGGATTCTGTGCAGGCCAGTCAAGTTCCTCCACCCCAAATTCTCATGTCTTTATGGACCTTGCTTTGTGCACTGGTTTGCAGTCATGTTGGAACAGGAAGGGGCCATCCCAAACTGTTCCCACAAAGTTGGGAGCATGAAATTGTCCAAAATGTCTTGGTATGCTGATGCCTTAAGAGTTCCCTTCACTGGAACTAAGGGGCCAGGCCCAATCCCAAATCACAACCTCACACCATAATCTCCCCTCCTTTGTAAATCAACCATAGAGTTAACTGATGCATGTTGAGGATGCTAGATTAGGCTTGGACATTTTGCCTGTTCATGGGAGTAAACTCTTCTAGGGCTTATTATTCATTAGAAAGATAAATTATGTTTGCAGTTTGTGAAAATATACATCCACAATAACCATAAATGAAAAAAAGATACATTTCTATGAATAATGTATAAATGACCTTTTTACTGCAGGCAGCGATAAAACTGTACATTCGAGATTAGTGTAATTTTATATCCAGAGGTTTGACTGTTTCCTTCTCCATGTGATACTTTCACCTGATAATAATATTAAGTTAGAGGAATATATTAGCATCACTCCTCATGCCTAACTAATTATGGCTATTTTAGTGCACGAGCGGCTAGTCTTAACAAAATGCACAGAAAAAGCTCCTCAAGATTGCTATGTTTAATGTAGCCTATCAAAGCAGTATTGCTCAAACAAATCAGCTTCACGATAGAACATGCATACATTATCTTGAAATAAGGTAGATTCATTAGAATCCAAATCCTGGAACACGTTCATGTCATGCTTGGTAGTCATATTATTTAATAAATCTTTTGTTGCCTTCATGATAGTTTCATATTATTACCCTGGTGTGGTTAGGAGAGGTGAAAAAACACTGTAACTAAGAAAAGTGTGCCAAATGCATTGGCACTGAATCACTACAGTAACCTTGTTTGCTTGCTGCTGCTCCTGGCAACCCAAACAGCTGTCAAATATGGCTTCAGGCTGTTTGACTCCCTTGGGAGAATTTATATGTTTTCCTACTTCCTTTCCTTATTAGGAGGCAGGAATCTGTGACACCTATTAGAACAAGTATGCATAAAGGGTAATGACTCTACAATTTATTAGAGGTCTGGTCTTCTTCAAGCCAGCAATCAAACCCAGACTACACCGCATATGCAGATGCTGGCTGGAAAAAAAAGAAAGCAAAAAAAAAAAGATATATTAAAACAAGATTGAGCAACTGAACTAGCCATTGTCTGCAATACACGATTGCACCACACTACAGTTTCCAACAGTTAGAAATACATTCCAGGGACACAGCTACTCAGCGTTTTATTCAGAATGCCATCCCAGACAACCACAAAGCAGTTGATAAAAACATAATAATAATTTTGTCAGTACAAAAATTCTTTAATTGCATTTTTAGATTCTCTTCTAAAAAAAACCCCTAAAAATACAATGCAATGCAAATGACTGCTGATCTGAAGTTAAAGTACAATTAAAGGAAAAACTTTTTTTTTTTTCTAGATTTGGACAGTGGAGATGGATTAGAAGACCTGTCAATTTTTATTGCTGTCTGTACCCCTGTAAGGCCTGATTCACGCCTATGCGTTTTTGGTGCTTTTTGCAGAAATGTACTACAGTCCATTTAACATGGTTTCCTATGGGACACATTCACATCTAAGCTTTTCTCAGCTAGTGTGTTTTTTGAAAGGGTCAGGGACTTTTTTAAACGCAAAACGGTGTGTTTTTGGTTTAATAGACTTCAAGGGAAATGCTGCAGAAAAGCATGTAGTGCTTTTATATGCGTTTTGATGTATTTTGTGTTTTTTAATCTGCCCAACAACAAATTGGCCAAAAAAAGGTGTTAAAAAACACAAAACGCATCAAAACATGCATGAAAAACGTGTGTACAAAAACACAAAATGCACCGCAAAAAGCACTGCAGGAACTAATCAAAAGCAAACTGCATAGGTGTGAACCATGCCTTATGGAGATTCACCCTCTCTATTTATCCTGTTTTCTGCTATCACCAAGAGTGAAAGTGAAAGAAAATTCAGGTTGTCATCTGGAACAGTAATAGAGGGGATGAATCTCGTGACAACCAGGAATTCTCTCACTTTAGAGGGATTCCCTCTTACTTCCTGTTCTCCCAGTGGAACAGGAAGTGAAGAGAAATCTCCCCAGTGGTACAAAATACTGACCGCGTTATAATGCTGCCTTGCTCTGTCCAACAATGAAAAAGGTTTGCCTTTAAGTCATCAGTCACGCCGCTGCAATATAAAACCATACTATTTGTTTGCAATTTCAGCACAACTTCAGGTGCAATTTCTGAAGACTTTATTGCTACTTGTGAAGATTTGTTGCAATTTTCAATGCGATATCCATTATATTCTATGTATGTGAAATTGCAACAAAACTGCAGAAAAAGTCATACAAGAACTACTTTAGAAATCACGATTCAGGAAATTGCAAATGTTAGGACACTGACATTCACATTTATTAGATGCGACTGATTTCAATACTTGAAATTGCACCAGTATGACTGGGCATTAATTCCACATTAAAACATAATACGGGCCCATGTATGCTTTTGCACTGCAATAACACGTGATAATGCGTGTTATAACATGCAATGCATTAAGGCAGCCCATTGAAAATAACAGGAATCAAAATGTCCTGAAAATCGTGCATGTCACAAAATTGTAGTGCAATGCACTCCAATGCACAATGGTGCTTTAGTGCATTAGGGTGCCATTCAGAACAAGTGGCATTGCAACACATGCAAAATTGTGTTACCATGCATTGTGGTACCATGCACATTACCACAATGCATTAGTATAAATTGGCCCTAAATTAAACAATTTTTCAGTGTAAGCAGTGTAAGTACCTGAATTGGTATCAGCCATTGGGAAAGCATGAAGCTGCACATGGAGCCAGTCAGTTGTGCTACCATGCTCATGTGCTAACAAGAGATATGCTGACTGGAGGAAAGAGCAATGTCAGAGATCATCTTGTGCTGCTTCTCATTCACATTCCAGTCTGTGGCTGGAGGAGGAACAGGATCTTTAAGTGTTACTTTACTGCAGCCAGGGGCGGACTGACCATTTGGAAACTCAGGCACTGCCCGAGGGCCTGGGGTCAGTAGGGGGCCCCATGAGATACCCCTGGTACCTTTTTCAAAGGCTTTTTTTCAGTTTGGGCAAGGACACAGGGGCCCCATGATCCCCTATTGCCCAGGGGCCCCATGAGTTGTCAGTCCGCCCCTGACTGCACATAAAAAAATCATCAAATCGTTCTGTGGAACAGAGCTGTGCAAATCACAGAAAAAGATAGACAGAAATACAAATCCTTAACCTTCCATTGATCCCATACGTGAATTTATCTGTTTCCTGGAATTCAGTTTTTTTAATATATTTTTTATTTGGAGTTCAGTTTTAATGATTGTTTTTGTTGAATGATAGCTGAGATTGTATGATGCATACCCATATTTTTGTCAAATATTGCTTGTATTTTTGTAGCTAGATACCAAGTGTATTATTTTTAAAAAATAGGATTACGTAGCACCTGGCCCAACCAGGAACTACAACAATTCTGTGCAGGTGTCAACCTGTTATTATTGCACATGTAAGTACCTTTCTACAAACCTTCCCAAGGTCAGAGAGATCTATGGCTTGGTTCACACTGGATACCATATTAAATCATGTGTTTTGTTTGCCGCATTTTCTGAAGATTTCCCAACGATTTCTTGCGTTTTCTATTGCGTTTTGCAGTGCAATTTCTATTGTAGTCTATGTGAAATTGCAACAAAGTGCAGAAAAAGTAATACAAGAACTATTTTTGAAATCGCGCTGCAGCAATTCACGTATGTTAAGACACTCACATTATTATTATTATACAGGATTTATATAGCGCCAACAGTTTGCTCAGCGCTTTACAATATAACGGGAGACAATACAGCAACAATACAGTTCAATACAAGAGGGGTAGGAGGGCCCTGCTCCTTGGAGCTTACAATCTAAGCTCACATTCATTAGATCTGATTTCAGGTACAATTTCAATTCCAAAATTTCATCTGAAATTGTGGCAGCTTAAACCAGCCCTGTGGGATAGTATAAGTGCATGAATAGCACCATTTATTTACTTAAAGGGTAAGTCCACCCAGAGCCACATTAGGTTGGAGCCAGGGGCGGACTGACCATTTGGAAACTCGGGCACTGCCCGAGGACCCGGGGCCAGAAGGGGGCCCCATGAGATGCCCCTGGTACCTTTTTCATAGGCTTTTTTGAGTTTGGGCAAGGACACAGGGGCCCCATGATCCCCTATTGCCCGGGGGCCCCATGAGTTGTCAGTCCGCCCCTGGTTGGAGCTATACACAAGACCTAACACCATGAACAGAACTGCCTTGATTTGCTTCAATGTAATGCAAAGATGCCATTTTCACCATTTTCCACAAGGAGTATAATATCTTATGAACAAGTGATTCAAATCTTAGCTTCAGCCAAAGACAAACATTGCCCCAGGACAAAGACTTACTCTTTAAGGCTTACACTACCCTTGTAAAATGTAGTTATTGCATGTCACAAAGTCTAACCATTTTT
This sequence comes from Staurois parvus, assembly GCF_062004578.1. Classification (NCBI taxonomy): domain Eukaryota; kingdom Metazoa; phylum Chordata; class Amphibia; order Anura; family Ranidae; genus Staurois; species Staurois parvus. The sequence continues at coordinate 3,220,874 of NW_028319228.1, read as the reverse complement.
TTTTGGTAGAAATGTTCAGTTCTGTTTGATAGCTAATAAGTAACACTGAATACTTTAGAGTTAAAGCAGTAGTAAAAAACAAAAACATAAAAATCTTCCCCTGCAAGTCAATGGCATAATGTGCTAATATGCACTGCATACTAGCACATTTGGAAAGACTTATGAAGCCCTCCAGCAGAGCACTGTCACCACTGAGAGGTCTCCCATCTTCACCTGGTCTACCTTCTGGGTTCAGGGCTCCGGCTGATTGAATGGCCAAGCCGCAATAATGTCACTCATGCGCACACATGAGCCACAATCATGGCACAGCACTCTAAAAGGATGGCATATTCAGTAAGCTGTCTATTCACAGTGCCATGTGCATATGCCGGTGATATCACCGACTGCACTGTGAATATCTCCTACACAGTGCATGTTTAGGAGATATTCCCTCTATCTACAAGTAAGCTTTATTATAGGACACCAAATGGTGTTTACTAATGCTTTAACCGCCTCCCACCCTCCATATAAGGAACTGACGGACGGGCAGTGGTTCTGTTGTTCTGGGAGGAGGTCGTATGACGTCAGTGCCCATCAGTGCCCATCAGTGCTGCCTATCAGTGCCGCCTATCAGTGCCATATATGAGTACTGCCTTTCAATGCCCATCAGTGATGTCTATCAATGCCCATCAGTGCCACCTATCAGTGCAGCCTATCAGTGCCCATCACTGCAGCCTCATTAGCGCACATCGGTGAAGGAGAAAAATTACTAATTTACAATATTTTATAACAGAATCTAAGAAAAAAATTTTTTCAAAATTTTCAGTTGTTTTTGGTATGTTTAGCAAAAAATAAAAAACCTAGTGGAGATTAAATACCACCAAAAGAAAGCTCTATCGGTCTCAAAAAATTATAAAAATGTCATATGAGTGCAGCGTTGCATGACCGTGCAATTGTCATTTGAAGTGCGACAGCGCTGAAAGCTGGAAATTGGCCTTGGCAGGAAGGGGGTGAATGTGCCCAGTGGACAAATGGTTAAAGGCATCAAGTGTGCCGTCAAGAGCATTTTTTGCTGTTTCTTGTTTTGTACTGTTGTCAGGGTTTTATTGCAATCTGTGTCCCTGCTCTTCCTGCAATGGTACTGGAGCAGGACGTTAGGGTTATTCTTTCCAACAAGGACACAAACAAGTACAAATAACACTTTTTCTGGTGCCTTCATGGCAGCATACATATGGGCAGAGCTTCAACTATATGTATGCTGCAATAAATAGGCACCAGGAAAGGAAATTATGGAAAGGTAAGTATTGCATTTTCCATTTTTTTTAATAGAATGAAAAAGGTTTAGGTCATTATTTTACTAATAATTTTATCTGACCCTTCACTTTAAAAATGAAATGGATTAAAAAAATTGAAGGTGAAATGTATCTTGTCTAAGACCAAGGGCCCCTTAGCATTCTAGTGCACCAGGGGACAATGAGAGATGATCTCTTTGACTGCCTCACAATGAAAGCTTCATTGCTTGAAAGTCTCCTGGTAAGCAACCCTAAATCTACCCAAACCTTGCAATGGGTTGATTGAAGCACACCGTGGCTTTTTCAAATGAAATGAAGGCTAGATCTCAGCAGAAACAAAATCCACCAGTCTTTATGCAGGACTCTCACTAACCCTGTAGGATTATTGTTCACATATGAGTACAGCAGTATGACTGATACGCCCTCTACAGTGAGTAAAGCACAACTCCTCATGAGAGAGATGAGCTCAGAAATTTTAGAAAGACCTCACCATTGCATTTCTGAGGATATACAGTATATCATCCATGCCATCTACTGTATGTCCATCTATAATTATCAATGGAGGGTAAACTTGCAGTCAAACTACAAAATGGCATTTGGAGTTATGCTGACCAACTTTGTTTCAATATGTTTTGTTATTCTGAGCCCCTTTGTTTCAATATTTTCAAAGTTGCTGACCTGGAACATGTATGCAAATCAGGAAAGTCATAAAAAAGTCAGAAGCTCTTATCTGTGTACATCTTCTGGTTCAGACTCAAAATACCGAAGACAGAAAGACATCATGAGAACCAGACAATGGGGGAGATTTACTAAAGCTAGTTCACTCAGAATCTGGAGCAGCTGTGCATGGCAGCCAATCAGCTTCTAACCTCAGTTTGTTCAATTAAGCTTTAGCAATAAAACCTGGAAGCCGATTGGTTTCTGTGCAGAAGTGCACCTGATTTTGCACTCTCCAGCTTTAGTAAATAAACCAATGAGTGTTAGAGAGCTGAGAAATGGTTGCCCTCATGTTTCTCATTTAAAGCTTAAGTTTAGGTAAATATTTCTTTTAAAACAGCACCAGGGACTGTACTTATATTTAATAAAAAATGTTCCTTACATAGTTACTTAATTGATCTGGCTGACAAAAGACACAAGTCCATCCAGTTCAACCCACAGAGAAAAAAAAGCCACACAACACACAAACAGAAAACCCCCAAATATACTAGCCAATACCCACAGTTGATCCAGAGGAAGGCAAAAAAAAACCCCAATTAAGCATGATCCAATTTGCTCCTGCAGGGGAAATAAATTCCTTCCTGATCCCCCAAAAGGCAATCGGATATTCACTGGATCAACTTTACCTATAAATATTAGTATCCAGTTATATTATGTGCATTTAAGAAAAATCCAGGCCCTTCTAAAAACAATCTACTGAGCTGGCCAGAACCAGCCATTGAGGGTGTCTATTCCACATTTTCACAGCTCTTACTGTGAAGAAGTCTTTCTGTATTTAGCAATTAAATCTCTTTTCCTCCAGACATAAAGTGTGCCCCCTTGTCCTCTATGACCTTAAAGTGAATAATTCTACACCGGGTTCACTATATGAACCACTAATGTATTTATACATATTGATCACATCACCCCTTATTCACTTCAGCTAACCTTTTCTCATAGCTGAGCTCCACCATGCCTCTTATCAGTTTGGTTGCCCTTCTCTGCACTCTCTCTAATTCCCCATTATCCTTTCTATGACCTGGTGCCCAAAACTTAACTGCATATTCCAGATGAGGTTTTACTAATGATTTGTACAAGGGCAAGTAATATCCCTCTCTCTGCAGACTCTCTGCAGTCCATATCTCTTTTAATACAAACCACAAGCTTGGCATTGGAAACCACAGCTTGGCATTGCATGCTATTATTAAGCCTATGATCGACCAGAACTCCCGGATCCTTCTCCACCATTGATTCCCTCAGTTGTACTCCCCCTAGTATGTATGATGCATGAATGGTTTTAGCCCCCAAGTGGATAACTTTACATTTATCAACATTAAAGTGGTTCTAAAGGCTCAAGCTTTTTTACCTTCATGCGATCTATGCATAAATGTAAAAAACCTTCCCTGTGCAGCATAGCAGAGCCATACAAAGCAGCGTGCTTACAGTGTAAAGCACACACAGCACACAGTAAAACAGTACACAGTTAACCCTTTGATTGCCCCAGATGTTAACCCCTTCCTGCGCAGTATCATTAGTACAGTGTCAATGCTTTTTATTAGCACTGTTCACTGTATCAGTGTTACTGGGGATGTCAGTGACAGTCAGTCAGTTTCCCCCAGTGTCAGAATATCCGTCGTAGTCCTGCTATAAGTCGCTGATCGCCGCCATTACTTGTAAAAAAAAAATTACAGTATCTGTATCGCTATTTGTAGATGCTATAACTTTCACGTAAACCAATTAATTTACACAAATTGGGATTTTTTTTAGCAAAGGCATGTAGCAGAATACATTTTGGCCTAAATTTATGATGAAATTTGATTTTTTAATTTTTTTTCCCTGGACATGTTTAATAGCAAACAGTCACAAATATTGTTTTTTTCTCAAATTGGCGGTCTTTTTTTTATAGCGCCAAAGAGGCGATCAAATAATAAAAGAAAGCTCTATTTGTGGGAAAAAAAGGACATAAATTTAATTTGGGTGCAGCGTTGCATGACTACACAATTTTCAGTTAAAGTAACACAGCACTGTATCACAAAAAATGACCTGGGGGGGGGGTAAATCCTCTGGAGGGCAAGTGGTTAAGGATGTTTTTCCACTGCACAGCTTGGTGTCATCCGCAAAGACTGAAATGGCATTTATAATCCCAGACCCTATATCATTTATACATATATTAAAAAGTAAGGGTCCCAACACTGAACCTTGGGGTACACCACTGACAAACCTAGACCAATCAGAGCATGAATCATTAACCACTACTCTCTGAATACGATCTTTTAGCCAGTTTTCTATCCATTTACAGACGGATTTTTCCAAGCCTGTAGACTTTACCTTACACATTAGCCGTGTGGAGAACTGTGTCAAACGCTTTTGCAAAATCCAAGTATACCACGCTCACAGCCACTCCTTTGTCTAAGGTTTTGCTCACCTCCTTAGAAAAGAAATTTTGTGCTGAAGGATGCAATGTTCGTAGAAATCTTCATTCCTATGTCCCCCCAGTATCCCCACAGCTGTGATCTTCCAGTACTGCTGGGTTTATTATGAGCAGTTGGACCTGTCATAGGCTCTCATAGACAATGTGCCAACTATGCCTGCCCTTTCGGCCCTCCTGTTCTATTTACAGAAACTGCCCCATCGCTTCAGGCAGTGAAAAACTCTCTATGAATGGAGGAGAGGTGGATGAATGAAAGGTCTGCCTCCTCCATTCATTGAGTGCTTTTCATTGTGGGAAGTGATAGCACACTTTATTCAATGTAAATACTGTCCCTGATGCTCACTTAACAAATTTCATTAAACGTAGCCCTGATGCGGTGGGGAATTTGCAGCGTTTTCAGTGAGAATTCCGCACAGCATCAGAATCGCACCCCATGTGAACCGCTGCGGGTGTGTATGTTAAGTTAACAACACCCCGAATGCGGTCCGCATAACGCGGTGCGATGTGAAGAATCAGATCGCATAGGTGTGAATACAAATGCGATCTGATTCTAGTGCGGACTCAAGAAAGGGTCCTGCATGTTTTTGGTGCAGGCATGGTGCGAATAGAGCCATACAAAATGTATGGCTCCGATCGCACCGCATACAAATCGCATGTGATTTGCACAGGAATGCGGTGTGCTTCCTGTGCGAATTACATGCGGTATATGGAACCACACGTATGTGAACCCAGGCTAAGTCTTTAAGTAATATTTCATTTTTGGTAGGTCAGAATCCTCATCTTAGCAGTTCTTTTACCAGGGCATAGTTTAATGTTGTTTTGATAAAATGCCCGCTTAAAAAATAATATGTAATAAAATCTTTTCAAACAGTGACTTTATTTTTGCTCTTTTGGGTGAAAGAGTAAAACTGAACAAACATTCATTTCATGGCAGGAATGTGCTTCCCATAAAATCTCTTATCACAGCAGTACAATAGGCTTTTCATGCAGGCAAATGACAACACACATTAGTAAAGTGACTGATTATGTGCTCTGCATTCTCATCTGCATGATTACTGTTACAATGCACAAGCACTTGAAAAACCAGACATTACATAGTACACAGAAAAATGAAAACTTTAGTGCATTACCAACAAAACCATAAGTCACTATGAAGATCGGAAAAACAGGCTTTATCTACATAACCATCTGCATGCATTTGGAATAGATAGCATTAGTTAATGGTTTTGTATTTTGATGCTGTTATAAACTCATAATCTGATATTTTATATACAGTATATTATTATTATATGTCTGAAATGTTTAGTTTACTAATAAGTAGTAACAGGAGGTGCTTTCTGGGCACTTCATTTGTAGAACATGGTGGGCTTTCTAATAAGAAAGCCCAGTGCACTTCTTGGCCCATGTGTAAATGGACTAATCCATCTCTGCTAAATCACTGTCTTTATAAATGTAAATTAGCATCCAGCAGTTTGGGATTGACTTCTTGAGTTGGTCACACACTGACTGTAAGTTGCAAATATGAATGCTTTATATGCAATAATTTATATGTGCAAATAAATTAAATACATCTTTTAAAAAGTCTATATTAAAATACTGAACATAGTTACATACACAGTTATGTACATTTTTAAGGGGTCAGTGTAATCCGCTGGTTGTCCACAAGAGGTACAGTACATCATTATTCTTTGTTGCTGGATCTGCTTTATGTTCTGCTTTATGTTCTGCTTTAGAATAGCCTACGGCTGTACTCTCCAGCTTTACGTGAACTATACGTTACATTTTTATGCATAATGCGAGTATAATTCTGCAGCTGCTTCCAAAACATCATTTACATTTTTCACTTTGAGACTCGTTTAGTGATCCAAGTGTTCCAAAGCCTAAAAAGTCAAACATTCTTTCAAATGTATGTTCTTAGAGGAAATCTGTACCAAGACTAATATGTAGTCTGCATTGTTGCTCTCTCCTTATAAAAATGCTAATTGTCTGGTTGTCATCATGATCCAATGGCCTGTAAAGTCCTGGTTTCACTATGGTGTCATTTACTGCATACTTGTCCAGGGTCAGTGGCTCAGACACTGCCAGTCAACTAACATTTTCAGAGGGAGGTTAACAGTAACAGCCCACATATTTCTCTCAGCACATTTTTAATTTAAATGCCTCACTATGGTGTATTATGTGATATATATATATAGGTATATATATATATATATATATATATATATATATATATATATATATATATATATATTTATATATATATATATATATATAGTATGTATATAGTGTGATAATCTAATGCCCGGAATGCACTCGAGCCTCTACTGACATGTTCTAGCTTGCACTCGCCTGGGTCACAGACCAGTTGTCTCAGTCTTTACAGAGTAGGAGTAGTTTTCCTTTAAATGCCTCACTATGGTGTAATATGTGATGTGATATATATATATATATATATATATATATATATAGAGTGTGACAATCTAATTCCCGGAATTCACTCGAGCCTCTTCTGACATGTTCTAGCTTGCACTCACCTGGGTCACAGACCAGTTGTCTCAGTCTTTATGGAGTAGTAGAAGAAATAACACATGCTTGCATTGCGCTGTTGGTGGAAAATGAGTGACAGGAATCTGGAACAGCGGATTAACATTACATTTTGTGTAAACTTTAGCTGTTATAGCATGCTTATGGTGAACATTCCATGAAGAAATCAAGTGTTTTTGAATGGCATAGGCAGTTTAAGGAGGGGCAGGAAGATGTCCACGATGACGCAAGAAGTGAGCAGCCAAAATCGCAAAGGACGGATGTAAATGTGAATAGAGTGCAAACCCTCGTACGCTCAGATTGAAGACTCAGATTGAAGACTGAGTATGCGAATGATGGCAGAAGAATTGAACAAGAACATGAAAAGAGTGAGGCAGATTCTTATCCTACATTCACACTTAAGTGGATTTCAGTGCATTTTCCAGTTTACAGAAACACACTACAGTCCATTTAACATGATTTCCGAAGGATCTAGCTTGCATCGTTTTGAACCTGTGCAGATTTTTGAAAGGGCCAGGGACCTTTTTACATAAAAAAAACATGCAAACCTTATGTACATGCATTTTTTATGGTGCGTTTCCTGCATGACAGCAGACACCTTCCCCTAGCAACATTAAACACATCACAAATTGCATAAAAAATATGTCAAAAACACTTGTGAGAAAAATGCACACTAAGCACCAATGTAAGAGGGCACAGTGAACACCAATGTAAGGGGGAGCACTAAGCACCAATGTATGGGTAAGGGAGTACACTGAGCACCAATGTAAGCGGGCACAATGAGCACCAATGTAAGGGGGTATTTTGAGGTCAAACCAAGCACCAATGTATGGCGACACACTGACCACCAATGTAAATGTGCAAAATGACCATTACAACATAAGAGGGGAGTTATTTCTGACCACAGAACTCTGCAAACTGTAATTTATAATTACAAGTTCTAATACCTGCATTCTGACCACTGTACTGTGTGCACTGTGTTGTCCATTACATAGTCTTGTTTGTTGTATTGCATTGAGTATACTACATAATCCTGAACATTGCAATCTAAATGCTATGTTGTAGGGTACATTTTCCTGACCACTGCACTCTGAATACTACATAGGTGTCCTTTTATCATGCAGCGGTAAATGACAGCTGCTCAGTTCTCTGGCATTCTCAGAGGAGACAGTTCTACTCTTAATGCCTTTTTATGAAGCGGTGTAGATCGCTTCTCCGAATGAAGGGAAAAGTGATCTACAAATGCTTTGAACGCTAGAAAACAGCTGCTGTTACTGTAATCTTGCGAGATTACAATAAGAGATCAGTCAAACACCATTTACTAAGCAGCGGTAAATTACTGCTGCTTCGTTTGCAGTTCCTCCGATTCTCCATCACTCTCCATCTCAGATAGCCAGTGAAGGGCTGACATCGCTCCTTCATACACTGACCATATGTGTGCTGAGATGATCAGCAGAGAACATGTTCTCTGCTGATCATCTCTGTTTCCTAAATCACTAATGATCTGAGATCAGCAACGATCCTCAGGATCGCTGCTGATCTCTGTTTCATAAAAGGACACCATAGTCCTGATTCGTTGCACTTGTAAGTTGTATGTTACATAATTCTAACTGCTGCACCCCATAGGCTATGCTGGATATTATACTGTGCTTACCACTGCACTCTACAGTATATTCTACATAGTTCTGACTCCTGCATTCTACAAGCTATATTTTATGTTGCACAATGGAGGGAGCGCTGACCACACGGTCCTAAGACTCTTGGGGGATTATTTACTAAAACTAGAGAGTGCAAAATCACTTCTGCATAGAAACCAATCAGCTTCCAGATTTTATTGCTGAAGCTTAATTGAACAAGCTGAGGCTAGAAGATTGGCTGCCATGCACAGCTGCATGAGATTCTGAGTGCACCAGTTTTAGTAAATCTATCCCTTGGTGTCATGTTGTGTGTTACTGAGTCTTGACTGCCGCAACCTACATAGTAGCTCTTTTATATGTTACATGGCCCTGATCACTGCACTCTACATGCTATGTTGATTCTTACATAGCCCTGACTTCTGTGTTCTATACATTACATAGTTCTGACCACTACACTCTATTTGCTATGTTGATTCTTACATAGCCCTGACTTCTGTGTTCTATACATTGCATAGTTCTATTCACTGCACTCCATACACCGTGCTGTACCTTACATAGCCATGATCCCTGCACTCTATGCACTGTACTGTATATTACGTAGTCCTGATTCCTGCACTCTATACACTGTGCTGTACATTACAAAGTCTTGATCCCTGCACTCTATATACTCAGGGGCGTATTTACCAAAAGGCAAACGAGGTATTTGCCTAGGGCGGCATTTTTTAGGGGGGCAGCACTGCCCCCTGGAAGAAGGGACATATGCAGCATGGAGACCAGGTGGGATCCAAGAGAGGCTGCGGGCTGTTTGATGGTGTATGCAGAGACCAACTGTCATTCCTGGGGATGTCCAGAGCTGTCAAGGTGAGTGTCTTTCTTTCTGACACCGTGGGGGGTGGTTGTTAGTGGAAGGCTCTCTTGGGTGAGCGGGATGGAGCAATGGAGCAGCTGTGTTGTTGATCACTGTCAGACTCTCTCTGCGTGGGGGGGGGGATGTTGGTCGGTGACAGGCTCTCTCGGCCGGGAAAGGGGGGGGGCGTCCAATTTTTTTGTTGCTTAGGGCAGCACAAAACCTAAATACGCCACTGTATATACTGTGCTGTACATTACAAAGTCTTGATCCCTGCACTCTATATACTGTGATGTACATTACGTAGTCATGATCCCTGCACTCTATATACAGTGCTGTACATTACAAAGTCCTGATCCCTGCACTCTATACATTGTGCTGTACATTACAAAGTCCTGATCTCTGGACTCTATACACTGTGCTGTACAATATGTAGTCCTGATCCCTGCAGCCTATACACTGTGCTGTACATTACATAGTCCTGTAATTAATGTATATTTTTTTGGTGTGGCATATACAGAACCTACCAGGGGTGGACTGACAACTCATGGGGCCCCCGGGCAATAGGGGATCATGGGGCCCCTGTGTCCTTGCCCAAACTCAAAAAAGCCTATGAAAATGGTATCAGGGGCATCTCATGGGGCCCCCTGCTGACCCCGGGCCCTCGGGCAGTGTCTGAGTTTCCAAATGGTCAGTCCGACCCTGGAACCTACACAGGGTTACAGGGTTAAAGACTTTCTCCTGTGTAAGTCCTCATGCACACTTGACGTTTTTTACAGCTGCTGTTTTTGGCTTTTGACGTTTTTTTCTACAGCCAGTAACACCCCCCCTCCCAGCATGTTATTCTATGTGTCCATGCACACATAGACTGTAATCAACGTTTTTGGGCTGGGATGTTTTTTGGCTAGAAAAAAAAAACAGGACTAAGGGGTTTCTAGAGGAGTTTCTAACTCTGAAAAATGCTGAAAAATGCAGCAAACGCAAAAAAAGTGGTAAAATGCCACAAAGCAGCGTTTTTGGACATTGTTTTGACCAAAAAAAGCTAAAAACGCAAATGCAGAAAGACACCACTAATCGCGGCAAAACGCTAATGCAAAAACACTGAAAAAAGCTGAAAAACTCACATTTTTAATTTGACTTTACACAGCTAACGTTACCAGCGTTATCAAAACGCCCCGTGTGCATGGAGCCTGCCAGTGTTCAGAGCTGGTGAGGAGGAGTGCAGCAAATGTAAGTATCAGCAGGTGGGGCAGGTTGTTCTTTTAAGAGAAACTGTCCCTTTGGCCTGAATGGGCAAATTTATAGACTCTCTTTAAACATTGGATCAGTGAAGAGACACTTTTCATTTAAAAACAAATGAAAAAATACAAAAAAGACCTTGGCAGCTATGACAAAACACCTTACTGTGTTCAATGAATCATTCTCTAAAAAAGTGAAACAATGTCCAGCTTGTGTGCAGAAGTGAAATGTAAAAAACACACCATAATAGCACATAATGTACATTTATTAAACTGCAGTACTTATTGTGAGACAGTGTATTAAATTACACATAGTATTCTGTGTTTTCCTTTGAGAACAACATTTTTTTTCCATCATCTGGTTAGAATTTCTCTGCCAGTTACAAGCCCCAGTCTTACCATTTCCTCTGCATGTGTTTTTGCCGAGTAGTGAGGGGACACACTCATTATTTTGCAGGAATCAGGAATGAGATGCAATTATGGGGCCTATGCACAAAAAGACAGATAACATCTATTTCCCCCCCTTTCCCTCCCTCCAAGCCAGCATAGAAGGCAGTCTGTACTTGCAAGCAGCTGATCTGATGAAGTTCTTGAAAAGAACATTAACAGGCTGCTTCGGTTTGTTTATTTAGAAAGAAACCATTGTGTCATTCCGTTTTTCTAAGACGCCCTGTGAATCCACAGTTGGCTATGATATGATGCATTTCAAACATATACAATTTGTGTTCATGTTAAGTGGCTTCACATTGTGCCTGCCTCCTTAAGAATGTATCAAATGCCGACAGCTTGCCAAGATCTTGCCTTCTTTGGATGTAATCTTGACATCTCAGTACAATTTATATCCAGACAGCCAGTGTGCTGGAATGTTTGAGCAATTTTGGTAATTTGCCTGAGTTCTGTATTTATGCTTTCCTTGGCATAATACATTAAACTGTGCTCCATTCCCTGGACAGTTGATGGGGGTTAATACAGTGTTACACTTAACTGATTTACACTATAGGTATATACATCTAAAGTTGCAAATATATTTATATTTAATGTGAGTGATTTTTTGTAATGCTTAACCCTGTTCTTCATGAAATATTACTTTCTTATCATTTAATGATAAATTCCAAGAACAAAAATTCTTTCCCTTGAAATGGATCCTCCTCCCTATTACCAGGGATTAACTGCTTGTCTTGCCTAGGGGATTAAGAATGTGATATACTAACCTTAAAATGGCCATATACTAGTAGGTTTGTGAACAAACACTCATACAAACATGCATATGAAAATTCTCAATACATTTGACGACAAATATCTTTCAAAAATACTTCAAAATTGTATTTGCTTTTTTGATTTTGGAACAAATGGACTTTCCCGAATGAAAACCACATTCACTGTTAAAAGTTTATTTATTACAGGTACCTATATAGCGCTGTCAATTTACACAACGCTTTACATATATATTGCAAATTCGCATCAGTCCCTAACCCTCAAGGGGCTTACAATCTAAGTTCCCTAGCTCACATTCATACATACACATACTAGGGCCTATTTAGACAGGATCCAATTAACTGACCAGCATGTCTTTGGAGTGTGGGAGGAAACCAGAGTACCCAGAGGAAACCCACGCAGGCACAAGGAGAACATGCAAACTCCAGGCAGGTGGTGCCATGGTTGGGATTCAAACCAACGATCCTAGTACTGCCAGATGGAAGTGCTAACCATTTAACCACTATGCTGCCCAAGTTTGTTAAAAAAAAAAATTCCATCCTGATCCTTCATGTTTTCTTGTCACTGCAGTCAAAAATGAACATCGATTTGATACCACTAATTATTAAAAAATCAGACAAACTTTCTTAAACTGGAACTTTAGAGCAACATTAAAAATTCTCAAACAGGCAGGAATTTTAAGGCAGAAGACACATTATTATTATTATTATTATACAGTATTTATAAAGTGCCAATGGTGGAACATGTGACAGAACAATACCAATACAATGCAAAACATGAGGGGATTGAGGGCCCTGCTCTTTCGAGCTTACAATCTAGTACACATGCTTTGTCTCTTCCATATGAAAGTTACTTGCCTGCCCATCCGCTCTTGTACATTGAGCCGCGCATGCGCAGCTCACTGTACAAATTCAGCAATGCCAAATCTGACTGAACTCCTGCGCATATGTAGGAGTAATATCATCCCCACCCGACCAATGAAAGAGTCCGGCGATCGAGACCCAGAAGCCATCTGCCCGAAGATGCCAGCGGCCAGCTGGGGAGCTTGGAGATGCCACATCAATGGAACTGAATGAGTATAGTTCCGCTTTAACCACTTCCCACCCATAGGACATTCCCTTGGGTTGAAGTGGATATACCAGGGACATGGCTTCAGCTGCAGTCATGACCCCAGTATCTTTTTCTTCAGCTGGCGATGCTGAACGGACACTGGATTGCTTTTACATGGGACGGAAAGGGGTCCCCCATCCCGCTGCCTTCTACAATCTTCCCAGGCTCCTCGTTGGCTTACCATAGAAATGGCCAAAGACTGTAAGTTATAAGAATTTTGTCTTGTCTGGTTTCACTCAGATGTGAACAAGCCGTTACTAGCTTCTGAATACATCTGATCAAACGGATCTCGCCTTGATCAGATGCTTTTAAGGGCAGAGGAGAGATTTAGGGTCCAATAAATGCCTCATTAAAGAGAAGCTGTCGTAGCCCATTCTATCACAAGGCATGCTGTCCATCCCTTGTGACAGCAATAAAAGCAATAAAAAAACATCCTAAGCCCCCCCCCCCCGCACTCACATGCAAAGGCAGTGTTCGCACCACACGTGAGGTTCACCACGAATGTTATAGTGAGGGCACTGATTCTAACACCAGACCTCCTGTATAACTCTAAACTGGTACCTGTAAAGAATTTGCCTATTGAGATTTTGAAGTATCATAGTTTCCATGTGTGTATGCAATTTTAAAGCTTGACATGTTAGGTATCTATATACTTGACAAAACATTATCTTTTAAATTGTACCAAAAATGGGTATTATATTATGTTTGTGTGCACTAAAATTCATTAAAGCAACCGCTGCCCAAATACTGAATGACACTGAATGAAAAATTGCAACACCCACCATTTTATTCTCTAGGGCCTCTGCTTAAAAATATATAATGTTTGGGGTTTTAATTAATTTTCTAGGCAAGAAAATTCTGATTTTTACATGTATGACAGAAATGTCAAAACTGGCTGCATGACAAGTAGTTAAAACGAAAATGTTTAAATTACATTTTGCTATTGTATGGCCAGCTTTATTCCTCTCTCCCACAAACATCCTACTCAGGGGCGGACTGACAACTCATGAGGCCCCCGGGCAATAGGGGATCATGGGGCCCCTGTGTCCTTGCCCAAACTCAAAAAAGCCTATGAAAAAGGTACCAGGGGCATCTCACAGGGCCCCCTACTGACCCCGGGCCCTCGGGCAGTGCTCGAGTTTCCAAATGGTCAGTCCGCCCCTGATCCTACTCTTTATCAGAAGTCCCAGCTCTCTGACATCATTCCTGTACTATGCAGGATCAGCAGCCCTGCATTGTAGGGGAGGACACAAAGGGCTTACCCACTTTCCAGGACATTGAACAAAGGAGGGGAGCTCTGGCTGCCTAGGAGTGAGGAATAAGGTGCATATATCACAAGGTTAATTATAACCTAGCCAAAATGAACATTTACCTCTGCAGTGGGTAAGAAGACCTATTGCAAATGTTTAGAGTTCATGTGGAAGTAGGTTACTTTCAAAAACAAAGCTTCAACAATCAATATTTAGTTGCCTTGGATGACAACGCAACTTTTTCAGAATTCATTAAAATAACACCTGGTGACCCTGTCATGCAGGTTCTTTTTTAGGCACTTCTTGTTATAGGGTGGCAATACCCCTGTCACCTATTTTTTCTCCTGCATTGTCACCCTCCCGCATAGTTTTCAATAGAGACTACAAGTAAAAGGTTCAATCGACCTTACACCAGTATGGTTGTCAGTGTCAGCAAATCTGCCCAAGAAATGCCATGCAGCCATAGTTGGAGTACATGTAGACAGGAGGGAGCTGCAACACGGCTGCAAGAAATCAGCAGCACTGGTTTGCAACAAAGAATGAAAAAAAATATGTGAAAAAATTATTTTAATTTGAAATAAATGGAAATTGCTCATGATAAATATTGCCAAAGTATAATATACAGCATTAGCAAACTAAACTACACTTAATCACCCCTTTCCTTTGCTTCCCAAATGCTATATTTATTGACATAAATTATTGACACAAAAAAAAAAATTCTCAATATCTCAAAGTATGAAGAAAAATGTAACACACTGCCCTTCATGCTGCTTGACAGCTCTGATGCTTGGTGATTGACTACTCAGGTACCCAACCCTATTATTTAGGGGTGGGAAGAGAGTCTACAGCTCGATGAGCTTACACACAAAGACCCTCATACCTTCATTTCTGAAATCCAGAGGAGGGAAGGAAAGGCAAGAAAATATAAGGTAAACTAAAGAAAGTTGTTATCTACATTCTTGTTCTGGATCAGTAACTCAAAATGTATTGTGGATATACTGTGTGTAATATACTATATTGCCAAAAGTATTGGGACACCCCTCCAAATCATTGGATTCAGGTGTTCCAATCACCTCCATGGTCACAGGTGTATAATATCAAGCACCTAGGCATGCAGACTGCTTCTACAAAAATTTGTAAAAGAATGGGTCGCTCTCAGGAGCTCAGTGAATTCAAGCGTGGTACCGTGATAGGTTGCCCCCTGTGCAATAAGTCCATCCTTGAAACTTCCTTGCTACTAAATATTCCACGGTCAACTGTTAGTGGTATCATAACAAAGTGGAAGCAACTGGGAACAACAGCAACTCAGCCAGGAAGTGGTAGGCCACGTAAAATGACAGAGCGTGGTCAGCGCATGCTGAAGCGCACAGTGCGCAGAAGTCACCAACTGTCTGCAGAGTCCATAGCTAAAGACCTCTAAACTTTCTCTGGCCTTTAGATTAGCACAACAGTGCATAGAGTGCTTCATGGAATGGGCTTCCTTGGCCAAGCAGCTGCATCCAAGCCTTACATCACCAAGTGCAATGCAAAGCGTCGGATGCAGTGCTGTAAAGCACACCGGCACTGGAATCTAGAGCAGTGGAGACGTGTTCTCTGGAGTGATGAATCACGCTTCTCTGTCTGGCAATCCAATAGATATGTCTGGGTTTGGTGGCTGCCAGGAGAACGGTACTTGCTTGATTGCATTGTGCCAAGTGTAAAGCTTGGTTGAAGAGGAATGTGGGGTTGTTTTTCCAGGGTTAGGATTGGCCCTTAGTTCCATTGAAGGGAACTCTTAAGGCATCAGCATACCAAGACATTTTGGACAATTTCATGCTCCCAACTTTGTGGGAACAGTTTGGGGATGGCCCCTTCCTGTTCCAAGATGACTGCACACCAGTGCACAAAGCAAGGTCCATAAAGACATGGCTGAGCAAGTTTGGGGTGGAGGAACCTGACTGGCCTGCACAGAGTCCTCACTTCAACCTGAAAGACATATTTGGGATGAATTAGATTGGAGACTGCGAGCCAGGCCTTTTCGTCGAACATCAGTGCCTGACCTCACAAATGCACTTCTGGAAGAATGGTCAAACATTCCCACAGACACCCTCATAAACCTTGTGGACAGCCTTCCCAGAAGAATTGAAGCTGTTACAGCTGCAAAGGGTTGGCCAACTCAATATTGAACCCTCCAGACTAAGACTGGGATGTCGTTAAAGTTCATATGCTTGTAAAGGCGGGTGTTCCAATACTTTTGACAATATAGTGTGTGTGTATATATATATATATATATATATATATATATATATATATATATATATAAATATAGCACTCGGCTGTGTGGTATGAGTCCCTTGATTGGTTCATAACACTTTATGTAGCCACAGCAAACATCAGTGAAACACATATGTAACCTATTTACAACAACTATATATATTATGTACAGGAATATAAACAGCAAAGTAAAAAGAAAAGAAAAAAAATAATACCTTGCCACTTGGCAACTTACTACCATAAGTAGTCCTTGGTCCTTAACAGACCTGGGGCAACCTAGAGCTGTCTAGGCATTTAACTCTGTATGCAAAGAAAAACCAGACCTGCTGCAGCTGGATCTTGTCTAATCAGTCAGCCCAAGTAACCTTAGCTCCCCCACTTACTTTAAACGGAAAAATATCCAGCAACCGGTCAACAAAGCAAAACTAAACCAGAAAGAGGCACAGCAGAGGCTCTTCTGGATAACAAACGCAAATAAAAAAGATAACAATAATAATAAAATAACAATAACAGGCACCTTGTGGTGGTATTCGTTTAAATTTAAGTTAAAAATTAAAAAATTATAAACACTTTTTTTTTCAAAAACACATTTTTTTTCAGGCTTCAGGTAATTTATTTAATCCTCATTTCCTAGATTGTAAGCTCGAAAGAGCAGGGCCCTCAATCCCCTCATGTTTTGCATTGTATTGGTATTGTTCTGTCACATGTTCTGTCCCCCTTTGTAATGTATAGCGCTGAGCGAACTATTGGCGCTTTATAAATACTGTATAATAATAATAATAATAATTTGAGCCTGTTGGTTACCACACTGAGAAAGCTTGAAAAAATAAAACTGCTGCAAGTACTGTATAAGGCACAAACACCTAGAGGTGGCAGCTTCCCACACCTTTCATGTTCATTCTCATATGGCACTTCCTGATATTGCTGAAGCTTTCCCATCCCTTCCTGTTTCCTGCACATTCCTTTTGACCAAAAAGACTGTCCATCATAGTAATGTTAGACATAGAATTGTTGGACCTTTGTTTGGGAGAACTGCCCAGTTTTTGGCAGGAAGGTTTGGGAGACTTTTGCAGGTGTGTCCAGTTACCTCTAGGTTGCATGCATTTTATACCTGTAGCAGGTTTTTTTACTCATGACAAAGTCTGGGTATTTAATGTAATTGCACTGTAATCAACTTAAAAGTCGCAGAAATTCTCAGTCGAAAGCATGGCTACTTTGGGTAGGGCAAATGATAAACCCTATATCCCTAAAAATAGTTCACTTTTATGTAAGGATTGTTAAATTCTATAAGGTATTGCTTTGTAAAGAAACCCCAATGCATTCTCTACTCTCATAAATATCATCTCTTCATGGAAATTCATCCATTTTATAGACTGAATCAAGGCACAGCATCCTGAAATGACTATCTGACATATAGATTGTCCCAGTCAATATGCTGTGATTGTACACCTAAAACAACATTAGCAGTGAACAGTGATAACAGAACCTTGAAATGAAACATAAAAAAGCGATACAGAAGGAACTTGTATGTTACAAAAAGACCCTTCAAACACCACATATTGCACTTAAACTGATTCTAAAGGTTCATTTTTTTTGTAAAATAACACACATGCCTATACTTACCTACTGTGTGCACTGGTTTTGCACAGAGCAGCCTAGATCCTCCTCTTCTCGGGTCCCCCGCAGGCTCACCTGGCTCCTTCTGTCTGTTGGGTGTCCATTCACACACGGAGCCGCAGCTTGGTCCCACCCCTTCTCTCTCTTCACTGGCTGACTGGCTGAGATTGAAAGGAGCGGGACCCAATGGCTTCTGCTTGCTGTCTCAGCCAATGAGGAGGCAGAGACCTGGGACAACCGAGGCTGTCATTCACATCTCTGGATCTCCATGGGACCCAGCAAAGTATTGAGGGGGCTGGTGGTGCTACTGCAAACAGAAGGTTTCTTACCTTCATGCATAGAATGCATGAAGGTAAAAAACCTTCAGTGTTTACAACCATTTGAATATAAAAAATAAAACCCATAAATATACAATTAAGAGAATGTGGTTATAGGCTTTGGGCTTGTGTTGATGGCATCAGTTTTACATCAGTTTGAGATGCTTCCGAGTTCCTTCAGAATTCTTTGACAGTTGTGTTTAACCTATAATTGACATCCTTCTGGCCAGCATTTGATCAGCTTTAAGTGGGATTTGCATTCTCATAGACTATTATGGGAATGCAAAATCTGTCCAAAGCAAACAAAAGACTATTGACATAGTCCTTTAGAAGCAGTAATGAAAAGCAAGTACACAAGTGTCTATAAAGAAGACCAAAAGGTGAGCCAACTTCTTTGGTTAAAGACTTTGAATGAAAATGCAGACTTCTTGTCTGAAAATCAACCCCCCCCAAAATAAAAATTAGTAAGGGGCTATTTAGTTCTTTGCAGTGCTTAAAATTTGCAAAATGAATTTGTTTCAGACACACCTTTATTCAACTGGTACAGAAAGCCATCACTGGAACCATGCAGGCCACGACAGATTTGGTCAGATGCCTTCTTCATTAACTAAATGAGGTGTTTCCTATTGCTGTTAACCATATTACATAAATAGTCTCTTTTTACAATTTTATTGAACAAGAATTGATGTACCTATGCATGTTTTACTGTATGTACTGAAAAAAAAAGAAAGGAAAAAAACATCTACTTCTGGCTGAACAGGAAAAGTGAACATTTTTGTCAGAGTTTTATCTCTTTTAAGTGACTTAGTTGAGGGGACTTTCCTTCCCTTTTTTCCCTGTAATACCCATACAAGACATTGAACACCAGTTAGAAATAAAAGACACAAATAATAGCTATGTATTCATTAATTGTAAATTGTAATTATTAGTACCTAAATTTGACACCATATCAGCCTTTTACAGTTTTGTTGCGCAGGACTGGGAGCTAACTATGTGTGCTCCAAGCACATGGGAAGACAGGAAAAATGCTGATATGAGCAGAGAACAGATTGAGCAGAGAGATAACCTCATCAGCCTTCTGGTGCTCTTTCACTGCCCAGTGAGCAGACAGGTGACACCACTATATCCCTTTACTGTAACAGAGAAGTTAAGTGTTATCTAATTGCCTGTGTTATGTGATGGGCTGTGTACATCCCAGGAACAGATTGCTGCTACAATATCTCTTTTATATGTAGTTCAGATTTAAATTTGTAAAGATCAAATGCAATGTTAGAAAAGAGGAAATATTTGCAAATCATGAGGTTCTAAAAAGGGTGTGGCATTTGGCATTGTGTAAATGTATGTGGCCTGGGGTTAAAGTGGACAGGGTTTGCTCAGATCAGGGTCTATCATCTGTTACCCGCCTAATTTTTAATTCAAGGCTGTTGTCAAACATGTCAAACTGTGTTTTTTTTAAATTTACTGCTGCAAAACTATATAAGCTCAAAGCTGTGAAAGCTCAAAGCTAAATAGAGAAGGTATTGATGAAGGGATACAGTTTCAGTGAGAGCTAAGGATTAGCTCAGTTTTTTGGCTAACAGAATATTGGCTTTGGATGATGCTTTCTTTTGCATTAGTGATGCTGATGGTTTTAGCAGAACTTTTAGTTTAATTCTGGATTAAACTGGATGACTTGTGACATTGGAAAAATTGGCAGCTAACATTATGGTTCTACCCACTGTCCATTTTTATGGAAATACCACATAAAACACTATGGAAATTACTTATAATGGAGTAAGAACCATGAAGCATTTTGTGTGTATTTAATTTATCACTTTTTCTGTAATAAAAAAAAAAGACATAAAACAAAAACGGTAACTCCATTAATGCAGTGCAAGAGAAGGGGTGAAATAAGTTCTCTGTTTAAATATCATTCTCCTCCATGGACCAGTTCCATTCTCTTCCTAAATTCAAGACCTTCATTTCTAAGTTTATATTTCCTTACAACACAAAGATATTGCTTTGTGAGAGGGCTGGCAAAGGGGTGAACAATAAGAGGATGACTCCAAGTTGACCACATTTTTGTTTTGAAATGGATATTTAAAAAATACAGCAAGGTCCCTTTTGGGGCTAAATATACATGGTCAATAAACAGAGCATAAAGTGGAAGTACACTGTATCTGAACACCACAATCCAAAAACGCTACTTTGTTCATTTTTATTACTCAAAGCAACCTCCCCATCCATTCATGTCTCTGTGCGTTATGGAGAAACCAGCTCAGGCATGCAGACAGGATGGTGTGCTTAGCTGAGAAACCCCTCCTTCCCTACCTAAAGACTCCCAGGATGTATGACATAATTTTCCTAGGCCTGGAAACCAGAAATTCATGGAAGAAATGTAAAAAAAAAACAGTTTAAAAGTTTAATACTTTTTTTATCTATTTACCAATACTAGGCTCATAAGGATATACAATAGTCAATCTTGATTGAGACAGTGAAGTTTTACTTTCATCCTAAACTTTGTTAAATATACTTGTTTGCCAATTTTAGACGAGGTCCAGTACCACTTTTTGGATTGAATGACAGCCAACATCATCCAACCCTGTTTCTGTGGGTGGCCGAGGTCATCATACATGTACCCCCTGGGGGCACATCATCAGGCAGCCTGGGCTCACAGTACTCTTAGACTAACTATGTAACATGTCACTAGAATGGACTGTACACCTCCACTGTTGAGGAAGGAGGAAGGACCTGTTATGTCTTTGGACTGGCATGAAGACTGCATGTATAAGGGAATTTAAAAAAAAAGTGGCAGGGGGCTTCAGAGAGTGGTTTGTAAAAAAAGTAGAGTTTAGTTGTAAAGCAAATCTGTAACATTCATATGAATGTATAGCTACAATATGGTAAAAAGAACAGACAATAGCAAAATGAACTTGTAGTGCCACTGAAAGACAGAAAGCTCAAAATAACCGAGCTAGAAACAGAGAGTGGGAGCTGGTGTCCTAACATCGATTCACAGCTATGAAAGAAAAAGAACGACACTGCATCAACCTCCCCAGTAAGGATAGCAGTTTTGGCCTTAGCTGCAACTCCAGTGATGCCCCCTGATGTATTTTGCTCTGCCTCGGTCACAGAATCACAAAGAACAGACAACCTACACATTGTAAGTCATCCAAAACATAAACAGGGAGCTGTATCTTGGGCACCTTATGTAGACAAAGCCTTCCTTCCCACCAGCACCAATGCCAGAACCTCTATTGGACATTGAGACTTTGGTGATAAATTGTTAAATAGAAATAGATAAGTCAATTCCTTCACTATCTGTACACAGTATAACTCAAATGAGCAGTGCTATATAAAAATTAATATGTGCATTCCATAATTAACATCACCATCAATTATCAAATAATAAGAAATCGAGATTAAAATAAATCAATAGAAATAGAAAGTTGTCCATATACACCTATACACCAAAAAACAATAATCTCCCCCTCCTAATAAAAAACAGTGCCCAAACAAAGGTTACTTTTAGACACTAGTTTCACTAGGAGTGGAAGATTATTATTTTTTGGTGTATATGCACACTTTAATGGCCACTTTCTATTTTTATTGATTTCTTTTAACCTTGTTTTTTTACTATTTGGTAGTTGATGGTGAAATTAATTATGAACTGCACATATTCATTTTTATATAGCGCTGCACATTTGAGTTATATTTGTTTTGGATTTGGTATCACAGATCTTTGTGCTGGCAGTTATTGGATTTTATTGAAGAGCAGGGTTTTTCTCTTTATCTGTACACAGTGCCTAGGATGGAGAGGCAATGTACAGTATTCTATGATTTTAAAAGCATTTTAGGAGTCTACACTTCCACCCTCATGTTACTATATACGCTAATATAGAAGTAATATAGAAAATGTTACTCTATTCAGTGACATTCATGGCCCTTGGGCTGCAATGAGAACTGAGGGTGAGAGGGAGTGTCTATTTTGGTGGCTAGTGAGGCATAGAAACCAATCAGCTTCCAGGTTTTATTGTCAAAGCTTAACTGAAGAAGCTGAAGTTAGAAGTTGATTGGCTACCATTATTCTGACTCAGATTGTTGTGATAGCAATTTATCCCTTGTGAGACCTCTCTGCCTAGCCTGTATAAGCAGATATAATCACTGTGGACAATCCTTATCAGATAGCTGAACTCACCAATACTGTGTTCATCCAGAAGTTGCTTTTATTCTGTACATGTGACAACAGGATACAGCAGAATGAATGGTTTCCAGTATTATGCGGTCAAAAGATGATACTTTCTGTAGCGTACTATGCAGAATACATGTGTCCCTGTTACATGTGGTCTGTTAGCTGCCTCCATGACACAGGAAGTGCTGAACTCATAAAGAAGGGAGGAGCTTCATATACAAAGGAACTGTGTCATAGATCTCAGGGAGGCAATATAAAACAAATGCATTACCAAATAAGGCCACTGGATGGCAGCATAGCTAACTATAGAAATGTCCATAGGAAATGGTACAAAAAATAAACTATATGAATTCTCATGTACATTAACATAAATATTAACTGTGTAACAGCATAACCATGCACATCTGCTCCAGATTCTGAGTGCACCAGTTTTAGCAAATCTCCCCCAGTGACTTAGTGGTTAACATATCAACTTTTCAGTACTGGGGTCTCTGGCTTTAATCCTGGCAAGAACTCTATCTGCATTAAGTCTGCATGTTCTCCGTGTTTGTGTTGTTTTCCACCAACACTCCACAGACATGCTGGTAGGTTAATTGGCTCCTGTCCAAATTGGCAGTAGTATTGAGGTTCTTTCAGGTTCCTTCAGATTAGGGACTGATGTGGATGCACAGTAGGTAAAATGTTGTGTAAATTGTTAGGGCTATGTATTGACGTAATAAAATTAAATATGGCAGATCTGTGTGTATGTGAAAATAGTACAGATCATGTATCATTAAGGGTTAGAGAGACTGCAATTATTTATTATTATTACAGGTGCTTATACAGAACTGTCAATTTAAGCGCATTACTTATATATGGGCAGCAGAGTGGCTAAATGGTTAGCACTTCTGCCTGACAATACTAGGGTTGTTGGCTTGAATCCCAACAAGGGCACCACCTGACTGGAGTTTGCATGTTCTCCCTGTGCCTGTGTGGGCTTCATTCGGTTTCCTCCCACATTTCAAAGACATGCTGGTAGGTTAATTGTCTCCTGTCTAAATTGGCCCTAATTTGTGTATGTATGAATGTAAGTTAGGGACCTTAGCTTGTATGCCTCTTGAGGGTTAAGGACTGATGTAAATGTACAATATATATATATGTAACACACTGCATAAACTGACAGTGCTATATAAGTACCACAAATAAATATATATTGTACATTCACATCAGTCCCTATCATCAAGGAGTGTACAATCCAAAGTCCCTAACTCACATTCACATACTAGAGACAATTAACCTACCAGCATGTCTTAGGAGTGTGGGAAGAAACCCAGCCAGGCACAGGGAGAACATGCAAACTCAAGCCAGGTAGTGCCATGGTTGGGATTCAAACCAATGACTGCAGTGCTGCCAGGCAGAGGTGCTAACCATTTAGCCACTGTGCTGCCCCATTGATACTGACTCCCTGTGAAATCTCCAGTCAACAATCCTGCAGGATTAACAGCATACAATAAAAGCATGTAATTTCAATCCACACTGTAGTTCTCTGTAAAGGCAGGGGAGATGTAATCACGTTGCTGCACACTGAAGTGGGTGGCCCAGGAGTCCCAGACTCCTCTGTCTGATCCACCCCCTATGCTGTGTAGTTGGATTGGTGGGCCAGCAGACTCCTAGTCTATCCTGCCTCCTATGATCTCTTACTGTCACTAATAGACCAGGATGTGCACAACTCAGAGAAAGCACCCCTTTTAACATCCACATCCAATACAGGGCAGCACAGTGGCTAAATGGTTAGCACATCCACCTGGCAGTACTAGGGTTGCTGGTTCAAATCCCAATCCTGGCACCACCTGCCTGGAGTTTGCATGTTCTCCCTGTGACTGCGTGGGTTTCCTCCCACACTCCAAAGACATGCTGGTAGGTTAATTGGCTCCTGTCTAAATTGTCCCTAGTATGAATGTGAGTTAGGGACTTTAGATTGTACGCTCCTTGAGGGTTAGGGACTGATGTGAATGTACAATATATGTATTTAAAGTGCTGCATAAATTGACTGTGCTATATAAGTACCTGAAATAAATATTGAAAGTATCCAGACAGTCTTTTTTTTTTGTAGTTTTGGATTGAGTGTGGAAGGGTTAGCACCTCTGGGAGGTTGCAGTTGCTACACCCCTCTATTTGCCCAATGACCATTCTGAAAGTGACAAAATGTGATGGGAAATCCAAACTTTTACAGTTCTCACTGGTACAGGAATAGAGGCAGCCAGTGAGGCTTTCTGTACTAATGACATCTGTCTAAGAGGGGGTTTCTCTTGACTTCACTGCCTGTTGTGTCTCCTGGACATGAAAAAAGAAATCTCCCAGATAGGACACAGACAGCAAAGTAAACCCAACAGAGATTTTAATCATTCCCTACACTATCCAAAACCAAAAAACATATTTTGAATTTAGACATGCTTTAAGCTTCTTTTACCTTTCCACCATTTATCAGTTAGAGCAAAGTTTTTAAAGATTTAGTAACAAGAAAAAAAAACAACAAAAGAAAACCATCAAGTAAAAAAACTCAGCAAATTATGCCTCATTTAAAGATTCATGTTGTAAGCCTAGAGTTGGATTGTTCTGCAAGTCAGCGCAAGCCACAGAATTAAAGAGGAAGTTAAGTGTCAATGTTCTCATTGTTATTTCTTCTAGCCCTACACAGGACTAGGATCTGACAGCAAAAAATGGATATGAAGGAGAAATAAAAAGAAATGATAAACTACTAAGTGTACATACATTAAATAAATATATTTTATGTTAGAGAAATAATGAAGTTAAA
Source organism: Staurois parvus (assembly GCF_062004578.1). Classification (NCBI taxonomy): domain Eukaryota; kingdom Metazoa; phylum Chordata; class Amphibia; order Anura; family Ranidae; genus Staurois; species Staurois parvus. The sequence continues at coordinate 3,195,483 of NW_028319228.1, read as the reverse complement.
AGAACAGTAAACCCTACTAACCAATTAAATTCCTTCAGGCACAACAAGAAAAAATTTGAAAATTGTTAACTGTAAGTCCTTACATATTTTATCTTAAAAAATAGGTCCTGGGATGTCCATATGCTTATAAAGGAGCTTGATTTGTTTCTTTCATTAATATTATTATAATAATACAGGATTTATATAGCACCAACAGTTTGCGCAGTGCTTTACAATATAAGGGAGACCGTACAATTACAATACATTTCAGTACAGAAGGAATAGGAGGGCCCTGCTTGTGGAGTTTACAATATTTCATCTGTAACTCTGCAGGAATAACTCATTCTAGCCCATAAGCAAGGCATTGGGATTGACTTACTAAAACTGGACAGTGCAATATGTGGTTCAGCTCTGCATAGAGACTTCCAGGTTTTTTTTGTCAAAGCTTAATTGAAAAAACTGAAGTTAGAAGCTGATTGGCTACCATGCACAGCTGCACCAGATTTTGCACTCATTGTTTTCTTACTGCTAGCTTGACGTTGCATTTAAAAAATAATAATTTAAACCGGAACTAAACTGTTTCTGAGCACCAAGCACCACAAATTGAAAACACTATTTCATTCATTTTTATTATTTAAAACAAACCCATCCATCCATCTGTGTGTCCATGCTTTATTTTGTTGAGAAATCAGTTTGAAAAACACCCCCTAGCATTTATAGCCATGGCCATCTTGAGTAATGGCAGATGATTCATTTGGCATTTACTTCCTGGAATCCATCTGTCCTTAGCTCAGGCATGCAGGTAGGAGGGTGTATTTAGCTGAGAAAGAACCTCCTTCCCCCCTCCAGATGAAAGGAAAACATGCCCGTGAAGACTCTTGGGATGTAAGACATCATTTTGGCCAGAAACTAGGAAGCAGCTGAAGAAATGTAAAAAAAAAGTAAATATAATACACTTTCCTACCTATTTACTAATGCTAGCAGCAGCAGGATTAAAAATAGTGAATGTTGATTGACATAGTACTGCTCTAAATAATGTAATGTGTCCTAACAGCTAACAGCACACCATTCCTGACATTTATTAATCCATGGCTCTCGTTTTTTCATACATATTTGTGGGAAAATTGTTCCAACTACTTCCCACTATATACTTACCAGCACTGGTTGCGACTCCCAACCTGAACAGTGATTACCATCACTAAGCAGTAGTTGCAAGATAGGGTTCTATGTTTATGTTTCTATCATTGTTATAATTTGCCTATATGATGTCATCTGTACCCCTTCCTTATGTTCTATAACCCTTGCTTTTTTAAATCTGATAATCGATAAAACTTTTATTAAAAAAAATTATATAATGCTTTTCAAAAACCTAATTGAAAAAATGTATTTTTTAAAATTCTCAACACCATTTTTTGACAAGTTTTGTCCTGCATGTGCCACCTGACTCCTTGTGAGAGAGTCAGATTTCTTTGCATCCATCAAACTACAACATAGTAATGTCAGGAGACCGGCAATACTTTCAACCTGCCCATCCATGACTGGATTTCAGAGAGTTTTTTTTTTCCAGTAGACTGAATGGCTAGCCTAAAGGTAAATTCCAGGCAATCTCTTTAGGACACAAGCCCTTTTGTGTGTTGTCTTTCTCACCCATTCCCTAGTATCACTGTAACCTCTATTACCACTAAGAAGGCTTTCAAGTGTGAGCTTGTATGGTATTGCTTTTCTCAAAATACTGGCCCCAGCACTGCATGCATTCAGATACAAGTAAAAAGATATGGCAGCAAAAAAGCCAAACATAACAATTATTGTGTCAAAAACGCCAAAGCACATTTTGCAATACTAGATCGTCTTACGGTTAATGTCAAAACCGACACGTTGCTAATCTAATAAATTTAAGCTGTCACATTTCTGCAAGCTTAGGATCATAAAGATGAACAGAAATGCAATCTCTTTCCAATGGCCTTATTACTACATTATTATCACTTCACCTACCTATAAACTTATCTAGCGCACATCTAACCTATACCATTGAGTTAATTGCTTTGATATTAAGAAGGGGAAAATAAGAGGCATCAAAGATAATTTTTCTCTTTGGTTTGCCTATTTGCAGTATAGAGTATAGCTAGGAGAGCATACTTGATATTGTGGCAGCATAGAATTTGTATAAAATATGTGAAGGACAGATTTATTTCTGTTCATTCATGTATTTTCACATAATCTATTAGGATATATATATGTGTGTGTGTACTGTATATACTTATATTTTTCAGTAATTCATTTGTAATTACTTTTTTCAATAATTTATACAGATATGCCTATTTTGCATTAGTTGGAGCTAGAATAAAGGGCACAATATGTAACATTCACCAAACAGATGAAACAATCTGTGTAATTTAAAACACATGCATCAGGAAGATTTAGCCGCTGTAAATGTCTAGTAAGTGTTACATTTACTGGTTTGTAAATGTAAAATCTAGAGCTGCTAATCTTGCTTTTTGCTTCTTACCTCAAGGCTGCCCCCCCCCCCCATGCTATATTTTTGACCCATTGTCTATTAGCCCAGGAAATCTGGATTTTGAATTTGACAGAATCCTCTCCTATTGATTCCAGTAGGGTTCATGTTTGCCATCCGAACTGCTTTGAAGTTGCCAAACCCTGCTCCAACTGAACCCAGGGCAGTTTGGCTCATTCCTACCGGTCAATAAGGTTTCAGCAAAAGCAGATGTGTAAAAATGTTCAGTTATCATTGTAGCACCCTCCTAGTGTAGAGTAGGCTACAAGGCAAATTTAGTTTAGCTCACTGTAATCAGTGGAGCAGGGGTTGGTTACTTGGGGCTGCTCATTGTTCCACAGGCTGCTGCTCTGTTATTTCCCCATGTCTTCTAGAGGATTCCAGAAACATAGAGGGAGAGAGGATAGAGTAGGCAGCCTGAATGTTTATCATACTCCAGCCAATCTCTGGGGAGGTATGCACAGAGGGTGGGAAGAGAGCCCATAAATAGTGTAAAGCATGAGAAGCAGAGGGCATTGCTCCTGGGTCCAGTTCTGTAGGAGGAGACCCCTGTGCAGGAACTCTGCCCCGTGGGACAGAAGTCTGGGAGGAAGCCAGCTGGAAGACACTGAGGTCCCTGCTAAGCTTAGCTGGGGGGCCTATTTGCAAGTCCTAATCCAAGGATCCAGTTGGGTTAGAGAAAGCTTACATGAGAGAGCAGGAATGAAGTTGTGGGAGAGAGTCCAAGCTGTTCAGAGATGGTGTGAGTCTATATCTCCCTCACTGGTGAATTTTGACATTAGGCAACCAATTATCCCATGACTAAGCGAATACAAGACCCCAGTGCTGCAAAGGGTGATAGTGTGTAACGTTAAACTCTAGAAAAAGTACAGGCCACAGCTTAGAGATCCAGTGGGATTTTTCCTTTGCTCAAGTGCAGCCAGAAGTGTATGCAGTGCAACCAACAGATTGTACAGTGCAGCCAGAAGTTGAAGAGTTCTCAAGCTGTACAGTTTTACAGTTACAGTGTATCCAACGCTCCCCCTCCCTATCCAAGTTCATCATTCCCCACAAAAAATCCTATAAATAAACCTCTAGACTGATCCTTTGAACCATTGGAAGAATGTGGAAATGCAGAGTGTTTGGCTGTGTTAGTGTGGAAATAAGAAAGTTTACCAGTGGCTCTTTATGGGGTGTGTTACACCATCAAAAATATTTCAGGCAAATGCCCATTGGTAAATGCTGCCTATGATAATTCTATTGTTCCAAGCTTCAAAAAAATATAGGGACATCTCACAGCAGCATTGGTCCCTAGCAATGTAAGTACAGGTTTTCCCACTTCTTTCCTTTGCCTTAAAATAAATCTCTCAGTATAGGAACAACAATGCAATATATTGTAGCCTACCAGATCTTAAGTGTGCTGACTGCATTTGAGTTTTTTTTTTCAGTTTTCTTCCTTGTGTTTCAATGTTGATATTGTCAGGTTTCATACATCCTGTCCTAAGGTGACAAGCTTACTCACTTTAACTACTGTATCTGTGGAAGCGCAGCCTTGTCACTCCAGGACAGAAAGTTAGTTCAGACTACAGAACATGTCCCCCTCTCCTCATCTTCATAATATTGGTTGGAGATGTTCTGTAATATACAGATAATGATAATGATAAGGAAGATAATGCAGATTGAGATGACAAAACAGAGTGCACAGGACACCACTGGATTTCTGACAGGATTTTTTTGCACTTATTTATTACAGGTACTTATATAGCATCGTCAATATACTCAGCACTTTACATACACTATATTGCCAAAAGTATTGGGACACCCCTCCAAATCATTGGATTCAGGTGTTCCAATCACCTCCATGGTCACAGGTGTATAAAATCAAGCATCTAGGCATGTAGACTGCTCCTACAAATGTTTGTGAAAGAATGGGTCACTCTCAGGAGCTCAGTGAATTTAGGTGTGGTAACGTGATAGGTTGCCACCTGTGCAGTAAGTCCATCCATGAAATTTCCTTGCTACTAAATATTCCACGGTCAACTGTTAGTGGTATTATAACAAAGTGGAAGCAACTGGGAACAACAGCAACTCAGCCACCAAGTGGTAGGCCACGTAAAATGACAGAGCAGGCTCAGCGCATGTTGAAGTGCACACTGCGCAGAAGTTGCCAACTGTTTACAGAGTCAGTTGCTAAAAACCTCCAAACTTCGTGTGGCCTTCAGATTAGCACAAGAACAGTGCATAGAGAGCTTCATGGAATGGGTTTCCAAGGCCGAGCATCTGCATCCAAGCCTTACATCACCAAGTGCAATGCAAAGCGTTGGATGCAGTGGTGAAGGGCGCGACACCTGGACTCTAGACCAGTGGAGACGTCTTCTCTGGAGTGACGAATCATGCTTCTCTGTCTGGCAATCTGATGGACGTGTCTGGGTTTGGCAGTTGCCAGGATAACAGTACTTGCTTGACTGCATTGTGTCAAGTGTTAAGTTTGGTGGATGGGGGTTATGGTGTGGGGTTGTTTTTCCGGGGTTGGGCTTGAGTGAAGGGAACTCTTAAAGCATAAGCATTCCAAGACATTTTGGACAATTTCATGCTCCCAACTTTGTGGGAACAGTTTGGGGATGGCCCCTTCCAATTCTAACATGACTGCGCTCCAGTGCAAAAAGAAAGGTCCATAAGGACATGGATTCGCGTGTTTGGGGTGGAGGAAATTGACTGACCTACACAGAGTCCTGACCTCAACCCGATAGAACACCTTTGGAATGAATTAGAGTGGAGACTGCGAGCCAGGCTTTCTCGTCCGACATCAGTGCCTGACCTCACAAATACACTTCTGGGAGAATGGTCAAACATTCCTATAGACACACTCCTAAACCTTGTGGACAGCCTTCCCAGAAGAGTTGAAGCTGTTATAGCTGCAAAGGGTGGGCCAACTCAATATTGAACCCTACGGACTAAGACTGGGATGCCATTAAAGTTCATGTGCGTGTAAAAGCAGGCGTCCCAATACTTTTGGCAATATAGTGTATATATTGTACATTCACATCAGTCCCTGCCCTCAAGGAGCTTACAATCTAAGATACTTATCAAACATAATTAACAAAATGCTTTCAATGATATATCACACAGACTAAAAGGGAGAAGTTTCTGTTCATTAAAATTCATTCAAGTGTATTTTTTTTAATTGCATTTGAAAAGCCGCTGCGCAAATACCATGTGACATAAACAATTGTAACACCCATCATTTTATTCTCTAGGGCTCCTGCTTTAAAATATATAATTTTAAGGGGTTCTAACTAATTTTCTAGCAAAAAAAATGCAGATATTTTATATGTATGACAGAAATGTCAGAATTGGCCCAGTAGGCAAGTGGTAAACCTGCAGTAGACTTCACTACCACTTTACTGTCTTTATATTTGGTACAGCTCAAATGCAGAGCATGAAAGAAAAAGGCCTATAGGATAGTTGAGTAAATACCATCTAAGTCCTTGGAAAATGAATGTTTAAAAATTTTTCATGCATGAAAGAGTTAAATTAGCTTAATTTTGAACAAAAAAAACCAACATGTTACAATATGTAAAAAAAAGTTAATAACAACATGCATAACTAACCAGAAGTATCCCAAAAAAATAAAATTATTTGCCATAAATATTATCTTTTAAAGTGTTACTAAACTTACAACAGTAAAATCAGTCTATATATGCAGTAAAGCATGCTTGTTATATTCACTGTGGAACCTAAGGAATTAATCCTTCACATTGTGTAAAAAGACTGTTTGATCCTGTTTTCTCTGATTCCCCCCCCTTCTTCTACCGTCCCCAATCCATCTGCTGATAGTACAAAGCTCTAGGAATCACTCTGCACATGCTCAGTTTACTGTGTCTGGCTAGAGATGTTTTTTTTCTCTTTGTAGGGTGCATGTGATCAGCATAGGGCCAATCATCACTGTCCAGACAGAGGGTCAGGGATTATGCAGCATCTTATGTGTGGGCACCAGGCTGTGACAGCTTGCAACTTCACATCCGGGTGCCCAGTGTGCAAGCGCGAGCTGTGCTGCACACTGTGAATGGTCCCACAGGTCCCAGTAGACTGCGGGGAGGGAAGAGGAGAGCTTTCCATTGGATCGCCTAACCAGATACCCACTCCCCCCCCCCCCAAAAAAAATGTTGCATTTGTTAAAAAAGAGTAGGGGAGGAGGCCTTAAAATCTGAGCGGTAGTGGGAGCAGGTACCTGTACCTAAACAAGTACCCGCCCCTCCTACCCAAAAAATTTGCCATTTGTTAAAGAGGAGTGAGGGAAGAGGCCTTAAAGCAGAACTTCCCCTTTTGGGCGAAACTCCACTTTAATGTCCACATGAGCTTTCATGAATCTGCAATCCAATGAATGAAAGGGGGGAGGTCATGGAAAGTCAGGCTGGAATAGAAAGGACTAGATGAGTCTGGATGTCCTCCAGCCAGGAAATGGGATGGGCTGTATCTGATTTTCTAATGCACACTGTGACAAGCTCCCTGTGTGCACAGAAGTCATGTTCAATTCATAAGAAAAACCTGTACAACTTTGAAAGACTGATAGTAAAACTGGAGTTCTGCTTTAATAAAGATGTATAAATAAACAATAAAAATTGAACAAAAGTAGGGTAAATTGCTATAGCACGCTTGTATGGAGGGTTTGTGTGAACAAGTAGGTGTAATTACCATCAACAATCCCGGAACATACTGTATCTAACTGCTCTTACGATGACATTCCATGAGTAATGGTGCTGTGAGTCTTGAACATCCGAATAATGTGTCTCCTGTTCTGATGCAGTGCAGTGAAGACTGAAATAAAAAAAAACAAATGTGACCAACTCGTGCAATTGCTTGTATATTGTGTTTAAGTGTGTTTAGGCACGTTTAGCTGCGTCAAGCACTTGGGTGTTATTTCATTTCGTTGGCCAGAATAATAATTTATTTTGGCCATTTAAATGAATTAATGCTCAGGCGCTAAACATGCCTAGCATTTCCACGTTTAGGTGCATCAAGCATTTTTCTGCCAAAACGCTGCTGCTCCTAGACACGCTGGCAGTGGGGTTATTTCTGCCTCTAAACACCCCTGCCTGTAAACTTACCTGTGCATGGATGTCCTGCCTGTGCGTAGTCACATAGGCAGAAAAAAAATTGCCAGGCACCCTTAACAGCAGAGCTAAAAATGTTCAGTGTGCGTAAGGCCTTAAACTGGAAGTCCACTTTAAGTCCTCATGTACACTTGACATTTTTACAGCTGCTCTTTTTGGCGTTTGACGTTTTTTTCTACAGCTAGTAAACCCCCCAGCATGTTATCCTATGTGTCCATGCGCACAGACTGTAATCAATGTTTTTTGGCTGGGACGCTTTTTAGCTGGAAAAAAACCCAGTACTATTGGTTTTCTAGAGGAGCTTTTTAGCAGTAAAAACGCTCTAACGCTGAAAAACGCGTCAAAATGTGGTAAAACGCAGCAAACCAGCGTTTTTGGACTTTTTTTGACCCCCCAATTTTTTTTTAAAACAAAAGCGCTGAAAAACACACGTGGAAAAATGCGGGAAAATGCTGCTAAACACGTAAAACACAGCTACACGCTAATGCAAAACCGCTAAATAAAGATGAAAAACTCACGTTTTTAACGTGACTTCACACAGCTACCGTTACCAAAGTTATCAAAACGTCCAGTGTGAGGACTCAATCTAAAAATAGTGAGCACCTACCACAGCTTACTTATAGTGCAGACACGCAATACTTCCCATTATTTAATGAAACATTTTCAAATAGAATTAAATATTTCCAAAACATACAAAAAATAATCATTCAATCTATAACATTTTTCCCTGGGACAAACTGTAACTATCACATTACATTAGGGACATCTGTTTTGTTTTTAACACAGCGTCTTTTCCATTCACGCCCTTTATATCTGTCTCTATCAGTTCCATCTTTAAGCAGCACACAGCCCTACTTTTCCCATTAATACCATTATTTTTCTTTGTGATCTCTATCTAGCATTTATAAAAAGAAATTCTTGCATCTAAATCAAAAGAGATAAAAGCATTTTGAATTAATAACCAAACATGTAGGTGGAGTACTTGCAGTAAACAGACTATGATACAGTCGAAAACAGATCACTGTTTATTTAATTGAAAAGAATTGTGTCCGATAGCCAGTGTTGCCACACAGCAACCAATCAGAATCTCCCTTTCATTTTTCTTAAAAAAAAGTACCTTCTACTTTTTATGTGCCTGATTTGATCAAAGAAATGAGCCTACTCTGATACTTATGTTGTTCATAAAATTTAAAAGCTGCACTCAAATTATACTCTAGTTTTATCAAATTATAAATCTGATTAGTATATGGGTCACTATGGGTAAAGTGACAGATGAGCAGCATCTTTGTTGCTAATCTGTGACTCCTTTAAATTTTCCACATTTTGTCATTTTACAACCAAAAACATAAATGTATTTTATTGGGATTTTGTGTGATAGACCAACACAAAGTGGCACATAATTGCGAAGTAGAAAGAAAATGATAAATGGTTTTAAAACTTTTTTACAAATAAATATCTGAAAAGTGTGGCGTGCATTTGCATTCAGCTCCCTTTATTCTGATATCCCTAACTAAAATCTAGTGGAACCAATTGCCTTCAGAAGTCACTTAATTAGTAAAAAGAGTCCACCTGTATGTAATTTCATCTCAGTATAATTGCAGCTTTTCTGTGAAGCCATCAGAGGTTTGTTGGAGAACATTAGTGAACAAACAGCATCATGGAGACCAATGAACACAACAGACAGGTCAGGGATAAAGTTGTGGAAAAGTTTAAAGCAGGGTTAGGCTATAAAAAAATCCCAAGCTTTGAACATCTCATGGAGTATTGTTCAATCCATCATTCAAAAATGGAAAGAGTATTGCACAACTGCAAACCTATTAAGACATGGCCTTCCACCTCAACTGAGAGGTTGGGCAAGGAGAGCATTAATCAGAGAAGCAGCCAAGAGGCACATGGTAACTGCAGAGTTTATTATTATACAGGATTTATTTAGCGCCAACAGTTTGCTCAGCACTTTACAATAAAATAAATCCACAGCTCAGGTGGGATAATCTGTCCACAGAACAATCATTAGTCGTGCAGTCAACAAATCTGACCTTTATGGAAGAATGAAAAGAAAAAAGCCATTGTTGAAAGAAAGCCATAAGAAGTCCCATTTGCAGTTTGCAAGAAGCCATGTGGGGGACACAGCAAATATGCAGAAGAATTTATTCTGGTCAGATGAGACCAAAATTGAACTTTTTGGCCTAAAAGCTAAATGCTATGTGTGGCAGAAAATTAACACTGCACATCACCCTGAACACACCATCCCCACCGTGAAACATGGTGGTGGCAGCATCATGTTGTGGGAATGCGTTTCTTCAGCAAGGACAGGGAAACTGGTCAGAGTTGATGGGAAGATAGATGGAGCCAAATATGGGACATTCTTAGAAGAAAACCTGTTAGAGTCTGCAAAAGACTTGAGACTGGGGAGGAGGTTTACCTTCCAGCAGGACAACAACCCTAAACATACAGCCAGAGCTACAATGGAATGGTTTAAATCAAATCATATTCATGTGTTAGAATGGCCCAGTCAAAGTCCAGACCTGAATCAATTTGAGAATCTGTGGCAAGACTTGAAAATTGCTGTTCACAGACACTCTCCATGCAATCTGACAGAGCGTGAGCTATTTAGTTGGTAGAGACATCCCCAAAAAGACTTGCAGCTGTAATTGCAGTGAAAGGTGGTTCTACAAAGTATTGACTCCGGGGGTTGAATACAAATGCACACCACACTTTTCACAGATTTATTTGTAAAACAGTTTGAAAACCATTTATCATTTTCCTTCCACTTCACAATTATGTGCCACTTTGTGTTGGTCTATCACATAAAATCTCAATAAAATACATTTACGTTTTTGGTTGTAACATGAAAAAATGTGGAAAATTTCAAGGGGTATAAATACTTTTTCAAGGCACTGTAAAAAGAAAACCTTTCTGTTTTCATTATGCACCTTACTTTAGCCTCAGTGATCATCTTGACATTTTGGGAAGATTTATGCAAATATCAAAATGCCTTGATGGGTGGGTGTCATTCTGGAGGAGTGCGTGTTCCTAGGAAGACTGGATTGACATACAGACCACATTTTATACTGAACCTCCATGACTGAAGGGGTAGGGAGGAGGAAGAAGCCATAAAAACCTGGAGGTCTACCTCATTAAATGAATGAAGGGGTAGGGAGGAGGAAGAAGCCATAAAAACCTGGAGGTCCTTCAGCCACAAAATAGACATGCTCTGCCTGACTTGCTTCAGCTTCTAATGCATATTGTGAGAAGCTCACAGTGTGCAGTGAAATCAGACTGAACATTTTCAGTATAGGCAAGGAACCTGTACTGTGCAAGTCTGAAGGTAAGGCTGGAGTTCTTCTTTAACCTCCCTAGCGGTCTGATTATGTCCATATTTCTGTGCTCAAAGTGGTACATTTTTTTGCATGGAAATATGTATTTTTTTTATTGCAGGCTTGTAATTTTTAGGAATAACTCACTGAAATCTGTCCGAACAAGAGTCTAGTAAACATCCCGGGTATGTTAAAATTTGAAACACGAAATCAGAAATTATAATTTAATAAATAATCATAAAAAATAATATAATAATAAATTTATTCAATAATATAATCAAACCAAAAACACTGAAATTTGAAATATAGCGCCAAGTTTGCACATCACTGAGCAAAGTCGCAAAATCGTTTTCAGTGTCTGATGATGAATTTCCCCACGATAATGATCACTCAATTCTGCAAGTGATTCTATTATTATTATTAATATTATACAGGATTTATATAGCGTCAACAGTTTACTCAGCGCTTTACAATATAATGGGAGACAATACAGCAACAATACAGTTCAATACAAGAGGGAAAGGATGGGTCCTGCTCTTTTCTCTTGTTTGCTTTTTCTCTTTGGATTTACTAAACTAAAATCTGGAGCACTCAAATGCAACATTGGGGGGGGAATTAAGGAAGTCCAGATGTCCATACATTGCTTTACCCGCCACCTCCTAATATATGAATCTCTTCCCTCTTGTAAAAACTCAAATGTGACATTACAGAGAATCGGGAAAGGATGAAGAATGTCTAGATCTGCTGGTCTACCTGCCACCTTCACACACTCAATGTCTTTCATGGGAAATCAAATGCAACATTAGAGAAGAACATGGGAGGGAGAAGGATGTCTAGGCGCCCATACGCTGCTTTACTTGCCACCTCCTGACATGAGAAGCTCTTGTCTCCTGTGGATATTCAGATGCAACATGAGGGAGGACTTCTTTGGAAATTTTCTGCCACATTCAGAACAGCTGTACGGGTGATCTCCCGTGTGAGTCCTGTGATGTTTTACAAGATTCTAATTTACTATCGCTGTTCTCTAGCTCGTCTGAAACCACTTTTGACCTAAAGGGACGCTTTTTGGACGCCATGGACGTTTCTCAATTTCCAGGCAGAAAGAACAGTAAAAATACAGGCAGGGCACAGGACAAAGCACTAGGGACAAAATGTATGTGAAATGGTTTGATACAGTAATGTTTTACTATGTGATTTTAGGGATTTTTGTGAATGTCACTTTTTGTCATTTTCAAATTCCCCGATGCTTGCAGGGGACGGAACCCAGATGACAGATGCCGGCATCCACCGAAGGACATTACAGGGGACACTGCAGGAGGGACATCGCGGGAGCGCAGGACAAGGTAAGTGAAGAAGAGATCCCGGAGCAGCACTGCAGGGTATTCCCGAGTGTAGCTCGGGGTTAGTGCTTGTGGTACTGAAACTTTACCCCGAGCTACACTCAGGAATACCACCAGGGAGGCTACTGACAATAATACACATATGAAAATCTGGAATCAAGGTTGTAGACCATGCGGCACCCTACTTTTTTTCTTTTCTTAAAACTGCATAATTCATAAACGTCATCATGTTAAAGCAGTGAAAGTGCAGCTTGAAGATACCTACAACAGTACAAGATTTTAAAAAAAACAAATGTAGCTGGATTACCTCCTTAATACTTGAAAATCGCTTCTCTACTGCTCTCTGAAAAGCCATCCAATGAAAATCGCTTTTCAGAAAGCAGAAACTGCCTCAAGTCTAGTGCACATGGCTACATACAGAGTGCACAGAGTGTACAGAACCTGTGAAAAATCTTCCCCTGATGCAGCATAAAATTGCCCAAAGAAAGCAATTACAGGATGTGGCTGTATGCAGATTTCCACTGTTACTCACATAAGCACACAGAGCTATACATTCATGGGTGCAAAGTGTCTGCGTTAAAGGTTCTGACCACGCTTGTGTTTATGTGAGTACTCATATATACCCACACACAGCCACATTTTGGAATTGCTTCCTATGGTATATGCAGCAGCTATGATTCTGGGTGAAGATTTTTTGCATTTTCTGTTGCATGTTATACAGTATGGTCCCCTTGCAGCACTGTGCATGAACCCTAAAGGCTCATGCACACCGCTCCCCCTGATTATCAGTGCTTCACAGTAGAAAGGCCTCATCAGCTCCCCGAGAGGGCATTACACATTGATTAGCCGTGATGACTAAAGATGATCCAACTCCAAAAACAAGTTGGCTGGAGTCCCACTTCAAAAAATCATGCCAAAACTAGCACTTGAGAGTGTTAGAAGTGCTCTTTATTGCTCGGAGAGTTTTATGGTACTGGAAAAGCTTTGTGCATGATCAGCAATTGATCCCTTTTTCCCAGAGTAAATGACACCGCAGTGCATGAGCTGCATTTAAACATTGGAGGGAAAAAGGTCACGACTGTGAAAAAGACAAGCTGATCTATCGTGGTCTGTCATTTGGACAGAACGTGATGGTAAATCTCTCAAATGGAAACACAGCAACGATGCTTTGTCCAGTTTTTATCCCTGTCTGTGCCCCCATTTGATTCCTGCATCCATCAAACCCTGTGTAAGAGGGGTTGATATTGTGTCACCAGGACAGGAAGTGAGCTGAAATCTTCCTAATGGGAGCACAGAAAGTAAAAACCAGACAAAAAATGTTTTTTTTTTGCATTCTATCCAAAGAAAAATAAAAACATTTTTGCTAGAGCTTTAATATAGTCAAATGGTCAAATGCGCCTTTATGATTTGATTGACATGCTTGTGGATAGACACGTGTTACTTATATTTTATGAGCATGCATAATGATGCAATCAGAGGACCTCACTCACATCACCAACATATGTCTTATTAAGTGTTCCTGCATGGCAAGACCACTTATTGTTATCTCACATATATATTCTTAATATTATAGCCAAATTTACCACCCTAACTCCTCCCACAGGTTTTACACTACATAGACAATATACCGAAATGCGCGGATTGTTCCCGATTGGTGTGCTATTACTTTGTGGAACGTTTCGCCGAATGGTTCACTGAAAATCTGCGTTTTTGTGGTGAAATTGGTCCCATAGGAATGAATGGCGAAATGTTAACAACTAGAGTGGGAGCTGACAAAAGCTAGAGTGTGAGCTGAAAAATCAGGACATGATTTCTAAACTGCCATCACTCCCTCATTTTCAAGCCCAACTACACAAATCTTATATCAAAACGTTCAGCTATCCCTGCTGCCACTAAAAATCCACGGCTAAGCCATAGTCCTGATAGTTTTCACAATATGACCATTTGTTTGCAACTCACGCCGCCCATTGACATTCATTGAAACTCCACTCTAGCCACCTCAAATTTGAAGGGCAATTTATAAACTGTGACTGTGCCTTCATTTTTAATATTTCAGAGACATACTATGCATCAAAATGTAGGTCTGGGTCTTGTGATTCTCACAATATAAAGCTCTTCGGTGTAGAATTTATCATTTTTAAACTACAACCGTCTGAAGATGGCAACCGCCAGTGAAGTGAGCAAGTTGGAGCAGTTTGTTTTTAATCGCTCTTCTCTGCCCTTGCTGTAGAGTGAGTTGCCATAGCAACCCAGGTGTGTGAGCAGGCAGCAGAGTGACAAAAGCTACTCCGCCCACTCCAGTTGTAGACTACTGGTGGAGGCAAGAACACTTCACACAATTTCCCCAGAAATTGTAGCTTTTCTAGTTAATATTACTCTTTTCACTTACGGTATTATTGTTGTTCCTATTATGCAAATCATTTCACATATTCGAATTTTAGAAGTTCTCTGCATAGTGTTTGCTGTCCGTCACAGGTCAAGTCCTTTTACTAAAATACATTTTCATTTACTCATTAGGTAATTGGCAGGTTCAAACAGACATTCAACGTCAAATGCTTAAAAGGAAAATAATGTGTTTATATAGTTAACAAAAAAAAAAAGTTTGCCATTGTAAATGCTTTTCTATTTTTAACTTGAGACGCTCAAGACTAGAATATGTATTCTTTGATCTAATCTTTCTAGTAAAGGTCATGCAAGGTAGTTATTCAGGATAATTAGGTTGGTATGGTTGTGATTACACATGGTAACACAGCCCTCCACTGATTTAACTTTAGCTTTAGATACCACTTTTCTTTTTTCCTGGTAATCGAAGACAGATTTTATGACACAACATGTTTCAGTTACACTCATAATCCACATACTTGAGAAAGCCATTATGAAAAAAATGTTGCAGTAGAAATATTAGTTTTGTTTTTTTTTTTAAAAAGACAGTAAACTTACACAGTAGTATAACAATAAAGAAAAAGTACAAACTTTGAAGTTTCAAGCTTCTGAGCTATCTTGGGGCAGATGTGTTAAAATGTTGCATCCTATGACCGGCACTGTCACATATTTTCATATGCACACAGATGTATATGAACTTTCACATGCATGCTTTGGCATGTTTGTAATGTTGGGTAACATTTTATAAGCTTTGTGAGTCACAATGCTGACATGTCCCTTACTGTTATAACCACTCCTTTTACCAAAGAAACTGGCTGCTATAAAGCACTATGCCACTTTGATACATACAGTGCAAGTGTAGCAATTGCTGTTCCTACCTTCTTTCAGTAGGAGCATCAGAACAAGTATCTGCTACTTTACAATGTTACAATGTAAAGCATCTACATTTTAAGCAATCTATGTTTTTAGTTACATAAATATGAAATTGCATATAATCATTTCATATTTATTTTCCAAACTAGCAGTTTAAACTCTTACCTCCAGTGGGGAAAATAATTATTTGATTCCCTGCAGATTTTGTAACTTTTCCCACTTACAAAGAAATGAACGGTCAAACTTTTTTTTATCATAGGTGTATTTTAAAATGATAGATACAAAATATCAACCAAAAATCTAGAAAAAACACGATACAAATGTTATAAATTGAGTTGTAGTTCAGTAAGTAAAATAAATATTTGATCCCCAAGCAAAACATGACTTATTACTTGGTGAAGAAACCCTTGTTGGCAAGCACAGAGGTAAGACATTTCTTGTAGTTGGTTACCAGGTTTGTACACATCTCAGGAGGAATTTTGGTCCACTCTTCTTTACAGATATTCTATAAATCCTTAAGGATTCTTGGCTGTCACTTGGCTAGACCACTCCATGACCTTAATAAGCTTCTTCTTTAGTCACTCCTTTGTTGCCTTGGAGGTATGTTTTGGGTCATTGTCATGCTGGAAGACCCATCCACAACCCATCTTCAGTGTTCTGGCTGAGGGAAGAAGCTGCTCAACCAGGATTTTACAGAACATGGCCGTGTCCAGTGACCCCTCAGTGGGGCAAAGTCGGCCTGTACCTTTAGCAGAGAAACAGCCGCAAAGCATAATGTTTCCACCTTTGTGCTTGACTGTAGGGATGGTGTTCTTAGGGTCATGCTCAGCATTTTTCTTCCTCCAAACACGGCGAGTCGAGTTAATGCGAAAGAGCTCAGTTTTGGTCTTATCTGACCACAGAACTTTCTCCCAATCCTTCTTTGAATCATTTAATTGTTCATTGGCAAACGTCAGACAGGCCTCTACATGTGCCTTCTCTAGGAGGGGGAACTTGCAGGCACTGCAGGATTTCAATCCATGGTGGTTTATTGTGTTGCCAATGCTTTGTTTGGTAATTGTGGTCCCAACTCCCTTGAGAGAATTCACAAGCTCCTTACCTGTAGTTCCGGGTTGATCCTCACTCCATAAGGCGAAATCTTGCATGGAGCTCCAAACCGAGCATGATTGATGGTTATTTTCTATTTATTCCATTTGTGAATAATTGCTCCAACAGTTGTTTCCTTCTCACCAAGCTTCTTGCTGATGGTCTTGTAGCCCATTCCAGCCTTGTGCAGGTCTACAATCTTGTCCCTAATGTCCATTGACAGCTATTTGGTCTTGCCCATTGTGGTGAGGAATAATGAGATTCTGTGGACAAGTGTCTTTTATACACATAACAAATTGTCATTAAGAGCACCTTCTTAAATTGACAGGACTAATCTGTGTAGCACATGAGCACATAGCCAGTCTGTGAGAGCCAGAATTATTGTTGGTTGGTAGGGGATCAAATACTTATTTCACTCACTGAACTGCAACTCAAATTATAACATTTGTATCGTGTGTGTTTTCAGACTTTTTGGTTGATATTCTGTCTCTATCCTTTAAAATACACCTATTTGTTTCTTTATTTCTTTGTAAGTGGGCAAACTTAAAAAATCTGCAGGGGATCAAATAATTATTTTTCCCACTGTATATATTCCAGGATCCTCTGCTGAAAAGCTTTGTTTTTTTTATTAAACAAAGCTCAATAGCTCAAGCTGAAATTTACAGACAAAAGTTAAATAGCCAAAAGAATGATGCACCCCCTACCTGCCTGCTCAGTTTCAGTTAGAAAGAGGAAGTCTGCAGCAACATTCCAATGTTTGTATGGTACCAAATGGAAGCTGTTGTTGCCTTATCTACTTGCTGCAAATAATATGCATAGGGGCTTATTTAGTAAAACTGGAGAGTGAAAAATCTTGTGCAGCTCTGCATAGAAACCAATCAGCTTCCAGGTTTTATTGCCAAAGTTTAATTGAAGAAGCTGAATTTAGAAGCTATTTGGCTACTATGCACAGCTGCACCAGATTCTGAGTGCGCATGTTTTAGTAAATCCCCCCCACGGTATTTTGAATATGTGATTGTGTTTTGAATATTATTTGCACAGGCAAAAAAATAAAAAAAATATAATTTTTGTATTCCTTTTTAGTCGGGTACATATAAAATATTGCACATGAATGTTCCATATTTACCACTTGTAGCTAGTAGTTTGCACACTCAAGGATATGCTGTAGTTGTTCATCCGCCTGAATTACTACTATGCTGTGAAAAGCCTGAATAGCCTATGGTGGGAATAATCTAAATAATTGCTGATTAAATTGCACATGCGGCTGAGTAAGTCAGAAAAGTAGCACATGCCTATCCTCTCCTAGAAGATTCAGACACGTATTGATTGTCAATTAGGCAGAAGTACTCAGCAAGTAAGCAGTAAGGGCTTGTACAGGTGTGCTCTCAAAACAACATGTAATGCAATTACCAAATAATAAAGGTCTAACTGTTATGAAAAAAAATTATACTCCCAAGAAACTAGAAAAGTAAATGTAAAGTTTCATTGACCGATCAATTTAATTTTATCTGTACAGTTGTCATTTAAAATTATTTTAAAATAAATAGATAAATCTGCTAACAGATACAAAGTGCATGTACCTAGAAGTGTGTGCAGAACCTGCAGAAGCATTAAAGTGTTACTAAACCCAGGACCCTGCATTCACTATATCTGGTCTCCCACAGTCCACACTACATGGAAATGCAATTATTTTAGTTAATATAAACTGCTACATACTTTTTCTCATCAGCAGTTAGAGCAGTCTTGTGACTTCTATCAGTGTCCAGCAGAGCTCTGGTTAAAGCTTGTAGGAGTTTTCTTTCTGCTCTAGGAGGATGCAAAACCCCTGACCTCTGCCTGGAGAGTGCTGATTGGCCCTGTGCTCTCTAGCAATACACACCAAACTGAGCATGTGCACACAATATGTCTTATCAAGAGGTAAGAGGGGGACACTGGAAGAAGGGAAGGATCAGATAAGTCAGGATCAAACTGAATATTTAAACAATGCAGAGGGTAAACCCCTTAGGTTCCACAGTGAGTATAACAAGCATGCTTTACTCCATGTACAGACTGATTTTACTGTTGTGGGTTTAGTAACACATTAATTTTCTTCTTCATGCCCAAATGCAGGATGACACTTCCTGTGCCTATCAGCTAAGTGATCAATAACTTTATGCTGGACAACCAATGTGGGACAAATAGAAATAAATACTTCGGCTTTACCTGGTAAATGTACCTTTCAGGAGATGCTAAAAAACTCCCAGTTCTGCCCAATCATCTCAACCATTTCAGAACCAAAAAAAATCATGTCTCACTCTTGTGATATCACACCCCTGTAAAACTGAACAAGAGTGCCTCCATCATTTTGGGTTTGGTAAGGAAGGGTGCGACTTTTACTAGGGAATCTTGGCACTAACTAGTTATGATAAACTAGAAAACTAATTGATTTTAAAACGATACCGTACGTTTACATTTGAGGCACAGAGTAAGTAATACACTCTAAAATTTGATGTTTAACTTTCCATTGTTCATACAAATGTGTGGTTTTCATTACAATGAGGACAAAGAACAATCTTTTCATTTTATTACAGTGTGCTGATTAACACAAAAGGTGGACACCTCAAAATTTCTTACTCTTTGTAAGTAGGTTAGTATGGGATTACGCTTATTTATTCATTCTGGACAGATAGCTACATGAATATGCAATTAGACAATTAATGATCATTTACATATTTCCCCTTTGTAAATCTAGGATATCCTTCTTTTAATTCATCCCATATGTAGGATTTGCTGGTTCACATCTGGCATATTAAATCCGTCATCTTTATTAATCTATTGCTATTTTCATCTTATAGTGATGTTGATACTGCAGTCTATGTTGATTTTAACCACATGCCCTCCAGAGGATTTACCCCCCTTCCTGACAAGTCCATTTTTTGCAATATGGCGCTGCATTACTTTAACTAACAATTGCACGGTCATGCAACTCTGCACCCAAATGAAATTTACGTCCTTTTTCCCCATGAATAGAACTTTCATTCGGTGGTATTTGATCGCCTGTGTGTTTTTATTTTTTGCACTATAAACAAAAAAAGACCAACAATTTTGAAAAAACAAAACAATATTTTTTCCTTTTTTTCCCACAAATAGAGCTTTCTTTTATTATTTAATCGCCTTGTTTGTGCTATAAAAAAAAGACCGCCAATTTGAGAAAAAAACTATATTTTTGACATTTTGCTATTAAACACGTCCAGTAAAAAAATTTAAAAAATAAAATTTCTTCATAAATTTAGGCCAAAATGTATTCTGCTACGTCATTGCTAAAAAAATCCCAATACCTGTAAATTAATTGGTTTATGTGAAAGTTGTAGCTTTTACACATGGCGGTATATATACTGGGATTTTTATTTTTACTAGAAATGGTGGTGATCAGTGACTTATAGCGGGACTGCGGAACTGCAGCAGGCATTCTGACACTGGGGGGAACTGACTTGGTGTCGCTGACATCCCCAGTGTCACTGACATCTCCGGTGACACCAATACAGTGATCACTGACACTGTACTGACACTGGACAGGAAGGGGTTAACATGTGGGGTGATCAAAGGGTTAACTGTGTGATGTTTTACTGTGTGCTGTGTTAGTGCTTTCAACTGTAAGCACCCTGCTTTGCATGCAATACAGTGTGCAGGAGCTGACAGGGGAGAGAACTGTATTGTTTATATACAGTTCTCTCCCTCCGTCGGTAATGCTCCTCGATCACCGGGTGCCGGCGAGTAATCACCGGCTGGGACCTGGTGATTGACAGCCGAGGCCGCGAATAGCCCCCTACCTTGAAATGCAAAAATCACACACACATATATATATATATACACACACACACACACGTGATTTTGCACACCCATGCCGCCCTGTAGTAGAGTATTACTGCTATAGGGTGGACAGGAAGCGATTAAAGAGAAACTGTAAATAATTGTTAGTAAGCACACAATAGTAACTAGTGTAACATTTACCTACAAGTGATCTTTCACATTACTTTAAAATTTGTTATTTTCCAGCTGTTCCATATTTTGGTTACTATACTTCATACACAGATGTGTAAATGGTTGTTGGTTTTGGGTATATCAGAGAATTTGATAAGTAAACCTGATTAAAGTGTATCTAAACCTAAACACAAATAAGAAAGATAGAAACCAGCGCAAACACTCTATAGTGTAATATGTATAAAACCATATGTATTTATTGAGCTATTAAAAATGCACTTAGAAGAGTAACTAGGCTGAATGGGGTGACCAAGGCAGAATCAGGAGGACTGACAACATGGTGTGGGACATTGTGGGGGGTTTGTTCATTCACAACATGTTATATGTTACACCCTGAATATGGGTGTAACATGTTACGAAAGGTGAACTTATCCTTTAAGATGCCACGGAGTCCCATCAGCGTGCGCCGTATGACACAGGTGATCACAGTCACATACATGATTGCAAGCTCTGAAGACAAGGATTAATATTAACAGCCTAGCTGTGCGTTATATACTGGACTTGTATGTAGGGAATGTCCAGCCCCCCCACTGCAAACTAAATGATGGCCTTCTAAGGAAGATGGCACATTCCTGGAAGAAGATTAGTGGTCTTGCTTGTGCAAATAGTCAGTTTACAATACTTTGTCCTGGTATAGCCCTTTAACCAAGGCTTGGAGGCATTCTTAAACATTAGCGAGCCACAATATTCATAAGGAAATCTGTAATATGCAATCTCCCAACCAGACATACAGTTTACATCACAGGCAAAGAGGTGGAAACAGGCACTGTGAGAGGAATGGGACTCATCCGTAACCTGGAAGTGTGGCTGCGATGGCAGGAACCTCCCCCCATCTGATGACACGCGTGCCTCTTCTTCTTCAGCCTTTTTGCCAGATGCGGTGGCCACCTTTGTTTCCTTTTTCTGGCTTTTTACCATATATGGTAATCCTACCAGTAGCATACTTCCTGTCCTAGGGTGACAACACACTCATTCCCTATAATGTATCTACTATATGGAGGAGCATTATTGTCTCCCTAGACCAGGGGTGTCAAACTGGCGGCCCTCCAGCCGTTGCAAAACTACAAGTCCTATCATACCTCTACCTTTGGTAGTCATGCTTGTAACTGTCAATCTTGCAATGCCTCATTGCAATGCCGCAAGTTTGACACCTGTGCCCTAGACTATTCTTCTGATTTGAACTATTTTCTTTACTTGCTAAAAATGTTTTTAGCCTGAAAAAAAAAAGAAAACTTAAGCATCTGCCACATTCGAGGACTGGTAAACTCAATACATCAGGTTTTTGTTCTTGAGTTTAGATAACCTATCATAAACTCATCACATAAGGGCACAGAGGTTACTACCCATGAAACTGCACATCAAAATGATAAGCAGATGCAATATATGAAAGTGTCAATCTTCCCTGTAAATGCTGACATTGGCCCTGTCTGCTTTCTGCTTCCCAAGTCTCCCTATTAGTCATTGAGGTTGATGGGCTACTTTTGGGACATGGGTTTTAATGCCTTCCATGACACTAGTGGCTATATGCTGCATTGGCATTTTTTCCAGCTCACACGGCCGTTGATTTCATCTTGTCTACTTGCTGTTAGGGCTTTATTTCAACTCTATATTAGGTTTTGTGGATAACATATGTCTTATTTAGTTAATTTATGATAATGATATGTCACATAAGGGTGGTGCGATTGCACTGTGGGTGGAGGGGGGTATGGTTTGTGGGTATGCTACTTTTTACTGTTTGTTGCTTTAATAAGGGTGCATTAATCCTTACTGAAATATTGGATGCACAATATATATGTGTTGCCTACTTAAATTCTCCTGTTGACATGTCTGGTGAGTGCTTCCACCAATGCTCACTAATTAACTTTCTTGTGACTGCACTGCAAGCAGGTAAACTTCTATCAGGCTGGGTTCTCATATGTGCGGGTGGTGCGGCTGTGGATCAGCACAAAAATCTGTGCAGTCACACAACCCGCACAGAGGAATGCGGACCCGTGGGCGGGTGCCATTAGTTCTAATGGCACACCGCCCGCACTGGAAAATGCAACCGTACTGGGAACCGAGGTTCCCTGCGTTTTCAGTAGAAGAGCAGGGACTTCGTCCCTGCGTGTCATGGGGCAAATGAATGGGCTCTCATGTCCACGCAAAACGCGGCCTGCACGACCGCATATATGTGAACCAGGGGTCAATGTGTACCGTGACTACAGTTTTCTCTCTCTCTCTATATATATATATATATATATATTAACACATTATATATAAACATATTTTACATATATAAATATATTTCTAGTAATGTACACTGAGCCATGCATACGCAGTTCAGAGTAAATTTACAGCACCGTTCTGTGTCATGATAAAGTGACTTTTGCGCATGCACGGGAGTGATGTCATTGCAGACTGGCCATTACAAACAGCTGAACAGAGTGAACCTGATGAACCTGAAAGACTGGGTGAAAATGTATGCACCCAGGACCAGCTGGAGTGTTGACAGCTCACCGCTGGAGGGCTTTATTGACAGGTACATCTGCCATAGTGTGATAATATGCCCTGCATACTTGAACATTATGGAATAAACCTCCTGGAGGCCCATTTATAAGAAATATGTGGTGGAGTTTAACTTCATTTCAATAAATAAAGCAAATATATAAAACACTATACATTCTATCAGACCTCATATAGTGGTTTTGAATATATTTCTTTCCCTCCCTGTCTCTCTCAACTCTGTAAAACTCAGTACAGACACACAGTCAGAGAGAGACAGTCTGAAAGCAAACAGCTGCTGCTGTGCTTTTTCTTTAGAAATGCCACAATGTTGTGAGATTAAAACTCAGTTGGAGAAATATAGATTAAGTAGAAATATATAAAAAGAATAATCTAAAAATATACCCAAAACCCAAAAATATACCCAAAACCATTATATTCTCCTAGATTGTAAGCTCGAAAGAGTAGGGCCCTCAGACCCCTCGTGTGCTGTTTGTTGTTGCTGTACTGTTTCATGTATTGTCCCCCCCTCTATTGTACAGCGCTGAGCAAACCCTTTGGTACTATATAAACTTGATGTAATAATAATAATAATATTCTCCCTTCAATCACACTTCAATAATTGCTAGGGATTATTCTCGAAGAGTAGCAAACTTTTATAAATCAAACAGAGCAAATGGTTCCCTAAGTTACAGAATTAGAATGTACAAATGCACACAAATAGAGCATTGTGAAATCATGCAATAATAATAAGTACCACATGCTACTTGTGTAGCTTACACTATAGAAAGCTATTTGTTCAATCTGACCCATCACGTCTAATAATGATTTTTGTAGCATGAATGAGCTACTGTCTGATTATTTATTTATTTCAGGCACTTATATAGCGCTGTCAATTTACGCAGCGCTTTACACATATATATATTGAACATTCAAATCAGTCCCTAACCCTCAAGGGGTGTACAATCTAAGTGTGGGAGGAAACCGGAGCATCCGGAGAAAACCCACGCAAGCACAGGGAGAACATACAAACTCTGTGCAGGAGGCGCCATGGTCAGGAATCGAACCCATGACCCATTTACTGCAAGGCATAAATCATAACCTTTAGGGTTTGTTCATACCATGGTGCAGAGACACCAGTTTTTCTGCATGTGTTCTGTAAGGGTACAACGAAATCCATTGTTCTCTATGTGCCCTGTTTATACCACAACACTAGTATCACGTGCAGATTTTTTCAACATAAATATATTGAAATGCCCATCAAAATTGATGTCTCTGCAAGTGAAATCTGTGCATCAGTTTACATCAGTTTTTCTGCACGTATGGTGTGAATGAGGCCTTATTGTGAACTTGCGCTTTCCCATACCATCCTCCCAAGCACATACAGTATTTATCTTTTGCTCCCTGTCCATCTCATTCAGCCTTGGGAAAGAGGTTGAATAACTTTGTATCAAGTCAGATCTCTAGGAATGATTATCTCCCTGTCCCAATGGGATAGAATTCAGCCAATCACCAAGCCCCAGTGTTGAAAAATAGAGATAATCACATATTTCAAATGTAATAGGTATTTTATTCTCCCCTGAATGCTGCAAGGGATAGACAAACGGGTGAATATGTGCTGCTGGGAGTCTATGGTTTAGTGAACCCGGAAGCACTGGGTAAAGAGTGAAGGGCTGGTAAGGTGAGTATCCGTAGAATGGATAGGGGATGGACCTTTACAAAGGTGTGTGGTGAATGGGCAAGGTGTCAATGTCCCTGTCTGAGGCTTTCTCTTTTACTCCCATTTGTTACAAAGTTGCTGCATGTTCAGTCTCTGTAGCAAACAAAAATGAACCAACGCATTATGCAAATATAGTAAATGACTCAATATGGAGAAAGTACTCCAAAAGAGACCTAGAAAACCAAAAAATGTACAGTATATGATATATATTGTATTATACATCTGTGTTTCCCATGCTTAAAAAAAAAAAGAACAGTTTTTCTGGCAGACTGTAGACACCACTGCCTCTTGTGGTTAATGGCAGATTTGCTGTATGTATTAATGTGGCATTGCACTTACTTAGCAAAAAAGCCAATATTTTCCCAAACTCCGCTGCCACAACAACCACATTAACTAGGATTCATGCAGCACTAGATCCACCCTGCAAGTGAGCTTCAAGGGCAGTTTGTTAAAAGATCTGATGGTGCCAGAGAAAATAGTTGGTGTACGTTTTATTATTTCTGACATGTACATTGTCACTGGTTTTAGACAGTCATTTGAAGTTGTTACATTTCTGCAGGAGTGTAAAACCCAAAGATCTTTGCTGATAGATATATATACCATGAATTAGATAGATAGATAGATAGATAGATAGATAGATAGAACTGAGATAGATAAATAGATAGATAGATAGATAGATAGATAGATAGATAGATAGATAGAACAGAGATAGATAGATAGATAGATAGATAGATAGATAGATAGATAGATAGATAGATAGATAGAGATAGAATAGAGATAGATAGAATAGAGATAGATAGATAGATAGATAGATAGATAGATAGATAGATAGATAGATAGATGGATAAAATAAAGATAGAATAGAGATAGATAGATAGATAGATAGATAGATAGATAGAATAGAGATAGATAGATAAATACATAGAAAGATAGATAGATAGATAGATAGATAGATAGATAGATAGATAGATAGAGATAGAATAGAGATAGATAGAATAGAGATAGATAGATAGATAGATAGATAGATAGATAGATAGATAGATAGATAGATAAAATAAAGATAGAATAGAGATAGATAGATAGATAGATAGATAGATAGAATAGAGATAGATAGATAAATACATAGAAAGATAGATAGATAGATAGATAGATAGATAGATAGAATAGAGATAGATAGATAAATACATAGATACATAGAAAGATAGATAGATAGAATAGAGATAGATAGATAAATACATAGATACATAGAAAGATAGATTAGAGATAGATAGAATAGAGATAGATAGATAAATACATATATATATAGAAAGATATATAGATAGATAGATAAATAGATAGATAGATAGATAGATAGATAGATAGATAAACAAGAGTATACTGAGTATAGCGTCTCATTGACTCAAACTGCCATTTTTTTTTCTTACAAGTTCATAGAATTTTTTTTAAATATTTTATGGAGACTAGATGGCTGCCCTGTTCATTCTTGAACTATCATAGCAGTTTCTCACATCCCAAACATGCAGTACATCTGAGCTGAGACATTTCAGAGCCTCAGGCATTTCGCCTGACCCCGATGGAATCTATTCTCACAGTGTAGTATAGCAATATCAGGATTGTAACCTAGTAAGAGGATGGCTTTCTCCTGCATGCTATGGCACAAGCACTATCTGGTTAAACTGTATTTATCTGTATATACGATTACGTAGCACAATGCAAAAGGCAACTCGTTCCGCTGCAATGTTTAACAGTCTATGGAATGTTACTACTACAAACTACAGGCAGCTCAGAGTTCTCATAAAAATAATAGGTGAAAAAAAAGACAGTTAAAAAATAACATAGCCAGCTCTTTTTTTCAGTCACATCTGCCTACTTTCCTTATTCTGGAAAATACTTAAAGGGTTAGTTAACTTACTCAGAAAAAATAAAAAGGTCCATACCCTACACTTCCATCAGTCCTTGCTGTACTTACCTCTGTGGGTGATGAGCTGTCAGTGCCCATGCAGTCAGTGCAGTGGTCTGGGGTTTTGAAATCCCAGTTCTTCTCTGTGTAGTTTCCGAGATGGATCAAAGTGATGCTCTGTGCAGGTGCTGACCAATCAGAATTGCTCTAATCTGTCCAGGAATTGCTGATCAGAGAAAATGGAGAAGAGCAGGGAGAAAATGGAGAAGAGCAGGGATTTCAAATTTCCAAACTGCTGAACTGGTTGTATGGGCATGGACAGCTCATCGTTCCTGGAGGTAAGTACAGTGGGTGAGTGGTGTTGGTTCACCTTTACATTTTTTTCTGAAAAGGTGAACTTACACTGTAAGTTTTCAATATGAAAGTACCAAAGTGCCACGCACAGCCACTCCAGAATTGGTCTGCTCCAGTCTTAGGGCTGGTTCACACTACAATTTGTGTTCCGGATGCATTTCTGCATGTGTGTTTTTGATGAGTTCCCGTGTATTTTTATTCATTCTAGTACATTTGTTTCTCTTTTCTTCACCTCTGTTAAGGACATGTGTGTTTTGGTGCGTTTTTCATATATTTTGCTGCATTCCAGATGCGTCCCATACAGAAAAAATGAAGCATGTTCTACTTTTGTTGACTGCCTTGAATTGCACTGCACTCGTGTAAACTTTGGTCATCAGAATCCATTTTAAACACTCTCCATGTGTTTTTGACACAGAAAGCTGCACTGGATGCCATCTGGTGTGAACCAACCATTAGTAAAGGCAGCTTCACACCGCACTGGTACAGTCCTGCTGCGTTTGAGCAAAGCGCATTCAACAGTTTTCCCATAGACTTCTATGATGTTCTGCAGTCTTGGGGTGGTTTCAGAAAACGCAAGAAAGATTCGGTATGCCGGAGTTTTGGTGCACTCTCTGAAACTGCACCAAAACCACAAGACCTCATAGAAGTCTACAGGAAAATGCAAATAACCTGCACAAAAAACGTGCGTTAGCTGCATTTTCCCATATACTTCTGTGAGATCCTGTAGTTTTGGTGGGGTTTCAAAAAGCGCACCAAAGATGCATGATGCAGCAGTTTTGGTGCACTTTCTGAAACCGCACTAAAACAGCAAGACCTCATAGAAGTGTATGGGAAAGTGCAGATAACCTGCACAAAATTTGCAGGTTAGCTGAGCTTTCCCATTGACTTCAATGAGACCCTGTAGTTTTGGTGTGGTTTCAAAAAGCGCACCACAGATGCAGAATGCAAGAGTTTTGGTGCACTTTCTGCAACCACACTAAAACAGCAAGACCTCATGGAAGTCTATAGGAAAGCGCAGCTAACCCACACTAGAACCGTGGATTAGCTGCGCTTTAGCAAAAGCACAGCAGGGGCAGTGTGCAGCCGCCCTTAATTCCCTTTTATGTGCATTGCTCTGTCAAAATAAAAGGTACTGGTCCAATTTCTGGATTGCTGATCTGTGTGACATCAGTTCATTTTGAATGGACTGTTGATTAACCACTTTAATACCACGCTATAGCAGAAAGACGGCTACAGTGTGGTGATCTCGTTCTATAGATGCCTTCCCAGAATGCGCCTCACGTACACCCCCTGGGGCACATATCAGCGTGCTTGGGAACCACTGTGTCCTTTGGTCACAGCTGATCACAAATCGCGGTAAATGGCTAATCATGGCGGCCCTTTACCATGTGATCGGCTGTATCCAGTCACAGCTGATCACGTTAACAGACTTATCGGCTTTTCCTTTCCTCAGCGCTGTCACTGTGGGGTTTATTTACTAAAGCTGAACAGTGAAAAATTAGGTGCACTTCTGCATAGAAACTGATCAGCTTCCAGGTTTTATTGCCAAAGCTTAATTGAACAAGCTGAGATTAAAAGCTGATTGGCTGGCATGCACCAGATTCTGAGTGAACCAGTCTTAGTAAATCAACCTGTGTGAGGAAAAGAAAGCTGATAACTGGCAATACTGACAGCACTTTGTTTACACTGATAATCAGGGTGCTGATCCTCAGTGCCCTGATTACCAGTGCAGCCCAGCAGCGCAGCTTATCAGTGCCCATCAGTGCAGCCTATCAGTGCCCATCAGTGCAGCCTCACCAGCGTACATCAGTAAAGAAAAATACGTATTTGCAAATTTTTAGAACATTAGAAAAATGTGGGATTGTTTTTCTAAATTTTCAGTCTTCATTCGTTTATTTAGCAAAAAAAACTCAGCAATTATTAAAAGAAAAGTAAGGCTTTTTTTCCCCCATTTATTCTTACTCGGTTTGATGCTGCATCTGTCCCCTGTTGGCTCTAAGGCTAGGTTCACACCAATGCAGTTTGTGTTTGCTCTGTTTCTGCAGTGCTTTTTGCTTTTTTGGACATGCGTTTTCTAACGTGTTTTTGATGTGTTTTGCGTTTTTTTCTTGCTGTTAGGCAGATTAAAATGCAAGATGCATCAAAAATGCACTACATGCTTTTCTGCAGCATCTCCATTGAAGTCTATAGAACCAAAAACCTTTTTGCATTTAAAAAAGTCCCTGACCCTTTCCAAAAACCGCACCGGGTGAAAACGCGAAGATGTGAACATGTCCCATAGGAAATCATGTT
The DNA here is from genome assembly GCF_062004578.1 of Staurois parvus. NCBI lineage: Eukaryota > Metazoa > Chordata > Amphibia > Anura > Ranidae > Staurois > Staurois parvus. The sequence goes on along the minus strand of NW_028319228.1, from coordinate 3,166,134 downwards.
AAATGGATTGTAGTGTGTTTCTGCAAAAAGCAATGGAAAACGCTTAGATGTGAACCTAGATTTACACCCCGGCCACATCAAGCCTGACTTTGAAATCGTGTGATTTAAAGAGAAGTCACATGATTTCAAAGTCGAGGGACATGCCAATTTCAAGTGCGATTTGCAAGACAACTGACACAGATGTCTATGCAAGTCGCACAAAAAGTAATGCATGTACTACTTTAGAAATTGGTTCGCCTTCAACCAAGTCAGAACCACACTGATTGACCGCTGTAATTGTGGACAATAGGGTGCAATTTGGCATGCGATTTGCAAGTCCCCTGGCATGAAAATCGCATCCGATGTGACCAGGGGCTTAGTGTGAGAACTCAGTGATCACATGACCGCTGAGCTCTCACAGCCGTTCTGAGCAGAGAGCAGTGACTGTCAGTCACCTCTGTCTGCTTTGCCCCTCCCATGCTCACTGGAGTGCTGGGCTGTGGAAAGGGAGCGAGCGGCTGGCTCAGGCTCTCAGCAGTTTGCTGATAGGCTGAGCCAGGTACAACTCCAGACTCTGGGGTGGATCCCAACTTTAGGCCTTGTTCACACCATGGTGCAGAGATGTCAGTTTTTCTGCACGCATTCTGCAAAGGCACAGCAAAATCCATTGTTCTCTATGTGCCCTGTTTACACCACAACACTAGTATCACCTGCAGATTTTTTCTGCACATCAATCTGCATCCTGTATAAAACTCATTGAAACACATATGAAAACTGATGTCAGCTGATGTCTTTGTAAGTGAAATCTACACGTCAGTTTCCATGAAAGTATGGTGTGAATGAGCCCTTAGAGCTGATTCACACATGTGCAGTGCAGATTGAAGCTCAGGTATCACAGCTAATTGATACAGTAGTTGTTCACAGGTTCACATCAGGTTCAGGACAGGATTAGCTCAAGATATATCTTGTTCACATATACGCGGTTTAGAAACAGTTCCCATAGAAGTCAATAGCCTGTAATCCGCACCTGAACCTTTAAAACCGCACTGAATTCGCACCACCAGTGCACTGGACATATATGAACAGGCACCAGAGGAAGCAATGCTATTTCACGTCAGGCGGATTGGATGTATTTCAAACCATATCCAATCCGTATATATGTGAACCGGCACTGAACGTTGGGATCTTTCCCCAGCCTGGACTGGATCTGTGATGTCAGTCAACAGCAGGCTTCAGCCTGCTGTCAGCTGTAAACGGGTCACAGGAGATCAGAATGAACTGCACTCCTGTGACCCACAGGAGAAGTACAGTTAAAAGAGCTTTAGCTGTACCTCTCCTTTAAATACCATCAAAACAAAGTTCTATTTGTGTGAAAAAAAAAAGATAATTTCATCTGGGTACAGTGTTGCATGATTGCACAATTGTCATTCAAAGTGCAACAAAACTGAAAATTGGCCTGGGCAAGAAGGGGGTAAAAGAGCCTGGTATTGAAGTGGTTAATTGCTTCTGTGCCACCCTATAGTAGAAATATTGCTACAGGGCGGCACGGGTGTGCAAAATCCGTGTGTATATATATATATATATATATATATGTGTGATTTTGCAGTTCCGGGTAGGGGGCGCACGCATTGCCATTTGCAGCCTTGGCTGTCAATCACTGGGACCCGGATGGTGATTTTTTTGCCAGCACTCAGTGATCACAGTTTATCTCCGGTGGGGGAAAGGCCTGTGTATAAACAACACAGATCTCTCCCGTCAGCTCCTGCACACTGCTTTGTATGGCTTTGCATAACAGAGCCATACAAAGCATTGTGCTTACAGTGAAACACACACAGGACAGTTAACCCTTTGATCACCCCACATGTTCACCCCTTCCTGCCCAGTGCCATTAGTACAGTGTCAGTGTTTTTTATTAGCACTGATCACTGTATTGGTGTCACTGGGGATGTCAGTGACACCAAGTCAGTTCCCCCCAGTGTCAGAATGCCTGCCGCAGTCCCGCTATAAGTTGCTGATCGCCGCCATTACTAGTAAAAAAAAGAAATTCCAGTATATATACCGCCATTTGTAAATGCTATAACTTTCACGTAAACTAATTAATTTACATGTATTGGGATTTTATTTTCGCAAAGACACGTAGCAGAATACATTCTGGCCTAAATTTATGATGAAATTAATGACAATTGTTTCTTCTTTTGTTTATAGCGCAAAAATTTAAAAACGCACAGGTGATCAAATACCACCAAAAGAAATCTCTATTCGTGGGGAAAGAAAAAGACATAAATTTCATTTGGGTGCAGGGTTGCATGACCACGCAATTGTCAGTTAAAGTAACGCAGCACCGTAATGTAAAAAATGGCCTGGTCAGGAAGGGGGGTAAATCCTCTGGAGGGCAAGTGGATAATGTGCAGAAAAAAAACGTGTTGTTATTGGAGGTGATGAATGAACCTATTGGGCAGCATAGTGGTTAAGTGGTTAGCACTTCTGTCTGACAGTACTAGGGTTGTTGGTTCAAATCCCAACCACAGCACCACCTGCCTGGAGTTTGCATGTTCTCCCTGTGCCTGCATGGGTTTCCTCTGGGTACTCCAGTTTCCTCCTACACTCCAAAGACATGCTGGTAGGTTAATTGGCTCCTGTCTAAATTGGCCCTAGTATGTGTATGTATGAATGAAAGTTAGGGATCTTAGATTGTACGCCCCTTCAGGGTTAGGGACTGATGTGAATGTATAATATATATGTGTAAAGCGCTGCATAAATTGATGCTGCTATATAAGCACCTGTAATAAATAAATTGATGGTGCTATATAAGTACCTGTAATAAATAAATTGACAGCGCTATATAAGTACCTGTAATAAATAAATAGACCTCACTATATAAGTACCTGTAATAAATAGACCTCGCTATATAAGTACCTGTAATAAATAAATAGACCTCGCTATATAAGTACCTGTAATAAATAAATAGACCTCGCTATATAAGTACCTGTAATAAATAAATAGACCTCGCTATATAAGTACCTGTAATAAATAAATAGACCTCGCTATATAAGTACCTGTAATAAATAGACCTCGCTATATAAGTACCTGTAATAAATAAATAGACCTCGCTATATAAGTACCTGTAATAAATAAATAGACCTCGCTATATAAGTACCTGTAATAAATAAATAGACCTCGCTATATAAGTACCTGTAATAAATAAATAGACCTCGCTATATAAGTACCTGTAATAAATAAATAGACCTCGCTATATAAGTACCTGTAATAAATAGACCTCGCTATATAAGTACCTGTAATAAATAGACCTCGCTATATAAGTACCTGTAATAAATAGACCTTGCTATATAAGTACCTGTAATAAATAAATTGACAGCGCTATATAAGTACCTGTAATAAATAAATTGACAGCGCTATATAAGTACCTGTAATAAATAAATAGACCTCACTATATAAGTACCTGTAATAAATAAATAGACCTCGCTATATAAGTACCTGTAATAAATAGACCTCGCTATATAAGTACCTGTAATAAATAGACCTCGCTATATAAGTACCTGTAATAAATAAATAGACCTCGCTATATAAGTACCTGTAATAAATAAATAGACCTCGCTATATAAGTACCTGTAATAAATAAATAGACCTCGCTATATAAGTACCTGTAATAAATAGACCTCGCTATATAAGTACCTGTAATAAATAGACCTCGCTATATAAGTACCTGTAATAAATAGACCTCGCTATATAAGTACCTGTAATAAATAGACCTTGCTATATAAGTACCTGTAATAAATAAATTGATGGCGCTATATAAGTACCTGTAATAAATAAATAGACCTCGCTATATAAGTACTTTTAATGAATAAATTGATAGCGCTATATAAGTACCTGTAATAAATAAATTGATGGCGCTATACAAGAACCTGTAATAAATAAATTGATGGCGCTATACAAGAACCTGTAATAAATAAATTGATGGCGCTATACAAGAACCTGTAATAAATAAATTGATAGCGCTATACAAGTACCTGTAATAAATAAATTGATGGCGCTATACAAGAACCTGTAATAAATAAATTGATGGCGCTATACAAGTACCTGTAATAAATAAATTGAGGGCGCTATACATGTACCTGAAATAATAAAGTTTTTCCTTTTTAGCAGACTGATCTCTTTTTCAGGGTCAGTATTTGTCCCTACTAGTAAAGTTGTGGTCTCCATGAAAACCTATGTACAGTAGTTGAGGGAGATCCATGCACCCATAGCGGTCCCTGTGCTGTACATTACCGTCTCCTATCCTCCCAAGTCTCCCCCCACCTCCTAATAATGATGATGAGGAGTCGCTGGAGAAAGGGGTGGGCTTTGTGTCATCTTCGAGCATTTGCTTCTCACCGCCTCCCCTCCCCATCCATCCATCACCATCCCCCTCCTAAGGATCTCCTCCACACACACACACAAAAGTTTCAACAACAAGCGGCTGGACCAATGGCGGGCCGGGGATCCGGGAAAGGGGCGGGGAGATGAGGAGAAAAGCAGCGAGCCACCGCAGCCCGGAGTAGAGAGGAGCCGCAGCATCGTTTCTTGTGCTGTTTGTTTGTTTAGCGGCTCCATGCATGCCTAATGAGGGCTAATGAGAGCGCGGCGTGAGTAGGGAGCGCCGGAGCGGAGACTTGTCCCTGTGCTTGCAGTGAAGGATGAGGACTGCCATTGTCATGCCCCGGGATGGAGTGAAGCGTGCCTCCTAGTCCAGGACAGGCCAGCTTCGGCGGGCGGGCGGAGATGGCGCTCCGGTGCACCTTGTCGCTGTTCTTGCTGGGCTGTGTGCTGGGGGTGGCCCTAAGCCGGCGCCTCATCTGCTGGCAGGCCATTCTGCAGTGCCAGCGGGAGCCGGAGTGCAGCTATGCCTACAGCCAGTACACCGAGGCTTGTTCTTCCGTCCTGGCCCGGCCGGGGGAGGCCGCCCGCCACCGCTGCCCCAGCCACTGCATCTCCGCCCTCATCCAGCTCAACCATACCAAGGGGGGGCCGGCCCTGGAGGACTGTGACTGCGCCATGGACGAGCTCTGCAAAGCCACCAAGCGGGCCATCGAGCCGTGCATGCCCTGGACCAGCGGAGGACGGGCCGGGGGCGGGGCCTCGGCGGCAGGAGGCGGGGCCGTCATGGGCTGCATGGAAGCCCGCAAGCTGTGCGAAGGGGACCGGCGCTGCCACGCCTCCCTCACCCGCTACCTGAGCAAGTGCGGCCGGCTCTTCAACGGGGTACGCTGTACGGACGAGTGCCGGGGGGTCATCGAGGACATGATGCAGGTACCCAAGGCTCTGCTGCTCAATGACTGCGTGTGTGACGGCCTGGAGAGGCCCATCTGTGAGTCCATCAAGGAGAACATGGCCCGCCTGTGCTTTGGGGCCGAGCTGGGCAATGGGGGGCCAGGCAGCAGCGGCAACTCGGACTACGACTACGAGGATGAGTACGATGAGGAGGGTGGTCCGGACAGGGACGGGTCCCACGAAGAGGAGACGCACCGTGTCATCGCCGGAGACACCAACCGGGGATCAGCCACGTCCTACGTTTCCGTGGTCACCTTGGGGACGTCTGTAGCGCTGGTGCTGCTTCTACTGGGGTGACATGGACGCCTTCTACGCCCAATGGGCCAATGTATCTGCTGTCAGCCGGATCCAAGGGCAGCTGCTGGACAAAGCGGGAGACTTTCAGCTGTCATGTTTGGAAGCGAAGGAGGAAAAAAAACTGGTTGCTATGGGCAACAACATGCTCTCTTTAAGGCTCTATGCACACTAGCGTTTATTTTATACCTAAGCGCTGGTAATTGCGTTTTGGGGGTTTTGTAGTAACATTTAGGAACAAGCATTTTAGCGCTTCTACAGTACATGTAGAGGAAAAAAGCTGTTAGAGGGTTTACAAGCGATTAGCGTTTTTTTTTTCTGTTGGAAAAACTCCAAAACCTCAACAAAAACCTTTTTTTTTTTCTGCTTCTAGGCACTGAAGCTCAAAAAATGCTAATAGCCTAAAGTAGTGTGCATGGACACGTAGGATAACACGATGTAGCTTCTAGGAGCAGGAAAAATGCTAATTACAGCTTCTAGGAGCTTTAACTGCTAATGTGCATGGAGCCTAAGGCTGGACATATACTATGCAATCTGTACAATCTCCTTTACATCTGGTATAAGGATCTGCCTGTCTGAATAGATTATATAGATAGGACATCGTTTTGATAAACCTAACAATTGACTGTACAGTCAGATTGCAACCTGTATGGTGACCCTTAGGCTGTCATACAGTGTCATCTGATTGTACAAGCTGCTTTATGTCTGTCGATAAACATGTAGTACTAGGGGCCATGCTTGTCTGAATACAAACTGTATAGATAGGTCCTTGTACAGAGTTTTGGTAAACCTAAAATGAATTGTACAATCAGATTTTAATCCATATGGTGACCCTTAGGCTGGCTAATTCATGTGCAGTCAGATTGTACAATCATCTTTAGATCTGCCAACAACCATGTAGTGCACAGGTCTGCTTGTCTGAATACAGACCAAATAGATTGTATAGATAGGTCCTACTACATAGTAGTGGTAACTCTAACATAGATTGCAATCTATAGGCTGTCATACACCAAATCTGATTTGTACAATCTCCTTTAGATCTGCCTACAACTATGTAATGCAAGGGCCTGCTTGGCTGAAGACAAACCGAATAGATAGGTCCTACTACATAGTTTTGGTAAAACTAAAAATAATTGTATAATGAGGTTGCAGTGTGAATCGTGACCCTTAGGCTGGCCATACAGTATGCAATCTGATGGTACAATCTTTAGATCTACCAACAACTATGTAGTATAAGGGGCTGATTGTCTGAATACAAACCAAACAGACTGTATAGATGGGTCCTTCTAAATAGTTGTGGTAAATCTAATATTCATTGTGCAGTCAGATTGCAATGTGAGTGGTGACCCTTAGGCTGTCATACGCCAAGGAATCTGATTGTACGATCTCTTTTAAATTTACCACTATGTAGTGCACAGGTCTGTTTTGGTGAGTCTAAAATTGTAAAGTTGGATTTCCATTATTTGGTGACGCTTAGACTGGCCATACAGTATCCAATCTGATTTTACAATTTCTTCAGCTGTGTAGTGTAAGAACCTGTCTGTCTGAATAGATTGTATAGATCGGTTCCACAATTGTGTAGTTTTGGGAAAGCTAAAGGAGGTTGTACAGAGATTGTATAGTGTGTGGTCAGCTTTATCATATGACCAGTCAGTTTTGGAAGGAATCGGGAAGGGTAAAACTCCCTGGAAATGTATTTTTTGCTGTGTATGTCACATTGAAATAGGTTTCCCTTTACCATCTGTCCCAGAGACACAAAGGGAAGTGAAGGGAACTCTCCTCTTAGTTGTCACTGGAACAGGTGTTCCTATTAAAAGTCGCCATACATGTTGTAATCTGCCTCTACAATCGACTTTATATTTACCAAAGCTATGTAATATAAGGACCTACCTAATGTGTCCAATACTTACACTACATAGTTGTTGGTACATCTAAAGGAAATTGTACACTCAGATTTGTAACATGGGGAGCTTTAAGGTGGCTATACACCTTGAAATCTGAATGAGCAGTTTCTCACTTATCTCCTTTTAGATCTATGGAAACTAGTGACTAGAAGCTCTACCCAAATAATCCAGACCATTTGGATTTAGGTAGGCTGTTATACTATATAATTGTTGGTAGATCCAAAAGAATATGGTTTGGTCAGATTGGAAGGTGTATGGTTACCTTTACCATTACCTCCTGTTCTGGTGACAACTATTTGGATTTTATAATTCTCTTGGTGACGGTAGAGAAGATGAACATAGCAGTATGTTGATGGGGGTTCTTTTCATTCCCTGCTCCATTGAATGAAAGTTCTGTATATGCTTTAACAACCCTTGTAGACACGTGGCAGATGATGTCATATCTGACATGATTGTCAATGGGTATTGCCAATAAGGGGTTCTTGCATATCGTTCTGCACAACTGGTGATGCTCTTGCCTTGTTGACCCGAGTAGCACCAACTGTCCTAGTCTACGTCTCAGCTGTGCCTTAGAATATAAAATGTGAGGCGTTTTATGGGGTTGTTAGAATTGCTTTACTCCCCCTCTAGTTTTGACATCCAATATCCCCTTTTCCAGTGCTGAAGATCCTGTCACCCCTTTCCTCCGCCCCTAGTATTAAACCTTCTAAACATCAGCTGTCCCTGCTTGTAGTAACAGGTAACCTATACACGGAACACGCAGGGAGTTCCAGGGTTATGGGAATTCTTGGCATTGATGCATACTATGCAGCACTGGTCCCTTTAGGGCAAACTATGCAACTCCACTATTCCATTTGTCAACTCTACTACTCATCATCTACCAGCAAGTTGGATGAGGGTGGTGGAATCCAAAACCAATTCCCCCTGCCTTAGATAGAAGAGGATCTTCACCAAAATGGGGCTTTAGATCTGCTTCAAAGAAAAAGCTGCTTTTATATTTTATTACGGTGACAGGATGATATCAGGTGCCACCAAACTAACTGCCTTACTAGAGCTGAAAATTAATAATAAGCACATGATAGGCTGAATCATTCAGAAAGATTTGCACGTGCCAAACTTGCAAGCAGTCTAGATATTGGTGTTTAAACCAGAAGCAGTATGATACGGTAAATCTGAATGGCTATAAAGGTATATACTATGTAATTACAGCATAGATGCTGCTCATTTGCCTTCTAGATTGTGGGCATGGGGTGAATTTACACAGCACCCCCACAATTGCTGTTCTACAGTTAAACAATGCAACCTGCTACAAAAGCTCTGCACTGCCACCATAGGGGCCCATGCACACGGGGATCATTAAATACTCTATAAACGCTGGATCTTGTTGCCAGTGGCTGGCAGAACATTCCAGTGTTTAAAAAAAAAATGCATGTTATGACATGTAAAGTACTTATGTTTTTGCATTCAAAGCGTTTAAAAAGCACACATGCTTAAATTCTAATGTCTGGAATAATCCTTGGTTGAGGTATCCTTAATAATTCTTTATTCTAGACGCTAAAATGCATTTGTGTGTACATGTGCTTATACTTGTTTAGGTGATACACACAATATTTTTTTTCTCTAAACACAGCTCTAGGATGCAGATCTAAGCAGCACAATGCATATGCATTCACTGGCTGTATAGAGCTGCATTCAGAGGTGTAAAAAAACCATCCTTGTACATTCTTGAATGCTGCTCTAGCATATGGATATAAATGCCACAATCTGCATGAGCACATTGCGGTAGATTTACTAACAGTGGCGCACTCAGTCTGGTGGAGCTGTGCATGGTAGCCAATCAGCTTCTAAGTTCAGCTTGTTCAGTTAAGCTTTGACGCTAAAACCTGGAAGCTGATTGGTTTCTATGTAGAGCTGCTCCAGATTTTGCACTCTCCAGTTTTAGTAAATCCCATAGGGGTAGATTTACTAAAACTAGTGCACTCAGAATCTGGTGCAGCCATGCATGGTAGTAAATCAGCTTTCTTAGTTCAGTTTTAGTAAATAAACCCCATCATCTGTAGTAGAGCTGTATTCAGGTAGTGTAAAAAAGTGTGCGTCCACAAGCTGCGCATTTTTTTTTCTAATTGTGCCGTGTGCATGAGCCCTAAGACACTTTTTCTTTTTTTTTTTTATGAATGAAGTGTAAATAACCTATTCAGAGACCTTTAATACTGGTACTGGAAGTGTCAATGTGATCTACTTAGGTAGGACTTATAAATAGTGTATTTAAATTGTAATAAGTTGCGGCTCTATATCTGTACATATTTTTATATATAAATTGTATTCCATGAATAATTTATTTAAAATATAGAGGTGAATTCTATGTGTTTGTAAACAAAGGTATTGTTTCAACATAAAAGGTACAGAAAAATACGTTCATTGACATGTATTTTTTTTTTTTTTAAGGTTTTTTTTTTTCAAATGTACAGTTTATATTTTATAGATATGCTGCAGTGAAAACTATTTTTGCAGAGAATTTTATGGACTTTGTAGAAATGTATAAATTGTTTTTTTAAATGACTGCCTTACGCTTTTGTATTTTTATAAATGGATAACAGGAATATTTGAAAACACATGAAATTGGATGTATTTTTGCAGTGTTCCTTAGTAAATATTTTTAAATGATTTTTTTTTTTTGTGTGTGCTTTTATTGTTGTCTTTTTGCATGTGTGTTGCCAACTCAACTTGTTTAATAAGCAATGAAGATTGCCAAGCATTTCCTAGGCAGTGTTTGTAAGGCAGACAGCATCATTCATTATGGCCATTTAGTCATCCCTAAAACCAGGTAAACAGATGAGTGAACAATTAGAAGTTGTAATATTGTTAAACTAGTTTGTTTTGGAGGGGAGCAGGGGGGCTGGTTGGCTGCCAATGCTACTGATCTACTCTCAAACGCCCTTAGATAAATAATTACACTCTTAAGCTGTGTCGAGTGCTGATACACTTGACCTTGTAAATAGAAATGTTTGCTGTAGGAATAAACTTGGGCATTTGAAGATCTTTCAAACACTGAGGACAAAAGAGAGTGGGAGAGCCCTGTCGTCCAGGGATTTTAACTTCTCCTGCGCCAAGTTAGGCACACAGGAACGTTTATTTATCCTCCTTAGCTAATGTTTATTTAACTTGGTTGTAAGGCTTGTCTTGCAAAAGCCATCAGACCTATATAAGTACTGCAGAGTTGAACTGATGGCAGGATAACAATAGCACAAGGATGCACGTCAATGCATAACTTGTGCACTGTAGTTATTCATTGTGTTTGACTTTTAATCATTTTATTTGTTTTACTGACTACTTGCTTATTTATAAATACTCAAAACCAAGCAGTTGCCAATGGCAGCCAAAAGGGTTCATTCTGTAACCTACCATGGGGACAAGGATTCTAGCTGCTATGGGCAACAGAATTTTAAATGTTTCTCTAGGTACTCCTGCTGCATATTTTTATTTAATAAGATTTAGAACATTGTTCATGGTCCCAGCCTAAGGCCCTGTTCACACATCTGCATTTTATCGCAAAGCAAGGCATGCGTCAGCAAAAGCAATGAGGCTGTTCAGATCTATGCGTCCTGGTGCAGTTTGAACAATGAGGTATGTTCATGTTTCTAGCCATTTTCATGGTTTGTGATTCCCAATGGAAAAATTAAAATGTGGGAAAATGCGCTATAACACACAAAAAAATGAACAAAAAAGCAAACAGATAGATGTGAACTCTGCCCTAAAAGCAATTATCTTCAGACTGCCTGAATTTGTGAATGGTAGACTTTGAATTAATCACTTTTCCAATGTTACTATTTATTATTATAATACAGGATTTATATAGCACCAACAGTTTGTGCAGCGCTTTACACTGTGAGGTCATACAGTACAATTTACAATACAATTCAATACAGTAGGAAACAGGGTCTTGCTCATTAAGAGCTTACAATCTATTATTATATTGTAAAGCACTGAGCAAACTGTTGGCGCTATATAAATCCTGTATAATAATTATAATACAGGGTTTAGCGCCAACAGTTTGAGCCAGTTATTATTATTATTATAATACAGGATTTCTATAGCTCCAACAATTTGAACCAGTAATTACTATATTAATACAGGATTTCTATAGCTCCAACACTTTGGTCCAGTAATTACTATATTAATACAGGATTTCTATAGCTCCAATACTTTGGTCCAGTAATTACTGTATTAATACAGGATTTCTATAGCTCCAACACTTTGGTCCAGTAATTACTGTATTAATACAGGATTTCTATAGCTCCAACACTTTGGCCCAGTAATTACTATATTAATACAGGATTTCTATAGCTCCAACACTTTGGTCCAGTAAATACTACTATATGAATACAGGATTTCTATAGCTCCAACACTTTGGTCCAGTAATTACTATAATAATACATGATTTCTATAACTCTAGCACTTTGGTCCAGTAATTACTATAATAATACATGATTTCTATAACTAGCACTTTGGTCCAGTAATTACTATATTAATACAGGATTTCTATAGCTCCAACACTTTGGCCCAGTAAATATTACTATATGAATACAGGATTTCTATAGCTCCAACACTTTGGTCCAGTAATTACTATAATAATACATGATTTCTATAACTCTAGCACTTTGGTCCAGTAATTACTATATTAATACATGATTTCTATAGCTCCAACACTTTGGTCCAGTAATTACTGTAATAATACAGGATTTCTATAGCTCCAACACTTTGGCCCAGTAATTACTATATTAATACATGATTTCTATAGCTCCAACACTTTGGCCCACTAATTACTATATTAATACAGGATTTCTATAGCTCCAGCACTTTGGTCCAGTAAATATTACTATATGAATACAGGATTTCTATAGCTCCAACACTTTGGTCCAGTAATTACTATATTAATACAGGATTTCCATAGCTCCAACACTTTGGTCCAGTAATTACTATATTAATACAGGATTTCCATAGCTCCAACACTTTGGTCCAGTAATTACTATATTAATACAGGATTTCCATAGCTCCAACACTTTGGTCCAGTAATTACTATATTAATACAGGATTTCTATAGCTCTAACACTTTGGCCCAGTAATTACTATATTAATACAGGATTTCTATAGCTCCAATACTTTGGCCCAGTAATTACTATATTAATACAGGATTTCTATAGCTCCAACACTTTGGTCCAGTAATTACTATATTAATACAGGATTTCCATAGCTCCAACACTTTGGTCCAGTAATTACTGTATTAATACAGGATTTCCATAGCTCCAACACTTTGGTCCAGTAATTACTATATTAATACATGATTTCTATAACTCCAACACTTTGGTCCAGTAATTACTATATTAATACAGGATTTCCATAGCTCCAACACTTTGGTCCAGTAATTACTATATTAATACAGGATTTCCATAGCTCCAACACTTTGGTCCAGTAATTACTGTATTAATACAGGATTTCCATAGCTCCAACACTTTGGTCCAGTAATTACTATATTAATACAGGATTTCTATAGCTCCAACACTTTGGCCCAGTAATTACTATATTAATACAGGATTTCTATAGCTCCAACACTTTGGCCCACTAATTACTATATTAATACAGGATTTCTATAGCTCCAGCACTTTGGTCCAGTAAATATTACTATATGAATACAGGATTTCTATAGCTCCAACACTTTGGTCCAGTAATTACTATATTAATACAGGATTTCCATAGCTCCAACACTTTGGTCCAGTAATTACTATATTAATACAGGATTTCCATAGCTCCAACACTTTGGTCCAGTAATTACTATATTAATACAGGATTTCTATAGCTCTAACACTTTGGCCCAGTAATTACTATATTAATACAGGATTTCTATAGCTCCAATACTTTGGCCCAGTAATTACTATATTAATACAGGATTTCTATAGCTCCAACACTTTGGTCCAGTAATTACTATATTAATACAGGATTTCCATAGCTCCAACACTTTGGTCCAGTAATTACTGTATTAATACAGGATTTCCATAGCTCCAACACTTTGGTCCAGTAATTACTATATTAATACATGATTTCTATAACTCCAACACTTTGGTCCAGTAATTACTATATTAATACAGGATTTCCATAGCTCCAACACTTTGGTCCAGTAATTACTATATTAATACAGGATTTCCATAGCTCCAACACTTTGGTCCAGTAATTACTGTATTAATACAGGATTTCCATAGCTCCAACACTTTGGTCCAGTAATTACTATATTAATACAGGATTTCTATAGCTCCAACACTTTGGCCCAGTAATTACTATATTAATACAGGATTTCTATAGCTCCAACACTTTGGCCCAGTAATTACTATATTAATACAGGATTTCTATAGCTCCAACACTTTGGCCCAGTAATTACTATATTAATACAGGATTTCTATAGCTCCAACACTTTGGTCCAGTAAATATTACTATAATAAAGGATTTCTATAACTCCAACAATTTGGGCCAGTAATTATTATATTAGTACAGGATTTATACAGCTCCAACAGTTTGGGCTAGTAATCATTAGTATAATAGCAGATTTTTATTGTGCCAACAGTTTGGGCTAGTAATTATTATAATACCGAATTTCTATAGTATCAACAGTTTGGGCTAGTATTGTAATGCTGGATATAGCGCCAATAGTTTGAACTACACCAAATATATTTAGCACCAACAGTTTAGGCTAGTTATTTTTATAATACCAGATCTATATAACAATAACAGTTGGGCTAATAATTATTATTATAATATGGGATTTATATAGCGTCAAGTTTGGGCTAATAATTATTATTATAATATGGGATTTATGTAGTACCAACAGTTTGGACAAGCAGGAGTAAAGCAGCTTGTAAGATTGTCAATTTCTGCACACTTTTTTGGTTACATAGGGGTTGATGACATACACAGGCTAAGAGTTATCATTGGGAAAATGTACCCTTTTGTTTAAAAGCGACTTTAGCTATGTCCCTCCTACTTCAGAAGTTAAAAAGACATTAGCAGCAGAAAGGGGACCATGCTGGCAGCTGGATTGATAATTAACTACTACAATAAACGCAACACTTGATTCTACAGGCTCCTGTCAAAAGCATCTGCCTAGCATAAATCAACAGTGCTGCAGTGGGGGGAGGGGGGGCATAGGGTGAATGCCTCCACTCCCCTGAAAGAGAAATCTATACCAAGTGGTTATGAGATCTGGATGGGATTTTCAAAGTATGTTTTTGTTAGCTAATGCTCCGTGTAATCTTTTTTAAGTGACTTCTTTTCCAATATGTAGCGACACTTTCTCTATAGCATACCAAGATCATTATTTGTTTTGTATCTCACTTGTTGCTACCAACAAAATCAGCATATGTATTTTGCAAGCAGAACAAGAGCTGTTGCAAAGCAAGTTTAATAGCAATTAACATTTATTGGCTGGTTTAGAATTCTGTCTTGTATATCGTATGGATTTCATGCCAACTCCATTGAGGATGCATAGTCATTGGTCTGTTTAACTTAATGTAAAATTATCTAATGTGTCTTAACCCCTCTTTTTTTATCCCTACTTGCATGCTCTGCATTCTGGGTGACAGTTTATTTGTCTTGAGAGCCACTTCAGTGACAAATGTTTAAGCGAGTGGAGGACAATAGTGGAGAACAAGGAGGCAGTTCATTGAACTGACAGTGACCATACAGTAAATAGAAGGAGGTTCAAGCTTCACTGGGCACCTAAGCACACAGAAAGGCTTTTGTACACAATTACAATAGACATACATAGGGGTCTCTGTTTTTTATGGAACAATATGTTAGAAACAGGCATCCATAACTTGGCAAAGGAGACGAAGTTAAAAACCACTTTAATAGTTACACGATTTCATGAAGTGGAAAGCTAATAATCAGCCTGGACAGACACATTCTGGCATTAAAAACTCACCTACTGCACAGATGGTAAAATAATAGCCAGGCCTTTTTTCGTGCATTACACAACCCAGAAATAGTGTTTGGTCTGCAAAGGCAGTCACTGTGAAATTAGTTCTCATTGGTTTATCTACTCTTTGCTGGAGCAAACTAGATTCTGGTTTCCGTTGAATGCTATGTACATTTTGGCTCTTTGTGTGTGTGTATGTATGTGTGTATATATATATATATATATATATTCTAGTGAGGAAAATTATTATTTGATCTTCTGCAGATTTTGTAAGTTTGCCCGCTTATAAAGAAATGAAGGGTGTATAATTTTTTATCATAGTTGTATTTTAAATCATAGAGACAGAATATCAACCAAATATCCAGAAAAAACAAATGATACAGATGTTATAGTTGCAGTTCAGTGAGTAAAATAAGTATTTGATTCCCCAAGCAAAACATTACTAAGTACTTGGTGGAGAAACCCTTGTTGGCAAGTGCAGAGGTAAGATGTTTCTTGACGTTGTTTACCAGGTTTGCACGCATCTTAGGGGTTTTGGCCCACTCTTCTTTACAGATCTTCTCTAAATCCTTAAGGTTTCTTGGGTGTGGCTTGGCAACTCGAAGTTTCAGTTCCTTCCATAAATTTTCTATATGAGTAAGGTCTGGAGACTGGCTAGGCTACTCCATGACCTTAATGTGCTTCCTCTTGAGCTACTCCTTTGTTGCCTTGGCGGTATGTTTTGGGTCATTGTCATGCTGGAAGACCCATCCACGACTCATCTTCAGTGTTCTGGCTGAGGGAAGCTTTTACAATACATGGCCCCGTCTTTTGGCCCCTCAATGTGGCAAAGTCAGCCTGTACCATTAGCAGAGAAACTGCCCCAAAGCATAATGTTTTCATTTCTGTGCTTGAATGTAGGAATAAGGTTCTTAGGGTCATAGTCAGCAGTTTTCTTCCTCCAAACACGGCGAGTCGAGTTAATGCGAAAGAGCTCAGTTTTGGTCTCATCTCACCACCTTCTCCCAATTTTTCCCTGAATCATTTATATATTAATTGCAAACTTCAGACGGGCCTGTACTTGTGCCTTCTTGAGAAGGGGGGACCTTGTGGGCACTGCAGGATTTCAATCCATGGCAGCGTATTGTGTTACCAATGGTTTGTTTTGGTGACTGTGGTTCCAACTGCCTTGAGATCATTCACAAGTTCCTTCCTTGTAGTCCTGGGCTAATCCCTCACTTTTCTCATGATCATCCTTACCCCATGAGGCAAAACCCTTTATGGAGCTCCAGACCGAGGGTGATTGATGGTTATTTTTTATTTCTTCTATTTGTGAATAATCAATCGAACAGTTGTCTCTTCTCACCAAGCTTCTTGCTGATGGTCTTGTATCCCATGCCAGCATTGTGCAGATCTATAATCTTGTCCCTGACATTCTTTGACAGGTCTTTGGTCTTGCCCATGGTGGTGAGGTTTGAATGGAAGAAAGACATTTTGTGGACAGGTGTCTTTTATACACATAATGAATAGTTGTTAGGAGCACCTTCTTAAATCAACAGGACTAATCTGTGTACCACACAGGGGCAGACTGACCATTCCAGCACTCGGGCACTTCCCGAGGGCCCAGGGTCAGTAGGGGGCCCCATGAAATGCCCCTGGTACCTTTTTTTATAGGCTTTTTTGGGTGTGCTTTGAGTGTGGGCAAGGACACAGGGGCCCCATGATCCCCTATTGCCCGGGGGCCCCATGAGTTGTCAGTCCGCCCCTGGTACCACATGAGCACATAGCCAGTCTGTGGGAGCCAGAATTATTGTTGGATGTTAGGGGATCAAATATTTATTTTACTCACTGAACTGCAACTCAGTTTACAACATTTGTATCATGTGTTTTTTTCTGGATTTTTGGTTGATATTCTGTCTCTATCATTTAAAATACACCTATGATAAAAATTATAGACCCTTTGTAAGTGGGCAAACTTACAAAATCTGTAGGGGATCAAATAATTATTTTCCCCACTGTGTGTATATACTGTGTGTGTGTCTATATATATATATACACACGCATACAAACACACACGGGACTTTTAATTTTACGGGTATAAAAAGGGATGGAAATCCCTCCAAAGTGAGGAAATCCCAGTGTGTCACCAGAACTAGTGCTCTCAATGGAAGATTTCCCCTCTATTACTGTTCTTTTGTCAAACCCAAAATTTGAGATTTTCTTTTACTTTGACTTTCAATAACAGTAAACAGGATGAATAGGAACCAGTATACGCAGTATTATAATACTCAGTGCATATTTTCATCTCTTTTAGTAAATCAGTCTCAGAGTCTGAATACTCACTTGCAATTGTAATAACTTTTTTTATGATTTACAGTGCCTTGAAAAAGTATTTATACCCCTTATAATTTTGCACATTTTGTCATGTTACAACCAAAAACGTAAATGCATTTTATTGGGATTTTATGTAATAGGCCAACAGAAAGTGGCACATAATTGTGAAGTGGAAGGAAAATGATAAATTGTTTTCAAAATGTTTTACAAATAAATATCTGAAAAGTGTGGTGTGCATTTGTATTCAGCCCCCTTTAATCTGATACCCCTAACTAAAATGTAGTGGAACCGATTGCCTTCAGAAGTCACCTAATTAGTAAATAGAGTCCACCTGTGGGTAATTTAATCTCAGTAGAAAAACAGCTGTTCTGTGAAGCCTTCAGAGATTTGTTAGAGAACATTAGTGAACAAACAGCATCATGAAGGCCAAGGAACACGCCAGACAGGTCAGGGACAAAGTTGCAAAGTTGTGGAGACGTTTAAAGCAGGGTTGGGTTATAAAAAATATCCCAAGCTTTGAACATTTCACGGAGCACTGTTCAATCCATCATCCGAAAATGGAAAGCGTATGGCACAACTGCAAACCTACCAAGATATGGCCTTCCACCTAAACTGACAGGCCAGGCAAGGGGATCATAACTCAGAGAAGCAGCCAAGAGGCCCATGGTAACTGGAGGAGCTACAGAGATTCATACCTCAGGTGGGAGAATCTTTCCACAGGACAACCATTAGCCATGCGTTCCACAAATTTGGCCTTTATGGAAGAGTGGCAAGAAGAAATCCATTGTTGTAAGAAAGCCATAAGAAGTCCCGTTTTCAGTTTGCAAGAAACCATGTGGGGACACAGCAAATGTGAAAGAAGGTACTCTAGTCAAATTAGACAAAAATGTAACTTTGTGGCCTAAAAGCAAAATAATATGTGTGGCGGAAAACTAACACTGCACATCACCCTGAATATACCATCTCCACCGTGAAGCATGGTGGTGGCACCATCATATTATGAGGTTTTCTTTTCTTCAGCAGGGACAGGGAAGCTGGGCAGAGTTGATGGGAAGATGGATGGAGCCAAATACAGGCAACCTTAAAAGAAAACCTGTTAGAGTCTGTAAAAGGACAACGAACCTAAACATACAGCCAGAGCTACAGTGGAATAGTTTAGATTAAAGCATATTCATATGATAGAATGGCCCAGTCAAAGTCCAGACCTAAATACAATTGATAATCTGTGGCAAGACTTGGAAATTGCTGTTCACAGACGATCTCTATCCAATCTGACAGAGATTGAGCTATTTTGGAAAGAAGAATGGTCAAAAATGTCACTCTCTAGATGTGCAAAGCCACTAGAGACCTATCCAAAAGGACTTGCAGCTGTAATTGCAGTGAAAGGTGGTTCTACAAAGTATTAACTCAGGGGGGCTGAATACAAATGCACGCCACACTTTTCACAGATTGTAAAACATTTCGAAAACTATCATTTTCCTTCCACTTCACAATTATGTGCCACTTTGTGTTGGTCTATCACATAAAATCCTTATAAAATACATTTATGTTTTTGGTTGTAACATGACAAAATGTGGAAAATTTCAAGGGGTATGAATACTTTTTCAAGGCACTGTATATGTGAAAAGAAGGGTATACTTTTTTAGGTGTCAATTAAAGTGGCAGTAAACTCTCATTTATTATTTTTACCTACAGGTAAACTTACAATAGATCTTAAAGGTAAAAGTAGGAAAAATGAATATCTCCTAAATGTACACCGTGCATAGGAGTGATGTGATCGCGGCTCGGCCAATCAAGCATCCGCAGCCCTCAAACCCGGATGGAAGCCTCTGCATCGGTGACAGCGTGCTGCATGAGGGCTTTGTGGTGCATACTAGCACATTATGCCTTTTCTTGCAGGGGAAAACTTTTTTTTTCCGTTTAGAGCTTACTACCATTTTAATGGAAGGCACTGTATGTGTGTTCGCTAATATATCAAATTTACTAAGTAGGAGCTGTTCACTTAGGCTGGCCATACTCCCATAGATTTCTTTTGTTTAGCATGCAAAGAAATCTAAGGCAGCCCATACATTTATCTTCTTTTTTTTTTATTCAGCCAGTGGGTTGAACAAAGAAAAATGATTAGATTTCCCCATCCACACATTCGATGGGGAATCCTCCCACTGTGCTTTTGTATTCTGATGGCAGGGAGCCTTCCTCGCAGTCAGAATACAACAATCAGTGCTGCTGGCTATAGCCTGCTGCATGGATCGATCAGGAAAAACCCAGCAGGCCAGTTCTACAAAAGTCGATTGTACAACCAGGGTGCCCATATATGAATCAAAATTTGGCCAGTCCTTGCTGAAGCTGCTGAACTTCGATCCATGTATGGCCAGCTTTAGAGATTTCCCCAAACAAGCTAAACAACAGAAATGGAAGAAACTACCTTGCCAGTTATTGTATTCTGACAGTTGGCACCCATGACTGTTCGTTCTACAGTTTACCACACAATTCTTCACTGCTAATGCTAAATGTTCAATTTTACACTGTAGGTCTCCTTTAACCACTTCACGTCCGGCCCATATACATAAACGGCTGGACGGGAGCAGTGCAGGATCGGCTGGCCGTTTAGAAAGGGCCTCCACATTCACTACCTGTGCGCACTCCCTGGGAGCGCGTGGCACCGCAGTTCGGGACCTCTGTGTGATGTCTTGATCATGTGATCACTGATTGGCCAATCAGTGATCACATGAATAGTAGTAAGCAAGATGTCACTTCCTGACATCATTGCTTACTACTAGTGAAATCTGTGAATGATCACAGAGGTCACATGGTACAAGACTAGTCACCACAGCCTTGTACCATGTGACAACCTGTGACCAATCACAGCTCTCACAGTATTTCTCAATGGCTACAAGAATGCAGCCAGAGAGAAGGAGAAATGATTGCTTTTACAGCCTTTATGGGTGTAAAAGCAATCAGTGTAAAAAAAAAAAAATCTATGGTGACACTGTACTGCTAGGGTGACAGTATGTTAAAAATTAAAAAAAAAATAAAATTAAAATGTAAAAACAATTTATAAATTGTAAAAATTATAATTTTTGGTTATAAACTAATTTGGGTTTTTGTTTTTTTTTTACTAAAAAGATAGCTGAATATATTTTGGCCAAGATGTATGGAAAAAGATTATTTATTTGCAAACTTTTATAAGAAAAACACTTTTTTTTTCAAAATGTTTGGACATTTTCATTTATATAGCAAAAAAATAAAAATCCCAGTGGTGAATAAATACCACCAAAATAAAGTTTTATCTGTCTCAAAAAATGCTAAAAAATTCATATGGGTACAGTGTTGCATGACCGCACAATTGTCATTTAAAGTGTGAGAGCACTGAAAGCTGAAAATTGGCCTGGACTGGAAGGGGGTGAAAATGTCTGGACTTGAAGTGGTTAATGAATGCCTTCATTTTAAAAGTGAATTCCATATTTGTTTGATGCCCTATTTTCAGTTATTAACATACATGATAACTATACTCACCATTAATTCATGTTCTTGAAACTTTGAGAGGTTATAATTGACACAATATTATGATTTTAGTTACATCACTTTACTAAATGATAATAGAGCAATGACAGTATCCATGTCAGTAGAGTACCATATTATGTGAAGGGCCTTTGCTAGTAAGTATAATATATATATATATGTTTATTATTATGCCTGCCTCAACTTGTTTTCTGTAGAGTAACTTCTGAAAGCTCTTAACTCAGAGCTTTCTAATTGTGAATAGAAAACAATGGAAACAGCATGAAACCTAGGATCACACCATAGAAGAGTCATGCTGGATAAAAGATATATACGCTTCATTTGTCCCCACTGACCTCTAGCAAAGTACTTCTAGCTCTGCTTCAGTCCACTGGCCCTGTATTATCTGAGGTCAGTTGTAGCTCATGAAGTTAAGCTGTTTACGTTTTGTATTTGGTATCATACTACACAGGACACTCTAGTACTTTAATGTTTGGCAAAAATAAAGATAAAATTGTAGTTCTTCACACCTTCATAATGTACCAAGCCTCAGAACAACCCAGTGTACACTTAGATTGTAGGTTCCAAGGAGCAGGGCCATCGAACCCCTCGTGTATCGAATTGTATTGTTACTGTGCTGTCTCGTGTACTGTCTCCCTTTGTAATGTACAGTGCTGAGCAAACCGTTGACACTATATAAATCCTGTATAATAATAATATATTAAGTGTGGAGCTTTCTACTGAGTTGATGTGGGTTGCAGAATCAATGTGCGTTCATGCTGTAGTACAGGGTAGGGTACAGGGTAGGGTACTCCCAAGCACGATATAGAAATAGGAAGATTTGTTCACCAAACAGCTGTTCTTTAGAATAATTGGTATATAAACCCGTATCCTGGTATTGGCTGAATGTGTAAAGCCTTGGTTTACCCTATGAATTGCATATACTAGGGTCGTTGGTTCGAATCCCAACCATGGCACCACCTGCCTGGAGTTTTTATGTTCTCCCTGTGCCTGCGTGGGTTTCCTCCGGGTGCTCCGGTTTCGTCCCACACTCCAAAGACATGCTGGTAGGGTAATTGGATCCTGTCTAGATTGACCTTTGTATGTGAATGTAAGTTAGGGACCTTAGATTGTATGCCCCTTGAAGGTTAGAAACTAATGTGAATGTACAACATATATGTAAAGTGCTGCATAAATTGATGGCGCTATACAAGTACCTGAAATAAATAATATGAATTACACAGAAACAGCACCACATTCCTGTTCAATTCCCATGCAATTCAGTACAGTGTGATTTGAACCCATTCATTTCGAATGGGCTCATATTTCACTACATATCATCAATGTCCTGCATACACCAATTTTGGAAATAAGAACAAAAGAAAGCGCACCAACCTTTGCACATTACCTCAGCAATACAAAGATTTTTATTAAAAAAAGATGTGTACTCACAAACGTAGCAGTATAAAAAGCGTATAGTATCCCAGAGTGGATCACAGGAAATCAAGTAGCGTGCGAATCCCACAAACAGACTCCCGTGGAAGGTTGACGCGTTTCGAAGGGAGATCCCTTCTTCCTCAGAGCCAACCTTTGGCTCTGTGGGATTCGCACGCTACTTGATTTCCTGTGATCCACTCTTGGATACTATACGCTTGTTATGTACCACCCGGCGGTATCTCTAGTGAACCACAGATTGGGATTTCCCAGGGCGCGGAGTCTAAGCCCCAGTCTGCTTATTCACCAGAACCCCTGATGGTGGGCATGGACTTGGAGCAGAACTGAGACCAGGTCGCGGCCTCTGGGTACGCCCAACTGAGTTAGAGAGGACCGCCGGAGGTATGTACTGGAGGAGAGCCTGATGTGAAGAGACTGGCAGGCCTTGGACAGTAGCGACTGGATCCGAGCTGGATGGATGGGTGGGTGGATGACAGTATGGAGTATAGCAAGGTCAGACAAGCTAGGTCGGTAACAGCAGAGGCAGAACGGTACAGGGCAGCAGGCAGAGAGTAACCGGGTCACGAGCAAAAGGTTCGGCAACAGGAGGTCAAATATTTCAGGAGCAGGCAGAAGAGTAGTCAGGGAAGAGCCAGGGGTCAGAGCAGGAGACGGTCAACGGATCAGGGTCAGGCAGGGTCGGCAACTAGCAATCTCTCAGGACACAGGATAACAGGAACAGCAGGAAAGACCATACGGCAATTTGAGTATTGCCAGAGCCTGTTTAAATAGTGCGCCCTGTGCACTCATTGGTGCCAGGCATGTGTCCGTGAGCGCAAGTGCATATGCGCGGCCACCTTTGCTGCCCTGGGTGCCCAGGTCCTAGCGCCTGCACGCTAGTGCACCTAGACGGACCGCGCATGCACAGACTCGCGCGCTGCGGTAACTCCCGGAGTCCCTGACATTCCCTCGCCCCTATGGGCAGCCTCCGGATGCCCAACTGATATCTCCTTTGGGGCTGGTTGCGAAGGAATTCCCGAATCAACCTAGGAGTATGAACATTTTGAGCAGGCTCCCACGAATTCTCTTCTGGCCCATAGCCTTTCCATTTGATGAGGTATTGCATCTGCCCACCCCTCCTCCTGCAGTCAATAATCGCTTCTACCTCGAATTCCTCTTCTCCATCAATGTCTATGGCCTCCGGGGGTCTAGATTTATGATTTGAGAAGGGATCCGGCGCTGCAGGTTTCAGCAAAGACACATGAAAGACAGGGTGAATCTTAAAAGATTGGGGAAGCGCCAGTTTATAAGCAACCTCATTGATCTTACGTTCTACCCGGAATGGGCCCACAAATCTGGGTGCCAATTTCCTTGAAGGGCATGCCAGTTTCAGATTGGTCGTTGCCAACCAAACTTCGTCCCCTGGGTGCACGACCAGTTCCCCTCTTCTCTTATCAAAAGTCCTCTTGCTATCCTCTTGGGCTCTTGCCATTGTCTCTTTTAACAATTTGTTATTGGACGTAAAAAAATTTAGGGTCTCTTGAGCCGCTGGGACTGAGTTCTCCGGGACCAGATCAGGCAGGAAAGTGGGATGGAACCCATAGTTGGTGAAGAACAGGGTCTGCTTAGTGGCCGAATGGCACGCATTGTTATAAATAAATTCTGCTAAGGGCAGGAGTGCCAACCAGTTATCTTGGAGGAACGAGGTGTAGCACCTAAGGTATTGTTCCAGCGTTTGGTTAGTTAGCTCAGTCTGTCCGTTCGTTTGCGGATGATATGCTGAGGAGAAGGACAGTTTGATTTCCAAACCTTCGCACAAGGCCTTCCAAAACTTAGAAGTGAACAGGACTCCCCGATCTGAAACAATGTTCTTCGGCACTCCATGCAGTCTCACTATGTCCTTAATGAACACTTGTGCCGTTTTGGGGCAGACGGTGTACTTTTCAATGGGAGGAAATAAGCCATCTTTGAGAGACAATCCACCACTACAAAAATCGCAGTATGATTCTGCGATGATGGCAATTCCACAATAAAATCTATAGAGATCATGCTCCAGGGTCTGTCGGGTACCGGCAAGGGTTGCAAGAGACCCCAAGCCTTGTCCCTGGTGGGCTTGTTCCGGTTGCAGATAACATAGGTTTTAACATACATCTCGCAGTCTTTGGCCACCAAAATGTACGTGGTACTAACTCTAAGGTTTTGTGTGTTCCAAAATGACCTGCCAATGGGTGGTTGTGGCAATAGCCCAGGACCAGGGTCCGAGCTTCTTTGGGTACCAGGATCTGCTCCCCCCTCAACAAGAGACCTTCTCTGCTCTGTATAGAGACTCCAGGTAGGTTGGGGGCCTTTGTGGATGCAGCCTGTAACTTAGACAGGAGTTCAGACTGTAGCAATAAGAAACTACCTGCCGGCAAGATGGTATCTGGCTTGGGCGTTTCTTCAGGGTCTTCAAACATCCGGGAGAGAGCGTCAGGCTTGGTATTCTTAGATCCAGGTCGGTAGGTTATATGCAGGGTGAATCTTGAAAAGAATAACGCCCATCTGGCCTGACGCGGTCTGAGGCGTTTAGCTGTCCTCAGGTATTACAAGTTTTTATGGTCGGTGTAGACCAGAATGGGATGCGAGGCTCCCTCCAACAAGTTTCTCCATTCCTCCAATGCCGTTTTGATTGCCAATAACTCCCGATCTCCGATGTCATAATTCCTTTCTGACGGGGTAGCTTCCTAGAAAAGAAGGCCACCGGGTGCATAAGCTCCTTTACCCCTACCCTTTGAGACAGTATTGCTCCCACTGCGTTTTGTGATGCATCAACCTCTAAGATATAAGGCAGTGAAGCATTGGGGTGACTTAGGATAGGGGCTGCCGTGAACAGCTTCTTCAAGGACTCAAGGCGGCCTGTGCCTCTGGGGTCCAATGAAAGCATACCCCTGTCTTCGTAAGTTGGGTGATGGGAGATACCAGGTCTGAAAATTTTTTGATAAATCTGCTGTAGAAATTGGCGAAGCCAATAAATCGCTGAACCCCTTTCTTATCTGTGGGGATCGGCCATTCTAAGATCGCAGAGATCTTCTGGGGATCCATAGCAATTCCAGTGGTGGAAATAATCAGCCCCAGGAATGGGATACTGTGCTGTTCGAAGCTACACTTCTCGGCTTTGGCATAAAGCCCGTGCTGGCGAAGACGCTCCAGCACGCTCCTGACGTGACCCCGATGCACCTCCAGAGATGAGGAAAAAATCTGAATATTGTCTAAGTACATGATCACAAAGATATCCAAGAAATCTCTAAAAATATCATTCACAAAGTGCTGAAACGTGGTCGGTGCGTTACATAACCCGAATGGCATAACCAAGTATTCAAAGTGCCCGAACCGAGTGCGGAAAGCGGTTTTCCACTCATCCCCTTCGCGTATGCGGACCAGATTGTAAGCCCCCCTAAGATCTAGCTTGGTAAAAACAGATGCAAACTTTAACCTTTGAAACAATTCAGGGACTAAGGGAAGGGGATAACGGTTCTTAACTGTAATTTTTTTCAGATCCCTATAGTCAACACAGGGCCTCAGGGACTGGTCTGGGACTTTTTGTACAAAAAAGATTCTGGCCCCAGCCGGTGATGTGGAAGAGCGGATGAACCCCTTCCGAAGGCTTTCATCAATATACTCCTTCAAAGCACCCAACTCCCGCTCTGACGGGAAAGATTCGGAAAAAGGGAATCTCAGATCCAGGAAGAAGGTCAATGGGACAGTCGTAAGCCCAGTGCGGAGGGAGCATGTCTGCTCCACGTGGACTGAAAACGTCAAGGTAATGATGATAAGCAATAGGAACAGTTTGAGTTAGCTCAGTGTCAGCATTCACACATAACAGAGTCGGGGTGTCTAGTGATGACCCTAAAAAACAATGCTCCTGACAGTAGGCTGACAGTAGGGTGACCCAGTTCTCCAGTCAATTTGGGGATCGTGTGCTCGTAGCCAGGGGAACCCCAAAATGACTGGAAATAAATGGGATGCAATGGTGTCTAAGTGGAGAAGTTCTTGATGATGACCGGCCACTGTGGTGCGCATAAGAGGGGTCTACCAACCCGGACTTAATTCGAGACCCGTCAGCTAGGAAGATGTTCAGGCCCTGCTCTTTAGACAGTAACGGAATCTGCTGTTGGGCTGCAAAGCTAAGGTCTATAAAGCAGCTGCAGGCCCCTGAGTCAATAATGGCCGTCACTTGTACGGTTCTTCCGGGGAGCTGGAATGAGATTGGTACAGCTAAATGAGTTGGATTATCTAGGCCAGTAGGAGACATAGCAGAAACATAAGAAGAGTACTTACAAGACTTCTTCGGACAGGAGCGCATCACTGAGTGTCTCCGCTCCAGCGCCTAAATTCGAAGGCGTAATCCTCTGCTGCCCGGCAACCCTGCTGTAAGGTATGGAGAGCTGCCTCAGCCGAAGCAGCTCGTTGCGGGTCGTTGTATAACTGCACCATCGCTTTACAGAATGCAGCAACTGAGTTCAGGTGTGGATGGCGAGCTTCCATCAGACAGTGTGCACAACCCTGGGGTTCACCCTACAGCAGGGA
The DNA here is from genome assembly GCF_062004578.1 of Staurois parvus. Lineage (NCBI taxonomy): Eukaryota > Metazoa > Chordata > Amphibia > Anura > Ranidae > Staurois > Staurois parvus. The sequence continues at coordinate 3,138,849 of NW_028319228.1, read as the reverse complement.
GATAATGAACCCTACCTTCACAGACTCTGAAAAAAACATCCGCGGTTGCAGGTCAAAATATAGCTGCCAGGAGTTCTGGAAGGCCCTGAACTTCCCTCGATCCGCATTGAAACGCTCCGGTGTTGGTACACGAGGTTCCGGTGAGGGTATGGTAACCATTGCTCTGGTGGGGGTTTCAGTAGGTCCCTGAGCTGGGGTCGAGATTCCCGAGCCTGCTGGCGGAGTTGCTGGCAGGGAGAGGGTCTGAATGCGTCCCTCCAGATGCGTATACCCCTCTTGAAGAGTCTTGACAGCTTGGGTGAGCGCCGCCAGGTGCTGGCATATGTCGTCCAGCGGAGAGGGGCCTCTTCCAGGCTCAGTCATGGCCGTATGGTTCTGTTATGTACCGCCCGGCGATATCTCTAGTGAACCACAGAACGGGATTCCCCAGGGCGCAGAGTCTAAGCACCAGTCTGCTAATTCACCAGAGCCCCTGATGGTGGGGATGGACTTGGAGCAGAACTGAGACCAGGTTGCGGCCCCTGGGTACGCCCAACTGAGGTAGAGAGGACCGCCGGAGGTATGTACAGGAGAGTATTGCCAGAGCCTGTTTAAATAGTGTGCCCTGTGCATTAATTGGTGCCAGGCGCGCGTCCGTGAGCGCGAGTGCGCATGCGCGGCCGCCATTGCCGCCGTGGGTGCCCAGGTCCTAGCACCCGCACGCTAGTGCGCCTAGATGGACCGCGCATGCGCAGACTCGCACGCCGCGGTAACTCCCGGAGTCCCTGACAACGCTCTTTATACTGCTACGTTTGTGAGTACACATCTTATTTTAATAAAATCTTTGTATTGCTGAGGTAATGCGCAAGGTTGGTGCGCTTTCTTTTGTTCTTATTTGCAGTGTTGTTCAGGCTTCCCCAGCCTTGCATAAGGGCTGCAAAACCTTTGATCCCTTGGTGGACGGGTTCTACGGAGGTCGATTTATCCACCTGTTCCGGATCTAGGTCTCTTAGCGCTGGAGATGTCGCCTTAATTTTCTTACACCAATTTTGGAACCGTACCGCAACTGGATCACATGGTTGGTTTGTACCATGAGATCTGGTTCAGGCGAACACACAGCATTTGGGTTGTAGTTAAGATTGCACTGGCAGCCGCTGCAGATCGCAAAGGGCAGTGTGATTTGAATGTAGTGTGGGAAACACGCAGATTGCGGGGTTTCCCACACCGCATTGTATTGTGAACCAAGGCTTAGTGGCCTTCCCTACTGCATTTTTCCTGATTCAACTGTAAGCAACCCAAATGAACAGTGGTAAACAATAAGTGTTGAGCTATATATAAAAATGTAATTAAGAATGATAGATTATAACCAAAATTATGAAAAATAAATGGAACAACCTCGGTGAAAAAATGGTGTAATATTAATCCTTTGCACAATGAAATTTATATGAATAATAATATTACTAAACAGTAAAGAAAAGTGACAAAAGTAGCAAATGAACCCATTGCTTAGTTCTTTATCTTCTCTTCTGCATTCCTGGCAATTTCCGCACCTGTCTTGGATAGGGCGGGTTCATTCGGTGAAAATGACCGTCCTGCCGAAATTGTTATATTATTTTCGTACTCTCCCGGTGCGGGTTCCCCCTCATTTCCTTTGGTTGCTTCAGGCGAAGCTTATGCGTTTCATCTGGGCCAATAAGCACCCCAGAGTATCTAGAAATACGCTCTTTGCTCATAGACTTCAGGGTGGCCTTGGGGTGCCCAATGTAACTAAGTATTACCAGGCGAGCCAGATTGCCCCGCTGTCTATGTTGCACGCTTCCTCTGACGTCCCTTTCTGGGTCTTGCTGGAGCTACCTAACTGTGCCCCTATCCAACCGTCGGCGCTTCTATGGCTTCCCCCTGCCCTGCGCCCTATATCGCTGAGCCCGATGTTGCTCCATGGCTTACGAATCTGGGACTCGGTACGTTATTCCAGTGGCCTGATGTCACCCTTTCTGCCTTTGCTTCCAATTGTTAACAACCCTCTTTTCCCACCGGGTTTAGATCACCCAAGGGCGTTCTCTTGGTGGGTGGCTCATGGGTTTTCGCAGGTACGACACTTTTTGGTTTCTCGGTCCTTCCCTACCTGGGATCTTCTTCGGGAGTCCCGGGATGTTCCCCCGGCGGAATTTTTTCGATACCTTCAATTGCGGCACTGGCTACTCTCGCTGCGGGGCACTTCTTCTTTTCCATACCAGAAATCGGCCTTTGAACAGCTTTGTCAGCAGCGCCCGGGTGCCCCGGGCCTTATCTCCCTTCTTTATGCAGCCTTGAACAGACGCCCGTCGCATACTTCTCTTTCATATGTTGTTCAGTGGGAGCGTGACCTGGGGGTGGATGTGGATCCGGAGGACTGGAATAGGGCCTGGTCACTCATAGCTAAATGCTCATTCAATACCACCACGCTGGAGGCAGCCTATAAGGTATTGTTTCGTTGGTATTGGGTTCCGGCTCGTTTGGCCCAGGCTAATCCCGCTTGTAGTGATCGATGTTTCCGGGGTTGTGGCCATCGTGGCGATGTCTTGCATATCTGGTGGTCATGCCCGAGACTGGTCCGTTTTTGGTCTCGTGTATTTGGCCTCCTTTTCACGTTGTTTCATCTATCCATACGCCGGGATGCTCGGTATGCCTTGCTTCATTGCCCCATACCGGGTCTCTTTGCTCATCAGCAGAAGCTGGCGTCCTATTTGTTTCTGTCGGCCACCAGAACAATTGCTCAGGCCTGGAAGAGTCCGTTTGTCCCTTTTCAGGGGGTGCGGGATCGTATGACCAATATGATGCTTAATGAGCAGATGTCGAGCATATGCAACGACTCCCAATGTAAATTCTCGAAAATATGGGAACCATGGTTGCAATATGCCTTTCCCACGCTTCCTTTGGCTAGTATGGGGATGTACTGACGTTAGGCACTGGCGTTTGATGGTGGCGCTCCTGGATCTCTGCCCCCTCTTCTCTTTTTTTTCTTTTTCTCTCCTCTTATTTCTCTTCTCTTTCTTTCTTTCCATTTCTGTTAGTTTTTTTGGGTGATAGTTGACAGTTGCCTTTAATTGCAGTTAGAATTTCATTACCGTCATTGTAACCTATGTGCCATTGATAGCCCCTGCGTGGGCGTACCTTCTGCCTTGTTGAAGTTAGAGCACTGTTTTTCTTTTATTATTATGTTTTTTATCTTATCGGTGCAATTGATAGCCCCTGTGGGGGCATGTTTTGTTGCCTCTGTTTTATACTGCTTAAAACTAATAAAAACTATTGAAATACAAAAGTAGCAAATGAATAAGAAAAATACTCCACAGTGAAAAGTGTCAATCCTCTTTAACCACTTGCACCCCCTTCGTGCCCAGGCCAATTTTCAGCTTACAGTGCTGTGGTACTTTGAATGATAATTGCTCAGTCATGCAGCATTGTACCCAAATTACATTTTTATAAATTTTTTTCACACAAATAGAGCTTTCTTTTGGTGGTATAAAATCACTATTGGGTGGTTTTTTTTGCACTATAAACAGAAAAAGAGCAAAAAATTTGAAAAAAAAAGTTTTTCTTTGTTTCTATTATAAAATTTAGCAAACAGGTAATTGTTCTCCTTCACTGATGTACGTTGATGAGGCTACACTGATAGGCAGCACTAATTGGCATTGATAGGCAGCACTGATGGGCACTAATAGGCTGCCCGGATGAGGTGGCACTGATGAGGTGGCACTGGTGGGCATTGATGAGGAGGCACTGATGATGCTGCACTGATATGCAGCAATGATGGGCACTGATAGGCGGCACTGATGGGCGACACTGGCAGGCGGCACTGTGTGTCAGCACTGACTGGCGGCAGCCACTGCTAGGCACTGACTGGTGGCACTGCTGGGGGGCACTGATGGGTGGCACTGTTGGGCACTGATGGGTGGCACTGCTTGGCACTAGTGGGAGGCACTGTTGGGCATTGGTGGGTGGCACTGCTGGGCGGCATTGCAGGGCACTGATCATCGGCAACTGTATTTACTCCGTGATCTGCTGTGTCATTGGACACAGCTGATCATGTGGTGAAAGGACGCTGTGATCGGCCTTTTAACCCAACACATGATCAGCTGTGTCCGTAAGACACAGAGATCGCCGGGTGCGTGCTGCTGGGGGTGCGGGAGGGCGTGTTCTGGGAGGACTTCTTATGACTCCCTCCCAGAACTGGATAGCTGCGCTGTAGCCATCATTCAGCTATACCGCAGTTAGCAAGTGGTTAAGGGGAATACACCGCCATCTTCTCTTTTTTTCTTCTACTAACACCAATGTTGCCCAGCACCACAGTAAGGAAAGATACGGGCTTACCAAGTAAATGATCCCTCTATTCAGAGAGGTCAGTAATCAGTCAGATAAATCAATCCCATAAATGATAAATCAATCCCATAGGCAACTCTCCACACCAGTCTGAATACTGTTATCCAGCACCGTTCCTCAGGTGAAAGACAAACGTAGTATAGGCAGGTAAAATCATGTGAAGTAAAGCAGATAACACTTCTCATAGTGTAGGCATCTCCAAACAACGTTTATTTAGCTTAAAAACCACACTTGCAAACTAAATATTATGTGCACATAAATATAGTCACCAAACGGCGAGAGTAGCATCAACTTCTGGTTTACTTCCTATACGCAATTACGTTTAGAATTCCTGGAATCAAGTGAAAGCAGATTGAAAGTTATGAATGCTATCCATCTTTTAGATTGTAAGCTGTAATGACCAGGGCCCTCTGGTCCCTTTTGTATTAGATTGTATTGTGACTGTACTGTTTCCGTCAATTTTGTACAAACTGTTGGTGCTATATAAATCCAGTTCAGGGGCGGACTGACAACTCATGGGGCCCCCGGGCAATGGGGGATCATGGGGCCCCTGTGTCCTTGCCCAAACTCAAAAAAGCCTATGAAAAAGGTACCAGGGGCATCTCATGGGGCCCCCTACTGACCCCGGACCCTCGGGCACTGCCCGAGTTTCCAAATGGTCAGTCCGCCCCTGATCCAGTTTAATAATATTAATATCTATTAAATGAAGCAACTGTTAAAATCAGACAATTCAATCATTGTAACCTGACTTGAGTTCAGTGTTTGATTCCTCCCTTCCACACTAAACATCACAGATGAAGGAATCTTCCATGCTCCTTCGGCTCTAGGAAAATCCGAACAGTGACTGTATTTGATTGGCTGCAGTTACTGTTAAGCTGCAAATTTTCCATCTGGCTCCTTCAATTTTCAGGTAGAAGTTTGTTGAGATACAGTAGGTGGTGCCAACAGGGTCACCCGTGGCTCACAATGTGGGTGATTCTGTAGAAATCTGTATGGCTAGCATTATTGAGACCTGTATTGTATAGCTTCTCTGTGTACTAAGAGTACTAACAATCACATTCAAAGTAGATGTGCATCTGGTTAGTGTCTGTCATCTTTTTTGCTGTGCAATGCAATGGACGCTTAAGGAAAACTATTTAATAAAGCTAAGCAGTAATTTTGTGAGAATGTTACTTGTAGAACATTAAATGACCAGATAAAACAACTTTGATCTATGTTAACATGAACATGCATTGCAATACATGCAACCCAAGAATTCCGCTTTTTATGGAAAAGTAGTATAGGAATATACAGAATATATAAAAACATTTTTGGTCATAACATACACTGTAATTTATTTAAAAAATCCAATATAAGCTTACTTATCTCCTTTCATGTTGTGAGTGCTGCAAATCTGCTGGCTTGGTTGAGCTTGAGAAAGAGGGCACCCCCAGAAACATGTTACCACTCCCCTACATGATGTTCAATCAAGAGTGCATACGGCAGCAGGGAACACTGTTTTGGGTCAAGAGTGTGAGTGGGCTCTGCTGACCATCTTCATGATATCTCTCTTCGGCTCTGCTATTATTCACTGAGCAAAGTGCACTTTGGTGTAGTATTCATATGTGCTGGATACCAATCTTCTGAATGTGAGTGTGCTGTTGTTACTTTGTAAATAAATTTGATACAATGTTTAATCATGTCCTGCTCTCCTGTCTATTGTCTTTTGCATGTCTGCTGGCCACCTCTTTCCACAAATTCCTGGATTCCCTGCATGCTTTCAAGCATCTCATCCATGCAATCCCTAATGCAGGCCATAGCCGGGTCGAAAACCGGCTGTTTTTTAAAAAGAAAAATCGGTCGTTCAATAGGCCAACGTTACCACCAACAGTAAAAAAAATCGGCTGATTTTCGTCCCGTCTACGGCCGGCATTTAATTACTTCTGTCCCTGCAGAGAGCTCCGCTATTATATTTGACATGAAAACGTATTGCAGTTGCAACAATGTATCCATGTGTATCCATTTTGGATACAGATGTTTTTATTCGGATACAAATAGATACATTGTTGCAACCACAATACTTTTTCATGTCAAATATAATAGCTGACTGGAATTCTTCTTCTTCTTCTTCTACTTCTTCTTCTTCTTCTTCTTCTTCTTCTTCTTTTTCTTCTCCTTCTTTTTCTTCTTCTTTTTCTTTTCCTTTTTCTTCTACTTCTTCTTTTTCTTCTTCTTGCAGTTTACATGAACCACCTAAGCCTCCACGAAGTACCAATACGTTTCGGTTGAAGGGGTTTTACCGGCATGATGCCTGAAGCTACAGGCATTATCCTGATATCCTTTTTGGCCAGTGATTGCCTTTTTTGTAAATGCTCCTAGTGGCTAATTAGCTGCTGGATCGCTTTGACAGGTGGCAGAAGGGGATGGCCATCTTCCTGGGCTCTCCAGTCCCACTGGGGAGCCTGTGACAGAGACCGGTAGTTCAATTGATTGACCATAGAGATGCAAAAGGACCAGAATGTTCTATGGTTTAAGATACTGGAGGCGAGTATTTTGGCATTTCTGGTTTCATCAGGTTGTAAACAAGCCATTATTGGCTTGTAAAAGCATAATTTCAAACCACTCTTGGTTTGATCAGGTGCTTTGAAGGGCAGAGGAAAGATCTGGGGTCTAATAGACCCCAGGTTTCTCCATAAAGAGGACTTGTCACTGCTCCAGTTATCACAAGGGATGTTGTTCATACCTTGTGATAGGCATAAAAGTGGTATAAACATTAAAAAGACAGTGTAAAGATTAAATAAATAAATAATATTAAAGTGACTCCCCCCCCCCCGTGCTTGCGCACAAAGGCGAATGCATATATAGGTCACACACTCATGTAAACGGTGTTCGCACCACACATGTGTGGTATCACCACAAATGTAATAGTGAAAGCAATAATTCTAGCACTAGACCTCCTGTGTAACTCTCAACTGGAAATCTGTAAAGTCTTTTAAAGCATTGCCTATGGAAAATGTAATGTACCTAGATACATGCTAGGTATCTATCTACTCGGCGTAACATCATCTTTTAAATTGTACCAAACAATTGGGTATTATATTGTGGTTTTCTGCAATAAAATTCATTACTGTGTATTATTTCCCCCCAAAAAATGTGTTTGAAAAACCACTGTGCTTGACATAAAAAAATTTGCAACACCAACCATTGTATTCTCTAGGGCCTCTGCTTAAAAATATATATAATGTTTGGGGGTTCTAAGGAATTTTCTAGCAAAACAAAATGCTGATTTTTACATGTAGGTGTGGAATGCCAGAATTGGCCAGGGGCTGAAGTGGTTAAAATTCTACATATCCCACCCAGCAAGCAGTGATTCCTGTACTGACTGCACTTCCTGAAACTCCACCTCTCAGCACCGCTGTAGTTCAGAAGACAGGCTCTGTGAAATGTGTGACACAGCAGTGACTACACAAAGGAGGATAGTGAATATGTGTCACTAAAGGATATAATGGTGTGGGTATCTTCACAAAGTAATTTTTAAAACTTTAAGATCATTCAAATTATTGATGGTAAGCTAGAAATAATTAAATATCATGTGGAAATTAATATATTATTTTTGCATTTTGACCATAGATATGCTTTTTAAAATGTGCTCACATGCCTCTATCTCCTAGTATGCTATAACAGGGCTTGAAAAAGCCGCTCGCCCGCTTGCCAAATGCGAGGAGAAATTCCTCTGTGGCGAGCGGCTGTGAGCAGTGAGCACAGATGAAGCATGGAGTGACTGCACCTGCGCTTCAAGGCTCATTGTGAAGCTGAGTTCTGGTTTACAACTTCCGGTTTCTGCCGAGGGGACAGGAGCAGGAGAGGTCCGCTCTCCTCCGCTGAGAGAAGACACCCTCTCTACCGCCGCGGGGGACTCGGGGGACAGTAAGTACTGTATACAACATGTCCTATCACTATAATGGAGTACAGGGGAGCTGTGATATACATTACTATGTATACAGTAATGTATATCCCAGCTCCCCTGTACTCCATTATAGTGATAGGACATGTTGTATACAGTAATGTATATCCCAGCTCCCCTGTACTCCATTATAGTGACAGGACATGTTGTATACAGTAATGTATATCCCAGCTCCCCTGTACTCCATTATAGTGATAAGACATGTTGTATACAGTAATGTATATCCCAGCTCCCCTGTACTCCATTATAGTGATAGGACATGTTGTATACAGTAATGTATATCCCAGCTCCCCTGTACTCCATTATAGTGATAGGACATGTATACAGTAATGTATATCCCAGCTCCCCTGTACTCCATTATAGTGACAGGACATGTTGTATACATAGTAATGTATATCCCAGCTCCCCTGTACTCCATTATAGTGATATGACATGTATACAGTAATGTATATCCCAGCTCCCCTGTACTCCATTATAGTGATATGACATGTATATCCCAGCTCCCCTGTACTCCATTATAGTGATATGACATGTATACAATATAATGATTACTGTATACATGTCATATCACTATAATGGAGTACAGGGGAGCTGGGATATACATTACTGTATACATGTCATATCACTATTTTATTTATTTATTTGAGATACTTATATAGCGCCATCAATTTATGCAGAGCTTTACACATATATATTGTACATTCACATCAGTCCCTAACCCTCAAGGGGTGTACAATCTAAGGTCCCTAACTTACATTCATACATACACATATTAGGGCAATTTAGACAGGATCCAATTAACCTACCAGCATGTCTTTGGAGTGTGGGAGGAAACCAGAGTACCTGGAGGACCTGGGCAAGGTTGGGTGGGGCAACTGGTGGAGAGTAAGTTTTGTGACCAGCTAGTAGGTCTGGACTCGAAATTTTAACCCCTGTGCTATAATATCCACTTGTCGACTGCACCGTGTATAAATACGTCGGCAGAGCGTCTCTCCCGTGCCAGATCAAATATCTAATATATAATCAGGCACTTCTGGGTAGGGGGCATGCACGCCGCTGGCACCGCCGCTGTGCTCAGATACAGCACAAGCTGATCAGTGGGTGCCGGCCAATAATAGACCGCCATCACCCGCTGATCAGTAAGCAGGAACACAGGACAGAGCTCTGTCAATGTAAACAATACAGAGCTCTGTCCTGTCAGCAGGGATGTGCCAAGAATAAAAACCGGCACATCCCTTAGTGGAAGCACCTCACAGTACACACATAAACACTGGTTAGGCACACATTTAACCCTTTGTTCACCCTCAATGTTCTAACCCCTTCCCAGCCAGTGTCATACTACAGTGTCAGTGTATATTTCTAGCACTGATCACTGTATTAGTGTCATTGGTTCCCGCAAAGTGTCAAAAGTGTGTCAGATTGCCCGCCATACTATCGCAGTCCCTCTATAAGTTGCTGATCGCCACCATTACTAGTATAAAAATAACTAAATAAATAAAAATTCCAGTATATATAGCATAGTTTGTAGATATTATAACATTCATGCAATCCAATCAAAATGCGCTTATTGGGATTTTTATTTAATTTTTTTACCAAAAATACGTACCAGAGTATATACTGGCCTAAATTTATGAAAATAATTGATTTTTTAAAATTTTGTTATTGGATATGTTTTATAGCAGAAAGTAAAAAATATTGTTTTCCTTTATAAAATTTTCTGTCTTTTTTCATTTAAAGTGCAAAAAATAAAAAACCCAGTGGTGATCCAATACCACCAAAAAAAAGCTCTATTTGTGTGAAAAAAATTATCTAAATTTCATTTGTGTACAGCGCTGCATGACCGCGCAATTGTCAGTGAAAATAACGTAGTGCTAAAAAAGCAAAAAATGGCCTTGTCATGAAGGGGGGTAAATCTTCCGGAGGTCAAGTGGATATACAGTGTGTTGTTTGGATTCAAGTCCATAATACTAGTAGGAACAGCAGATAACCCTGTATTTATTTTACCTCTAACATAAAATAAAGCCATGCCTTATGTTTTGTAAAATATCAGGGACATTTGCAGGCCGCCCTGCATGACAGAAAGGGTTAAAGCTGCCACAAAGCCAGCCCCCAGGAGGTGATCAAGGGTGCACTGTATGGTTAAGTTGTGATATAAGAAATGAAAAGACTTTTCCATAAATACTTCCCATGGTACCGTTTACTCTGTGTCTTTCTCCCCCCAAGAAAAAAATGATCTACTACAAAATAGTGAACTGTATACACTATATCTTGGCACAAAGATGGCCATTCTCTCCGTAGTAACCAGGGGCTCTAAATAAATGATTTCAACAATGTTTTATTAAAGGAGGACAAGAACCCTCAAGCTGCATTAATCGGTGAGAAGTCGAGTGGCACTTTTGTCATGGAAATGTTAAGTATATAATAGTTGAGGCAAACAATGTGTGGGCCACTTCATTCTTTCAGCCGTGCTGACACCTCTCAGTGAGGAGCTGCAGGGAAGGATGTGGGAAAGGACTGCTCTCTGCTGAAGCTCATAGTTTATATTGGAGAAGGCTTTTCTCCAAATGCTCTTTTGCAGAGTTACACAAGAGAAACAGGTTGTTTCCCCTGTTACGTTATACTCTTGAAAAAGTGTTTCACTTAGATAAAAAAAGTTTTATCATAAAAATACAACTTTCTGAAAGGCTTGAAACTAGGACCTGCCATACCGTTGGTCCAATTTACACTTAAAGCATTTTAGGTATGTTTCAGTGTACATTTTTTGCACAAGGATAAGTGCATGTTCTTTTTGCCCCCTTTGATCAAGACTACTGCACTCTCCCTCTCCCCAGATACATACTTACCTCTGGAGGCCATGGGCCCCAGCATTGGTTTACACCCCGACCTGAACATCTTCCATACACAGTAGCACATAGACTTCTATAGGACAGTGTCCCAAGTGTCTATAACTTTGAGAATTACCCCTATAGAAGTCTGAAAGGAATTACTTTGCAGGTACAGCCAGGTCACAGAAGGTCTAAAAACCAAAAGCCTTATTATTGTTGTCCGTGTCCTCACTGGGAATTTACCCTTTCTATTTGTCTTGGTTACCACTGTCAACGCGATGAAAGCAATACAAATTTCCAGATTTTAAAGGTGTCACCAGCCCAGAAAGTGAGGGGAAAACTTCCAATGGGGACACTTGTTGCAGTGACAGTATCTAAGGCCGCATTTACACGAACAGATGAGGGCAGTAAATATATTGGTGGTTGAACTGCGGTTTCACTGACCCTGACTGCCCAGATGCAATTTAACATGACCGGTAGTCATGGCAGTACACAATGCTGAATTGAGTACTGCCAAGTAGTGTTTGGCAGGCGTAGCCACCACCAAACATGACCCAATTGTTTCCACGGATCTATGCCACAACCACTATGTAACAGCATGCAGTATAGGAAGTTGTGGTGCAGTGCTCCAGGCTTTCAATGGTTAGCACAGGCAATGGGGAGCCAGCATACAGCCTCCAAGATCCCTGTCAAATGCCTGCATAAAAGCAGTCCATAACAAACTACTTTTTAAAGTACATCTGCATCTGCAAAAAAGTTTTAAGAGGAAATTTACATTCAGTTTAGAAAGATTCCCTCTCACTTATTGTTGTGACTTCAGGACAGGAAATGAAAAGACATCTCCCCACTGGGATAAATACAGCAAAACAAAAAAAAACATGTAAAAACTTAAGATGTGGGGGTTTAACCATTCCCTTCTTTATTCATATTGAAAAATAGACTTTTTATATATTTTAGTATTGATTTAGATGCATTAATGATATATACTGTATTACATAGAACTCCAGACAAACCCATCAATAAACAGATGAATATTTTAAAGCAGTGTTTCTCAACCTTTTTCAGTCAAGGCACCCTTTAAAATTATGGACAGTCCCGGGGCACCCTTTATAATTATGGATAGTCTTGAGGCACCCCATTGTAAAATGGGGTGCCTCAAGACTGTCCATCATCTTAAAATGGCACCCCATTCTAAAATGTGAAAAACTATTCTAATAGTTTTATATATCACAGCGACATCCACACATGTAGGACACCCAACATTAGAGGTGATTTTTTCTTTCAAAGCAAATACACTTTTTCACACTCGTACTGACTATTATTCCAATGTTTCTCTTCTCCCTCAGCTTTTCTCCATCACTGAGATAATGTGTCCCCAGCACTGATGGAGAGGGGGCAGGGGAGGGGCAAACTAGGATGCTGTGCAGGCAGCTGACATCCTCCTTATCAACTGATGATGTCATTGACTGTCAGGTTGCCGGCGGCTAAAAGGTCATAATGGCGCACAGTGAAGACAAGTGGCTTTGTATAACTAAAAGGCAGGCTTCTTCCACCCGCTGACTTGTATACAATTTTTAGACATTTTGCCAAGGCACCCCTAAAGAAACATCAAGGCACCCCAGGGTGCCTGGGCACCCTGGTTGAGAAAGGTTGCTTTAAAGTATAACTAAAGGCAAAACTTTTTTTTTAGTTTTGGACAAAGTAGAGAGTGTTTAGAACACCTGTCAGGTTTTTATTGCGGTCTGTGAAAGGAGGACTCCACTTTCTTTATTTGACCTGTTTACCATTATCACCAAAAGTGAAAAAAAAAGAAAATCCCAAATTTTGGGTGGTCACCAGAACAGGAATAGAGAAGAAATCTTCCAAAAGCAATACTTGCTTCGGTGACAACCAGGGATTCCCTCACATAGCTGGTTTTGACTTTGGGACAGGAAGTGAAATGTCCCGCATGGTAAAAAAAAAAAAAAAAAACTGACAGGAATTATAACTCTTTTTATCCAAAATGAAAAACGTTTGCCTTTAGTTCTACTTTAACCCCTTTCAGCCGCCATCTCCCAGTCTCTTAAGAGCTTTTGAATGTCGGGAGGCGGGGATCTAGGTTATGCAACCACTGAGACTGACTGTCACAGCAGTCACATGATCAGAAAGCTTCCGATCGCTAATATGCTTCCAGAGCTTTCCGGTCCCCGCCTGTCTGTGCTGGGAGGGTGGAGGGCTACGAGGAACAGCTCTCAGCACAGAGAGTTGTTCATTTTGAGCCGCATCTATGTGCCATGTCCACGGGAAGAGGTTAAAGTGGTTGTAAACTTTTTTTTTTTACTTTTACCTACAGGTAAGCTTATAATAAAGCTTATCTGTAGGTAAAATGAATATCTCCTAAATGTGCACTGTTTAGGAGATATGCACTCTTTTTTAGAGCCGGCACAGTACTCTGAAGGAACGCCACGGGTATGTTGCTCCTTCAGAGTACTGTGCCGTGGCCTGGGACTCACACGCGCATGTAAGACATGTATATAGTATTTGACATGTGAGAAGAACATTTCATACTTATCTTTCAGCCCATGAGTGAAAATCTTTCCTATCTTGCAGAATTACTGGCACCCCTGATATCTAACACGTCTGCGTGTTGTTGTTCCTCCCTCTGGAGGTACCTGACACAGTGATGATGTGGCGGATGAGGAGGAACCTCCATTTAGGTCCCATGCACACGGATCACCTGCGTTAAACACAGAAAACGTTATCTGGTAAATATAAACAAGTTTTATGCTTCCCAGATAACTTTGTCCCATGTTTAGATGTTCCTGTGCTTATTTAAATACGTTCAGTCATGTAAAGACAAAGCTAGACCAATTCCCCCTGATGAAGCCACCTGACCTGGTGGCGTAACACGTAGGGGAGGGGCTCTGACGTCACGATGCTTAAAGGCAAAGCAAGTATACTGCAGTTTTGAAAAACACACTGTAGATCCAAATATCAACATTTTAAAGTGATTTTAACTTGTAATATATGTGAGTCCAACACTTTATTTAATAATTAATTTAAAAAGGTAAGGCACTATATTTTTTGTTATTGCATTTTATGGCACTTATACCTATGGAGAAAAATTCCTAAGGAAGCGAGGAGACCCCCTAGTGGGAAGTGGGATAACTCCATCCATCCATCCACTCCCAGGAAAATCCCTAAGGAAGCAAGGAGACTCCCTACTGGGAAGAGGAATAACTCCATCCATCCCCAGGAAAGAAGGATAATCTCATCCATTTACCACCAAGTCCATTTAAAGGGACACAAGCCTTTTATGACCTCACTTAATGGTTTGGTCATATGCGCCAGGTGAGAGCACAACTGGTGAAGGTGTACACTATTTTTATGATTGGTGGACTGCACGCTAATTACTTCGTATCACACTATTAGAAGGAATATCAAAGTCACAGATTAATTAAGGACATGTATGTAGCAGCAGCAGCATGATTGCATTGTCACTTTTTAATTTGATGCTGAACTATTATATATTTTCATTCACAAATTTGATAATAATTTGTACTGCATTTGTTAGTGGAGCACTATTTTTTACTTTATTTTCTATGGCACAATGGTATCAGTATGTGTAAAGTGTAGGCTACCCACATACTCTAATATTTTTATCATTATACATACACACATATTTTATTTTAATATTATTTCAATATAATATTGCTTTGTACACCATTTTAGCGTCATTCACAATATTTAATTGTTTATTAACACTTTGCATACACCATAGTAACTCCACATTTCAGTATTCATAAAATGTCCAAGGATCCAGAAATTTCTATGTTGTGTAAACACAGCTAAACTGAATGTACCTAGGTGCTACTTACTGTCTAGGTGTGCAAAGCATTTACATGTTTCCAGGTGAATTTAGAAATAAGAACCAAACACATCTGGACACCTGTATTGTAAATCCAATGTGCACAAGACATAAAATGAAAGGCACAATTTTCATGCATTTTATGTAATATTTCTCTCTTGCCACGTATGCTTTAGTTTTCTAAGGGCACAGATTCATTTAAAAATGTTTCCAGTAAGCTCTCTGAGGCTGTTTTTGATAGACGTGACCTACAGTACATGTATTCACAACTCTATTGTTTGCTACTCCTACACAACCAGATTGTTATTACTAGTAAAACTCAACTGGTGAGACTTTGTTCTTAGGTGTCCTCTCAGGGTAACTTATAATAATGATGGGATTGTACACCCCATTAACACCCATCACACCATAACAATATACCTAAAAAATTGATTTATTGGGTTTAGGTAAATTTTAAATATGAAATAAACATTAACATTTATTACCAAATAGAACCAATATTAAAGTGATATTAAACTTTTATTTTTTTATTACAAACATGTTATACTTATCCTGCTCTGTGCAATGGTTTTGCAGCCCCAATCCTTCCCCCTGGGTTCCCCTGCCAGCGATCCTAGCTCCTCCTCCTTTCTGAGTACCCCCAGCAAGCCGCTTACTAAGGAGAGTACTTGTACGGGCTCGCTCCCAAGTCCCACTGCCTGCCTCCATTGACACAGACAACGGGCATTTGCCTTGCCCCCTGATCCCTCGTCATAGGATTTGGTTGACAGCAGTAGGGGCCAATGGCTCCCAATGCTATCAGTCAGCCCTGTAAGAAGTGTAAAAGCAGAGAGAGATGCTGCTCTTGTTCACAGCACTGGATCGAGATCAGGCTCAGGTAAGTATATGGGGGGGGGGGATGCTGGACACAGAAGGTTTTTGACCTTAACCTAGAGAATTAATTAAGGTAAAAGCCAAAATGGTAGGTCAAAATGTATTCTGCTACATGTCTTTGGTAAAATAAAAATCCCAATAAGTGTATGTTAATTGGTTTGCATGAAAATTATAGTGTCTGCAATCATTGGTATATATACTGCAATTTGTATTTATTTTTTTTTTATACTAGTAATGGCGGCTATCAGCGACTTATCACGAGACTGTGATAGTACGGCAGGCATTCTGACACTAGGTGGGAACTGAATAACTGACACTGACATCCCCAGTGACACTAATACAGTGATCAGTGCTAATAAAAAGCACTGTCACTGTACTAATGACACTGGGCAGGAAGGAGTTAACATCTGGGGCAATCAAAGGGTTAACTGTGTGGTAGGGAGTGATTTTACAGTTTACTTTGTGGTGTTTTACTAGGGGATTTGCTGGTTTTTATCTCTCTGCTTTGCAGGGAGATAAAAACCAGCACATCCATGCTGACAGAAGTGAGATCTACTGTATGTTGTTTGCATCCACAGATCTCTCTCTTGACATGCTGACATCCACAAAGGATGTTGTGACTTGTAGTTCATTCATTCACAGAACTCTGTGAATGAATGATGCAACCATGGAGGCCGAGCCCTGCGCGACTGCACTGTTTTCAAGAAGTGACAGATTGTACGGGGAACTTCTCCCTGTACTGCTGTCACAGGGAGAGAAGTCAGATGTCAGTGGCTGCAGCGGTGGGAAAATGTTACATGTTCCACCCTAAATATGAGTGGAACATGTAGCATGTTCCCAATGGTGAACTTATCCTTTAAAAGTTCTTTCTGCCTTTAAAATAAAAAAATAACAGTACAGAGGGCATGCTTGGGTCACAAATTATTTTCAAATACATTTTTGAACTGCAATAAAAACTCTAGTCCAGTCCAGGTTGTGAAATATTTGCCCTGCAGTTTTCTTTGCTATTACTATAAAAATGTAATTATTTTTCCACATTCTTTTAAATTTTTTTGCCCAGTTAGGAACTACAGCTCACAGTGTACATGCATCTACCTCACAGCATATGTTTTAGGATAGGAAGATCAAAGAGCAGCTAATTAGACCCTTTTGATATCCAGTGGAGTTACCATAATTTAAAGCTGAGGTAATCAAAACAGAAAATTATTTTACAGGGCAGGGAAACATGTTTTTTTCCAAGCTGGAAAAATCATCTTAGTAATTTAACAAATGCTCACAATTTAATTTTTGCGCCAATGGGGCCATTGTGACAATTTTTGGCCTGGCTTTTTCAAAACTTAAATTTAGGGATGTTGGGCAGTAGAGTGCCAGCAGGGCCACTCACTGAGACAGTTTTGGACAATTCATCAGGAACCAGCCCGAAATTCACTGTGTATATGGCCAACTGTAGTTACCTTGCTTTATGACAAGCAATTGTTAAAGTGATATTAAAGGCAAAAAAAACAAACCTATATACTTACGTGCTATGTGCAGAGGTTTTGCTCTGAGCAGCCCTGATTCTTCTCTTCTCTGGTCCCCTGACTCCTGCTGGTGTCTCAGCCAAAAAGGAGGCAGAGTCCCCAAAACAGCTGAGGCTATCATATCGCTAGATCATGATGGGGCTCAGGTAAGTATTAGGGGGGCTGGATGGGGCTGAGATTTTTTACGTTCAAGCATGAAATGCATGAAGGTAAAAAACCTTAAGCCTTCACAATCTCTTTAAGATAAGATAACAGCAACATCATAGCATAAGCAGTGTATTGTTTTCAGAGAGTTAGCGGATTCACACATTTGCATTGTAAAAAGTAGCATATAGTACAATAATTGTGTCAAAGCAAAATCTGTGCGAAGCAAGAGTCAGGGCATACATATGGTATGGATAAATTCAGCTGCCCCAATCTACTTATAAAATTATAAATTATATATTGTTGGAAAGCAGTTTTGGAAACATTTACATATTAACAGTTTTGAAAAATTATTTAGCTCAGGCTGTTGATTTAAGGGACCTGAAGTTATAGGCAAAATTCTTTCTGTAAAAGTCAAGTTTGCCCTCTGTTAAAAAAAAAAAAAGTCAAGTTTGGCCCTGCTGGTCCTGCAATGTGATGGGGGAGCAGGGGCGGACTGACCATTCGAGCAATCAGGCACTGCCCGAGGGCCTGGGGTCAGTAGGGGTCCCCATAAAATGCCCCTAGAACCTTTTTATAGGCTTTTTTGGGTGTGTTTTGAGTGTGGGCAAGGACACAGGGGCCCCATGATCCCCAATTGCCCGGGGGCCACATGAGTTGTCAGTCCGCCCCTGTGGGGGAGCCTAACTGATTCTTTTACAAGAACATTTTAGGTTTGTCTATAGCTTCAGCTGCCTAAATGTTTGGATCTACAGGTTTTCAACAAATTTACTATCTGCCTGTGCATTTTGTCATCACATGCTTAGTTTAAATTGCCCAAGATTGTAGCTGCTTTACAGTACTGTGGCTGAAATTTGTATACAGGAGGACAATCATTTTTAGTTGTTTTAAATACTGTACAATATCCTGTAGTTTAGTTTTCCAGATTTCAAAGAAAATCAAGCACATCACAAATTCTCAAAACACGTCTAGTTTTAAAACAGTGGCTCAACATGACCTCAACGTAATCCGTACAAGGAAAGTTTATTGTTATCTGCAACCATCCTATTGGTGAGAACAAAAGTAAAACCGCATAATGTTTAAATTACACTCTCCTCATTCTCTTGCTAATTATTTCATAGTGTGCAGAGTGAATGTGAGGAGCCTGTCTGTAAAACACATCACTTTAAGAGGATCCAGCCCCGTCTATTAATAATTGCATTGCTGCCCTATTATTGTCTAAGAATAATGAGGGAATTAAAGTCCTGGCCCCCAACCTGAACGTTATCCTGAAATGTTTTCAATTAACTCTTGGCACTGACAGGAAAGCATCAAACCTTTCCCATGCTGAAATATGGAAAGTCTGCAGGGAACATCTCAGCAGGAGAGGAATTTCATTAAAAGCAGCACATCATAATTCAACGACTTCTGCTCTCACTTCAAGCAGCTCTATTGATAAGGACTCCAAAGCGATTTTATGGATTTGCAAAGAGAAATGATTTCATAAGATCTTTCCAGGCAGTTTGTTTTGGCATTCAGTCTCTACCATCTGACCTTATGAGAAAAAAAAAGGTAGAAAAAAAAAATTAAACTGACACCTTAGGTCAAGTTTTCTACATGGATATAATATGAAGGAATGAGAGGCATCAGAGAAGGGTGCATTCTATCCTATTACAAAATCCCCTTTTTGAAATATAATTATTATGCTACTTTGACTTGCTATTCATCTCCTCTGTGTTTTATGGTTTATTTTCAGTTTTACTTTGTCAGTGTTTTGCCTCACGTTCACATACAAACACACCAAGATGATAAAGACACATTTACATTTTCAAAAAATATGCATTTAAATAAAAAAAAATATAATAAACTAATAAAATATAGTATAATAAAATACTGGATGTGCTATTTTGGCATGGACAATGGAGGTAGCCATATGCAGTGATCATATGCAATGAAGGTAGCCTTATGCTACACTCCTATGTTCCTTGCTATGTTCCTTGTTGTTGGAACAAAGTCTTGGGATACTTTTTTAGTAGGGTACCCTCGCTAGATGGGTTTATCCTGCTAACATCTCAGCATATGTTAAAATAAATCCATATACAGTATATATATACATATATACAGTGCTCAGCATAAATGAGTACACCCCTTTTGGAAAGTAAGATTTGAATCAATATCTCAATCAACACAAGAACAATATCCCAAGTTTCTTTTTCTTTTTTTCTTCTTCAATTTCCAAAATTTTGACAAAAGTAAGTTTTATAGAACATTTGTTTAGCTCATTACATGAAAGTAAGGTTAATAATATTACTTAGATTACAAAATCTTCAGTTTTACTCAGATTGGTTAATGCAAAAATGAATACACCCCACAACAAAAACTACTACAGCTAGTATTTTGTTTGATTTGTAAGGACAGCGCCAAGTCTTCTAGGCATGAACAAGTTGGCAAGATATTGCAACATCTATCTTTTTACATTCTTCAAGAACAACCTCATTTAGAGCTTGAATGCTGGATGGAGAGTGATGCTTAACTTGTCTCTTCAGAATTCCCCATAGGTGTTCAATTGGGTTCAGATGAGGAGACATACTTGGCCACTGAATCACTTTCACCCTGTTCTTCTTCAGAAAAGCATCAGTGGCCTTCGATGTGTGTTTTAGATCATTGTCATGTTGGAAAAGTGCACAATGGCCAAGGGCACGGAGTGATGGTAGCATCTTCTCTTTCAATATAGAGCCGTACATCTGTGAATTCATGGTACCATCAATGATATGCAGCTTCCCAACATCTGGAACACTCATGCAGCCCCACAGAAGGATCATGCTTCACTGTAGGCACCATGCATTTTTCTTTGTACTCCTCACCTTTGCGACGCCATACAGTTTTGAAGCCATCAGTTCCAAAAACATTTATCTTGGTCTCATCACTCCAGGGTACAGAGTTCCAGTAGTCTTCTTCTATTTCAGCATGGGCCCTGGCAAATTCTAAGCGAGATGTTTTGTGCATGGGATTTAGGAGAGGCTTCCTTTGTGGACAACACCCATGCATGCCACTCCTCTTCAGTGAATGCCCTATTGTGTCATGGGAAACAATCACCCCATGTAAGGGAATTCCTGTGAGATGGCTGGTGAATAGACGTGCACATGTGTACAGAAATGCACGATCATGCACACCCACGTGCACACGCACTGTGAAGATTGGCGCTAGACATACTATTTAAGAAGTGCCTCTGCATGTGCTGAGTGCTGACTGGTCTTCAGCTCCCCCGTGTCCTGCTTGTTCCTGTGTGATGCCTTTGTTGCTGACCTGACTCTGATTGTTCTCCTGATTGATACTGGTTCCTGACTTCGGCTCTGCTCCTGACCTTGGCTTTCCTTCTGATTCTGTACCGTGCTGCCCGACTGTTGATGACCCTGGCTATTCCTATGACACTGCTCCTGTCTCTTACCCTCATTACCTGCCTTGCTCTGGTGCACGCCTGGCAATCTACAAGACCTGCTCTGCTTGTTACTACTGTGCCTGGATTAGAAGATCATCGGTCTTCCAAGGTCATCATCTGCAAGAGCTGCAAACAACAACTACTGGCACTCTTGTTCCCCTGGGTCCTAGACTCCCTCTGTTCAAATTCCAGTGGGGGTCAGGGCTAGTGACACAAGTGAGGCCAACCTCGTCATTTCAGTCTCCCATCAGGTACGTGACACCCCAGTTTGGCTTTCTACTTCTTTAGCTAACTGCAGTGAACTTCCATGGCAATTTTCTTCAACCCTTCGCATCAGAAGACACTCCTGTTGAGGTGTTAACTCCCGTGGATGGCCTGGACATCTCTGTGAGATGATTGCAGTTCCTTCTTTGTTAAATTTTTTAAAATACTTTTGCTACAGTATTCTGACTGTTAAATAAATCTTTGCTGATCTTGTAGCTGTCACCTTTCTTGTGTAAACAAATTATTTTCTTTCTCAGTCCTTGTGACATTTCTCTTCCATGTGGTGCCACTGCTGACAGCTTGAAATGGGAAGGGGTTTTCTTTGTTAACCCCTTGACGCCGACGTAACACAAATATGCGGCCTCACGGACCTGGGCTTTTTTCCGTGGGGCCGCATATTTGCGTACCTGTCTTTGTGCTGGGAGCGCGCCGCTCGGCGCGCTCCCAGCACCAAGACAGCGGTGTCACTGAGAGCCCCGGGTCCCGTTCTAACGATCGGGACCCGAGACTCCCGATTCCGGGTCACGTGATCGCTGTGATAGCCTCTGATTGGCTATCACAGTGATCAATCACTGTGCAGCCCGGCCCCCTTGTTTTCTCTCTCTCTATGCATGGAGAAGAGAGATACATTGTATCTCTCGAACTCCTGACATAGAGAGAGAAAAAAAAAGTTTGTAAAAAAAAAAAAAAAAGATAAATAAATATTAAAAAATAAAGAAAAATACCTACCGTATTTGCCGGCGTATAAGACGACCCCCCTACTTTTCCTGCTAAAATGTAGTGTTTGGGCTATACTCGCCGTATAAGACTACCCCTCTTCCAATGCACACCAGTGGGAGGAATAGTGCCCCATCATTGATGTCAGTGGGAGGAATAGTGCCCCATCATTGATGTCAGTGGGAGGAATAGTGCCCCATCATTGGTGTCAGTGGGAGGAATAGTGCCCCATCATTGGTATCAGTAGAAGGAATAGTGCCCCATCATTGGTATCAGTGGGAGGAATAGTGCCCCATCATTGGTATCAGTGGGAGGAATAGTGCCCCATCATTGATGTCAGTGGGAGGAATAGCGCCCCATCATTGGTATTAGTGGCAGGAATAGTGCCCCATCATTGGTGTCAGTGGGAGGAATAGTGCCCCATCATTGGTATTAGTGGCAGGAATAGTGCCCCATCATTGGCATTAGTGGCAGGAATAGTGCCCTATCATTAGTATCAGTGGAGGAATAGTGCTCCATCATTGGTGTCAGTGGGAGGAATAGTGCCCCATCATTGGTATCAGTGGCAGGAATAGTGCCCCATCATTGGTATCAGTGGGAGGAATAGTGCCCCATCATTGGTATCAGTGGGGGAAATAGGTGCCCCATCATTGGTATCAGTGGCAGGAATGGTGCCCCATCATTGGTATCAGTGGCAGGAATAGTGCCCCATCATTGGTGTCAGTGGGAGGAATAGTGCCCCATCATTGATGTCAGTGGGAGGAATGGTGTCCCATCATTGGTGTCAGTGAGGGGTGGAATAGTGCCCCATCATTGGTGTCAGTAGGGGGTGGAATAGTGCCCCATCGTTGGTGTCAGTGGGGGGGGGAATAGTGCCCCATCGTTGGTGTCAGTGGGGGGGAGGAATAGTGCCCCATCGTTGGTGTCAGTGGGAGGAATAGTGCCCCATCGTTGGTGTCAGTGGGAGGAATAGTGCCCCATCGTTGGTATCAGTGGGAGGAATAGTGCCCCATCATTGGTATCAGTGACACCAATGATGGGGCACTATTCCTCCCACTGAGACTTGCTGACCCTGTTCTCGTATGGTGCTGCTGCAGCCAGCATATGTGGTTGCAGCAGCACCTCTACACAGAACACTTACCTGCTGCTCCGGCACTCAATTTTCGCGGGGCCGCTCGGCTCCGCCCCCTCGCCGGTGATTGGCTGCCTGTGTGCCTTTCCTGAGCTACAGTTCTGGCGGCCAATCACCGGTGAGGAGGCGGAGCCGAGCAGCCGCACGAACATCCAGTGGCCGAACTGAAGGAGACGCCGCGCTTCCTGGACCGGATCGTCGTGGGACTGGATCCAGGTAAGAGACATCAGCCCCTGCAAACCCCTGTACTTAATGCCGCAGCCCCCCTAAACATGTGTACCGGCGTATAAGACGACCCCCGACTTTTGAGAAGATTTTCAAGGGTCAAAAAGTCGTCTTATACGCCGGCAAATACGGTAGATCAAGGTTTGATCTAGTTCAGTACCAGGGTTAGTGTTTGGGTCAAGGTCAGGGTCAAAGGTCAGGGTCAAGGGCAAAGGTCAGGGTCAAAGGTCAGGATTAAAAAAAAAATATTGGTATCAGTGTCAGTTAGTGTTAATGTCAATGTCAGTGACAGTGTGTTTTATGTAAAAAAAATAAAATAAAAAAAAAGACAAAAACAAAATGCGCACTGTTGTTTCTGGGCTGTACTACGGGTACAAACAACAAATAACTTACACATATATGGTATCGCTGCGATCGTCAAGAACTGGCGAATGTATTTTGGGTTGTTCTTTGGTGGTAGGTTATGGTCGTAACAAGAAACACACAGTTAAATTTAAAAAAATTATTTTTTTTACTATTTTGGCCCAGTTTTCCTTTAATAATAAAAAAAAATTAGGAGCTATCCATGACCATTTACCACCAAATGAAAGCCCAATTTGTCCTGAAAAAAACAAGGTATAATCCACCTGGATGTACAAAGTAGTTGTGACGATATGTACGGTTTTACTAACATGTCAACGTTGCAGAATTGTGCTTAGGCATTTAGATTTGTTTTACCCTTAGGCGTGAAGGGGTTAAGTAATGCCCTTTTATAATCAACTGTCTGCTAGACACTTGTTTAATAAATAATTAGACTCATCTGTAGTTGAATTCTTTTTGTTGTCTAAATTGTAGCTTTGCTGATAAGACTTTCATTGGGGTGTATTCCTCTTTGCAACATGGTTTTAACTAAATTTGTTAGGAAAACTACTTTTTTGTGTTTGCAAATGAACAAATCTTGTTTGCAATCAATGGCATGCATTTGTAGGAATATTTTTTAGTATAATGTCCCATAGAAAATGTTGATTCTGAATGGAAAATAAAGGTTTTCTGACAAATCTGTTGGGGTGTACTCATTTATGCTGATATATATATATATATATATATATATATATATATATATACACACACACTATATTGCCAAAAGTATTGGGACGCCTGCATTTACACATACATGAACTTTAAATGTCAGCCCAGTTTTAGTCCGTAGGGTTCAATATTGAGTTGGCCCACCCTTTTGCAGCTAACGGGGGGGGGACCATCTTGAACATAATATCAGCAGCCCCAGCAGACTCAGTACTCTCAATTAAGTGACACTCTATAGTATTCTCCTCCCCTCCTACCCTAACAGCTACATAAAAAGTTAGGTAGGGAGGTGAGGAAGGGTATGGAGTAGCTGCTAGCACAGACAGTACTTTGATAAGAAGAAGAGAAGAAGAAGAAGAAGAGAAGAAGGCTATGGGATACAAGGAGGAAGGGGCTGTGTGCTTCACTGATTAGTTATTCTTTCCAGCAAGAGAAAATGGACATTTGAAATTAAAAAATAATGTATTTAGGGAAAGGAAAAACACTGCAAGTAAGCTTTTGAAAAAATCATTTTTTTACTTTGTTCAGTTGGTGACAGGATCTCTTTAAATGTATTACTCACTGACAACATGCTATAGTTGGCCACTCAAGCCTAAGCACCCCCAAATAGGGAGGTCACATGGTCCCTCATATCTGAAAGTCCCACTCTGTTATGGGGAATGGGGAGAGTGCAGATGGATGATTATATCTTCCCGGGTTGGGCTACCAGGAGACACTGTCAATTTGCCTTAACTGGGCAAATGACAGTGTCTTTTTCACATAGGTTTCATACTTTTGGCATTCTGTGTATAGCATTTAAAGATTGGCACGTATTTACCCAACAACAGTGGCAGTACAGAAATGTCAAAGCAGAATTGAGAAAACTGACTAAATGGCTGGAGGGTATGTTTTCTGGTACTGTGACCCCTCAGTGCATGTTCTTTGATATGTAAATTGTTTGCCTCTTTAAGAATAACATTAAAAGAAGTGCTGTTGGGCAAGAAAGAGGCATTTACACCCAAACACTTGCATTATCACATTATGATAATGTTCACTGACATGAATATTGGAGGCATTGCTTTGCTTTTTTTTTTTAAAGACTCCATTTATTTGACTTGCAAACTGCAAGTCAAAGATACAAGCAATGCATTTCAAAATACTTACCCTGGTAAAAGCAGAAAAATGCATGACTATACTGTATGTCTGGTATGACAGACCCCTTAAGCCACTCATCCATTTTGCCTAAAGTATAGGAAACCCAAACACTCATAGACGCTTTAAAGTGAACCTTCACTCTGTTTCAAGATTAACTATTTTGGATCCTTATGCTGCTAGCAATATTAAAAAGATAGGAAAGTATATCATACTTGGTTAACATGTTTTTACACTTCTTCAGTTACATACTGGTTTCCAGGCCTATGCAATGATATCATACAGTACATCCCAGGAGTCATCAGGAGGGGGCAGGGATTTTTTCAGCTAAGCACACCCTGCTGCCTGAGCTAAGGGCAGATGGATTCCAGGAAGTAAATGCTATATGAATCATCTGTGCTTACTTAAGGTGGTCATAGCCAAAAATGCTAGGGGGTGTTTTTCAACATGCTTTCTCAGCAATATAAAGCATGGAGACATGGATGGATTGGTGAGTTTGCTTTGAATATTACAAATGTATTAAATAACAGTTTTGGTTTGTGTTGGTCAGGTGCAGTGTAGTTCTAGTTTAACCCTTAACATCATTTTAAATGTAATTTTCAATATTTCAAATGTGCAGCTTTTATTGAAATAATATTTGTTGATCCTGTCAAGAAAGACCTTGTTCTGGCACTTACGGTTATAGGGTGACCACAGGTGCCCAATGAATGAATAATATAAGTGGCTGTTTCAAAACGGTATGCAGGTATGCAGGGGCGGATTGACCATTTGGAAACTCGGGCACTGCCCGAGGGCCGGGGTCAGTAGGGGGCCCCATGAGATGCCCCTGGTACCTTTTTCATAGGCATTTTGAGTTTGGGCAAGGACACAGGGGCCCCATGATCCCCTATTGCCCGGGGGCCCCATGTGTTGTCAGTCTGCAGGTATGATTTCCTAAGGTTACGGTTATGAGTTCCTACCAACAGGAAACCTGTCTTGAAAACTGCAATCACTGTAGAGTGTGTAGTCAGGAAGACTGCATGAGATCAGCAAATGTCAAAATACAGTAACTATTTAGCTGCCCCAAGTTTTGCCTGGAATTCAACCTGCTGCCTGCTATAAACCTCTGATTGGTGGTAGGGTAACTTGGGTTATTTTGAGTTGCACAGTAGACTTCTTCTTTTATGTAGTCTAGTACATAATAAATCTATTACTTTATGTTCTTATGTACTAGTACTGCATTATATATAGAAATATCTAATCAGTTATTTATATTGATTTACTCTGTTTAAATAGTATTGGTTATAATCAATAATTATGTGTCAGCAAGCCATATAATTTATTTGATTGTACAGTCATTTCAACTATATTTTAGATATGAATAGATGAGAGTGAAACAAATAATCATATAAATGTGCAATAATCTTTTATATATCCATATTTCTTTGTATAGTTTGCACCTAAATACATACATGGTGGCAGCTGTATTTAATCATTAAATATGTAGTTTGTGCTCCTTCTCACAATTCAAGTCTATGGGTTGGCTGACTCATTGAAAACAACATATAAAAAATATATTTTGTACTGTTTAGTTCCACTTTCTGCTATTTGGATTTATGAAGTAAACATAACTGCATATTGTGCAAATGTATTTTAAGCCAAATTCTAGGCAGATATAAAAGACACATAAGGGGAGATTTACAAAAACTGGAGCACTTACAATCTGGTGCAGCTGTGCATGGTGGCCAACTGCTTGCTAAATTCAGCTTGTTCAATTAAGCTTTGACAATAAAACCTGGATAAGTTTCTATGCAGAGCTTCACCAGACTCTCCAGTTTTAGTGAATCCCCCATTGCAATGCAACTCTGTAATTTACTTATTGTTTTATTTATTTCAGGTGCTTATATAGCGCCGTCAATTTACAGAGCACTTTACATATATATTGTACATTCACATCAGTCCCTAACCCTCAAGGGGTGTACAATCTAAGGTCCCTAACTTACATTCATACATACACATACTAGGGACAATTTAGCCAGGAGCCAATTAACCTACCAGCATGTCTTTGGAGTTAGTAATACATTATGAAATGTATTTTTTTTAAACAGGCAAGCAGTGTAAGTACCTACATTTGATCTGGTATCATCCTGATGTAGTCCCTGTAAAGCAAAGCTGGAGTGTGAGACGAAGAAGCAGTACAATGAGCTAATCAGTTCATGTGCGCAGTATAATGAGCTAATCAGTTCATGTACCTCCTAGATTGTAAGCTCCGAGGAGCAGGGCCCTCCTATCCCTCTTGTATTCAACTGTATTGTTGCTGTATTGTCTCCTGTTATATTGTAAAGGGCTGAGCAAACTGTTGGCGCTATATAAATCCTGTATATTAATAATAATGTGCTGACAAGGAGCATGCTGATAGGAGGAGAGAGCAGAGTGACACAAAAATGAGCTCATTGCTGTGCTCCTTTTCCTTTCACTCTTCATCCACAGGCTGCGGTGGGTTCAGGATGACCTGAGCTCAGGGGAAGTGGGTTGAATGATGCTGGCCATTAGACTGAAATATCTAATGGCAGAAAAAGTGCTGCAGGGGAACCTCTGGAGTGAAGTTGATTTTTTCAGCAAAAGCTTTTTTTAAAAAATCTATTTGTTAAAGTGGAAATAAAAAAAACTGAGGACAGACAGGCTCTTTATTGCAGAAAACACATGCAATGTATCTTCAATAAAAAAAAAACTTGTAGAATGTACACTGAGCTGCACATGTGCAGCTCAGTTTAAATTCTGGCACAATGCCAGAGTACATGCACATTCACAGTGACATCATCCCGCACCAGCCAATTAAGATGGCCACAGACTGGCATGCAGAAGAAGATGAGGAGAAGATACCAAGGCCAGCTAGGGACCTCTCAGGTGTTGAATCGTTGAAGCAGGCTTTCAGACTTTAGTTGCACTTTAATGTGCTAATTTTTATCTTGCTATTTTGTTTGGAGTTAAGAGCCTACAGCTGGCCATAGATTACCTTTTTTTTCAATTTCCTCCATCCACACATTTAAGGTAGATGGGGGAATCCTCCCCTCTGCGACATTGTACAGTGGGACTCTCCTCTGTCAGAATAAACTGATCAGTGACTGCAGCCATAGGAAAATTTTCCAATATTATTATTATTATTCAGGATATATATATATATATATATGTAGTGATGTGATCATTTCTTTGCCCATTTTCCAGTGTATACTTCTATTATGCAGTGTTTGTTTTGCCCTTTTCCAATATGGCTGCTATGTTCTCTTTGCACTGAGGATGAGGTCATCGGGGAGAGATTTGTGAAAAAGAGGGAAATGTGGATTTCCTGGGAGAGAGAGAACTCAGACTGTAAGTGTTGCAGCCTCCCCTCACTGAGACATGCAGAAAAGACTGTTAATGCTTTAATGTTCCTGTTTGGAAGATACTTTATGTTGGATGGTTCACTGAATGTGATTTCTTCAATACATGGACTTTCATATACACTGCTGTGTGGATTACTGTCTGTGGATGATACATTTCTCAGTTGGGATTTCACTTGTTATCCACAAGCTCCAATTGAGTGTAGGCACTAGCGCTTGTTAGAGATCTTGTCCTGATCACACAGATTATAAGGACTCTGCTCCTAATTACTATACAGGTGGCGCCATCATACCCCAGTAGCCGCAAAGAGTGTACAAATAGCGCTACATATATATATATATATATATATATATATATATATATATACAGGATATAATACAGCAACAATACAGTTCAATACAAGAGGGTCAGGAGGGCCCTGCTCCTTGGAGCTTACAATCTAAGAGAGAGGGGCTAGTGGTACAAAAGGTAATAACTGTGGGGGATGGACTGGTAGGAGGAAGAGACGGTACCATTACATCTAATGATCAACTTCTGTTGATTGGGAGTGGCCAAACATGGATTGAAATTCGGCCAGCTGAATTTCAATCCATCTATGGTCAGCTAAAGTCAAATTTGGTGGTTGCATCCTCCAGTGAAAGCACGTCTGAGCGCATTCGATCTTTACCAGAGAAGGCAATTTGTGCATTAGCACGGAACGTCTTTCACAATGCTGGAAAATACCTGTGACCGTTTATCATAGAAAAGGGCAAATCCTTTGGCTGCTCAAAATTAACACCTCATCATGTCAGCAGCAAATGTGATATCCATTGGTCAGTTAGAAATCAGGCAAGTCTTTCAATAGTAGTTTCAATACCAAAAATCGATAGCAGTGTTAATCTTTCCTGTAGGCGCTTGTTTACATCACTACATACATAGAAACATGACGGCAGAAACAGACTGAGTGGTCCATTAAGCCTCCCCCCCCCCTTTTTTTTTTGTAGCATCCTGTAGGGGCTTGTTTATGCCACTACATATGTTACAGTTGTAAGCCGTGTACCGGGGTGGGCTCCCCAGGATACAGTGAAATCACAAACGAGGAAAGCAACCCCAACACCAGCTTTTGCCACAACAGAATTGTACTTAGATGTGGCAAATAAACACAACCACAAATGCTGGGAACATACAATAAATTTACATACACCCAGCCCAAAGGCTGAGACCCTTGTGCTGCACAGCATGGCGCCTCCTGATAGATGAAGGTAGAAAGTGTAGTAATTTACCTACTGGCGGGCACAAATAAGCTGCCACACCTTACCTGTTATTACCCTAAAAGAGCAGGAATCAGTGTATGGATGTACGGTATGGGCTAGCCTGCGGTGCAGCACAACAGCTTACAATCTTACACAAATCTACAGTACTCCCCCTCCCATAACTGGTCCTGTAGCACGTGCCTGAGTATTCCTTCTGAGCAAAATGCCAGACTGGCTTGAATTTGTCGGATTTTATCAGCTCTCCAATGTGAAATGTCACTTTAAGTTGTGGAGTCTGTCCAGTAATCAGTAACAACACTTGTGGCCTGACCCTAACTAACTAACTATAGGCCTGGACTCAGTCTCAAGGCGCCAACACTGAAATGAGGTGCGTGCATGATCTTACCGACCCGGGTCTGCTTTGCATCCACTGATGACTCTGAACAGAACAAATGTCTCTCAAACAAGCATGCGGTCTTGCCGTATATGTTGCTTAGTTCCTCTGCTCTCATCAGCCTTCCTGGCAGTAATCTCATCAGCTTCCTGGCAGCAATCTCATCAGCATTCCTGGCAGCAATCTCTGGTTACTGAGGGGTGCTCTCACACCTGGATGTCATCAGATTCTCAGCTCACACGGCCCCCCTCATTCACCATTATCCAGAACATGGCTGCTCTCCCTCCTCTGTGTGAAAACTCCACCTCTTCATGAATATAGAAATATCTATGCAGTCTGAGGCTGTGTTAGAAAAACAGTGACATCTTGTGGCTAAACTGCAGAATGTCAGTCAAAACATTTAATTTACTCCACACAAGCAGTATCCAAACAATGAGAGCTGTTTCCCCATCTCACACAGTAATGCAGACCAATACAAAAAGTCTCCAGTCCAGCACACTTTACCCCTGGTCAGCAAAAAAAGACCTAACTAAATTGTTTTACCATTTCAGGTGGCTTTTATTGCATATAAAACAGTTACACATGGCAAAGCATTGTACTGTATATGTCTTGTGGTGTAGTGCCATTCATTGTTAATTTCACTCCAATCCAGTACATATACAATAAATAGCATGGTACATCACAATGCATAGATGTAAGTGCCAAGTGTGCTGCAGTGAGTGAGAAGTGCTTTAAAAAATAAAGTTGGTCCTATTTAATTTTTTTGTGCTTTAGGGTACATTGACAGCATATTCCAAAGAATGGGCTTCCAAATGCAAAGTTACTCAGCACACGAAATTGTGTGTTGAAGCACATTGCGTTGTGATATGAATGGGCCCTAAGACACATCCTACAATGGATTGCCATAGTTTTATAAGACCAGGGCCTTTTCCTGAGAATGCAATGTGATTGATCATTCTGATTCTATTTCAAAATTACTGTTGAAAATAAAAACGTATATACTTTTTCTTCCCTTTATTTCTTGAGCATCTTTTTGCTGTGTTTTATGTTTTATTCAGTATTAAAGATGCAAGAAGAAACTGAAGGAAAAAAGTCAGAACATCTGGTAGAATTGTTATATCATTTCCATACTTATTCCTTTCCCCTCATTATTTCCTTGCAGCATATGTTTTATATTATTAGGATAACAGGGAAAAGGCAATTGGCTTTCATTCAAGGTATGCGTTATTCGTATAAATGGAATTTGCACAATAGAATGAATCACAGTCGTTTTTTCATTTACAGATGGAAGCAATACAATAGGATCTCAGGGGTCATTACAGAACAGTCTACAGTCCTGGCTGTCACTATGGAAAAAATGAGAAGCTGAATAAATGCATGCGGAAAAAAAAAAAAACTCTTAATCTAAAAGTTGCTTATACTATTAATCTTTCAGATTTGTATTTACTAAAGTTGGCTTTGCACTGCTAGTGAAGGTGGGCAATGCTCATCTGGCAGCGTCATTCAGTCCTCTTTCTCTTAGCCCAGGCTGTCATGGACACACCCACTGCGGACGTATCATCATGCCGGCCTGGGCACAATGTACTAATGCGCCTAAAGCAGGTCTTACCAAGAAAAAAGTTAAAAGTCAGTAGCTATATATAAATACAATAGCTGCTGACTTTTAAATAAAAGACATTTACCTGTCCAAAGATCCAGCGCTGTCCTCACCTAGGCCGTTTCTTCGATGGTCTTCAGGTCCCTGGCGCCGACATGTTTACTATGGGAAGCTGGCTGTGTCTCTTGCAGTTTCATAGCCAGATTCCCAAAGTGCATGCACGTTGTGAATGGACCCACAGCCTTCTAGGACCTGTGACGTGTCCCAGAAGGTTGCGAGTTTGGGGGCTTCTCATCACTCCCATGGGCAAAGGGAGCAAAGTGAACCTTAGGGTTGTCTAAGGGTTTGTTCTGACATGTGCAGCAGCCCTAGCTACCCTTCTGAAAAGCAACCCGCAGTGGATTTCTTTTCTGAGTATGTGTGGCAGGTGGTGAGGAGGCAATATTTCCTATCTTCAACACCTGTTTCAACCTTAAAATGGTTCTAAAGGCTGGAGGTTTTTTACTGCATTAGGGTAAACCCCCCCCCCCCTCATTGTTTACCTGACAATGGTCCAGCACTGTGCACAGGAGCACCAGCTCTCCCTCCTCATAGGCTCAGAGACAGTCGCAGCCAGTGAGGAGAAACCAGAGGGTGGGGCAGAACCACGCTCTGTGTGTCAATGGACACACAAAGTCATCTAAGGAGCAAGCAC
This sequence comes from Staurois parvus, assembly GCF_062004578.1. Classification (NCBI taxonomy): domain Eukaryota; kingdom Metazoa; phylum Chordata; class Amphibia; order Anura; family Ranidae; genus Staurois; species Staurois parvus. The sequence continues at coordinate 3,106,130 of NW_028319228.1, read as the reverse complement.
ACATGAGTGCCTCCATAGCAAGCAACTTGCTATGGTGGTCACTTGGCAGGAAGGAGATGCCAGGAATGCCTGCAGGGGACCCAAGAAGAGGAGGATCGGGGCTTCTCTGTGCAAATTCGAGCAGGTATATATTTTATATTCCAATTGTTTTTATGGAACAATTTTTCAAATAACAAGTAACACAAATAAACAATGTTCTGTCAAAATATATGTATTATAATACAACACAAATAACAACGTTTATCAGGCCTAAAATATTCAACAGAAGAATAAGAACTCTGGAGCGTAGCTATTGGATAATCCAGACCAGGGTCCACAACCCTTATCTGCTATATATGGGGGAATGACAGTGGTAGAGAAAGGGAAGAGGGAGGGAACTGGGAAGGGAACCAGGAGGAGGGAAGCTAGGAAATGTAGTAGGAGGAAAAGGGGAAGAACCACAGTTCATGGACCCGAAATTACACACAGAGTAAGTGACATTTGTGGCAGGACAAATATTGTAAAATAGATAGGGATTGGGCATAACCCACCCGAACAGACAAAAGAAAAAATGATGAAAATAGAGAAAAGAGAATAGAGAAAGCGAAGGAGAGAGCGATGAAGAGGGTCAAGTTGAGGGACATTAAGGCACAGGTATATGTGGAATCCATTGGTCCCATGTTTTATCAATTTTTCTAGTATAATTGTGTAGAATACAGGTGAGTTTGTCATTAATCATTATCCAATTCAATTTATTCTTAACATAGTCAAGCGGGTTAACCAATTGCTTCCAACGTCTAGCTATATTAATTCTCACTGCCAACAGCATATGGGTGATCAATTTATGGGACTTTCTGGGAACATTATCCGGGAATTTATGACAGAGGGCCGCCTCCGGGGATCTGCAAATATTTACCCCCGTCACTGAAATGATAAAATTAAACATGCGAATCCAAAATCTGGTTTCTGTCGGACATTGCCACCAGATGTGATACATAGAACCCACCTGGTCACAATGCCGGAAACATATCACAGAAGCAGATGGATGCATCCTTGCTGTCCGAGTAGGGACCAAGTACCATCTTAACAATGTTTTATAGTTTGCTTCAATTAGGGTTGTATTGACGGAAACTTTAGATAGTGCCAGGGCAATATATTGCAAATCGGATAGGTACATGCTTATTACTTTAAAACACTTATGGGTTTGCAATCACTTTAAAAAGCGGAACTAAGAGTATGAACTGTGCCCCCTCCACTTAAACAGGTTGCATTCAACTGTGGTACTGCCCAATGAATGCGACATGCAGTTTCATTTTTGTCATGGCCATGAAGCACAGTATTATGTTTGCAGCATATGTACAGTCTTGAATGGCTGAATGGCATTCTTTAGGGGGGCTTTGGGGAGGTGCAGTAAAACCATGGTTCAACCAACTACTTTTTCTCTGGCCATGTGAACTAGCCCCCATGTTCCTCGAACCATTCCTTTTACTAAAAAGAATGACTGCCTGCATTTGAGGTTTTGCATCTATTCGTGTGAGTGGCTAAACAAAAAGTTAATGTAAAATACGGGGGCTGCCATTGTTGACCTCCTATTAAAAATGCTTATTCTTGGCAGTCATTCTGATCCTTTAACCTTTCAAGTTACTGATCTGTAATCAGCATGCCGAAAGTAAAATCATAGAGTCCATACCTTTTACTAAAAACAATGACTGTCTGCATCTCCAAGATTGTAAGCTCTAACGAGCAGGGCCCTCTGTTTCCTCTTGTATCAAATTGTATTGTAACTGCAATGTCTACCTTCATTTTGTAAAGCGCTGCGCAAACTGTTGGCGCTATATAAATCCTGTATAATAATAATAATTTCAGCTTTTGCATCTTTTCATGTGAATTACTAAACAAAAATGTAGTTTAAAATATGGGGACTGCCATTGTTGACCTCCTATTGAAAATGATCATTCTTGGCTTTTTTCCAGATTAGTTAATGTGAAAGTGTGGAATCCAGGGGATAAATTATAGATTTGTAGAAGTGGAAAAACCCAGATACACCTGCGCTTAGGGATGGGCTCTATGTCATAAGGACCGCACAACGAAAATCTTGAAATATGCATGCCTTGCCGCCCCCAAAGAACTGGGGAGTCCAAAAGTACTAATAGAGAAAAACAAAACAGAGGGCGCATCCAAAAAGCCGACACGTTTCGAGGACTAGCCTCTTCCTCAGAGGCTCTGAGGAAGAGGCTAGTCCTCGAAATGCATCAGCCTTTTGGATGTCCATCATTCTCATTATAAGACAGAAACGCAGTGCGAATTGGACAGAGCGGTCCCTTCATGATGTGCCTTTTATTTATTTACTATTGTGAGTAGAATACTTTTTTATATTCAATAAATATACTTTTAAAGGTAATGCACAAGGCCAGTGCCCCCTCTGTTTTGTTTTTCTCTATTGATAAATTAAAGATGGCAGGCTCTGTATTTCTTTCAGCGCAGGTTTCCTTTAAAATGTGTTGCTTGGACACTAAGCTTGTGAATCTTTTGAGCCCAACTCCAAGAACATTTTTTTTACGGTATATAACCTTTATATATAATGTCTGTTAAATCTTTGTTTTCTTTCTTTATTACCGGTTCTGGAGTTGTATCTCCAACCTCTCCCTTTGCTTTACTATTCACAAAGCACGTGCCCGTAAATAACAAAGCAGAAGGAGTGGACGGAGGGACAACTTCTGGAACACAGATATTACAGACATTATAGGGCTTTAAAGTATATGTAAACCCTTTCACATGTTATTGCAATTTCAAAATAAATATTTTTAAATCTGCAGCTTTCATTAAAAATAGACCTGTTGATCTTGCCATGAAGGTCCTTATTCAGTTGTTTCCTGTTATTATTATTATTATTATACAGGATTTATATAGCGCCAACAGTTTGCGCAGTGCTTTACAAACTGAAGGTGGTATTATTATTATCATTATTATTATACAGGATTTATATAGCTCCAATAGTTTGCTCAGCGCTTTACAATATAAAGGGAGACAATACAGCAACAATACAGTTCAATACAAGAGGGATAGGAGGGCCCTGCTCCATGGAGCTTACAGACATTACAGTTACAATATAATTTGGTACAAGAGGAAACAGAGGGGCCTGCTCGTTACAGTTTACAATCTAGGAGAGGATGCACATTTTTTTTTACTGCAAATATACATTAATTTATTATTTTTATGTAAAAGGTGGACTTTAAATGAATGACTTGAAAACCACATGGAAAGTCCTGTCTCTGCATGTGGGACATAGATAGGCTGCACTAATTATATTGTTGTATTAACCGAATTGCTATATTTCATCTATAGTCTTGTGCTAATTAATCTTGATAAACCTGGTCCTTTCATTAGCTTATAGTTAGTGAAGCATATGATGGAGACAGCCGTTAATAGTATGTGCTTCCTGACATAGGTCATTTCAGGGGCCACAGGTCACTAGAGAGACGCACAAACGCGATACTTTGCTTGAAGAAATCAATCCAGATTCACTTCACATTAGTTGTTATGATTTGTGACTTCTTTACACGTGACTGACAGAACAAAATAGCTGCTCTTTTCTCCCTTTCCGATGCTCAACATGACCGTGCAAGTTTTAGCCCATTAAAATAAAAGCTCGTAAAAATAATTAATATTATTTTCTTCCATCGCTGCGTTCCCAAGACGACATTGCATCAGCATGACATTTACAGTGGAAGATTTTACCCCTGGAATTACTTTGGATTTAGCCATAAGGAAGTTCAAATACAAATAACTCTGAAATGGAACCTGCCACTTTGATTTCATCACACCCAAACCTTGTTGAGATCAAACCTTTGAAAAAAAAAAAAGATTTCTAATCCAGTTAGAGCAGCTGGGTCCCGGAGTCTTGAGAGAGTTTTAGGATTAGAGCTCCTCAAAGAGCTCCCTCGGATAGTACTTCTTACGCAGCTTTAAAAGTAAATTGTTGGAGAATGTTAGCATGAATGATTCCACTCTGGGAACATGGAGACTACTTTAGCACAACAGGGGAAAGGCGCTAAGAATATGCCACTGTGTTATCATGAAATGGGGAGCTGTTGTGTTTCAAGTGCAAAAGGCTTAGGAGGGCCAGATTTGTTGCTGTAGTTAACAACATTGTGATACGCAGGGGTTGATTTACGAAAGAGAAAGAGAATGTGCATTTTGCAAGTGCAGTTGCCCCAGAGCTTAGTAAATGAGCTGACGCTTCAGTTTGCAAAGAATACCCAATCACATGCAAGGAAAATAAAAAAAACAGCATTTTTGCTTGCACTTGATTGGATGATGGAAGTGAGCAGAGCTTCCTCTGATTGATCAAAGCTCTGGAGCAATTATCCTTTCAGAGTGCAACTGCACAGTCAAGCAACCCCATTGTGTAGAATTAATTTCTCTTTTCAATTTATTTATTACAGACACTAATATAGCGCCGTTAAATGACATAAAATTACGCAGCGCCCTCAATTTTCATATCAGTCCCTGTGCTCATGAAGCTTACAATCTAAGGTCCCTATCTCACATGTAGACATACACATTAGGGCCAATTTAGACAGGAGCCAATTAACCTACCAACATCCCTTTAGATTGTAAGCTCCACAAACAGGGCCCTCACATTCCTTCTGTATTGAAATGTATTGTAATGTATTCTACTGTCTCCCTTATATTGTAAAGCGCTGCACAAACTGTTGGCGCTATATAAGTCCTGTATAATAATAATGTCTTTAGGGTGTGGGAAGAAAACTGGAGCAATTGGAGGAAACCCATGCAGGCACAGGGAGAATATGCAAACTCCATGGTACAGCTAAACCACTGCCTCACAATTATCAGACGCATTGTTAGCCTGCTGTATAAACTCCTTTAAGCTGGGTATACGTGTACCAAAATTTGGTCAGTTCAGTACTGATTATAATCACAAATTAAGTCTGCATCATGTGAAGAAAAAAATAAAATAAAATATATATATATATATTTATATATATATATATATATACAGTATATTTACATTTAAATCCCTTATCGCAATTCCTTATCGCAATTTAATCTCTAGCTGCAGCAGTCACTAAAAGCAAATAGTGCTCTCAAAATATATAAAAATAACATTATACAAATAAAAGGTGCGATCAACATTTTTTCTTTATAGTATAGTACTGATTAAAATGAACCAATACAGTATAAGCAACCAGAAGCTAGCCTGACCATGCAGAATCCAACCTGATGTCTTGAAATGGCAGGCAGCCACATGTGTGATTTAAAATCCACTTGTGGACTGCCCGCTCACTATGTACTGCAGATAGGGGACCTACGTACCATTATGTTACTAGTACACACGCCCCCGCCTGCCGACTCCCGCTGTGTTTGTACACAGCAGAAGTTTGCCAGCAGGTTCTGATCAATGATCACCTATCCAATCAAAGCCCAGTTGATTGTCAACGGGCAGCCCAGTGGCTAAATGGTTAGTACTTCCACCTGGCAGTAATTGGGTCATTGGTTCAAATACCAACCATGGCACCACCTGCCTGGAGTTTGCATGTTCTCTCTGTGCCTGCTTTGGTTTCCTTTGGGTACTCCGGTTTCTCCGCACAACCCAAAGACATGCTGGAAGGTTAATTGGCTCCTGTCTAAATTGGCCCTAATATGTGTATGTATGAATGTAAGTTAGGGACCTTAGATTGTACGCCCCTTGAGGGTTAGGGACTGATGTGAATGTACAATATATATGTAAAACGCTGCGTAAATTGATGGCGCTATATAAGTACCTGAAATAAATAAATAAACACAGGGTTCTGTACAGAGGAAACAGTCTCTCTGTTTCTTCTCCCTGCTTTGCAAAACAAAGAAAAAAAGAGATATTTAGCAAAAAGCAGCACACATTACACAAATTAACACTTGTTAGGCACACATTTAACTCCAGATTACCCGAGATGTTAACCCATTCCCAACCAGTGTCATTAGTACAGTGACAGTGTATAGTATTATCACTGATCACTGTATTCGTGTCACTGCTGATACAGTTGTGCTCAAAAGTTTGCATACCCTGGCAGAAATTGTGACATTTTGGCATTGATATTGAAAATATGACTGATCTTGCCAAATAATTATCTTTTATTGAAGGATGATGATCATATGAAGCCATTTATTATCAAATAGTTGTTTGGCTCTTTTTTAAATCATAATGATAACAGAAATCACCCAAATGGCCATGATCAAAAGTTTACATACCCTGGAATGTTTGGCCTTGGTACTAACACACAAGGTCACACACACGGGTTAAAATGCCAATTAGAGGTTAATGTCCCACATCTGTGACTTTTTAAATTGCAGTTAGCATCAGTGTATAAATAGTCAATGAGTTTGTTAGCTCTTATGTGGAAGCACCTACTAGGCTAGATACTGAGCCATGGGGATCAGAAAAGAACTGTCAAAAGTACTGCGTAACAAGGTAATAGAACTTTATAAAGATGGAAAAGGACATAAAAAGATGTCCAAAGCCTTGAATATGCCAGTCATCACTTCCACTAAGAAGTAGATAATTCAGGGACCTCGTGATACCAAGCCAAGGCCAGGTAGACCAAGAAAGATTGCAGTGACAACTGCCAGAAGAATTGTTCGGGATTCAAAGGGAAACCCATAGGTAACCACAAGAAAAATACAGGCTGCTCTGGAAAAAGACAGTGTGGTTGTTTTGAAGGAGCACAATATGATGACACTTGAACAAAAATGAGCTGCATGGTCGAGGTGTCAGAAAGAAGCCTTTACTGCATCAATGACACAAAAAGGCCTGGTTAGGCATGTCAAGGTGTTGTCAGGCAAATTGTAACCGGGCTTTTTGTGGCATTGGTTCAGTAAAAGCTATTTTCTGGCACCTCGACCTAACAGCTCATGTTTGTTCAAGTATCACCATATTGCACTCCTTAAAAACAACCACACCATCTTTTTCCAGAGCAGCCTGTTTTTCTTTTGAGGTTGCCTGTGGGTTTTTCTTTGAATCCTGGACAATTCTTCTGTCAGTTATGGCTGCAATCTTTCTTGGTCTACCTGACCTTGGCTTGGTATAAAGAGATCCCTGAACTTTCCACTTCTTAATAGGTAATTCAACAGTACTGATTGGCATATTCAAGGATTTGGACATCTTTTTATGTCCTTTTCCATCTTTATAAAGTTCCATTACCTTGGACATAAAAAGATGTCCAAAGCCTTGAATATGCCAATCAGTACTGTTAAATCAGTTAAAAAACTAAAAAACTGGTTAAAAAAGCTTTACAATATAAAGGGAGATAGTACAGTTACAATACAATAAAAAACAAGAGGATTAAGAGGGTCCTGCTCATAAGAGTTTACAATCTAATATGGATTTATATAATAAAGACCCAGTGCTAATCAAATGCCACCAAAAGAAAGCTTTATTTGTCTGATAAAAATTATATAAATTTTGGATACATCGTTGCATGACTGTGCAATTACCAGTAAAAGTAACGCAATTATTGGTCATGAAGGGGGAAAAAACCTTTCGGATATGAACATTTTGCTAATTTAAGACTGAAAATAGATCATGAGGGTGATATCAGAAGCAGAAATAGCTATACTTGGACAAATCAAGATATTTCTTTGCTAAGCTTTTTTATGGGGACGCAGTTTCTTGAAATGTGTATGTTTTGATCTACTTTTCCCATAACTCAGAATGGAGAAAGTAGGTCTGTCTTGCAGGGCAAGATAACAAGATTGCTTCCTATCATTTTTCTGATATGTGTCATTTTCTGTACGTAACTAGCAAAAAATGTGATTTTGAAGTGATACCATTTCTTCATGCTACATTCTCTGATTAGACTGCTAACATGCCAAGAAAAACAAAGCATGCAGCTTAATTAAGAGGCAGGAATATTTGTGTTACTGTTATCTACCACGTTGAAGTGACTGGAGTAAAACAGATGTATTTGATATTACATGTGTGGTCCAAAGCTATGTTTCTGCAAGTTTATTGAGCTTTGGTCCTGGTGGATACAGAGCAGGCAATTTCAGAAAACATAGTCTAGTTTTACACCCCTTGGAGGGATTTTTACTCCAAACCGAAAATTGTATGTGAAAGAAAATGCTTCCCCAGACTCTTACCTTGATAAACCATTTTAACTAATAAACTAAAAGAAAATAGTGTTAAGGCGCCACACAAAATTTCCAAAATACGTACTGTATATTTATCATTGAATCTAAAACAAATATTATAAAGACATAACATATAATATAAAGTAATATACAGTATGTATTACTGTATATTATGTATTAAGGAGGATCTGGAAGGTGGAGTTGAAATATACATATTGTCACACTTGGCTTTCGTAAGTAATGTTTGCAGTGAACTTTTGCCCTTCTCTCAAATGTAATTCCATTACACTCCATTTTATGTGAATGTTGTGAGATTTCTGTTTACTGATCCCAGTGAGCATGCTCAGTGGCAATAACTGGGCTACTCATGTGGATTTCTTTGGTAACAGCTGCTACATTACAACAGCTCCAAGTCGTTTCAAAGCAGACCTAGCAACATATACACTATATTGCCAAAAGTATTGGGACATTCCAACAAATCATTGGATTCAGGTGTTTCAATCTCCTCCATGGCCGCAGGTGTATAAAATCAAGCACCTAGGCATGCAGATTGCTTCTACAAACATTTGTGAAAGAATGGGCTGTTGTCAGGAGCTCAGTGAATTCAAGTGTGGTACCGTGATAGGTTGCCACCTGTGCAATAAGTCCATCCATGAAATTCCCTTGCTACTAAATATTCCACGGTCAACAGTTAGTGGTATTATAACAAAGTGGAAGCAACCGGGAACAACAGCAACTCAGCCATGAAGTGGTAGGCCACGTAAAGTGACATGAGCGGGGTCAGCGCATGCTGAAGCGCAAAGTGCGCAGAAGTCGCCAACTGTCTACAGAATCTGGCCTTCAGATTAGCACAGCAACAGTGCGTAGAGATTTTTGTGGAATGGGTTTCCATGGCTAAGCAGCTGCATCCAAGCCTTACATCACCAAGTGCAATGCAAAGCGACGAATGCAGTGGTGTAAAGCACGCCGCCACTGAATCCAGAGCAGTGGAGACGTGTTCTCTGGAATCATGAATCACTCTCCTCTGTCTGGCAATCTGATGGCCGTGTCTGGGTTTGGCGGTTGCCAGGAGAATGGTACTTGCCTTACTGCATTGTGCCAAGTGTAAAGTTTGGTGGAGGAGGGATTATGGTGTGGGGTTGTTTTTCAGGGGTTGGGCTTGGCCCCTTAGTTCCAGTAAAGGGAACTCTTAAGGCATCAGCATACCAAGACATTTTGGACAATTTCATGCTCCCAACTTTGTGGGAACAGTTTGGGGATGGCCCCTTCTTGTTCCAACATGACTGCACCCTAGTGCTCAAAGCAAGGTCCATAAAGACATGGATGATTGAGTTTGGGGTGGAGGAACTTGACTGGCCTCCACAGAGTCCTGACCTCAACCCAATAGAACACCTTTGGGATGAATTGGAGCGGAGACTGCGAGCCAGGCCTTCTCATCCAACATCAGTGCCTGACCCCACAAATGCGCTTCTGGAAGAATGGTCAAACATTCCCATAAACACACTTATAAACCTTGTGGACAGCCTTCCCAGAAGAGTTGAAGCTGTTATAGCTGCAAAGGGTGGGCCGACTCGATATTGAACCCTATGAACTAAGACTGGGATGCCATTAAAGTTCATGTGTGTGTAAAGGCCGGCATCCTAATACATTGGAAAAATAGTGTATATTCAAAGTATAACTATAGGCAAAACTTTTTTTAGTTTTGGATAGAATGGAGAGGAATCAGAACACCTTTTAGGCTTTTATTGCTGTCTGCTACCCTGTTAGGGAGACTCGCCCTCTCTATTTGTCATATTTACCATTATCATTGATGGTAAAAGTAAAAGAAAATCCCAAATTTTGGAAAAAGTAATAGAGGGGAAATCTTCCAATGAGGACACTAGTTCTGGTGACCTGGGGGTCCCCAAGGAATTGTCTTAATTTACAGAGATTTCCTCTCAGTTCCTATTTGGCTCTGGGACAGGGAGTGAAAGGAAATCTCCCCAACGGGACAAAGAGGGCAAAAATAAACTGTACAGGGGTTATACCCTCCCTTACTCTACCCAAAATGAACAAAAAAGATTGCCTATAGTTCTACTTTAAACTAAGTAATATTTGCATTCTATACATGAAGGTAAAAAAAAATCTTCTTCATGCTGCTCCCTCCACAGTCCCCCCTAATATTTATTAGAGCCCCAATGCTATCCAGCGCTGCCCACCGGAGCCAAGGCTCTCCCAGGTCTCTCTCTGAGACAGAGCAGCATTAGCCATTGGCTCCCACTGCTGTCAATTACAGCCAGTGAGGAGCGAACGGGGGGTGGGGCTGAGCTGTGTTCTGTGTGTTTTATAGACACACAGAGCAGGGCTCGGGAGCAAGCACACACACGCAAACAGCTGGCTCTGGGGCCATTCAGCAGGGGGGAGGAGCCAGGAGCACCTGTGGGGGGCCCGAGAAGAGGAGGACCAAAACCATTGCCACAGAGCAGGTAAGCATGACATGATTGTTAATTTTGTTTTAAAACCCGAGCCTTTAATTTCACTTTAGTTGTAACTTGAAGCTCTTTATTACCTTCCACAGAGATGATGGTACTTTCCCTGTATCTTCCAGTGCTTCTAGTTTGCTTTTCTTTCTGGTAAGACAACACCATCTTTATTTAGGTATCATACAGGGACAGCGTGTACTTTCTGGACTGAGATGCTGGCTCAGAGATGACCCAATTATGTAAACCCTGGTGCCTGTACATTTCTTGATTAGGGTGACAGACAAAGCAGAACCCCTGCAGCAGCTTTTCACCAAAGCTACAATGTTGTCATCTGATCACTGGAGGAGGGGAGACTGAGGAAATGCTTCTTCCTGCATGCAGCAGCCTAGGCAAGATCCCCTGACAAAGGATGAAAAGGTGAACTAACTCACAACATTTTCTCCCCCAATCCTGCCCCCTCCCAGTCTTTGGTGCCTATACTTTATGTAATTTCCCATCTCCTGCAACCCTCTGATGCCTATATAAAAGTTCTGCACTTTAAAACATCACCGTGCAGCTCCGGAGGCTGTGTACCAGCATAATGCGAGCACTGGCAAGTGTTCATTGGTTTATTCAAGTTTTTAATTGTCAGACTGTCATACTAGCTGAGATGGTTGTCAGAAGATTGGGATCACATAAGGTACATGCACCGAGGACCAAAGAGGTGAACGGCGTGTTGTGAGTTAGTTCACCTTTTCAATTTTTGTGAGGAGGTAAACTAACCCTTTAATGACAAATGATGGTGCTGTTTTGAAAAATTATACTGTATTGTTGTATGTCAAAAATATATTTATGCAGACTTGTAAAGATATAGCAAGGTCTACTTTAAAAAAGTTACTTTAGAAAAATATAAACAACACTATTTATATTTTAACAAATACAAATTTCAAGTGTTCTTTTTTTAATTGTTTATTAGATTCTATAGAAACAATTGGGTGGCACAGTGGCTTAGTGGATAGCATGTCTGCTGTGCAGTAAATGGGTGATGGGTTCAATTCCCAACCATGTTGCCTCCTGCATGGAGTTGGCATGTTCTCCGTGTGCTTGTGTGAGTTTCCTCCCACACTCCAAAGACATGCTGGTAGGTTAATTGGCTTCTGTCTAAATTGTCCTAGTTTCATCCCAGGCCATGCAGGATCTCCTGCATGGTAGGGGTTGGGGGAAGACCTGGCATCCTACCCTGTAAAATAATTGCTAAGAGAATTCATGGAAAAAGTTGTTTACAAGTGACAGTCAATGCAATCACCAAGGGTTGGATACAACTGAGTGGATAGATAGATAGAAACACTTAGGCCCCTTTCACATAGATGTTCCAATCAGGTCCAGCTGCCTGTTCTTCAGGTGTCAGTGTTGTCAGTATTTTTTTTTTATAGTGCAAAAAATAAAAAAAGGAACAGGTGCCTGCCGGAACCTCTTTTCTCCTCTATGGAGCAGTGGTTGTAAACGAACATGTGTCTGTTTACATCTACCGATATCCAATCCGATCCAGTCTGCCAAAAAAGAGACAAATGGGGATCTGTTCCCCTTCCGTTCATTGGATTGGATGGCAGTCAGATGGAAACAGACAGGAGGCCCATTTCTATCCCACCGCTCATAGAGAACAGCAAGCCGTGTCTGTGTCCGCTCTGCATAAGCGGAACGGATATGGACCTGTCATCCACTTGCTCAGTGGGGATCAGCAGACAGATCCCCCACTGAGCAAGATGATTTGCTGATCTGTCCGCCCCATGTGAAAGGAGCCTTACAGGGATAGAAATTGTTTAGACAAGGTAAGCAAGATAAAACCAATTTGTACCAATTTGTACTTACTGTGGAAAGCTATCTGGGCTTGGGGTTTTATGATGGGGGAGGTTATTTTATGACTCCTGAGAGTAATTTATTGGTTAAAGTGTTACTAAACCCACAACAGTAAAATCAGTCTTTATATGCAGTAAGGCATGCCTGTTATATTCACTGTGGAACCTAAGGGGGTAATACTCTGTATTGTGTAAAAAGGCCATTTGATCCTGATTGCTCTGTTCCTTCCCTTGTTTAAGTGATCACCTCTCCTGATAAAGACAGACTGAACCATAGGCATTTTGCACATACTCACTTTGGTGTGTATTGCTAGAGAGGTTTTGCATTCTCCTAGAGCAGAAAGGAAAATCTTTCCACTACTTATTCTGTTTTGCAAATATGAATAATCTTATTATTTGTTTGCTGGTCATCATGGACAGTCTTTTAATCAAATCAATGCCAGACTATTTCACCTCCTTCCTGCCAAGGCCAATTTTCAGATTTCACTGCTGTCATACTTTGAATGACAATGACTCAGTCATGCAACACTGTACCCAAATGAAACTTTTAGCATTTTTTTGTGACAAATAGAGCTTTCTTTTGGTGGTTTTTAATCACTACTGTGTTTTTTAATTTCATGCTAACACATTGTTCTTAGTTTCTGTTATGTCATTTTGCAAATAAGTAATCTTTCATCATAAATTTAGGCCAAAATGTATTCTGCTACATTTATTTGGTAAAACATATCCCAAATCAGTGTATATTATTTACTCTGTGAAAGTTATAGTCCACACACTATGGTATATATATTTGAAAATTGATCAGTCTTGATGTACTAACTGCCTATCTCATTTCTTGAGGCTCTGAAACGCCAGGACAGTACAAATACCCCCCAAATGATCCCTTTTTGGAAAGTCGACAGTCTGAGGTATTTAGTAAGAGGCATGGTGAATTTTGTAATTTATGACACAATTTTTTTGGAAAATTAAGCAAAAAAATTTTTCTTTACATTATTTTTTTTCACATACTGTCACCAGGGCAGTACAGCGTCATCATATGACTGGTGTGGAGGAGATAAGAGACACTGACTGGTGACATTATGTTAAAAAAAGTAACCCTTTTTTCAAATATATAAAACTTTTTATTTTTCTCCATGTTGTTATCTTTCTTTACAATTTTTTTTACATGCGACCGGAGTAGTGCAGTGTTACCCTAGTGATTTTTTTCACACTATGATTGCTTATAGCAGTGATGATCACTGTTATAAGCAATCATTTTTATGAATGGGATCTATCCATTCACAGCCATTCATTGTGTACTATTGTACAGCTATCATATGGTACAGATGCACTGTGAGTGGCCCTGTCGGTACCATGTGATCACTGTGACCTATCACAGAGATCATCACAATAGTACACAATGAATGGCAATGAATGAAAGCCATTCATTGTGTACAAATGTCATGTGATCAATGTGATCTGTCACAGCGATCACATGGTATTGGGGCCAGTCCGACACAATGATTATTATTATTATTATACAGGATTTATATAGCGACAACAGTTTTCTCAGCGCTTTATAATATATAGGGAGACAATACAGCAACAATACAGTTTAATATAAGAGGGTTAGGAGGGCCCTGCTCCTTGGAGCTTACAATCTCTTATCTGTGGACACCGCGGGTGACATGTCGTGTTATGATGTCCACGTGGAACTATAGTGCTCCCGCTTGGCCTCATTTGTCAATAGGTAGGGTGGGAAGCAGTAAAAGTTGTTGATAAAAGTCTCCAAATATATGAGGATTGTATTTTATTACTCATGTTCTGTCTCTGATGGTTAGGGGAGATTGCAATACACAGTTTGTGTATTGCACAGTTTGCATGCTAGTAAGGAGCAGGGGCAGACTGACCATTTGGAAACTCGGGCACTGCCCGAGGGCCCGGGATCAGTAGGGGGCCCCATGAGATGCCCCTGGTACCTTTTTCATAGGCTTTTTTGAGTTTGGGCAAGGACACAGGGGCCCCATGATCCCCTATTGCCCGGGGGCCCCATGAATTGTCAGTCTGCCCCTGGTAAGAAGTCTGCTTTGTTTCCTTTGTCATAACAATATGGATGAATCCATGCCATTTCCCCCTTTTTTATACTTATATCAAATTCTTTCAAGCGGATTCTTGAGAAGTGTGATAAGGGGGTATGTATTCATACCTGATTTTCAGAGAGTGACCCTTCATTATTTTTGAAATATGGTTGAAGGGTCTAAAAACATGATTCTAAAAGAATTTTGAGGTGCCCTGTTTAGGAACGTATTTATTTAATTGACAGAGGTTCACGCTGTAGGTTCTATCTTAAACATTTTGCAAGGGCTGATACAACACAACCCCTCACCACTCACATAGACACACTGGGGAAGATTTAGTAAAACCGGGGCACACAGAATCTGGCAACTGTGCATAGTAACCAATCAGCTTCCAACTTCAGTTTGTTCAAATAGGCTTTGAGAATAAAACATGGAAGTTGATCAGTTACTGCACAGAGCTACACCATATTCTGTGTGCGCCAATTTTAGTAAATCTGCCCCACTGCGATTACCTCCAGGCATTCCTAGGCATCACATCCCACATGCAGGAACAGAGCAAGGAGCAAGGAGACAATGCATGTGGGAATTGATACCTAGGACTGCCTGGAGGTGATTGCACGCTGTCTCTGTGAGTGGTAAATGTTTGGGGTGCACCAGCCCTTGTGAAATATTTTTCCTGCCATCACTAGAGGAGCCTGATTGTTTGTGAACACATGAGTGTAACTTTTATCTTTATAATAAAGCTGTTGGATGCTATGGAGAGCACTGTGGTTGCCTTTCATGTTCTTTTGCATTCATCATCATGCTGGGAGATCTGTACATCAAGTGAACTGAATCTGCCTATGGGGTTGGCCCTGTCCTGGCTTTAAAGGGACATTCTTTGAATGACCTTTTGATTCAAAGGTCTATTTAGGAAGGTGAGATGTGCACAGTGGGGAAGGTGGAGGTCACAATTGTTTTGGCATCAGAGTATATTTACAACTTCACACATTGCACAGGGGTATGAGAAGATGTGATTTATGGACACATCATTTGCTTCAAACATATTGCCTTTGAGTTTTGATTATGCATGTTCACATTTGATGATTTGTTAATGTGTTTTATTTTATTATTTATTTCAGGTACTTATATAGCACCATCCATTTATGCAGCACTTTACATATATATTGTACATTCACATCAGTCCCTAAGCCTCAAGGGGTGTACAATCTAAGGTCCCTAACTTACATTCATACATACTAGGGCCAATTTAGACAGGATCCAATTCACCTACCAGCATGTCTTTGGGGTGTGGGAGGAAACCCACACAGGCAGAACATGCAAACTCCAGGCAGGTGGGGCTGTGGTTGGGATTTGAACCAATGACCCTAGTACTGCCAGGCGGAAGTGCTAACCATTTAGCCACTGTGCTTTTTATTAACCACTTGCCCTCCAGAGGATTTACCCCCCTTCCTGACCAGGCCATTTTTGCGATAAGGCTCTGCGTTACTTTAACTGACAATGGTCATGCAACACCCAAATGAAATGTATGTCCTTTTTTCCCCATAAATAGAGCTTTCTTTTGGTGGTATTTGATTGCCCCTGTGTTTTTTATTTTTTGCACTACAACCAAAGAATACCAACCATTTTGAAAAAAAAACAAACAATATTTTTTACTTTTTGCTATTATTGTTATTATTAGCATTATTATTATACAGGATTTATATAGCGCCAACAGTTTGGTCAGCGCTTTACAATATAACGGGAGACAATACAGGAACAATAAAACATATCCAGTAAAAAATTTCAAAAATCTAATTTCGTCATAAATTTAGGCCAAAATGTATTCTGCTACATGTCTTTGCTAAAAAAAAAATCCCAATACATGTAAATTAATTGGTTTCTGTGAAATTTATAGCGTCTACAAATGGATGTATATATACTGGATTTTTTGTTTTTATACTAGTAATGGTGGCGATCAGCTACTCATAGATGGACTGCGGGACTACGGCGGGCATTCTGACACGGGGGGGGGGGGGGGAACTAACTAACTGTCACTGACATCCCCAGTGGCACTAATACAGAGATCAGTACTAATAAAAAGCACTGACACTGTACTAATGACACTGGGAAGGAAGAGGTTAACACCTGGGGCGATCAAAGGGTTAACTTTGTGCTGTGTGCTATTTTACTATGTGGCCTGTGTGTGTTTTACTATGTAAGCATGCTGCTTTGTATTGCTCTGCTATGTAGAGCAATACAAAGCAGCATGCTGGTGCTGACAGGGGAGAGATCTGTATTCTTTACATACACACCTCTCCCCTGTTAGTGTTCCTCAGTAATCTCCAGCCAGGACCCGATGATCAACATCTGTAGCCACCAATGGCGGAGTGGGTAGGGCGGCATGGGTGAGCACCCCCCTAAATGGAAATGCAAGTAGTTCTGCTATAGGGCGGTCAGTAAGCGGTTAAATGTGGTGGCTGCATTATTTTTATCCTTTAGGCTTTTTTGTCTTTTATTTTCACCTGGTGATCTGCCCAGTAACACACTTCCTGTCTTAGTGTGCCTCCATTTCTTTGCATAGCAGCATTGTCGATCTGTGGAGAGGGTAATTTTAGATACACTAGCAGATTTTGATGGACATCACCAACAATTAAATCCTAACTCTAGCTAGGCAGTTACAGAAACAGATTTTTTTCCCTTTTGGTGTAAAGATTTACATGAATGAATACAAACTGTTAGCACCCGTCAGTGTTAAATGGTATGTCTCATCACTCTAACTGCCTTTTTTTGCTGGAAAAATTGTTCTGTCTAGAAAATAAAAAAAATAACAGACCGACTGATGATTGTTAAGCTGCATTATATTGTATTTTGTTGTTTTGGGGTTCAGTTGGGTTTAATATTGTTTTAATGGAGTGGGTAGATAGGCATCTCAAAATATTGTTAAAGATGGTTTGAAGAACAATCTTGAGGTCCTCTGAGAAGCCTCGGACAGTCCTCTTACTTGTATGTTGTTTTTGCAGCTACAATTGTTGAGATCTTCTAGGTGCATTTGGAGATCATAAATTTTAGATTCCTGGGTGATTACCTTTTTTTAACAGGTATTGGCTTAATATTTAGTTTGTTGGAGTTCCTCATGAAGATAATCAGCTATGTTGGATAGATGATGGAGATCTTTACACAATGTCCCTATTTCTGATCCGCAGGTGTCACAAACCTCATTAAAGTGGAATTTTAGTCAGAAAATTGAGTCCTACTATATCACTTCAGGTTGGCCCCTTTTGCTTGTATAGCTATGTAAAACATTAAAATAAGTGCCTATACTGTTTGAAATCCAGTAATACACTGTCTCACCCCGCTCTGCACATGCTCAGTTACTCTCCATCTTTAGTCACTGCCAAGATTGTAAAAGCCAACCTGCTAACAGTCTAAAATATAACCCATCGATTTAAGGGTCTTTTTCATCAGTTTAGTCACAGTTTTTCCAAGAAAAAACAGATCAGTTCACATCAGTTTTTCATTAGTTTACATCAGTTTTCCATCAGTTCACATCAGTTTTTCATCAGTTTACATCCGTTTTTCATCTTTTTTTTGTCTGTTTACATCTGTTTTTCATATGTTCCATTTTTTTTAACAGAATAAAAATAGTTTTTTTTTTTCGTTCAAAAAACGGATGTTAATGGATGCGGATATTAATGGATGTAAACAGATGTTTATCTGTTTACATCCGCTAGTCCATAGAAATACATGAGTGTCCGTTTTTCATTGGTAAACAGACAGATGAAAAACGGTCATATGGAACGCCCATGTGAAAGGGGCGCTACAGGTTAAAAAAACAGTTACATTCCCGACATGCCAGGAATGCTGTCACATTTGCTTGTGCTCTCAACCAAACTGTCAAACCATCAAATGACTGGTGTTATAACTGAACATATGTGCAGCACCATGGCAGTTGCAGTTCAAACAGATGGCAGCTTCCTTTGCTGTAAAGAATAGAAGGGTTTAGTTCTGCTTTAACTGCTGCTCAGGGCTATGGGCTTCAACAAAATGGCAGTCTCCAGCAAGACGAAACAGGAACAATGCTGGAAGCAACTTACAGCACACACTAATTTTGGCTGCATAAATGTTAATGTGGAATGTATGTTCCTTGCTAAAGACCATTATTTTTTTTATCAATTATTATGAGTAAAGTTCTACTGTAATGGAAAGATGAAAGTTATTTGCATGGGAATGCATTTGATGTAATCCCTCCACTAAGTGTAGTTGTCAGGGTCTATGTATAAGGTCACAGAGTTTTCTGGGGAGCAGGGATTCAATACTGTAGTTTAGGAGTTGAGATTGTTTGAAGACCAATATGGTCTTAGAGGTTAGAGGTGGTTTTGAGTAAGAGGTCTGAGGTGGCTTGTATGCAGAGTGTGTGCAATTTAGGTAAAGTAGTAAAATGTTTTTTATTTATATAGGCAGTGTTATAGGCAGTGTTAGAGGCTCTGTTCACCTCTGGTTGCCCATATGGGTCTATAGTAGAGAGGACAGGTTTTCTTGCTTGACAATGGCCTTTCTGTGCTGAGAAAGCTGCAGGGTAATGCAGGCTGGTTGAGGCCTCACATCACTCACAGGTTTTGTATGCTGAATTGAACTTAGTGCTGGGTCCGGGATACAAGGCAGCTCTGGCAACAAGAAGGAAAATGGTGCCATGGATCTAGCTGAGGATGACAGTGGAGGTGTTTCTTTGGGACCTGGTGACATTTTGGATCCACTGGTACATTCTGCCACATTCAGCTCCAGGAAGCTCTCAATGTAGGTTTTTGGGACACTGCTTACATGAGTTGGCGAGACAAGGGCTCCCTGTTGTTCTTTGCTTTCTTATTTTTGCCCATATTTGTATATTTTGTTTGCTGCTTCGGGAGATTACCAGCAAGCAGGGATCAGGGCTCATTTAGAGGACATATTGCAAGCCTTGCCCCATGAGTTTTTTTGTATCTAAAAAAGCTTTGATTTTTTGGGATGAGGGTTTTTTTTTAAGCAATTGGGAAAGTATTCATAATATGTTAACTCTGTTCCTATATAATGCAGTTTTACTTGTACACCTTCTTTAATCTTCAATAACAGACCCTATGTGAATGCCTAAATCTACTGAATCAACTTCTGACTACGTCAAGTTATCCTAAGACACAGAAAAATCAAGATATTAAAGTGGAAGTCTAGGGTATTACTTATTAAGTTTAAAAAAGCTCCCACTGCCCTTCTAAATTCTATTCTAACTAACCTGTTGAAGGAATAAGCTTATACATACCTATTCACAGGGTCGCTCCTCTCTGGTTACATGATTGGCTCCCAGCGCCGACTTCATAGTAAAGGAGGGACAGCTGACAGTGAATGCCCCATTATAAGCCTATGGGTGACATCACTGTCAAGGCATTGCAGCCATTGTCGCTGCTCTCTCATCTCCCCTGAAGCCAGCCATTGAGGAGATCACATGTCCGGTGTGCCATGAGAAAAGATAAGAATAAACATCTTCCTTCACCAGGGTAGTTGGAGTAGGATTTAGAAGGTGGTGGGAGCTCTTTTAGGCTTAGTTAATAATAGCCTAGAATTACACTGTAACCACTTGCTGACCACCAAAAATACATTTGCTGGCGGCACGCTCCCTTATGAACTGCGACATACCCGTATGAAGCAGTAAAATTCCTAGCCTAGAGAAGTGTGTGCGCCCCTGCTTATATGTGCTGTAATTGGACACAGTACTTGTTTGTCAGCACATTACAGCCAAAGAGTTTGGCTGTTAACCTGCCTGTTCGCTGTGGCCAATCACAGAGCAGAAATCTTTGTGTTTGTAAACACAAGATTCATGTTTTGACTGGATTTCTCCCTACTGTCAGTTACTGCTCAGAGCTGAAAGAAGCACACATACATTTGTTAGGCACACAGTTAATTCCTTGATTACCCTACAGATCGCTCCTGTCATCCAGCCAGTGTCATTAGTATAGTATACAGTATTATCACTGATCACTGTATTAGTGTTACTAGCAACGACAGTGTCAGTTAGTCAGTGTCACTCCCAGACAGTGTCAGTTAGCACCAGATTTCCTGCCACACTATCACAATCACACTATAACCGCCATTACTGGTATAGTGTCTGTATGGATCAGAATCTTGATCATGATCAGAACTATACTAATGTCTCCATTAATATAGTGTCCCCAAGAATGCAGTGTTAGTTGTGGTATTTTTTTTTTACCAAAGACATGTAGCAGAATACTCTTTGGCCTAAATGTTTAATTTATTAAACATGTTTTATAACAGAAAGTAGAAAATATATATTTTTTTAATTTTCAAAATTGTAAATTTTTTTCATTTATATAATAAAAAATAAGAAACAAAAGCGGGGATCAAATACCACCAAAAGAAAGCTCTATTTGCGTGAAAAAAAATTATATAAATTTAATTTGGGTACAGTTTTGCCTGACCGTTCAATAGCCAATTTTTATTACCAAACCATGGAAAATTTACTGAGAGAGCACATTTTTTTATTGACATCCCTTCACAAGTACAGACAACCTGAAAAATTATAAAAAAAACTAAGACAATCGATATTTAAACAGACATGATCTGTCAATACCCATAAACACTGACAATACCCATTCAACTGGGTTTACAGTGCTGCACTGTGGTTTGGCCACAGCGCAGGTGCATCTGCATCTTTCGCATGCTTAACCTGTGGTTTTAGGTGCGATCCAATAGATTTCTATTAGGTCACATGTTTTTGGCACGTTTTCTGAAAGCGCACCCAAAGTCCTGCATCCTTTATTTTTGGTGCTCTCTCAGAAAACACTGCAAAAATGCATGACCTAATAGAAATCTACGAGACCGTGGTAAAACCTGAGCACAGCAGCTGCTTGGGTGAGTACACATTGCTGTGCCCCCGATGCTTAGCTTCACAGTAATAAATGTGATTCTTGTGAGCTACTATGGTGTGTACTATGGGTGAGAAATTATAAAGTGAATGGGTGTGTAAAGAAACCAATAGGTTGTTGAAATATCACCATGTGTTAGGTGTTAATTGCAGTAAAATATAGGTGAGTACACATTGCTGTGCCCCTGATGCTTAGCTTCACAATGTGGCAATTTTAATTTGGCATGTAAAGTTTCCCAGGCAGCATTGCCTTTCAAATTTGCGCATTGAAGCCAACAGCAGCCACAAGCCACAATATTTGTGGTTTTGACATGGTACTTTAATGCAAAATTTCCATTCAGTTGGAAAAAAACATTCAGGAGTCAGCAGTATGACCTCCTGATAACCTGAAAAACACCCTGGCTCACATTATAACGGGACAGTAGGGACTGCAGTATGTGTGATAGAGGCCTTCATGGTAAAAGGGTCCACATTAAGCCAAAAAAGGGCTTGTTGTGAATTTCATACACTCCATTTATTTTGTAGACACATAGCTTGGTTTGAGACTGCATCCCAGTAATGGTCAACTAATGAGATTTTGTGGGCCTGACACACCAAAGGGTTGTGCATATTATTTAGTGCTAGACATACTACTAGAGAATCTCAAACACTGCAGACATACTACAGAAGATGGTCAGTGACTGCAGACATTCTATGAGAGATGGTCTGGGACTGCAGACCTACTACAGGAGATGATCAGAGACAGCAGACCTAATACAAACCTACTACAGGAAATGGTCAGAGACTGCAGACATACTATGGGAGATGGTCATTGACTGTGGATATATACTACAGGACATGGTCAGAGACTGCAGATATACTACAGGAGATGGTCAGAGACTGCAGAAATACTACAGGAGATGGTCAGAGACAGCAGAAATCTTATAGGAGATGGTCAAAGACTACAGACATATTACAGGAGATGGTCAGAGACTACAGGTATATACTACAGGAGATGGTCAGAGATTGCAGATGTGAATCAAGAGAAAGCTTCTGGCCTCAGAACTCAAACATACTTTCAAATAAAATTATATGTCCCACCCAAATCTGAAATGTATGTGCCCCTCCCATGGCATGTTATCAGGGGCCCACACCAATTACTTCTTATTTCAGCAGGGACATATCTCAAAAACTACACTCTTGAGTAGGAAAAGGAGGTTGAGATACCAGCAGCGATATACATTTTGCCAACTCGCACACAAACTGTCTACCTCTTGTAAAACCTCTACCAAACTCACATAGTCAAACAAATGCTGACTATGCCAGCAATCCAAAGGCACCTTCATCCACATCTAGTGAAACTTTGCCTTGGTTAAACCATTTTGGGAGTCCATATTTAGCATTTAGCAATGAGATCTGCAACAACTCAACTACAATAACTTTGTTATTAATTATTCCATTAGCAATACCCTCAAGTTAAGTTATCATTCTTAAGAGTCTTCCTTCCAGCAGTCCACAGCTTACAAAACCAAAAAACTGCTTCAGCTTCTTACTGCTACATCACAAGGAGCATCCCCAACCCCACTCATCCCCGTACGGGTAGCCAACATCCTCTTTTTTTAGGTAAATGTGGTGGGGTGGCAAGGGGCATGTTATAGTCACTGCAACTGTCACTGCTGCAGCCGTGCAGTGTGTTTAGCCTCATTAACAGTCCTTTTCTTCAACTCAACTGGGCACCGTGAGCAGTGCTATTGGTTGCTACACTGTGTGCACTTTATTAAAGGGGTTGATTTACTAAAACTGGAGAGTGCAAAATCTGGCGCAGCTCTGCACAGAAACCAATCAACTTCCAGTTTTTTTGTCAAAGCTTAATTGAACAAGCTGAAGTTAGAAGCTGATTGGCTATCCTGCCCCAGATTTTGCACTCTTGCACCTGATTGGGTTCTCTCTATAAAATGAAGCTTCACCACAATAACTAAGCTCTGGAGCAAATGAGTGCAGTTATTATTCTATCGTATAATTATATCTGGTACCTAATAAACCGTATGAAATTCGCTTAGTGGGCTGCCCTGTTGGTCCCCTCCCGCCCAAAATCCTTCATCTAAAAAATAGAAAGACCTGGACGAAAAATTGGCACACAAACATCCTCTTCTCTCAGCCACCACATTAGTAGTGTTTTTATTTCATTTTAAAGCAGAAAACAACCTGCATATGTTCCTAGATTGTAAGCTCGAAAGAGCAGGGCCCTCGAACCCCTCGTGTATTGTATTGTTACTGTCTTGTCTCATGTTCTGTCCCCCTTGCTATTGTACAGCGCTGAGCTTACCCTTTGGCGCTATATAAATACTGTATAATAATAATAATAATATGTAATGAGCAAATATGGCTGCACTCCTGTATATGTATAATTACAAATTATTTATAGAAACATAGTTACATAGTTAGTCTGTCTGGAAAAAGACAAACATCGATCCAGTTCAACCACAAAAAAAAAAAAGTTATAATCCTATACCCACAGTTGATCCAGAGCAAGGCAAAAAATACCCAGCAAAGCATGATGCAATTTGCTCTTGCAGGGGAAAAAAATCCTTCCTGATCCCCTGAGAGGCAATCAAATATTCCCTTGACCAACTTTATCTATAAATGTTAGTATCCAGTTATATTCTGTGTATCCAAGAAAGAAAGCTCTTACTGTGAAACAAAATATTTAAAGTAATTTAAATAGTTTAAAATAAAGTCATCTTTATATTTTCAGAAATGCCCCAAAAATCAATACAAACACAGCACATGGTTAACAAAATTGTGCCAGAAGAAATATAAGGACTGACCTTCACCTGAAAATGCTTTTTACCTGGCTGTTTCTGCCTTCAATAGTTTCTGAGTAGCTGAATCAAAAGAAGCATGCTGTCAGTGAAGTCAGTTAAGTTAGCCATTAGATCAGCCTGCTAGCCAGAAAGCCAACCTTTTCTAGAAGAAGAGGTCAGCAATAACAGCCTCTGTATTTCTAAAAGCACAGGATTTTATTTAAGAGCTGTTCATTGAATGACCCTTGCTGTGTCAAGCAAATGTAGGAACGAAAAACCATCAAATTTGCATTAAGAGCATGAAACCAATGATTTGTTGCATCCTCTACATTTATAGAAGGACAGTTTATTATCGCCTTAGACATGTTTTTTCAGGCACTTGATACATAGCTCCTTTTATATACTGCTGTTTTACCCTTTAAAACTCATATATATACAAAGCTAACCCTCCCAAGGCCTGCTCACCCCTGGCTTCCCATCCCCCCTGCAGCCTTTTTTGGATGTGCACTTTTCAGCAGCTTAGAGGAGAGAATTGGAGACTGAAAGAAGGAGACAGATCTAGAAAGAGAGAGAAAAGAAGAAAAAATCTTGCTGACACGGGGCATAACTTAATTTTCACGGTGCTGGGACAGCTGTATCGTGTAATCTGCCATGGCATGCCATTAAAACTTCAATGCCTTTACTGACCCAGAAGGGAAATTCAGACCGTGGAGAGTCTTTTGAAAAGAAGTGGTGATCTTTCACGATTTATGAGCTTGTCTTAAAGAAGCAGACTCTACTCACTTTAAATTAATCGCCTCTTTCAGGGTACATTGAATTTGGGGGCCTTGCTACTGAAAACTATATAAAAAAAAAACATGCTTGTGAATAACACAATGATCACCAATGTAATAATTTTCATTTCACTTATGGATCCTGCAGTAACATCACTCACATGTTGTAGCACAAAAGGTGCATTAATAGCTATTAACAAAAGTCAAATTAAAACAACACACAGTGCACAAAGGACAGAAAAAAAATTTGCATATGCTGGTGACTGTATATCTGGTTCATTATGTATATCCTGTTGGACACACATTATTAGCAATTTGTGTACTCCTAAATAATCCTTTAATCAAACTCTTTAGCTATGTAAAAAAGTCTTGAAAAAATGGAAAATTCTTAAAAAAAATGCTAGTATATACAGCATTATCAAATTGGCGATGTTGCATGACATAAGGATTAAGAACATATGGACAGGGGATGGATCAAATGAGCACAATAGATATTGTTTGAGCAATCTGAATTTTCTCCCATGAGACTTTAACAGTAAAATGAGAAAAACTGTATAAAACATTATATATTTTGTTGTACAAACAATGCTTAAAATAGAAAAATCGACATAAAAAACAGCTTTTTCATGCTACTATGCAAGGGATCCATCCAAACTGCAATTTGGGGGGATAGATCGAGTTGTAACCTCTTGGAGGGGGTCCAGTAGAGTCATGGACCTCTCCAAGAGGGAAACAAAGTGGATCTACATTCTGTATTCTTTAACACCAGGTTGCTTAAATATTGAGCTGAATATTAATTGCTATATTAGTGACCTTTAACTATAGAATAATGGGTATTCGGTTATGGGTTGGGTATTTTAAGAGGGGGTCCGTGTATCAATTGTTTAATTTAATAAGTTGATTTTTTTACTTATGATCATCACTATATACAATTTTAATCTTATGTTTTTTTATATACATGTTTATTCTATGTTGATATATGCCATTATGAGTGGATTAAGTGTCAAATGTTATAGTGATTGGAGTCACTATATACGTTCCCTTATTGCCATTAAGTAAGAACATCGGGCAGTAATGTATGCATTCAAGCATTTATATATATCCTACTACAGGAATTCCCCTTTAATGGTTAACTCCCGGGTAAAGATGGGTTAAATGCATAGCTGGATTTGGTTCCGGCAGTGCGCTGTAGGATATTCGTTTAAATGGGCAGGTTATGAGAGCTTTCTGCCCAGTGGCTATGATTGACCAATAGTGGCAATGAGGAAAGTAAATAGGGGCAGTCGCCGCGCCGTACAGCCATCCCTATGACTACGTTGTAAGTGACAAAACGCGTAGGAGTGAGGCTGTGTGGCAACCCGATGTGACATCAGCGCTGGAACCATAAGTAACGTGGGATCGCCGTCTGAGAGGTCTGGAGGTGGTGAGAGCACAATACCCACATCTGATGTTAATCCATTGAATTATGACAAGCATTTTAATTTATATACTTTGTGAGTGGCTTTTTAACCATATTGAATAAAACTTTGAAATTTATACAGCGACCCTGTAAGTGGAGGTCCAACAAGTGATATGTGCCAAGTAGGAGGCATATTAGTCTTGTGAGTGCACACCCAGAAGGGAATGTTGTCTTACAAGCACATGGTGATTTTGGCTTGGGGTATAAAGTAATAGGAAGATGGAAACACTTAAAGTGACATTCACATTATTTGATGGACTTTATTTATTCACAGAAGTGGATGGACTTATGTTATGAATTATTATTTTTATTTAGTTTTTTAATGAATTTATAGTTTTGATTCACTGTTCACAGCACCACTGTAGAAGGTGTTTCTTTTTTCTTATTATTATTATTCAGGATTTATATAGCGCCAACAGTTTGCGCAGTGTTTTACAAAATGAAGGTAGACATTACAGTTACAATACAATTTGGTACAAGAGGAAACAGAGGGCCCTGTTCGTTAGAGCTTACAGTCTAGGAGGAAGGGTTGAGTGATACAAAAGGTAATAGCTGATGAAGGAAATAAATGGCGGTTTACTAGGTAGAAGCAAGATAGGCTTTTTTAAAGAGAAAGGTTTTCATGGATCGTCTAAAGGTGGATAGATTAGGAGACAGCTGGACAAATTGGGGTAGGGAGTTCCAAAGGATGGGAGAAGCTCAGGAGAAGTCCTGGATGCAGGCATGGGAGGAGGTGACACAGGAACTAGAGAGCAGAAGGTCTTGGGAGGATCGAAGAGAGCTGTTTGGTTGATATTTTGAGACCAGGTTGGTGATGTAGCTGGGGGCAGAGTTGTGGATGGCTTTGTAAGTTGTTGTTAGTATTTTGAATTTCATTCGTTGGGTGAGTGGAAGCCAGTGGAGGGATTGGCAGAGAGGGGTGGCAGACACTGAACTATTGGTAAGGTGGATGAGCCTGGCAGCAGTATTCATGATGGACTGGGTGGGGATAGCCTATATAAAGGTAAGCCAATGAGGAGGGAGTTGCAGAAGTCGAGGCCAGAGATAACCAGGTTGTGAATTAGGATCTTTGTGGTATCATTGGTTAAAAAGGGGCGTATTCTGGAGATGTTGCGGAGGTTAAGGAGGCATGATTTGGACTGGGATTGGATGTGGGCCTGAAAGGATAGTTCAGAATCCAGGGTTACCCCTAGCACCCTGGCATGCAGGGATGGGTTGATAGTGGTGCTATTGATCCTGACCGAGAAATCAGGGGAAGAGGCACATGGGGGAGGAAATATTATGAGCTCAGCTTTGGATAGATTGAGCTTTAGGAAGTGGAGTGACATCCAGTCTGATATGTCTGTTAGTAAATCGGTGATACGTGAGAAAACTATATAGTAGTTATTTTTATTTAAGGTGGCAGCAGTGAATGATACTCACTTATTACTGTCAATCAGTATAAGAGGGTGGTAATATTTCATTCATATGTTTCAATTTGAGTAGGCATCTAGCACAGGGTTTTAATATTGATTATATAGTTGGTAAGATTAAACAAAGACACCAGTCCATCCAATTCAGCCTGAGAGTGTGTGTTTTTCTGTGTGTGCGTGCATGCTTGTTTTTAAATCAGTGGGATGAATTATGTCCCATCATTGGTGTCAGTGGAAGGACTAAGTCCCCATCATTGTTGTTAGTGGAAGACTTGTGCCCTGTAATTGTCGTTAGAGGGAGAAATAGTGCCTCATATCAGTGGGAGAAACAGTGCCCCAAGGGATGGATAAAGGCAAGCAAAGGGCCACAGTTTGAAGATCTATGGTTGTGGTTTACCCTGCCAGTGGTTATATGGGTATTGTGATTCATTGTCACCTTTGTTGGAAGGATGTATCATGATGTCAGAACAGCTGTTTTTTATGTAGGTTTTTTGTCTTTCAATCATTATTTGCACAATTACAATATATACTGTTTTATACAATTTTTCTTTTTCTGCTGTTAAAGTCTCATGAGAGAAAATTCAAATTGTTTGTAGTAATGTTAGGGATAATGGCAATGCACAACTCTGTATAGATCAATTCACTTTATTAATACATATTGTTTGAAAAATATGTTGAAGATTGGAAGACCAAAATATTTATTTATAGAGTTTGCATACTCCATTACAAATGAGTGATGTTACATGACAGATGGGTTGAGTACTTAAAGACAGGGGAGCACAATACATATTGTCTAAAAAATATAATGGAGGCTGGAATGCCAGTACTTTGTTTATAAATGGCTTGGTGTTAGCAAAAAAAAAAAAGCTTGTTTGTCATATCATAAGTAAAAAGTACTCAGAGTTCATTACCTAGAACTTTATTAACATCCTCATAACAGCGGTCTCATTTAACAAAAGAGGTGCAGATAATGGGTGTTTTTGTCCTGCTGAAGAATTGTTTAACCTCTTTTCACTTGAATTCAGAATGTAGAGCCACAAGGCTTTTGATCAGTGGGAAGTGAAGAGATCTGTAAATAGCTGACAAAGCACAACACGCAGACCATAGAGGGCTATTATCTTGTTCATTTCTCCTTCCTGAGTTTAGGGTAATAAGCTAAAACTTTTTTAAATGTATGTCACAGCAAAAAAAAAACAAAAAAAACCATACACATTAAATTTCTTCAGTACATGCACATTTCCCCATGTTTTATCCCTTTAAAGAACCTGCAAGTACAAAAAAATACCTGTTGATGTGAAAGAAATGTGCTCAGGTCTTAAAGTAGAACTAAAAGCTAACATTTTTTTTTTATAGAGTAGGTTGGTTATAACCCCTGTCAAGGTTTTTTTTTTTTTTGGCCTTTGGAGAGGTTTCCCTTCACTTGCTGTCTCATAGCGAGAACAGGAATTCCTTTAAAGTGAGGGAATCCCTTGTTGTCACCAAGCTCACCAGAATTAGTGCCCCCATTGGAAGTTTTCCACTCAATTCCTGTTCTTGGCACAACCGAAAATTGGGCTTTTCTTTCACTTTCGGTGATAAAGGTAAACATGGCAAATATAGAAGGTGACTCTGCCTAATGTGGGTAAAGAGAGCAAATAAACAAAAACCCAACTGGTGCTTTAATTTTATTTATATATTTCAGGTACTTCTATAGCGCCGTCAATTTACGAAGCGCTTTACATATATATTGTACATTCACGTCAGTCCCTAACCCTTAAGGGGCGTACAATCTAAGGTCTCTCCTCACTCTGTTCAAAACTATACAAAAAGGTTTTGCCTTTAGTTATACTTTAGGTTCTGATGTAGGCTTGTAGCGCGCAGCATTTTTGTTGAGTGATATTAACCTTACCTAATTATCTTTTGCTAAGCTACTCAAATCCATCCTGTTCTATTTCCATAACATAGATACTAATCATTTTGTTGTTCCAAGACAAGAACAGAGAGAGGTAGTTACACATCTTGAGGTAGCACAGGAAGTGTGCACCAGACAGTTCTAAACTTCTAACAACATGGATTGTTTTTTTTTTTAACTTATTAAATACATAGTTTTAGAGAGATTTAAACTAAAATCTAAAAACTGAGCTGATAATAACCCACCCCGTTCCCCCTCTGTGACTTTTCCATCAAGATCAATAATACAACTGTCAGTCCCTCCCCTCATGCCAGGGTACTAGGTGTAATCCTAGACACTGACCTGTCCTTTCGGCCCCAAAACCAATCGCTGGCAAAAGCTTGTAGACTTCACCTCCATAACATCTCTACAATTTACCCCTTTTTAACCAATTAAAGCATCACTCCCTTGTTATCTCTTGCCTTGACTATTGCAACTCCCTTCTCACAGGCCTGCATCTCCATAGTCTAATCCAGGGGCGGACTGACAACTCATGGGGCCCCCGGGCAATAGGGGATCATGGGGCCCCCATGTCCTCGCCCACACCCAAAAAAGCCTATGAAAAAACCAATGAAAGGTACCAGGGGCATCTCATAGGCCCCCCTACTGACCCCGGGCCCTCGGCAGTGCCCGAGTGCTCAAATGGTCAGTCCGCCCCTGGTCTAATCCCTCTTCAGTTTGTCATGAATGTTGCTGCCAGACTCTATCTCCTACTAACCACTCAGTGTCTGCCACCCCTCTTTGCCAATCTCTCCACTGGCTTCTGAAAGCCCAGCAAATTAAATTAAAAATACTAACAACATACAAAGCCATTCACAACTCTGCCCCGAGCTACATCACCAATCTTGTCTCCAAATATCACCCAAACCATCCTCTCCACTCCTCCCAAGACCTCCTGCTCTCAAACTCTCCTCCTCCCATGCTCACATCTGAGACTTCTCCAGAGCCTCTCCCATCCTCTGTAACTTTCTACCTCAGTCTGTACTACTATTTCCTAGTCTGGCTGCCTTTAGGTGATCCCTGAAAACTCATCTCTTCAGGGAAGCCTATCATTTTGTACCACTTGCCCCTCCCTAGTAGATTGTAAGCTCTTATGAGCAGGACCATCTTAACCCTCTTGTTTTTCTTTGTATTGTAATTGTATTGTCTCCCTTTATATTGTAAAGCACTGGCGCTATTTAAATCCTGTATAATAATAATATTAATACTGTTTAGCAAAACTCTTTAAATTGTATTTTTAACAGACATAACAAATAACAAAAGATCATTGTTAGAGTTTACATACAGTTTAAATGTTCACATTTAAACAGGACTATGAATTTTATTATGAACCGGTGTTTTGCCATATTCTGAGTATTTATACTAATATTAAATATGAATATTGAATCATTTTAATACATATTTTGGGGAAAGAGAACACTGGTGTTCCCCATGAGTAAATGCTTGGAATGAGTCTACTGAGTGAAGAGAATTCATCTTAGATTGTAAACTCTCTGAATCCTCCTGTATTGAATTGTATTGTAACTGTACTTTCTGCCTCATGTTGTAAAGAGCTGTATAAACTGTTGGTGCTATAAAAATCCTGTATAATAATAATAATCAGGTTCTCCTTTTAGGGGAACGTCTAGGAAATGTTTGACTCTGAACACCCATGAAATAAAAGCATTATGATTGGACTGGTTTACTAAAGGAGTAGAAAGTGTTCACCAAGCAAAGTGAATGTTCATTTAGCCTAGAGTGTAAAGTGAAGCCTCGTTCACTTTGAATACCCAATCATGTGCTGCAAAATTAAAGGCAAAGTTCACCTTTTGTAAAAAAAATAAAAAAATAAATACACATCTTTTTTCAGGTAAGCATTATGATTGGATTAGTTTACTAAAGGAGTAGAAAGTGTTCACCAAGCAAAGTAAATATTCATTTAGCCTAGTGTGTAAAGTGAGGCCTCTTTCACTTTGAATATCCAGTCATGTTTTGCAGAATTAAAAGCTAAGTTCACCTTTTGTAAAAAAAAAAAAATAATAATAAATACACATCTTTTTGCAGGTAAGAAAATGTACATTTACAGTGCCTTGAAAAAGTATTCATACTCCTTGAAATTTTCCACATTTTGTCATGTTGCAACCAAAAACGTAAATGTATTTTATTGGTATTTTATGTGATAGACCAACACAAAGTGGCACATAATTGTGAAGTGGAAGGAAAATGATAAATGGTTTTCAAAATTTTGTACAAATAAATAAAATTGTGATGTGCAATTGTGTTCAGCCCCCTTTACCGTGATACCCCTATCGAAAATCTAGTGGAACCAATTGCCTTCAGAAGTCACCTAATGAATAAATAGAGTCCACCTGTGTGTAATTTAATCTCAGTATAAATACAGCTGTTCTGTGAAGCCCTCAGAAGTTTGTTAGAGAATATTAGTTAACAAACAGCATCATGAAGGCCAAGGAACACACCAGATAGGTCATGGATAAAATTGTGGAGAAGTTTAAAGCATGGTTAGGTTATAAAAAATATCCCAAGCTTTAAACATCTCCCAGAGCACTATTCAATCAATTATCTGAAAATGAAAAGAGTATGGCACAGCTGAAAACCTACCAAGACATGGCCGTCCACCTAAACTGACAGGCCGGGCAAGGAGAGCATTAATCAGAGAAGCAGCCAAGAGGCCCATGGTAACTCTGGAGAAGCTGCAAAGACCCACAGCTCTGGTGGGAGAATCTGTCCACAGGACAACTATTAGTTGTCCAGTCCACAAATCTGGCCTTTATGGAAGAGTGGCAAGAAGAAAGCCTTTGTTGAAAGAAAGCCATAAGAAGTCCCGTTTGCCGTTTGTGAGAAGCCGTGTGGGGGACACAGCAAACATGTGGAAGAAGGTGCTCTGGTCAGGTGATACCAAAATTGAACTTTGGCCCAAAAGCAAAATTCTATGTGTGCTGGAAGACTAACATTGCACATCACCCTAAAAACACCATCCCCACAGTGAAACATGGTGGTGGCTGCATCATGTTGTGGGCAATCTTAGGAGAAAACCTGTTAGAGTCTGCAAAAGACTTGAGACTGGGGTGGAGGTTCACCTTCCAGCAGGACAACCACCGTAAACATACAGCCAGAGCTACAATGGAATAGTTTAGATCAAAGCATATTCATGTGTTAGAATGGTCCAATCAAAGTCCAGACCTAAATCTAATTGAGAATCTGTGGCAAGACTTGAAAATTGCTGTTCACAGATACTCTCCATCCAATCTGACAGAGCTTGAGCTATTTTGCAAAGAAGAATGGGCAAAAATTTCACGCTCTAGATGTACAAAGCTGGTAGAGACATATCCAAAAAGACTTGGTGGTTCTACAAAGTATTGACTCAGGTGGGCTGAATAAAAATGTACGCCACACTGTTCAGATATTTGTTTGTAAACAATTTTGAAAACCATTTATCGTTTTCCTTCCACTTCACTGTTATGTGCCACTTTTTGTTGGTCTATCACATAGAATCCCAATAAAATAAATTTTTGGTTGTAACATGACAAAATGTGGAACATTTCAAGGGACACTGTATTATTGTTTACATTGCAGCCTGTACAGTTTTGCTCCTGTAATCAGCAGATCGGGGGTGCAATGCCTGTATCCTGCAGACTCTCAGTAAGCTGTCTGCGTATACCTCCTGTATGGGCAGGCAGTTACTGAATGGCAGGAAGAATCAATTACCTATGAGAGTATGCACCAGCAGCCTCACAATTCATTGAGAATTACAATCCTTCTGCCAGATGGTATTTGTAGTCTATTCTTTCACAGGTGATAAAAGTCCATTATAGCACAAAGAAACAAGCCAGTAGACTCCAGAGTGGTGAAGTCCTAGCTGAATAGTTCATAATACCAAATGACTTCAAAGGACTTAGTGCAGCTCCTCAACAGATAGAAGGAATATCTGTAGTAATGTCAAGGAGACACAAGAGGGTGCTTCTAACTGCAGCAGATTAAATCATTTATTGGTAGAAAAATAGAAACTAACCAGTCAAGGATAAAAACTATCATTCATGAGGATCTAGGTCATCTGAAGCTAATAGGAGCAACACTGCCAGTGTTAGGAGATGCACGAGCTGAAAACCAGAGAATACATTAGCTCAAGAAATCTGACAGCATAGGAATCCTTTGATTCTATTCATGCAAAAGTTATGGCTCTCTGTATATGAAGCAGTTCTAGGTCCCCTCCTATCTCTGACAAGCAACCTCTGAGCTGCAGTCATACCTCTGTTTGTTTATTCCGGGTTCCCGAGTTAGGGGTTTGCTGGCCACTGAATGTAGGTATTCCTCAGTATGACAGGCTTGACAAAGTGGGGTTGCCTTATTGAAACACATAGCCACGTCCTCACCACGCCCTCCAGCATTTGAAGTCATTGATGGTGAAGTTCCAGTACTGTCAGACTGGCTCCTGTATCCTTTGGTTTTGAGTTTGTGCATCTCCTAACATGGATGACAGCTTTTAAGCTTGATATGCGCTTTTATTCCTACTTCATGTAAGTGGCTAATTTGCAATTATTTTACTAATAAATGATTTATCCGCTGCACTAAGAAGCGCCCTTCTTGTGTCCCCTTTTTATTTGTTCACAGGAAACTGTTAATGATTGAATGCGGCCATATGGGTGGAGAGCTGCACAGCTGTGCTGTTTTTTAATTGTGACAGCGGCAGAGGCTGTGGGGAGAAGAACCACTACCTTCTGTCACAGAGAGGGGAGTGCTTGCAGGGGAGGTGGGTGTATAGGAGCATGTTACATGTTCCACCCTAAATATGGGTGTAACATGTAACAAGGTGAACCTATGCTTTAATGTAGAACTGAAATCACAACACTTACCTCCTCTTTAATGGTCTGACATCCATGAGTTCCTTTAATGGCACCAACATTCTTCCCAGCTTCTTCCGAGTGCCAGTCTTCAGCTGTCTTGATTTGGCCAGTGCAGGATGACGTAACTCCTGTGCATAGAAGTCAATCATTCTGACACTTAGCCTGGGTTCACACTGATGCGGTGTGGCATATCGCAAGTGATTCGCACAGGAACCGCACCACATTCATGTGCAAATCACACGCAAATTCTGTGCGGTGCGATTTGAGCCGTGTGGCTCAAATAGCACTGCATCTGCACCAAAAAGGTGCAGCACCCTTATTATATAATAATAATATATATATAATATATATATATATAATAATATATATATAGGATTTATATAGCGCCAACAGTTTGCTCAGCGCTTTAAAATATAACGGGAGGCAATACAGTTGAATACAAGAGGGTTAGGAGGGCCCTGCTCCTTGGAGCTTACAATCTAAGAGGGAGGGGCTGGTGGTACAAAAGGTAATAACTGTGGGGGATGGACTGGTAGGAGGAATATAAGATTCCATTATTAGCTGAAGGCAGGATAGGCTTCCCTGAAGAGATAGGTTTTCAGAGATCGCCTAAAAGTGAGCAGAGTACACGATATATATTAAATTTCAATGGTTTTTTAATTAAATTTCAAATGAAAAAACAACCATAGGTTGACATGACCATACTCTAGAAATTACAATGCATTCAGAATTGCCATTTACAGTGTTAAACAAAGAATGACAAAAGTCAAGTTCTGAGCTTACATCTGATGATATCACATTTCATAAGTATTTAAAGTAGGTAACATATAAGGAATATATACATTTGGGGACTACAGCCTGGGTATACAGAACATGATAGAATATATCATTTTTAATCTCAGAGATTCATAAAAAAGCTTCAAATAGATACAAACAATTATGTAGCAAAATATTTATAGTAATAGCAAGCTACAGTAATTGAGAAAGCTGTCTATACAAGCTTGTGGTCTAAAAGAAAATATAAACTGCAAATGATCTGCTACAATGTTAGCTATCATCCTTGCAATGCATAGATGACCTGGTGGGGACTGTTTTTGTTTTCTCAGTAAATATAAAATTTCACTTTCACAGTAATTCATAGCAATCATATGGAATAACATGGAAAGGATAACACGGACTTTTAACTACAAGTGTATATTTGCATAGTGCATATTTTTGCAACATAGGGACTGATTCTGAAGACAAATTAGAACAAAGTAGAGCTCCTACTAATTGCAACCAATCAGATTTCACCTTTTTCTTTTAAGAATAAATAAGCAACAACTATGATTAGTTATGGTTATTATGGGCAACAGCTCCACTTTTGTTCTCAGTTTCTTTTTTAATGAGCACCAATATGAGTTTTATTCAAAAAGAGGATTGCAGAGGGCTAAACCAGCTATTCATGTACTTACTACTGTACAAGATTTATATAGTTCCAACAGTTTGTGCAGCGCTTTACAAAATGAAGACAAACAAAACTTTTACATTACAATTTAGTACAAGTAGAATCAGTGTGCCCTGCTCATTAGAAAGTACAATCTAAAAGGGAGGGTCAAGTGATACAAAAAGTAATAAATGTCTTGGATGAGATGATGGAGAAAGTAAAACTACAGGGTATTAGTTAGAAGCAGGATAGGCTTCTCTAAAGAGATGGGTTTTCAGGGATTGCCTAAGGTTGGATATAGTAGGAGATAGTTGGACAAAGTGGGGTAAGGAGTTCCATAGGATGGGAGAGGCACTGGAGAAGTCCTGGAGGCAAGCATAGGAGGAAGTGACAAGGGAGTTAGAGAGCAGGAGGTCTTGGGAGAAGCGATGAGAATGGTTTGATTGGTATTTTGAGACTAAGTTAGTGATGTAGCTGGAGGGAGCATTGTGGATAGCTTTGTAAGTTGTTGTTACTATTTTGAATTTTATTAATTGGGAGAGTGGAAGCCAATGGAGGGATCGGCAGAGAGATAAAAGCAGTAAGGTGGATGTACTTACTTTAAGGTGAACTGGTCTCTTGAAGCCCATTAGCAGCTCCTAAACTTGAGTTTTTTTGCCAAAGCTTCTAAACACAACTTCATAAAGGCCTATGTGTCCTTGTACACATAGGCTTTTAACAGAGTTTAGGAGTTGCCGTATTTAGGTGAGGATAAACCTCCCTCTCCTGAATGCGGAAGAATTGCATTCAGGATAGGAACGTTTTGACCGCCAGCCATGGGAAAACGCAAAACATGGCAAAAAACGTGGCAAAAATTTGTGTAAATGTGGTACTGCATTTACGGGCATTTTTGTATTATTTTCGGGTTTTTCTCATGGTAGGCTGGTGTACATGAAGCCCTAGTCTAAAGTGACAGGCTTGCATAAAAAAACTTCCTCATTAATACTTATCTTTGCAGTGCTCCCCTGCTATATTTGTTAAAGCCATGGATCTAATCGTTGTGTAAGCTCTGTGTTGGTCAACATTGGAGTTTACACAGGATTCATTATCTGTTACTCTTCCCCATGTGACAGTTTGAGTTGTTTAGGCCCAAGCACTGCATCCTGGGAGTAAGGGGAGAAGAACACATACCTAGAATACCTAGAAGCATTGAATATACCAACACCTCTGCTACACAAATTATGTGACTGGGAGCAGGGGGGGGGGGGATGGGGGGAAGGTATCATTACGTGGATTTGAAGGGAACCTGTTACCGCCCTAAATGACCAAAGGAAAATGTTTTCTTTAAAGGAAACCTGTTCTGAGAGAAATACAGAGGCTGTAATTACTAACCAATTTACGAAAATGCTAGTTGTGTGTCTGACCTTAATTCTTTATCATAGGTTTCCAAATTGAACTTGAAAAATGACAGCTTGTATTTTGACTGTTCCACTTTCCAAAGAAGCAATATTTTTTAAAATTTAACTAAAATATATTTTGAATTACTGTGGCTATAATATTAAAGCATAGGAGCATAGCCTATATATTGCAGAACTGTCACAAATTTATCCTACTATAATAAGCTTACTTAGTTTACTTAAATCCCTTTTATTTTGTTGTGATCCCTATAAATAGTACACTTTTGTTATAGATTAACCTGGAAAATCTAGAATAATGGTAGGATAGTCTTCCTTGTTTAAACGACTGCCATCATGTCACTGTTCAGCCCAAACAGAATGTGTTTAAAAATATATTCCAAGGCAATAACATTCCCCCATGAAAGAGTTAATATGGATAATGTATGTGCTCAATTAAAATGGGATTATAGGATTAATGCTTTTTGGCTTCATTTGACACCTGCACTGGGTTCATGCACACCCACAACACCAAATCTTTACACCTATGGTTTTGCTTCTTTACTTGGATGTTATCCAAGTTTTTGTTTTTGCTATCAATATTTAAAAATTCAGAAAGAAAAATGCTTGGTTTCGGATGGAAATTGCAATAATTTTAATGTGCCTCTAATTTAAAAAATTCTTCTTTTAGTTTTAGATACAGTGTAGAAGTATTAAACCCATCTACTTTTTTGTATTGCTGTCTGTTTCTTTGTGGGATTCACTCTCTCTGTTTGTGATTGTGATTACTTTAACCAGGACAAAGGTCATTTTTTTCTTTTTTCTGCACTGTGTGTTATGCAGGCCATAGATTTGTGAAAAATCCTGCGATTTTTCGGACATTAAACTCCGCCGATATTTTTGTTGTGTATGGGTAATTTTATCTGCAGATTTTTGGGGTTTTTTTTGTCTTTTTGATTATCGATCCTGCTGGTAAATTTTATAAAAACAACCGAATTTCATCCCATTGATGGTAATATTCCCCGAATTTCTAAATGACAAATTAATGCGCATGTGTGATGACCTGGAAGTTTCTCAAGGAATG
This sequence comes from Staurois parvus, assembly GCF_062004578.1. Taxonomy (NCBI): domain Eukaryota; kingdom Metazoa; phylum Chordata; class Amphibia; order Anura; family Ranidae; genus Staurois; species Staurois parvus. The sequence continues at coordinate 3,067,697 of NW_028319228.1, read as the reverse complement.
AAATTTTTTTTCCGGGAGAAAGGTCAAAAGTTTTAGTATGTAAACAGAACATCATGTCATGTATTTCTGTGTTGTAACCTTTGTGTTTGATGTACAGAAATAACATGCATCCACTATGCTTATTGTGTTGTGCTTAATTAGCCCATAATTAAAAGAATTTATGGCACAATTAACACCTATAACACTTTATATATATATATATATTTAAAAAATAACAGCAATATACTTTTAAAGCAATGAGTCTTTCTTCTGCACTGATGGGTTTGCGCATGTAAGAGTCTTTTTTCGTAATGTGCGGTACAACCATGGTTAGGAGCAGCTCAGAAGACTGCTGGGACATTCGCAGATAATTTTTGAAGTCGTCAGGAATATTTTCTTTTACATTAGAAAGCAGGTTCATGTGTGAAAAATTTGCACATTGAAGAGCCAGTCTTTGGACCATACTCTGCTCTTCCTTTGTTTCTTTTTTTGTTTTTTTTCCTCCTCCAGTGCTAACACACCTAGCATTATAAGGGCCAGTTTTTGTTTGCGGATCATTTTGGGCATTTTCATAAAATAAATGAAGAAAATTTGTAGGGATGACACATTGCTGATGTCTTGACGGCCGATTACGAAAAGAGTGAGGGAAAAAAAGGTCACCAAACTACATCATTTCCGCCAAAAATACGACAGCATTTCCGCTCAAAAAACGTCATTTTTGCCCAAAAAACGACATCATTTCCTGTAGAGGTAACAATTACAAAGAAAGATTTTCGTTGTAATTGGTGGTCTAATTGGCTCTATGACCAACCGATTTTTCGTTTATCAGAAGAAAAATCGAGAGATTTTTTCCAATTCTATGGCCAGCATTACTGTGTGGTTTATATTGCTTATTGCAGTACATTTTGTACTGCTGTTTGTACCCTCTATTAAAACTCAATAAAAATAATTTGACAGAAAAAAAAACAAGACAAAGATGATTTGAAATACAATTTTTACAGTTATCAACAGAAAAGGACGTAAGTGAAAATCTTTCTAAAGGGACAACTTGTTCAGATGACATATTCTACATTAATATCAATGGTGGGGTATCCTACTTGGTGACTTGTTCAGATGACAGCTATGCCTTTGCTTTCGGTTTTGTCAGCAAGATAGGAAGTGAGCAGAAATTCCCCCAATAGGACAAAAAATATGTCAGAAAAAAATAACAATTTCCTGCCTACTCTATTTAAAAATTTGGCTCCAGGCTTACTTTAATAGTGATAGGGTTAAAATGTTTAAATTTAAAAGCTGACATTTCTATTTTGTTGATTTTCTCCTTTTTAAAACATTATTTCCCAGCCGCTAAACAGATCATAACCCACTCATGGAATTCTCCTCAACTGATCCTAGTCGAGGTTAAAAAAATGCTGGCTATGGTTCATGCCAAAGTCAAGGCTGTTCTTTGTAATAAAGTTACATGATACACTAGAATTTGGCAGCCTTGGGTGCATCATTATCTCCCCCCACATTTTGACTCTACTCACTTGCTTCCATGCTGACTGCTCCTCGTCACTTCACATCACGCTGTCAACCCCCCACTACCCCCAGGATTTTGGCCTTCTCTCATCCCCCATACTCCCTCCCTCCCTCTACCACTTCTTTCTCTCTTCTTTTAGTCTTTCTCGACCCCTACCTTTTTGTTATTCTTTAGGCATCCTGGGTCCTCTAGATGGTTGCATACAGCCAGCACAGGTTCTTAGTTTTGTTTACCCCCTACTGCCTTTTCCTACCACTGATCATACTGTTGTCTACTTATGATGGTCACTTATGCTACTTTGTTTATGCTTGGTCCTGATACCTGAAAAAGTAGTCATCAACTGCCTATCTTTTTATATGGTTTCCTAACATTCCATCTTACACCAATGTATTTTATGCACCTTGGCTTGTTAAACTAACTCTTGGTAACTGTGTTTGTAATCTGACTATTGTAATGCATTAAAGATGTCGAACAAAAAAAACAAATCTAGTAATTTTGTGTGAAGAGTGATGGGTGGTAGTCTATTTTTTTATGTTATGTTTATCTTGAAGCACTCATTTAGACTTAGCTTGAAGCTTCACCAATGAATGTCTCTTACTCACCAACCACAGCAGTGCTTGCTATTAGAGTTATGTAATTTTCATAGCTATTCAAAAGTATTTTTAACAGTGTTTTTTAATAATACATTGGCAACCTGCTAAGTGAGATGGTGCTCTAGGATAACTAAATCTAGGAATACAAATGTCATATACTGCAGATTTGCAGCTTGCTAGTGGCTATATGTGCTGGCTGCATTCATTTTTAGTTTTCAGGTTAAGTACTTCTGAGAAGAGCAACAATTTCTTTAACTACACCTACGAAATGTCCCTAATTTTGTGTTTAGTTTACACAGGATAACTATTTCTTGAAGGTAAAATTTGCCATAGATAGATCACAATTTGACTGGTTCAGCAGGGGCTGGCCAAATTGTGATAAGTGTGTGGCCATTCCTGCTTTTGACACAAGCCAATCATAAGATTGACTTCTGCCAAAAGGACATGCTGGAAATCTTTTGTCAATCAGAGGCTGGAGCCAATAAGTGTATTCGAACAGCAGTGGGTTCTACTATCAGAATACAATGTCCCTTCCACCCACCTCATTTGTGTAAATGAAGAAATCAGTTTGTTTTTCCCTTCAGCAGATTGGCTGAACAAAAAAAATGAATCTAAGGTCAACTTAAGTTGACCTCAGATTGCAGAACAGTCTCTGACATCTAGTCCTATATCTTTCAGCTCTTAGAGTAAAGCTAAAATCTAAAAGTGAACTATGTACGTATCCATCAGTAAATTCCCAATATATTGTGGTCATAAGTTGCTTGAATGCTTTAAATAGGACATTAATGTTGTTAAAACTTCCTCCCTTTAATCTGTCTAGCTTTGTATTGAATGAACAGTTTAGTGGAAGGAGGCCTGATTATATCGATCATGATGCACTTGAAAGACCTAGGTAGCCTGTAACCAGAACATGCAGGGTTGCAATTTTTATATTTATCTTCACAATATAAGATTTTTTGGCATAACCTATTGTACTTTTAGCTGGTATGAGTAAACTGTGCATTGCAGAACAGGCAGGCAGCCAATATTTCATGCTTCTTTAATGTGTCTCAAAATGGTACCACTTTATTGAAAATGAAGAATCCTAAAACTTTCTTTTTATTGTCAGAAGACATATGTCTTAGCATCTGTTACTTGGGTTGATGATGTGCTGCATTGTGTTACTTTTGAATCAGCACAAATTACTGTTAGGAAATAAGATATGGACAGTACTGTCTAAAGACTGTGCAGATGTCAATGCTCCACAATCCTCTACATTAGAAGTCATGACCTATGATGAGGAACAGGACACATAAAGCAACCAGAGTCCAGGATCCCCTCATTATAAATGCATTGAGTTGTGATTGGCTGATTAGCAATTTGTATTACCAAGCAATTGAACAGGCAAAGATATATATATCTCCAGAAATAATGTATCATTCCAAAAACAAAGAGAATGACTTAGGACACTAGAAATACGTTTCTTGTGTTGCTTGTCTGATGTTTTATTTCTGCCATGTTTTGGATATAGGACCAGATTAACACTAACCCTTAAAACCTTGTCAAAAGAAATAACCTAGTCCTCTCATCTTCTTCAGGGAAGCATGTGCACTTTTAGTTCTGCTTCATTTGGTAGAGAAGTCTTCTGAAATCACTTTAATGCTGTCCTGATGCTATTATAATTGCTGTTCTGGATATCATAGTCAGCATAAATAGTTATGTTTAGTAGAATTACATAAAATGAACATGAAAGTCTTAGATAATTTAAAGCTGACCTTGCAGTCCCAACTATTTCTAGCGAGCCCCCCAAGTTTTGGGATCCTCAGGTATCCCAGGAGGCTGCAGTAAAGATGTATGACATCGCTAGCACATAGGTGAGGGGTCCTGCAGCTGGAGTCTAGATGACTTTTATTGCAAATGGGTTTTCTTTAGTTAAGGTCTAGACATTTTTCTAGATGGGGCAGAGGGGGTGGGGAGGCTAACGGAAGGTAGTTTGGATCAGAATAAATGCCAGTACACCAGAAACCATGTAGCAAGTGATGAAAACTTTACTTGCATGAGTTAACACTTATAATGGTCATGCTGGGACCGCACAGGAACCCCTTATTAAGATAACATTTTAATAAAGGTGTCTTGGGTGGCCCTGAAACTTTGCTGTTGGTGTTACATTCTGCATGTAAAGAGTTCAACACTTGATACATACTCTCTGGTGTGCTGGCATTTATCCTTATCCAAACTATCATCTTATCTGTACTAATGATGTCTCCATCGCTGTGCACACACTCCAAACTTGCAGCTCCCATGATGTTTGGACTTTTTTACAAGATGATAGTTTGAAGCAAAAGACCCAATTAAACCCACATGACTAGTGATGTGCAAGACAGAAAATTTTGTTTTGTTATGGTTTTATTTCTTCATGAAATCATTTTGTTTTGTTAGAATGATTCGTTTTCGGAACGATTCATTATTTCGGGAAATATATATATCTTTAGCTGTTCAATTGCTTGGTAACACAAATTACTAATCAGCCAATCACAACTCAATGTATTTGGGCATTTAGACGTAGTGAAGACGACTTGCTGAAGTTCAAATCAGAATGGGGAAGAAAGGGGATTTAGGTGACTTTGAACGTGGCATGGTTGTTGGTGCCAGACAGGCTGGTCTGAGTATTTAAAAAACTGCTGATCTACTGGGATTTTCACACACAACCATCTCTAGGGTTTTCAGAGAATGGTCCGAAAAAAGGGAAAATATTCAGTGAGCGGCAGTTGTGTTGACGAAAATGCCTTGTTGATGTCAATGGTCAAAGTAGAATCCACAGACTGGTTTGAGATGATAAAAAGGCAACAGTAATTCATGGCAATATGGACCAAAATCTTTGAGGGCTCGTTCACACCATGGTGCAGAGACATCAGTTTTTCTGCAAGCGGTCTGCAAGGGCATAACTAAATCAATTGCTCTCAATGTGCCCTGTTCACACCACAATACTAGTATCACGTGCAGGAATCTGCAATGTGTATAAAACTCATTGAAGTGCACATGAAAACTGATGTAAACTTATGTCTCTGCAAGTGAAATCTGTGTGTCAATTTCCATCAGTTTTTCTGCACGTATGGTGTGAATCAGGTCTAAGGAATGTTTCCAACACCTTTTTGAATCTATGCCATGGAGAATTATGTAGTCCAAACCGGTATTAGCAAGATGTATCTAATAAAGTGGCCTGTGAGTATATATATATATATATATATATATATATATATATATATATATATATATAAATATACTATGTTGCCAAAAGTATTGGGACACCCCCCAAATCATTGGATTCAGGTGTTCCACTCACCTCTATGGCCACAGGCGTATAAAATCAAGCACCTAGGCATGTAGAGTGCTTCTACAAACATTTTTGAAAGAATGGGTCGCTCTCAGGAGCTCAGTGAATTCAAGCATGGCGCAGTGATAAGTTGCCATCTCTGCAGTAAGTCCATCCGTGAAATATTCCAAGGTCAGCTGTTAGTGGTATTATAACAAAGTGGAAGCAACTGGGAACAACAGCAACTCAGCCACGAATTTGTAGGCCATGTAAAATGACAGATCAGAGTCAGCGCATGCTGAAGTTCACAGTGCGCAGAAGTCGCCAACTATCTGCAGAGTCAATAGCTAAAGACCTCCAAACTTTATGTGGCCTTCAGATTAACACAACAATGGTGCGTAGAGTGCTTCATAGAATGGGTTTCCATGGCCGAGCAGCTGCATACAAGCCTTACATCACCAGGTGTAAAGCACATTGGACTCTCAAACCCAACCCGCAGGCCAGAGTACTTGGTGTCATTCTGGACTCCAACCTATCCTTCCAGCCCCAAGTCCAATCTTTAACAAGCTCGTGCAGACTCCACCTCCGCAACATCGCCAAAATACGCACGTTCCTAACCCCAGAAACCATTAAACAGCTCATCCACTCCCTCATCATATCACGACTCGATTACTGCAACTCCCTCCTTACTGGCCTGCCTCGCCGCTGGGTATCCCCGCTTCAGTCGATCCTGAATACGGCGGCCAGACTCATTCACCTTTCCAACCGCTCCATCTCCGCCACCCCCCTCTGCCAATCCCTCCACTGGCTTCTGATTGCGCAACGGATCAAATTCAAAATCCTAACACTGACGTACAATGCCGTCCACCACACTGCCCCGAACTACATCACTGACCTAATATCAAAGTACCACCCAACACGCACACTCCGCTCCTCACAAGACCTCCTTCTCTCTAGTTCCCTGGTCTCCTCCTCCCATGCCCACCTCCAGGACTTCTCCAGGGTGTCACCCATCCTCTGGAACTCCCTGCCCCAAACCATCAAGTTATCACCTGCTCTCCTCTCCTTTAGGCGCACCCTGAAAACCCATCTCTTCAGGGAAGCCTACCCCACCCCTTGCTAACTTGCTGACCTCCTCCACTCTTCCTACCACTCCATCCCCCACAGCTATCTCCTCCTGTACCACCATCCCCTCCCTCCTAGATTGTAAGCTCGAAAGAGCAGGGCCCTCGATCCCCTCATGTTTTGCATTGTATTGGTATTGTTCTGTCACATGTTCTGTCCCCCTTTGTAATGTACAGCGCTGAGCGAACTATCGGCGCTTTATAAATACTGTATAATAATAATAATAATAGAGCAGTGGAGATGTGTTATCTGGAGTGATGAATCATGCTTCTCTGTTTGGCAATCAAATGGATGTGTCTGGGTTTGGTGGTTGCCAGGAGAACAGTACTTGCCTGACTACATTGTGCCAAATGTAAAGTTTTGTAGAGGAGGAATTATGGTGTGGGGTTGTTTTTCAGGGGTTGGGCTTGGCCCCTTAGTTCCAGTGAAGGGAACTCTTAAGACATTAAGAGACTCTGAAAACTCATACCAAGACATTTTGGACAATTTCACGCTCCCAACTTTGTGGGAACAGTTTGGGGATGGCCCCTTCCTGTACCAACATGACTGCACACCAGTGCACAAAGCAAGGTCCATAAAGACATTGATGAGGGAGTTTGGGGTGGAGGAACTTGACTGGCCTGCACAGTCCTGACCTCAACCCGATAGAACACCTTTGGGATGAATTAGAATGGGGGCTGCGAGCCAGGCCTTCTCGTTTGATTGCCTGACCTCACAAATGCGCTTCTGGAAGAATGGTCAAACATTCCCATAGATACACTCCTAAACCTTGTGGACAGCCTTCGCTGAACAGTTGAAGCTGTTATAGCTGCAAAGGGTGGGCCAACTCAGTATTGAACCCTACGAACTAAGACTGGGATGCCATTAAAGGTCTTGTACATATAAAGGCAGGCATCCCAATACATTGGAAAAATAGTGTATATTTAAAGTATAACTATAGGCAAAACTTTTTTTTAGTTTTGGATAGAATGGAGAGGAATTAGAACACCTTTTAGGCTTTTATTGCTGTCTGCTGTCTAAAGCTGCAAAGGTGGGCTAACTGATTGTTAAACCCTACAGACTAAGACTGGGATGCCATTAAATTTCATGTGCATGTAAAGGCAGGTGTCCCAATACTTTTGGCAATATAGTGTATATACTGTATAAATATATATATATATATTTGTTGTTGCAGATTGAATCATATTTTTCTGACTTTCTGTTATTTTTTTGCTATTTCAGAAGACTGCCTATATTAGTTTTAACGTAATTAGTACATATTCATTTATTATGTTATTAAATTTAATTCATATCCCCATTTCCGACTGATTTTGTTTGTTGGACTGCGCACATACAAATTAAACAAATGGTCCGCCAAATTCAACCCCAATACAAAAGGATTCTTATTAGAATATTCTGGCTATGCTCACTACAAAAAAAATAAAAGGGAACTGAATCAATTCGGATCATTCGTTATAACATTAACAAAAGGCCCAAACTATTGCATTGTGTCATCTGAATGAAACAAATGAAATTGTTGTTTTCTTTATACTTTTTTTCAGATTATTTGAAAATCATTACTATTGCGATTCGGAGATTTGGATACATGAATCTCCGAATCATGCAAATTTGGTCTGAATTTTGCATCTTTAGGAATCGAGTCGCACATGTCTACGCAAGACCACAAGAAACATAATGGTTTGTAGTTATGAGGGAACAATAAGCTTCAGAATGCCTTGCCAGACTTGAAAAAGTGAATATTATAGATTAACAAATGCTATCTTTTCTAAGTGATGTAAACAGAAGACAATTTTCTACTTTTTTTTGATGGTTATATGTTACTGCTGTACCAGGAGTATTCTTATGAGGTCTGCCACTACAAAGTCTTGGTCATTTTTTCTGAAATCGCCATTACGGAAATAGTATAGAGATGTGCTTTGTTTCATTTCCATACTAAGAGCTTCAATAAAGTGCCAGACATTAGCAAATAATGCTCCTATTTTTGACATTTGGCCCATATCTTGGAGCAACAAATGTGCATACTAGTACATTATCATACCCCTAAAACTGACCCATATCTTTATCTGATTATACCCCTGAATCTAACCCCAGCCAAACACTAAATTTAAGCTTAGCCTCATCGCTAAATGTAACCCTAACCTTACTGCCAAACATACCATGACCAAAAATACTATAACATCAACGGATAATAGTTTTACTAATATACAGTAAGTTCAAATCTTCGATGCACTGAAATCCATATTGCTCAAAAAGTCTCACCAAAATCTCCAGGCCCAAAATTCTGAAAAGGCTAATGTTCTAACTGCTAAGTGATGTAAAGAAAAAGACAAAAACATAAATTTTAACCTAAGATAAATTGCTGCAGCAAACCAAGCATTACAGTATATATAATATTACATTCTATATAAGAATATTTTTATTTGACGTAGTAAAGGGTAGCTTTAATATTAGGTCTTTATTTTCATTTTCAAGTCCTGCTTGTGTAATACCAATACACAATCATCCAATATTTGCTCTGTCATCTTCAGTAATGCAATTTACCTGAGCAATATTCTAACACCTCATGGTTTTTATAAATGTTGACTTTTAAGTTATAATCTGACAATGTCTGACAGTGTACCTGTTAGGCTCATGATACCAGTGATCCAAACATAGGGATAACATTTTATGAAAGATTTAAAACCAATCCAAATAATATCAGTCTTTTTAAATTTGGAGCTTTCATTACGGTAATACCTGGTGTTCTTCCCATGAAGGTCATTGTTCAGGGACGTCCTGTTAAGAGTCTTCTACCTGTGCTGCTCTAGCATTGTCAACCTATCACATACACCCCTGGCTGACACTGTAAGTGGCCATGCTGTATCATAGTACCAACTGTTGGAAAGCTGATTCAGGGTAATGAAATGCACTGAGGATTGCATGTAGACAGGCTGGAAGAGGATGGAGGAAATATCCAGCATTGAGATTAAAAAAATTTAAATTGTGAAAAAAGTAATAATTTAAAAAAACTGGCTTCTGTTTTTCTTTACACACAGTTCTTTAAGAAAAAAACTTTTATGCAGTTAGGGTTCAGATTTGTGTGAAGGAATTCTATTTTGTTCAACTTCCCTGTTGGTCTTCCTGTCTAGTTGGTTCATGATGCCGATGTTGTTGGAACACCTGGAGACACAGTGCATTGAACAGCTATATCACTTATTAGGTGTTGTCATTTGTATTATTAGATTAGATGGGAGTATGACAGCATTTTACTGTGTTAGCCATTGCTTAATGCAGAATGTTTAGAGTTTAATTGATACCCTGTATTGGCTAATGATTCTTATTGTTATTATACAGAATTTATATAGCACAGGCAGTTTGCACAGTGCCTTACAATATAAAGGGAGACAATACAGTTACAAATACAATAAAATACAAGAGGGTTAAGAGGGCCATACTCATGAGAGTTTACAATCTAATAGGGTGGGGCAAGTGGTACAAAAGTTAGAACTGTGGGGGCAGACAGTACAATTGCAATACAATTTAATACAGTAGAAATCAGAGGGCCCTGCTCATTAGTGCTTTCAGTGCAAAAAAGGGAGGGTCAAGAGATACAAAAGGTTATAAGAGAAAGGTTTTCAGGGATCATCTAAATGTAGACAGAGTATGAGATAGTTGACAGATTGGGGAAGGGCATTCCAGAGGATTGGAGAGGCTTGGGTGAGAAGTCCTGGAGGCGAACATGGGAGGAGGTGACAAAGGAGCTAGAGAGTAGGAGGTCTAATATAGAGTGTATTTAAATTTTGCAGCCAAATTTAGATAATAGCTATATTATATTTTCTAAATTGTAAACTCTAACGAGCAGGGCCCTCTGTTTCCTCTTGTACCAAATTGTATTGTAACTTTAATGTCTACCTTCCTTTTGTAAAGCGCTGCACAAACTGCTGGTGCTATATAAATCCTGCATAATAATAATAATATTATGTTTGGTACATGTTCTTGTTCAAATAGCATATATAGCATTGGATAAATTAAAGGTAGGTTTGCATAGAGGGAGCCACAACCTCCTTAAAGGCACAGGGCCACATTAGATGCTTAGCAAGAGCACAATGACAGGTGAAACCATCCAATTTGTCCCCATGCCAAATCCAGCAAACAACCACCCTAAAAGATGGCACCACCCCAATTAAAATCTAGCCTTTGTAGTAATGTGCACATGGAAGGGCTTCCTTAAGGGCAAACCTGTCCTTAATTTATCCACTGCTGTTTATGTACCAACTTAGAGACTCTTAAAAATATAGAGTTAGGACCGCAGTATATTGTCAAGGGGAGTACTGTGGGGTAAAAAATACCTGAAAGTATTACATGTACACATTACTTAGCATGTATGCATTTAACACAAAAAAAATATATCTGATGCAACATTCACTTTTTTTTACCAGAAACTTAAGAAATAAAGAATTATAAGCCTATAGTTTGCTTGTGTGGATAATTCCAGGTATGATGAATATGTTTTAAAGATTTGCATTTAAAGTGCAACTAAAAGCTCCTGAATTATTATATTATTATTATACAGGATTTATATAGCGCCAACAGTTTGCTCAGCGCTTTACAATATAAAGGGAGACAATACAGCAACAATACAGTTCAATACAAGAGGGATTTGAGGGCCCTGCTCCTTGGAGCTTACAATCTAGGAGGGAGGGGCTAGTGGTACAAAAGGTAGTAACTGTGGGGGATGGACTGGTTGGAAGAGTAGAAGATTCCAGTATTAGCTGAGGGCAGGATAGGCTTTCCTGAAGAGATAGGTTTTCAGAGATTGCCTAAAAGTGAGCAGAGTAGGCGATAGCCTGATAAATTGGGGTAGAGATTTCCAGAGGATGGGGGAAGCTCTGGAGAAGTCCTGGAGACAAGCATGGGAGGAGGAGACAAGGGAGCTAGAGAGTAGGAGGTTGTGCAAGGAGTGGAGAGTACAGTCTGGGTGATATTTGGAGACAAGATTGGAGATGTAATTTGGGGCAGAGTTATAAATGGCTTTATACGTTATTGTTAGTGTTTTGAATTTTATCCGTTGGGCAATGGGAAGCCAGTGGAGGGATTGGCAGAGAGGGATGGCAGATATGGAACGGTTAGTAAGGTGGATGAGCAGCATGAAGAGGGGATAGCCTGCGATTCGGTAGGCCAATGAGGAGGGAGTTACAATAGTCAAGGCGCGATATAATAAGGGAGTGGATAAGTTGCTTAGTGGTTTCCGAGGTTAGGAACGGGCATATCTTGGAGATGTTGCGGAGGTGAAGTCTACAAGATTTGGACAGTGATTAGATTTGGGGGTGAAAGGACAGATGGGAGTCTAGGATTACACCTAGTACCCTGGCATGAGGGGAGGGACTGATGATTGTGTTATTGGTCTTGATGGAGAAGTCAGGGGAGGGGGCACGGGCTGGGGGGAATACTAAAAGCTCAGTTTTGGAAAGATTGAGTTTGAGGAAGTGGAGTGACATACATGCCGATATGTCACTGAATGACAGGTTAAACAAGTACCAAATCTAGCTACTCAGTAATGCACAAGCTTTATAAACTAAAAACAAAATCTTCCCTTATATACCCTGACTAAGCCAAATCCTCCCTCATTTGTGTTTTACATTCCCCCCTCCCAGACACTGAAGCTCCCAGAGGGAGGATTTCAACAACAGTGGCAGTGTTGCAAATACACTGGCAGGACTAGGTTTGGCTATACCTTTATGGACAAGCTACATTCCTTAGAATCAGCAGTGACAATACTGAGAGCCACACCTCCTGCAACATGTTATCATCCCTAGTGTAAGCAAGTACAACTTACATGAGAGTGACAACTCTGCTCTGAATTCAAGAGTAGTGAAGCATTGTTGCTTCACTGGCAGGATCAACAGGTATTTGTGGGACTTTTCAGGGGGACTAAGAAAACTGTAAGTGTAGGTGCATTAATAATGCAACACATATTTTTTTATTGGGGCGTTGCAAAATTTTACTTTAAAACCAATTTATTTTAAGCTTATAATCTTTGCAAGAACACCTTACCTGAAATGTAAAAACATGTCAAAGAATGCAAGAAAAAAGGTATAGACAGCAGACGCTTCTCACAGTTATGCTTGAAATAAAATCTTACAGTGGGATGATTTAAAATAGAGGGGCTCATATATCAACAACCTAGAGTAAAATGAAATCCATGTGTGAAAGAAACCCAGTAGAGGAAATTGGTTAAGGCAGGTGGTGTGGGGTTAAGGTTATGAAGCTTACTGGCAAAATGTGCTGTTAGAACAAGTCAGATTGTTTTTCAGGAGTGAAAATTGCCTTTTCTTACCTCTTACATTTATTTTTGCACTCTTAAAACAGGAATAAAAAAGGTAATAATTTAATACAATAAAGTTTTTTTGGGTAGTCATTGTGAACGAACCTTTATGAGAACTTAGTTATGCTGTAATAATTAGGTATTTCAAACTGTTATGGCCCAGATGTGACCATTTATCTCATTCTTTCAGCCATTGACCAGTTTAAGAGGCTCAGTATTTTCTATAGCTCTTAAATTAATTGTTTGAGCATTATAAAACAAATAAAAAATATTTGATTATTGCTGTATTAAAGGGAACCCATAGCCAAACAGCTAAATCACTGGTTAAAAAATTCATATGTTTACTGTTTAACAAAAGACATGTAATTTTGCCTGCCGTTCTTAGAAACCTCACAAAATAGTCTGCGCTAGTATGAGCCTCTGCAGTGGCTCATTATATGTAGTTATTGTGCAGATATTAAAGGATATGTTCAACTTTTGAAACATGTTACAACTATATTTAGCATGTAACATGTAACATGTTCCAGCACAGCCCACCTCTCTCACCCCCTGACCCCACACTATGGCAGCAGGTGTGGGATCCTGTCCACCGCACGGCTGTCACATTGAAAATCGACGCAGCTGTAAAATAGCCTCAGTCACAGTAAATGATAAAAAAAGAAGCTCCAATGGCATATTACCCTTTAGAAAATATATGCATTATCCAAAATCTAAGCCCAGGTTCACATATGTGCGGCTCGGTACATCACATGTGATTCACAAAGGAACCGCACTACATTCCTGTGCAAATCACATGCGATTTGTGTGTGGTGCGATTGGAGCCATACATTTTGTATGGCTCTATTCGCACTGCACCTGCACCAACAATGTGCAGGGCCCTTTTTTGGGTCCGCACTAGAATCGTATCGCATGGGTATTCACACCTATGTGATCTGATTCTGCACATCGCACCACGTTTTGTGGACCGCTTTCAGGGTGTTGTTAACTTAACATACACACCCACAGCGGTTTGAATGAACAGGGTGCGATTCTGATGCGGTGTGGAATTCAGACTGAAAACGCTGCAAATTCTGCACCGCATCAGTGTGAACCAGGGCTGAAGGTCACCATCTTATTTGGTTTTCAGAAAATGGCTAAGCAGCCCCTATCAGGCATTCAGTAGGCAATACTACCTACTCCTGAATACGTTTTTGCTGAAAGGCAATTTTCACTAAAATGCTGCAAATGCACGGCAAGCATTTGGCTTGCGGTTGTTGCAAACCCCATTAACTGGAGTGGGTGGGGTCAAGCCATGTTAAATTTGCTGTGGCTGCAATGCAAAGCACCATGGCTGCAGCATGTGTACAGCCCACTTTGGCTGTATAGTGGGTTTTAAATGGATGGCCGGGGGATATATTTTAGTGCAAAGAGATGAAGAGCAGTGAATTGAACACAAACATTCATCCACAAAGCAGAGTGCCCATCCATTATCTGGATATCGGTAATAATAAAACAGAACTAAAAAGCATGTTGATAAATAAAATCAAATAACACAAAAAAAATAAATAAAAGCTGATTCCTGAAATCTGATTTAGCTATGCTCAGTGGTGTATCCAGGTTTTGTGCTGCCCTAGGCAAAACAAAAATCGGCGTCCGCCCCCCCCCCCACGCAGAGAGAGCCTGACAATGACCAAGAACACCCCTGCCCCCCATCTGAGAGCCTTCCACTACCACTGCCCCCCATACACCAGCCACCATCCCCCCATGGCAAGAGAGAGAAAGACACTCACCTTCATCGGACATCTCCAGGAACGAGAGTCGGGCTGTGCATACACCTTCATGAAACCCACAGCCTCTCTTGGAACCCACCAGGTCCCCATGTTTGTATGTCCCTTCTTTCATCCCTTCTTCCAAAGGGCAGTGCTGCCCCCCCTGAAAAATGCCGCCCTAGGCAAATGCCTTGTTTGCCTTGTGGTAAATACACCCCTGGCTATGCTCAACTGTTGGAGGATCTCCTAAATGTCATGTAGTACATTATCCATCCTGCATAGATACATGGATCAGCTGTTATTCAACTTTTTTTTTTGCATAGTACAGAAACTGTAAAAACCTTGGTGACTATGCAGAGGATGACTGAAATTGTGAAAAAAACCTCTGTTGTTTTTGTTTTCTTTTTAATTTTCAGAAGAGGATGTCCTCTGCTTAAAAAATGTCCCTTTCCTCCTCCTGCTGTCCCTAGCCCGTTGTTTGCAGGTGTCTCTTTAGCTAGCCATGGGCTAAGGAGACACCCATGCATGCTCCTTCCCTGAGTCAAGCTGTGTGCATTAATGGGCACACCATGCCCCTAGACCTTCCTCCTAGCAGTTTGACTGATGGCAATGAGGATTGGTAATGAGGATCCAGGAAGTGTAGGTAGGCAGCACTGATGGCAGCTATGAGAAGGACAGCAGGTAAGTGTTTGATGACAGGGGGTAGTAAAAAGAATGGTGACTTTATCTAATGCTGTAAATGCATTAGGGAAAAAACATGTAGTGTTTAGAATTACTTTAAGCTCTGTGGCTTGAGTAAACATGTATAATGTATCCAGACTTTTAGGCGATCACTAACTAGCTTACTGTAGTCTATTTCTTTTACAGTATGCCCTAAGATGGTCCTTCTCTTGTGCTATCCTCAATGTTGTAAGCTCGATTCTATGAATTTGGAAGAAGAGCTCTATTACTGGCAGAGATTAGATTCCTGGAGGTGTTACTCCCTCACCAGAAGTGAGATTTTTTCTTTGTAAAGTGATATTTGAAAAACAAAAAACTGCTTCTCTTGCCCATGATTAGGCCTCTGTGCAAGACCGACACAATAACAAGTAAATATGCATAGTTTTCAATGGGTCTAGTTCAAACCAACATGCCGCATTGGTGTGTGCTAGTAAAAAATAAAACATTAATCACACTAATTGCAGTCAATGCACTCTTATGTCATGTCCCAGTGTGCATTAAAGTAATACAAAATTAAATTTCTTACTCCTGCTGTGAAAAAAAACCAAAAAAAACTTGGCAACACGTTAACTTAACTGCATTTAACATGTGCTAAAAGCAATGCACAAGTCTTGAATCCAGAAAATATGTTTGAGCTGAACGCAAGATCACTTTACTATACTGCAGCTCATCCCACAGCGTAAATGATTATTATTATTATACAGGATTTATATAGCACCATAAAACATAGCAATATGACAAGTGCAATACTGCTCACACAGAGTGGTTATTAGAAAATCCAAGCGGAGTAATATAATAAGTATTTACAAAAAAGTTTTATTCGATCACATGGATCGTACGGAGGTTAGACAGAGACATGGTAAACAAGTCATTATAAAATCACTAAATTAAAAACATTCGGCATCTCCAGATCTAATAGTTATTCGGCAATCAGGAATCCACATAAGGCAATGAAGTTCCTAACTACTTGATCAAAGAATTTTTATATTTTCCATATGATATCTGCATAAGGCGAACATTCTTCAAAAAATTGTTTTGGTGGCCACCACAGTGAATAGAATGACCTCCTGAAATGGAAAACCAGAAAAGAAGGGATCATAGTAGAGGGAACAAAAAATAGGATATATGCACTAACCATATGTAATAACAGAACAACCCCATGACAGGTATATATGTTATTCCATTAAATTCTCATAAACTTGACTATCATGAAAGGAAACTGGAGACAGTTGGCAAATTTGTTGATGACCTTGTTAAAGACATGGTCATTGAACTTAAGTCTTATGTAAGAGATGCCGGAGATGTACTGGGAAAAATTAGTGATTTAGAGGTACCAAAGGGAGCACTTTTAGTGGGTATAGATGTTGAATCACTTTATACCTCAATCCCACATGTCTGGGGACTGAGAGCTATAGCTTTTTTTCTGGAAAGACATTTTCCAGGAATGGAGGCCCAGAATGAATTCATTCTGGACCTCATGGAATTTATGTTGACCCACAATTGCTTTCAATTCCTGGGGGCATGGTACCAAAAGGTATGTGGTACTTCCATGGGAGCACCCTGGGCTCCGGCTTATGCATGTCTCCACTTGGGCCTTTGGGAGGAAGATTTGGTTTATCCCTCTATCCTGTTTAACCTACATGTAGTTAAATGGCTGAGATATATTGATGACGTCCTGATGATATGGGATGAAGACATGGGACAACTGGATTGGATTGGAATAACATATATACCTGTCATGGGGTTGTTCTGTTATTGCATATGGTTAGTGCATATATCCTATTTTTTGTTCCCTCTACTATGATCCCTTCTTTTCTGGTTTTCCATTTCAGGAGGTCATTCTATTCACTGTGGTGGCTACCAAAATTGTTTTTTGAAGAATGTTCCCCCTATGCAGACATCATATGGAAAATATGAAAATTCTTTGATCAAGTAGTTAGAAACTTCATTGCCTTATGTGGATTCCTGATTGCCGAATAACTATTAGATCTGGAGTCGCCGAATGTTTTTAATTTAGTGATTTTATAATGACTTGTTTACCATGTCTCTGTCTAACCTCCGTATGATCCATGTGATCGAATATAACTTTTTTGTAAATACTTATTATATTACTCCGCTTGGATTTTCTAATAACCACTCTGTGTGAGCAGTATTGCACTTGTCATACTGCTATGTTTTATGTTAAGCATATCGGGTTTATAAATCCACACTAATTATTAGTGAGACGGAGATATTTATATGACACATATTTACGTGTCATGTTTGGTGGCTATCCCCCCCTTTTTTCCAATTTATATAGCACCAACAGTTTTCACAGCGCTTTACAAAATGAAGGTAGACAAAACAGTTACAATCAGGGGCGGACTGACAACTCATGGGGCCCCCGGGCAATAGGGGATCATGGGGCCCCTGTGTCCTTGCCCAAACTCAAAAAAGCCTATGAAAAAGGTACCAGGGGCATCTCATGGGGCCCCTACTGACCCCGGGCCCTCGGGCAGTGCCCGAGTTTCTAAATGGTCAGTCTGCCCCTGGTTACAATACAATTTGGTACAAGAGGAATCAGAGGGCCCTGCTCATTAGAGCTTACAATCTAAGAGGGAGGGTCAAGTGATACAAAAGGTAATAGCTGTGAGGGATGAGCTGTTAGAGAAAACATGAAGTGTATTAGTTAGAAGCAGGTTAGGCTTCTTTAAAGAGAAGGCTTTTCAGGGATCATCTAAAGGAAGATAGGCAGAAAGATTGGGATAGGGAGTTCCATAGGATGGGAGAAGCTTGGGAGAAGTCCTGGAGGCAAGCATGGGAGGAAGTGACACGGGAACTAGAGAGCAGGAGGTCTTGGTCTTGAGAGGACTGAAGAGAGCGGTTTGATTGATATTTTGAGGCCAAGTTAGTGATGTTGCTGGGGGCAGAGTTGTGGATGGCTTTGTAAGTTGTTTTTAGTACTTTGAATTGTATTTGTTGGGTGAGTGCAAGCCAGTGGAGGGATTGGCAAAGAGGGGTACTAGACACAGAACAGTTGGTAAGGTGGATGAGTCTGGCAGCAGTTTTCATGATTGACTGAAGGGGAGATAGCTTGTGTAAAGATAATATAATGAGAAGGGAGTTGTAGTAGTTGAGGTGAGAGATAACCAGGGAGTGAATTAAAATCTTTGAGGTGTCATTTGGTAAAAAGGGACGCATTCTGGAGACGTTGTGGAGGTTCAGGTGGCATGATTTGGACAGGAATTGGATGTTGGCCTTAAAGGACAGTTCAGAATCCAGGGTTACCCCTAGCACCCTGGTATGTGGGGACAGGTTAATAGTTGTGCCATTGATCTTGAAAGAGAAATCAGGGGAAGAGGCACGTGAGGGAGGAAATATTATGAGCTCAGTTTTGCATAGATTGATTTTGAGGAAGTGGTCTGTTCTATTAGTAAATCAGTGATACTGATGGGGTGAGCTGAGGGGTAGAGATATATATTTGGGTGTCATCAGCACAGAAATGGTATTGGAAGCTATCAGCTGATCCAGGGGAGAAGTGTAGACTGAGAGTAGGAGAGGTCCAAGAGCAGAACCTTGGGGGGCTCCTCTGGTAAAAGGAATAGGAGAGGAATAGAATAGAGTTGTAAGTAAATCAAAGTCGATTGCTTTTGCAATCTATGGTAATGCCTTAGCGATCCAAAGGAACAGCATGTACCAAAAGTTTTTGATTAGCAATGAATGTATAACTGTTCTAGGTTAACAGGTAAGCAGACAATCTGTAGCTGTTGGCATTGACAAGATTACTGCAAATGACAGGACAGGGACTGGAGAGGAATCTAGTTTTAGGAGCTGTGTCCCCAAACGTATCCAAGGTAGACTCAGTCTAAGTGCAATTTAATTTAGAATTGTATTACTTTCTAAATAGCCCAGGCAACCACCAAGTGGTTGGATGGTGGGTGGTGAGATTTAACCCACCCATATCCAGCAAATTATTATTATACAGTATTTATATAGCGCCAGAAAGGTTTGCTCAGCGCTGTACATTATAGTGGGGGACAGAACATGAGACAATACAATAACAAAACAATACACGAGGGGTTCGAGGGCCCTGCTCTTTCAAGCTTACAATCTAGGAAATGATTGTTCTTGGCTCCAAAACAGGCAGTATTGTGACATAAATGTAACAGCCGTGTAGTGATCTTGAGATCCTCCCACGGTATTTTGCTGTGTGTACTCTGATGGGATTAATGTCTCTACATGTTTGCTGCAGAGAACCATTCTAAGGATACTAGGAACTCCTGCCTAATGGCTCTTTTTATAGTTTCATATGGAGAGACCCCTGCCAATGAGAATTGCCTGGAGTAGAGTTTTTCACTTTCATTTTGAACGTATGAAACTTCTCTAAATTGTATGTGTAACAATAATGTACAGTGCTGAGCAAACTGTTGGCGCTATATAAATACTGTATAATAATAATGTAGGAATGTATACACATTGAAAATAGCTTAAGCGTTAAATACTCATTTTTTTATTATATTGATTCTTTAATGGTCAACTATATTTTTATTAAAAGGGGTTGTTCTGTTATGTTTTCCTTCTGCAAATTGCTTCTGAATTCCAAAGATAAATACTTCTTACTTTTTTAAGATTTCAATTTCCTGCTTGACTATTCTGGAATATAGAGGAGAATAAATATATATCTGCTAGGAATGTTGCTTACATTCTTTATATGAAGCTGGATTGCTAATGTTCTTTCTTTCTATCAGGATAGTGAAAAAAAATACATTTTTTTAGTCTAATAAATTTGTAGTATCTATTTATAGATCCATTTGTTATACTTTGATGTGTCAGGTTTTTTTTTACAGTTTTAGGCCCACTATAAGAATAAAATCCTTGCCCCAGCAGCACAAACTGACCCATACTTTCTACTGGCGAATGTACAGCTACAGTAACAGAAATGTAGTAGCTCTGATTCCACAAGCTTAAAGGTTGAGAAAAAAAGTGACTGGATAGTAATGGAGATATGTAGAAGCAAAAGGTTTATGGTGACAACTGTGGATGCATTCAGACACAATGTAATTTGTAAACAGTTGGACATTTCTGCTACCAATAATATATAAAAACAGCTGGGAGCTTTGTTATAGAAGTTAGTACTCTACCATCTCATCCCTTTTAAGAAACACGCCTTTTGAGTAAACCAGCCCTGCACCACACATATCTCATTAACAACAATATCCACTTAAAGACAATGGCTTAAGAGACTGGTTACTTGGTTACTACTGGGCTATGTGTAGTTTGAGGTAAAGCTTTATGTGATAAAAATGCATAATTACAAACATTTCTAAAAACATTTATTATCTCTCCGCCAAGTAGAATGGCAACACTGATAATGTTCAACACCCCCTTTCTGTATCGACCACACTCAACCTTTTTTGTAGGATAGCTACCCAAGGACGAAGGCACAGAGAGAGTTTATCTTGTACTTTCTTGATTTTTGTTTGTACACTAACTTTTTCCAGTTTCTAGTTAGCAATTATGGGCAGATATGGGCTACTTTAGTAGGAGAACCCTGGGCACTTGTTTATGTATGCTTACATTTTGAAAGCTGTATATGTGCACATCACATACTAGGAACACACCTACCAGTGGGTTCACTATGTTGACAATGTGTTATTCCTATTTCGAGGATCCAGACAGCTGCTTGAAAAATTCACTTGAAATTTAAATTATAGGAATATTAGACTGAACTTTACGATGGATAAAAAGAAAAAATTTTCTTAGCTTTATAAATTTCCATTGAAAACAACAGATTGATCACTAAAACCTACAGAAAGGAAACAGCAGAAAATATTCTGCTGCTTGCATAAAAAAAACTACCATTCCACCTCCCTGATAGGGACTCTATGAAGGTTATTTACTAAAACTGCATGGTTAAAAACCTAGTGCAGACCTGCATAGAAACCAGCTTCCAGGTTTTATTGTCAAAGCTTAATTGAAGAAGCTGAAGTTAGGTGCTGATTGGTTACCATGCACAGCTGCACCAGATTCTAGTACACCAAGTGCACCAATTTTAGTAAATCTCCCCTTATAGATCAGTTTCAAATGCTATGTGGAAATTGCACATATGAAGATGACTATAGATAGGTGGCTAAGTCTATGTATCAGAGGTTCAGAAAACAAAGAAACTTTCACAAAGTATTTGGAGAAGTTGTGCAAGATCTAGTGAAATATAACGGAGGGAACTGCTAAAACATTGAGGGACCATCTTGTACACTCTGAGTTTAAAGGGAAAGTCCTTAAACCTGAGGCACAGGGTTATTTTTTGGGAGACAGCACCATACACATACAGATATTTGTAATGGTGTATATCCAATTACATGCAGGATGCTGCTTCTGCTAAAAATCTTTCTAGCTGTGGCTCTTTCGAGCCTCTGGATACTGTCCTCAGTGGTTGTCTTCCAGTGCTGTATGAGTTAACAATTGCTGCTGCTCAGGGCTTATTCTCAGTTATAAGGTGCAGGAAGTCCCTGTTTCTGAGCCCCTACCCTCTTCTGTGTACAATCCCTTGGTTCCACCCCCTACCCACCTCCCAATACTGCCCCTTTTAGAGAATACAGAACCAAGTATAATTTTGTGGTGCTATATAATTTGTATCAAATTTGTTAATGATAGCAAGAAATTCAGTAAAATAGATCCCCTGCAGCCAGCAACAATATACCCCACTCCAGCAACAATAGATCCTACACACAACAATAGACTCACTCAGCAACAATGGACCCCACCCCAGCAACAATATATCCCCCCAACAATATACCCCACTCCAGTAACAATAGATCCCTTGCAGCAACAATAGACCCCACCCCAGCAACAATAGATACCCCACACAATAATAGACCCCCCACACAGCAACAATAGACCACCCACAACAAAATGTTACCCCCAGCAACATTCGACCCCCCTAGAACCCCAGCAGCAACAACAGATCTCTCAGCAGCCAGAAATCACTCCCTACCAGCAGCATAAGACCCCCCAGCAACAATAGCACCCCCTTCCACCAGCAACAATAGACCCTCACACAAAAACAAATCCCCATCAGTGACAATAGATGGGGGCTTCCTATGGGGGTACTCATGCTTCCGAGTCCATTCAGACACACAGCCCAGCTCAGCCCTGCCCCCTCTCTCTGCTCACAGGTTTTGAATGACAGCAGCAGGAGACAACGACTCCCACTACTTTCAGCCAAGTCTGTGAGATCCGGAAGACAGGAGAGCGGCTGCTGCAGAGTACATAGTGCTGGACCGAAATAGGGCTCAGGTGAGTATTAAGTATGCATGGAGAATACATTAAGGTAAAAAACATTTTAACCACTTTAAACAGGACACTAATCTTTCTCCTAAGAATCTGAGCACAGTCCTTGCTTTCAGCAAATATTAGGCTGAGCTATACCGAGCAGGGGCGGACTGACCATTTGGAAACTCGGGCACTGCCTGAGGGCCCGGGGTCTGTAGGGGGCCCCATGAGATGCCCCTGGTACCTTTTTCATAGGCTTTTTTGAGTTTGGGCAAGGAGACAGGGGCCCCATGATCCCCTATTGCCCGGGGGCCCCATGAGTTTCAGTCCACCCCTGATACCGAGACACCATGAGCAATGTCCCCTTTGAGCAAAACTGACTCTAATACAAGAGGAATAACATCAGCACATGGTCACGGGGATCTCTCACCCCAGTCTGTACTCAATAATGACCTTGGATAGTTGAATGCCTACTTCCAATATTTTCCAGACACCTCTCCTGTGAAATACTCAGACCAAATCCCAAAAGCAAATCCCTCAGTAGAGATCCAGCCAATTTCAGCAGACTAGGCCCCCAGCTAGCATACCGTAGCTGGGACCTGGATGAGCAGTAAAACCATGGCAGGTGTCCCCAGAAGGGCAGCAGCCCTCCAGGCTGGGATCTCCTCCTCTAGGACAAGAGCCCCTCTGTTCCAAGCCCTGTCTACTTATGCTCCTTTCCAGCCATCATCTGGGCACCTCTGTCTAGGGATTGGCCAGGGCAGCCTAAATACTCAGCTGCTGATCTGACTCTTCCAGCCTACTATCTTGTAGAACCTTTCCAGCCAGACAAGGGGAAGTAGTCAATCCTGCAGCTCATGAAACACAGAACAAACCAAAATAATTACATGCAGCTACACTGAGTGCAGTGAGCTAAATATTTACCTAACTTAGCACTTATCTAGGAGGGTGCTCTCTCTCTCTCTCTCTCTCTCTCTCTCTCTATATATATATATATTTATATATATACACTATATTGCCAAAAGTATTGGGACCCCTGCTTTTACACGTACATGAACTTTAATGGCATCCCAGTCTTATTCCATAGGGTTCAATATTGAGCTGGCTCACCCTTTGCAGCTATAACAACTTCAACTCTTCTGGGAAGGCTGTCCACAAGGTTTAGGAGTATGTCTATGGGAATGTTTGACCATTCTTCCAGAAGTCTTGTTCGCAGACTCTGCTCTAATTCCAAAGGTGTTTTATCAGGTTGAGGTGCTGGCCAGTCAAGTTCCTCCACCCCAAACTTGCTCATCCATGTCTTTATGGACCTTGTTTTGTGAACTGGTGCGCAGTCATTTTGGAATAAAATGGGGCCATCCCCAAACTGTTCCCACAAAGTTGGGAGCATGAATTTGTCCAAAATGTCTTGGTATGCTGACACCTTAAGAGTTCCCTGCACTGGAACTAAGGGGCAAGCCCAACCCCTGGAAAACAACCCCACACCATAATCCCCCCTTCACCAAACTTTTCACTTGGCACAATGCAGTCAGGCAAGTACCGCTCTCTTGGCAACCGCCAAATCCAGACACGTCCATCGGATTGCTAAACAGAGAAGCTTGATTCATCACTCCAGAGAACATGTCTCCACTGCTCTAGAGTCCAGTGACGGCTTGCTTTACACCACTGCATCCGACGTTTTGCATTGCATGTGGTGATGTAAGACTTGGATGCAGCTGCTCGGCCCTGGAAACCCATTCCATGAAGCTCACTACGCACTGTTGTTGTGCTAATCTGAAGTCCACATGAAGTTTGGAGGTCTTTAGCTATTGACTGTGCATACAGTTGGCGACTTCTGCGCACTGTGCACTTCAGCATTCGCTGACCCCGCTCTGTCAATTTACATGGCCTACCACTTCATGACTGAGTTGCTGTTGTTTCCAGTTGCTTCCACTTTGTTTTAATAGCACTAACTGTGGTTGTGGTAACAGTTGACTGTGGAATATTTAGTAGCAAGGAAATTTCACGGATGGACTTATTGCAATGGTGGCAACCTACCACGGTACCACGCTTGAATTCACAGAGTTCCTGAGAGCGACCCATTCTTTCACAAATGTTTGTAGAAGCAGTCTGCATGCCTAGATGCTTGATTTTATACACTTGTGGCCATGGAGGTGTTTGGAACACCTGAATCCAATAATTTGGAGGGGTGTTCCAATACTTTTGACAATATAGTGTATAAAACAAGATATGCTTTAACTGCAGACTGTCAGCTTTAATTTGAGGGTATTTACATCCAAGTCAGGTGAATGGTGTAGGAATTACAGCAGTTTGCATATGTGCCTCCCACTTGTTAAGGGACCAAAAGTATTGGGACAATTGGCTTCTCAGCTGTTCCATGGCCAGGTGTGTGTTATTCCCTCATTATCCCAATTACAATGAGCAGATAAAAGGTCCAGAGTTCATTCAAGTGTGCTATTTGCATTTGGAATCTGTTGCTGTCAACTCTCAAGATGAGATCCAAAGAGCTGTCACTATCAGTGAAGCAAGCCATCATTAGGCTGAAAAAACAAAACAAACCCATCAGAGAGATAGCAAAAACATTAGGCGTGGCCAAAACAACTGTTTGGAACATTCTTAAAAAGAAGGAATGCACTGGTGAGCTCAGCAACACCAAAAGACCCGGAAGACCACGGAAAACAACTGTGGTGGATGACCAAAGAATTCTTTCCCTGGTGAAGAAAACACCCTTCACAACAGCTGGCCAGATCAAGAACACTCTCCAGGAGGTAGGTGTATGTGTGTCAAAGTCAACAATCAAGAGAAGACTTCACCAGAGTGAATACAGAGGGTTCACCACAAGATGTAAACCATTGGTGAGCCTCAAAAACAGGAAGGCCAGATTAGAGTTTGCCAAATGACATCTAAAAAAGCCTTCACAGTTCTGGAACAACATCCTATGGACAGATGAGACCAAGATCAACTTGTACCAGAGTGATGGGAAGAGAAGAGTATGGAGAAGGAAAGGAACTGCTCATGATCCTAAGCATACTACCTCATCAGTGAAGCATGGTGGTGGTAGTGTCATGGTGTGGGCATGTATGGCTGCCAATGGAACTGGTTCTCTTGTATTTATTAATGATGTGACTGCTGACAAAAGCAGCAGGATGAATTCTGAAGTGTTTCGGGCAATATTATCTGCTCATATTCAGCCAAATGCTTCAGAACTCATTGGACGCCGCTTCACAGTGCAGATGGACAATGACCCAAAGCATACTGCAAAAGCAACCAAAGAGTTTTTTAAGGGAAAGAAGTGGAATGTTATGCAATGGCCAAGTCAATCACCTGACCTGAATCCGATTGAGCATGCATTTCACTTGCTGAAGACAAAACTGAAGCAGGAACTGAAGACAGTTGCAGTAGAGGCCTGGCAGAGCATCACCAGGGATGAAAGCCAGCGTCTGGTGATGTCTATGAGTTCCAGACTTCAGGCTGTAATTGACTGCAAAGGATTTGCAACCAAGTATTAAAAAGTGAAAGTTTTATTTATGATTATTATTCTGTCCCATTACTTTTGGTCCCTTAACAAGTGGGAGGCACATATGCAAACTGTTGTAATTCCTACATCGTTCACCTGATTTGGATGTAAATACCCTCAAATTAAAGCTGACAGTCTGCAGTTAAAGCACATCTTGTTTGTTTCATTTCAAATCCATTGTGGTGGTGTATAGAGCCAAACATTTTTGAATTGCGTCGATGTCCCAATATTTATGGATCTGACTGTATATATATATATATATACTTATGCAAATAAAATGTGGCACCACTCCAGCTTCCTTGGGGTTATATTATTTATTGTGAATAAATAATTTAACGCTCACTGAGTCATAAGAAGGGTGGGGTCACTTGAAACCATTGCTCAATATATGCTTGAGAAGGAAAACAAATGTCATAATTCCCAGATTTCTCTTTGCTCTCCTATAGACAATCTTCCAATCAATGTAAACAGCTAGTTAGAAGTGCTTTACTAGGCCATCTGTAACAGGCACATTCCCATGCCGAAAAAAAAAGATGTGACACATGCACACACATTCTGTTCACAAATCAAAAACAAATACCAAACTCACAAAGGTACTATCACATCATGCTCTCCTGCGCATCATCCATTGTGTACATGATATTATGCACATAATGTACCTCCAGAAATCCTGTATTTGAGAAATTAAAAGGAAAATGTGCAAAAGACTGAACCACCACTGTTTTAAATAAATGAGTATCATTGTGACTCTGCTGTAGGACAGCACTTCTATATGCCAGTTCATCACAAAGAACACATGAAGGCACTTTAACATTTTCAATTTAATATATATTTTACATCTAAATGAGGAAAGAAGATGTAGGTATGTCGATTTATTTAAATGTTTTAAAGACAAGCTGGGAAGGTTTAAACAGGAGGGCAGAATTCATGACACCTTATGTAAACTGAATGCCATTAGTATCTAATACTGGCTCTCTGACTCTTCACACTTCATTTTAAATGTGTGACCTTCTGAAGCATTTTGCATGTTTGTCTATTTACATATTATCATTTACTGTCCTATTAGCATTATATCTGTATACATAACCTCTGTTCAGAATTTTAAAATAAATGCCTGAAAAGAGACTTTTATGGCTCTGAAATCTTGTTTTTTTACTATTTTTATGTAGTCATCTAAAGATATCAATTTGACAACAGTTTATGACTTTTCTAACTTCTCTACTTCTGTACTTGGCTAACATGGTACTTTTTTTTTTTAAACTCCAAGTGGACTTTGATGTATTTTGCACTGAGGAGAGGCTTCTGTCTAGTCACTTTGCCATAAAGCCTAGATCAGTGGAAGGGTGCAAAGATGGTTGTACTTTTGAAACTTTGTCCTATTTCCACACAAGATCTCTGGAGCTCAGTCAGAGTGACCGTAGGATTCTTGGCCATATCTCTTACTAAGGCCCTTCTCCCCGCTTGCTCAGCTTGGCCGAGAGACCAGCCCTTGAAAGAGTCCTGGTTGTGCCAAACTTCTTCCATTTGAGAATTTTGGAGGCCACTATGCTCCTAGGAACCTTCAGTGCAGCAGAATTGTTTTGTAGCCTTCCCCAGATCTGTGCCATGCAATAATTGTGTCTCTGAGCTCTGCAGGCAGTTCCTTTGACCTCATGGCTTTTGCTGTAATACAGTATTCATTGTCAGCTGTGAGACCTTTTATGGAGAAATGTGTGCCTTTCCAAATCATATCCAATCAATTTAATTTACCACAGGTGGACTCCAGTCAAGGTGAGGAAACATCTCAGCAACGATCGAGAGAAATGGGAAGCATTGAGCTGAGTTTCCAGTGTTGTTGCAAAGGGTCTGAATACTTATGCCAATGTGATATTTCAGGTTTTCCTTTTTCATAAATTTGCAAACATTTCTAAAATTCTGTTTTTACTTTGTAATTATGGGGTAGATTAATGAGAAAAAAATGAATTTAAACGATTGTAGTATCAAGCTGCAACATAACAAAATTGAAAAAAGTGAAGGGGGTCAGAATACTTTATGAATGTTCTGTATATATTGAGCAGGTTTTTTCACTCACACACATTAGCTGTGAATGTTCTTTGTAACATTTTTTATATTCACATGCTCTGTATTCTAGTTATACTGGTCCTTGATTCTACACAAACATGAAACAACATGGGCAAGAATCCTACTTGAATCAAATTAATTTCCCAGTGGCAAAGAAGAATTCAATTAGGCTTCAGGAGAAACCATTTTGTCACGAGCATAGAAAGCTATTCTTTACTTTAAGGGTGGTCAGATGTTTTATGTCTTTGCAATAGAAAGTGGTGATGACCATCATGTGAATTTTAATTTGGACTGATTAGCTCTTTAACTTGCATTTCAATCTCCAGCTCTCAATAGCAGAATTTATGAATAGGGTACCTTATCAAAGGAATAAAAGGGGGCCATAGTCCTATTTTAATGTTTTATAGCTATACTTGAGAATTGCTTATGTGAGCAATCTTATTGATGTGTGTTACTTAAAACTTAGTTTTTATGTTTGTAAATATACATGTGCAAGGGTGTAGCCATATTTGCTTCATTTGTGCCATTGCTGATCATCTTTTCAAACTACTGGCTTGGGTTTGTCTCACAACAGACTTTGCTATATCTAATGATTACCAGAGACTGAAAGCTGGGGGACAGCAGTTTTTTATCCATGGCAAGCAAGTTTTTTTTTTCATTTAACAATGCTTCCATGAGATGCATGTCAAAATTTGAACACATGAATGTTGTTTTTTAGCTGTGATTGCTTTTGTCAAGAAGAATTTCTGACAACTGTCTACATGACATTCTTGTACACCTACTTCTGGATCCACAGCAATATTTTATGTAAACCTTATGGAGTGTGGTCTTTTTCAAGTGTTCTTGCAGAGCTAATATAACAAAGTACAATACATATATATATATATATATATATATATATATATATATATATATATTCAGAAAATAAATAAAGGAATGAGTAAGGCAATTTGTTCCCTTCCCAGCTTTAATCCACTTGTATCTGCAGGTTAGAGCTATGGCTATTTATTTGTTGAGACAGATTTTATAGAGCTCATAAAACATCAATTACAGATTTAGCATATATTGTACTTTTTTTCTCTGCAATATGATCCTACCATGAAGTCTGCTCCCATGGGTATGCTAAACCAAAGCAGCAATAACAAATGTTAGAGTTTATAAAGAAATAAGGACATCCTGCTGTGAAAGAGTTAATAGTTTGTAGGGGGCTCCACTCTATTAAAGTGACACCAAAGGCCATGGGCCAAATTTCACCCAGTTGTTTTGTGCAAGGAATTCAGTCTTTGCACATTGATTTCCCTCTTTTTATTGTCCCCTTTCAGCAGTGAAGGCACTATGTTCTCCGTCCTTAGGCTCAAGAGACTATTGAGGTACAGTCTCATAGAAAAGAATGCAAACTTGGGTCATAAATATGTTAAATTGGTGTGTGGGTTTAAGTGGCTTTGAAAAGTGAATAAAAAAAGAACCTCAGACTAATTAATGAATATGAATTGGTGTGAAAAAAGATGCCCCTAAGGACATGCAATAATGCTGCGTGTATTAGGGCTTGGAGTTGTTGTTTCTCTTCTTGTTAATCTGAAGAAAGCTATTTGCCAAATTTGTCACAACTCATCATTATTGTTAATATTACTATTATATTTAGGGTTCAGTGTTGATTAAACATTGCTTATGTTTTCTAAAGCAGAAAGAATTAGTTGATGATTTTAAATCACTCAGAAAAAATATTTAAAACCATCAAAATGATTTAAAGTTTTGAAAAATATATGCTGCTCTGTGTCCTCCCTTATGCAGTCTTGGCAATTCCTGCAACTGTTCTGGATTGGACGTGTTAATTCAGTGAAAATGACTATCCTGCCTAAATTGTTGTATTATTTTCGCACCCTCCCAGTGCAGGTTCCTTCTCATTTTCTCTGGTTACTTCAGGTGTGGATTATGTGATTTATCTGTGCTGACAGATGCCCTAGAGTCTCCAGAAACACGCTTTTTACCCATAGACTGAAGAGAAGTCTTGGGGTGCGCAATGTAGCTAAGTATTACCAGGCATGACAGATTGCCCCCCTGTCTATGTTGCACGCTTCCTCTGATGTTCCTCTCTGGGTCCTTTTGGAACTGGCTAACTGTGCCCCCGTTGCAACGTCGACGCTTTTATGGCTCCCCCCGGCCCAATGCCTGAGGACATTGAGTCCAATTTTGCTCCACGGCCTACGAGTGTGGGATTCGGTATGCTAGTCTAGTGGCTTGATGTTGCCCTTTCTGCCCTTGCTCCCGATTATCAATAATCCTCTTTTTCTGCTTTGGATCAGCCAGGGGCGTTTTCTTGGTGGGTGGCTAATGGTTTTTCACAGGTGCGACACTTTTTGACCTCTCGATCATTCCCCACCTAGAATTCTCTTTGGGAATTACCAGATATCCCTCAGGCAGAATTTCTCCATTACCTTCAATTGCGGCAGGTTGTCCTCACTGCGTGGCACTTCCTTCTTTCCATATCAGAAATCAGCCTTTGAACAGCTTTGCCAACAGCGTCCGGGTGCCCCGGGTCTTGTTTCCCTACTCTATGCATCCTTGAATAGCGCCCAGTGCGTAATTCTGTATCATATGATGTCCAGTGGGAGCGTGACTTGGGGATGGTCGTGGATCTGGAGGACTGGAATAAGGCCTGATCATTGTAGCTAAATGTTCATTTAATACAACCACGCTGGAGGTGGTACTGTTTCATTGGTACTGGGTCCCGGGTCATATAGCCCAGGCGAACCCTGCCTATAGTGATCGCTGCTTTCGGGGTTGCAACCGTCATGGATATGTGTTGCATATATGGTGGTCATGTCCGAGACTGCTTCGTTTTTGGTCTTGTGTCTTTGGCCTTCTTTACACCTTGTTCCATCTCTCCATACACCGAGAGACACGGTATGCTTTGCTTCATTGTCCCATACTGGGCCTGTTGGCTCATCTGCAGAAGTTGGCTTCCTATCTGTTTCTGTCGGCCACTAGAACAATTTCCCAGGCATGGAAGAGCCCTTCTGTTCCTCTTCAGGGGGTGCGGGACCATATCACCACTCTGATGCTCAATGAAAAGATGTCGAGTATCCATAATGACTCCCAACAAAAAGTTTTGAAAATATGGGAGCTGTAGTTGACATATGCTTTTCTCACGCTCCCCCCGTCTAGTCTGGGTTTATGACGCTGTATGGTAAATACATTCCCGGATCCCTGCTTCTGGTCTTGTTTTCTTCTTCCTTCTTTACTCTTTTTTCCTCTTTCTTTTTTTTGATTACGTGCGGCAATAGATATTTGCCTATGGCTGGAAACTTTTGTTGGTGTTATATCACGGTTTCTGTTTTTTATGTGCTATTGATAGCCCCTGCATGGGCGTGCCTCTTGCATTGTTGTACTGTAATTACAATACTGATTTCTTTATTTTGTACCATTGTACCCTGCATGGGCATGTCTTGTGCTCTAATCCTTCTTGTTCAATTGTTTACAAAAGTTAGTAAAAACCATTGAAATACAAAATTTGGAAAAATACTATACAGACTCAAAGAAGGACTATATTCTAAGGCTGGCCATTAAATGATCCATAACAAGCAATTCTCTCTATTTGAATTGAAGCATGATTAGTGATATCTGTTCGTTACTGGCCCAATAGGGTCAATAACAATCTCCTCCAGTGGTCTGAAGAGCTTGCTATCACTTTAAGTAGACCCTATCCTTCCCTTCTCTATGTAAAAGAATGAAGGAGGAAACTACCAAACACGCTGTCACCACTTGATGAAAATTACAGTTGGTCTTGATGATTATTATTATTATACAGGATTTATATAGTGCCAACAGTTTGGGCTGCGCTTTACAAAATTAAGGTAGACAACAGTTACAATACAATTTGGTGCAAGAGGAAATAGAGGGCCCTGCTCCTTAGAGCTTACAATCTAGGAGGAAGGGTTGAGTGATACAAAAGGTAATAGCTGTGGGGGATGAGCTGATGGAGGAAATAAATGGCGGTTTACTAGGTAGAAACAGGATAGGCTTTTTTAACCACTTCCCGACTGGCCGTTGTATATAAATGGCAGGACGGTGGCACTGCAGGGTCGGGTGGCCATTTATAAACGGCCTCCCCGCACCCTGCTTGTGCGTGTTCCCCGGGAGCGCGCAGCACTGCGATCCGGTGCCCGCTGTGTCCTCCGGACACAGTGAAACACCGATCGTCGGACGGGACCTCTGTACGAGGTCCCGATCATGTGATCACTGATTGTCCAATCAGTGATCACATGCAAAGTAGTAAGCAAGATGTCACTTGTGATAGTTCCAGGGTTACCCCTAGCACTCCGGCATGCGGGGATGAGTTGATAGTGGTGCTATTGATCCTGACCAAGAAATCAGGGTAAGAGGCACGTGGTGGTGGGGGGGGGGGGGAGGGGCTATTATGAGCTCAGTTTTGGATAGATTGAGTTTTAGGAAGTGATGTGATATCCAGTCTGATATGTCTGTTAGTAAATTGGTGATACATGAGTTAACTGATGGGGTGAGTTGAGGAGTAGAGAGATAGATTTCTGTGTCATCAGCATAGAAATGGTATTGGAAACCATGGGAAGGT